>NC_071996.2:81153181-81765227 GCF_028885655.2 Pongo abelii | reverse complement strand
CAAGAATGTTGGTGTGGCTGGAGTACAGGGAGCAAAGGAGAGTCACAGAAAATAAAGTTTTAGAGGAAGTCAGGGGCCAAAACATGTAATGTCTTTTAGCCCATGAAAAGAAACTTGAAATTTATTTTAAATGTTATGTGAAGTTATTTGAAACTTTTGGACAGATAATTAATTTATGTTTTAAGCAAATCACTGGCTATTGTGTGGAAAATAGGGAACAGAGACTAGCAACGAAAATGGAAGGCAGGAGGCTGATAGATGGAGGCATTAGAAGTAATGAGAATTGATAGAAGTTGATGAGGTTGAGCCAGCAAGACTTGCTGATAAAAGAATCAGGCTTTTGGCCTTAGCAGCTACTAAGCGCAGGGAGGACTGCGAGAGGAACAGGTTGGGAGGATAGTGAATCAGTGTCTTTGGTGGCAGGTTAGATTTTGGATATCTAGTAGTCATTCAGATGAAGGTGGCTAGTGGGCAGTTGAGTATCAGTATCTGGGGTTCATGGGAGGGGTCAATGTTGATGATTAATTTGGTAATTCTTAGCCTATAGATATATTTAGAGCCTATATTAACTTGGTGGTTCTTAGCCTATAGATATATTTAAAGCCTATATTAATTTGGTAATTCTTAGCCTATAGATCTATTTAAAGGCATGGGACTAGGTGAAGTCATCCAAACCCAGTGAGAAAAAAGTAGAGCCTCTGGAAAACTGAGCCTTGGGTCAACCTAAACTTTAAGTGCAAAAAGAGGGAGGAGAGCCAGCAAAGAAGGCTAAAAGGAGCTGTTGTGTCTCAGAAAACAAGAGAAAAGGCCATTTCAAGGAGGAGGAAGTGCTTACTTGTGCCAAATGCAGCTGTTTGTTGAGAGGTTCAATAAAATAAAGACTGAGAATTGACCATTGGATTTGTGGCGAGATGGAATTTTTTGGTGAATTTGACAATTGGTTTCAGAAGGGTGGGAAAACAAAATACTGATTGGAATGGATTAAAAAAAGAATGAAAAATGAGAAAAGAGTGAATACAGAGAACTCCTTTAAGAAAATGTTTTTTTTTTAAACAGGTTTAATTTCAGCATAGTAAAATGCACAAATCTTAAATGTGTCTTTTATTGTTTAATATATTACAGCTTATTTATATGCTGGTGGAAATAATCCAGTTGAGACAGAAGAACTGATGGGAGACAGAGAAGATAACTGTGAGAGCAAAGCTTTACAGAGATAGGCTGTAATGCACAAGTGGAATGGTTGGCCTTAGAAGAAGAGACAGGCTGCTCATTATTACAGCTCTGAGGGCAGAGCATAGGGCTGTAGAAGAACGGAGGGTTGGGGATTTGTTGGTGGGAAGATGAAAGAGTTTTCCGATTACTTCCCAGTGAATTAAGATCTTTGGCTGAGAATGAAGAAGTGAAAAGGGAATTGGAGATTGATAGTGAAAAAAACATAAATGATCATGAGAATGAGAAAGTGAATTTACTAGAGAAACATAAAAGGATTGCCAAAGACTCATTTGAGATTATTTAGTCATAACTTTAAAAAGAGATCTGTCGATCCTTTTGTGGTTTATAAGCGTGATGATGGGTGCTCACACTCGTCTGAGATGTGTCTCCCTCTAAGCCTTGTAACAACATCAGCACATTACCCTTCTGATGTGAGGGAAAAAGAGAGCGCTATCCACCTAGTTGTTTTTAGTCTACCCATGTTCGGCTACTCTGGTACAGGCACACATTAGGCAGAGAAAACAGATCTCAGGTTTCACAGGTCATTCTGATGGAAGGAAAGAAAGCCAGGCAGGGGCATGAGTTATATGCTGGGAGGTGGTTATAGCCTTTGATCAAGGATGGAAGTGAGGACAGAGATTCTCATGTGCTGGACAGTAGAGAGGTCAATAGATTGGTGGATTCCATGGGATTGTAGGTGTGAGCCTACAAACAGAGGTGAATGGTAGAGTCAATAGGTGGTCAGAAAATGGGTTTCATGAAATTGAGATTTTTGGAGCTGCATAGTAATATATGATGACACGTTTTTATGGCCAGTGGAGGAGGTAGCTGAGTTGAGGTGAGGGCAAGTTAGTTGGAGGTGAGGGAGGGAGTCAAGGAACTGGAGGTTCAGGACGGTGGTGGGTGCCTATGTAGTGGAAGTCACTAGGAAGGCTGAAGGTGAGAGGAAGGCAGTGTGACCTTTGCTAAACCCTTCTGTGGATGAGGGAATACAACACAGAAAGCTGAAAAGATGTAATCTAACAGCATGCACTTCAAAGGGGATATGGTTTTTTGAAAGAAGAGGGAAAATAAATGGTCTGCAAGTAGTGAGGAACGAGGCATCCAAACCCACCTTCAGGCTTGCAGTATGTCAGACATGGAAACAGTAATCAGTTGAGAAGGCTGCAGGGGTGACTGAGGGTGGACAGGTTTCACTTAGAGCAAGGAAGAGAAGAGAACATTTAGAGGTCAGGGATTGAGTTCCAGGGATCACAGTTAGGATGTAATCTCTTCCAGGAACTAATTTGAGCCTTAATTTACTTTGTAACATCTTGAATACAGGAATGGTTTGCAGTGTATGTGGAACTTAATCAGCAAATTGCAGCACTCTTGAATGCTGGCGATGAGGAAGATCTTGTGGAACTAAAGTCGCTGCAGCAACAACTTAGTGATGTTTGTTATCGACAGGCCAGTCAGCTGGAATTTAGGCAAAATCTCTTACAAGCAGCTCTTGAATTTCATGGTGTTGCCCAAGATGTAAGTGTCTACTCTGATTCTTTTCTTTTCTTCAAATTATCTGAACACTTATCTACACGTAATTTTTTTCAGGTTTGCATGCCTCCTAAATTATTTTTCTGAACCAATAAAATGAATTACTGGTGGGGGTAATGAGATAAAATTTGATTTTTTAAAAAACAAGTATTTTTTAAGTCATTCTGCATGCAGTTCAACCTTTTATTGTCTAACTAGAGTGTTCCAATGTAGTAGAATATTTTATTTTGACTCCTTCTCAATGTTTATGCTTTATAACTTAGATGGAAATGGAAGTCTCAATACTTTTTTGCATTCTGCTGACCTGGATGTACTTCTTTGTCTTCCTGGTGCATGCATCTATGTGTTCTATCTTCCAGATAACGCATATTCTAATGATTTGTCCTTGTCTTGTAACAGTGTAGTCTTTTCAAGTGTAATTGTGATAACCTCATTAGATATAAACCTCATTAATCATTAAACACTTTAGATGCTGATTACATCAGGGTTATCTCTTTGGTGTCCCTCTGCTTTAGTTGTCTCAGCAGTTGGATGGCTTATTAGGGATGTTGTGCGTAGATGTAGCACCAGCTGATGGAGCATCGATTCAGCAAACTTTAAAACTGCTTGAAGAGAAGCTGAAAAGTGTTGGTAAGCAGATTTTAAAAATGCTGAAACATAAGGTTTTTTTTTTTTTTTTTTAAATATCATTACCATGGTTAGACAATTAAGTCAACTTACACTGAACTAATTAGTATTATTTTCAGGAAACAGAAAAATAGTATAAAAAGGTTTTATTCCCTTGAGGGGTTATAATTTATGCTGAAAATTTTATTTTTCATCATTAGTTAGTCACTCCTCCCTTCACTGGGCCTTTACCCTTGCCTGTTTACCCAGCTATATCTACAGGTGCTGTGTCTTGCATATACTATGAACAATTATTTGTAGTGCATGCATGAACTGTAATTAGCTGTGAAATGTTCTGTGGTAAACCCTGTATGCCCAAAATTGTGTTTTATGCAATGATTTTTGTTGCTGCTTTATCCTAACCTTGTGAAAAAATAGTTGGTTTGGTTTTTTGGTTCTTGTCACACCAAACTGGGAATATTGTCAGATTACCCATTCTCCAAGGAGTGGGGTACATTTACATTAAGGAGTCCAGTTACCTTAAGCTGATGTAGGCTTGATGTCATTTGACATCAAGGCCTTTAGAATTTTTCTACAGCAGGAAGCACAATGAACTTTCCTAAAAGATCAGGATGTGACAATGGGAAGGTGGGGAGTCATATCAAGGGGGGACAAAAGGGGAAATGGCAATGGAAGAGAGGAAACAGGAACTTAAGGCAGAAAACTAGTAAAAAGTGGTTGCACATTACTAAACCAAATTAATTATTGAAAACTACCTTAGGGAATTGGTTTGAAAAATCACGCTTGTACTGACATTTTACTTGCTTACAGCCTTTGTTATTTTATTTTATTGAGATGGAGTCTTGCTGTGTTGCCCAGGCTGGAGTGCAGTGGTGCCATCTTGACTCACTGCAACCTCTGCCTCCCCGGTTCAAGCGATTCTCCTGCCTCAGCTTCCTAAGTAGCTGGGATTACAGGCACCTGCCACCACGCCCGGCTAATTTTTGTATTGGTAGTTTTAGTAGAGATGGGGTTTTGCCATGTTGGCCAGGCTGGTCTCGAGCTCCTGACCTCAGGTGATCTGCCCACCTCGGCCTCCCAAAGTGCTGGGATTACAGGCATGAGCCAGTGCACCCGGCCAGCCTCTGTTATTTTAACAGATGGTATGCATAATATTTAGTATTTAATATGACAAATGAATTTTCTTTTAAAATAGTTTTTTTATTTTTAAAAAAAAAAAGTTCCTTTACACATGTAATTTGGAGAATTGTAAATATACCCTAATTGTTGCTTCCTATGGTATAGAAGCCAGACTGTACCTTTAGTCACAATGTTCAACATCCTTTGACATTGATGATACATTGCTGGAGTGTCTTAAAATTTTGCAAGACTTATGCGCTTTTTAAAACATGTTTGCCTTGTTCTCCTATAAGTTGGACAGCATAAAAGCAGGAAGAAAAAACAGAAAATTGTTTTCTATTAGAAATAGGAATTTTCATATTTTTCTTCTGCTTTCATTTTTTAAAAGTAATTATTGTCTATGGAAACTCATGTTTTCAAAATTCCCTTTAGGGAGAATTTGGCATGAGAGAAAGCTCCAGTTCGAGTTACATTTAAAGGGTTTTATTGCTTGAAATGTTCATAGGATGGAGTCTTGGGATTCCATCCCAAGATGGTTTACTGTACAAAGCTCCTATACTTGGGATCCAGGTACAATATCTGATGAGACGATTTGTTTGAGGGAGGGAAAGCGCCTTAGTTGTGTAAGAAATTAAATCTAGCAACTTTTATTTTAGATGTGGGATTGCAAGGTTTGCGTGAAAAAGGTCAAGGTCTCCTGGATCAGATCTCTAATCAGGCATCCTGGGCCTATGGAAAGGATGTAACCATTGAAAATAAAGAAAATGTGGACCACATACAAGGAGTGATGGAAGATATGCAGCTTAGAAAACAAAGGCAAAGTTTGACCGTTAATTACTTTTTACTAAAATAATAACAATATTAGTTAAAATGAGAAGTTATATAACATTTTATATACAGACAAAACATTCTTCACTGTTATATAGAAGACATACAGTAGGTTTTTGGTGAATGTAATGATTACTGTATATAATTTTACTAACAAATAGTAATAATTTATTCAATTATTAGGTACCATTTTCCTTTTTATTGGGTTGTAAAAATTTCAGTTATACTCAACTACTTCAAATTCCATATCCCCAGTGTAGTCTATGACTCTGTTCTGCTTTAAAAAAAACTTTTTGAAGAATAATTTTGCTTCTTAAATTTCATTTAGTTTAGAGTTGCCGTTAAACTTGTCATCTACATTGATCCGTTTCTTCATCTAAACTTACAGAATGTCACACATTCATTGTTCTCATATTTGCTGTAGGAGGATTAAACAGTGGACTAGCGATGTTTAGTTTCATTTTCTATAAAACTAGGAATTTAAAAGATTCTTTGAAAACTCAGTTTGCAATAACAACTACAAAGTATTGCAAAGTAAAGGATTAAAATTATGCAATACACACAATCTAGCATGGTTATATGAAATTTTGCATACTTGAAAATTTTATGATTATCAACAAAACTTGACAGAAAGCCTCCTTCTACATCACAGAGAAAACAGTCATGAGGCAGAAATTTCTTCCCTCATATCTGCAAACTTATCATTATTCTCTCACCACAAAGGATGATCGAGCTCTCCATTTATATCAAAAAATATCAAAGCTGAGCTTCTATTTAGGCTCTGATTCTGATCACCCTCCTGACTCCTAACTCCATCAAATCCCATTCTCTACTCTGGTTCCTGCCCTCACTTAAATGCTTAAATTTCTCCTATTTTAAAAATAATAATCACACACATGGGTATGTCTTCCTCTTCAACTCTTTGTCTTTTAGCATTAGAACTCTTCCTCACAGCTAAGTCATTTGGATAGGTTTACGGTACATTCATGCTACTTCCCCCACTACCTCCAATTTATTTTCAGCCCTTTTCAGTCTGACTTCTACCCTCACCATTTCATTCAGTGTTGCTCTTACCGGCATTACCAACGTAATAAATGCTGGATCTTACTTAAAGTTCAGAGAACACTTTTAGTCCTGACTTGCTTAACTGTGATTAGCATTAGGCGCAACTAACTTTTCTTTGATTTCATCTTTCATTGAAAACACATTTATGATCCTTCTCTGTTTCTTCTTGGTTTTTGTCACTGATTTCTTGGCCACTAGCCAAAGTTACTGCTTCCAGGATTTGTTCTGAGGCCAGATTCCCTTCTTTATATATTCTCCCTGGACATTCTCACTACTTGAATTACTTTCTTTAATAGATCATGGTTTAGTAGTTACAGCTCTCCCGTGCTGTAGACCCATAATTCCAGTTGCCTACTTAGTGTCGCCTGCAGGATGCCCCATGTACTGCTGAAATCTAGTGTATTAGTCCATTCTTGCATTGCTATAAAGAACTACCTGAGACTGGGTAATTTTTCTTTTCTTTTTTTTTTTGAAACAGAGTCTCACTCTGTCGCTAGGCTGGAGTGCAGTGGTGTGATCAAGGCTCACTGCAACCTCCGCCTCCTGGGTTCAAGCGATTCTTCTGCCTCAGCCTTCCGAGTAGCTGGGACTATAGGTGCGTGACACTGCACCTGGCTAATTTTTGTATTTTTAGTAGAGACGGTGTTTCACCATGTCGGCCAGGCTGGTTTCAAACTCCTGACCTCGTGATCCGCCCACATTGGCCTCCCAAGGTGCTGGGATCACAGGCGTAAGCCACCGTGCCTGGCCGAGACTGGGTAATTTTTAAAGAAAAGAGGCTTAATGGGCTCACAGTCCCCCAGACTGTACAGGAAGCATGGCTGGGGAAACCTCAGGAAACTTCCAATCATCATGGAAGGTGAAGGGGAAACAGACACATCTTACTTGGATGGAGAAAGAGGAAAAGAGTGAAGGGGGAGGTGCAGCACACTTTTAAACAACCAGATCTCATGAAAACTCACTGACATGAAAACAGCAAGGGGGTTATGTGCCCCCGTGATCCAGTCATCTCCCACCATGCCCCTTGTATTAGTCCATTCTCACGCTGCTGTAAGGACATACCCAAGACAGGATAATTTATAAAGGAAAGAAGTTTAATTGACTCAGCTTTTCAGGGCTGGGGAGGCCTCAGGAAACAGAATCATGGTGGAAGGGGAGGCATCTAATCACATCCCACCAGGATCCTCCTCCAATATTGGGATTACACTTTGATGTTAGATTTAGGTAGGGACACAAATCCAAAACCCAGTTCCAAACCAGATCACCTAGTATGGCCAGACTGGAGTCATTTTCCTCTAAAACTTGCTCTCCTTTTTTAATTTCCTGCCTAGGTTAAAGTTACCATCAGCTACCAAACTTGAGATTTATCCTAAAATCCTTCGTCTTTCTCATCCCTTATAGCTTAATCAAATGTCCAGGTTCTGCTGTCTGTGAATCTCAAACAAACATTTATGGTCAAGATCTTAAACTCTTATCTGCCTCTGGCCTGGCTACTCTCCAGCTTTTTGTATATAAGTGTAATTTTCATAAAGTACAACAATTGTGTAAAACTTCCTTCAGTGACTTCCTATTTGCTCAGATGGAGTTAGTCTTCTTGGAATAATGTAGGAGACCCTTCATAATCCAATTCTTCTATAACATTCCCATAAAATCACACAGTTGTTCTTATCTCCCTGAAAGCATCATGCTGTTTCATGCATCCATGACTAAGAATACCTCTTTCCTTGTTTTCTGCTCAGTGAAATCCTACTTACTCTTCAAGACTCAGGGATACTTACTTTAGGAAGCCTTTTTGGACTTCTAAGGCAAGTTAGTCACTTGCTCCTCCCTACTCTTATAAAACATTTTAAATAGCTTTATAATAGTATTTATTACATCTCCGCAAATGGGAGCATCTTGATAGTAGAGCCCATATCTTATATTTTCCCCAGCACACATTATCTAGTACCTGAATACAGTATATGTATGATACCATCTTCATCATTAAGGTGGCCTACATTGTTTTTTAGTTTCATATTTAAAAAATAATTATCACTTCCCTTCAGTCCATTGTAGAATTACTTTAACCAAGTTGAATTTTAATGTCATGTTATAGCTTTTATTCAGAGCATCTTTATTTTTTTAAAAAAAAAGCCTTGTGATGCCTACTTCTATATTGTTATTAAGCTTTCTTTAAGGACATCAAGTATAGTAGAGTGCAGCGTCTGGTAACTTGTTATCGGTATTTGAGACTGCAGTGGGAGTCCCCCATCCCACCTGCAGTACACAGAATTTCATGGAAATGAAGGAAATGAACCAGAGTTAAGTTAGGTTAAGTTGCCTTAAAAATTTAAATGGTTATATTATCCAAACAGACCACAGTGAGATTAAAAAAATAATTTGAATTGTGTTTCTCTACACCCAGAGGTCAGTAGAGTTTTTTTGTTTTTTTAAGCCCTCCATCTAGTTTTTAAGAATGTAGATGGTTTTAAAAAAAATCAGAATTAAATATTTTAGGTACTATAATATAATGAAAAGCGTTAATTTTTAAATGTTTCTTTAGCTGGGCATAGTGGTGCATACCTGTAGTCTTAGCTACTTTGGAGGCTGGGGTGTGAAGATCATTTAAGCCCAGGAGTTTGAGGTTATAGTGAGCTATGATGGTACCACTGCACTCCAGCCTAGGTGCTTGAGTGAGACCTTGTCTCAAAAAAAATCCTGTATTTGAGAAACATTACACTTTTATCCTTGAAATTTGTTTGATGCTAAACAGCAGTGGAGATTTTTTTTGGTTTTAGTGTACTATTGTCCTTACATTTTGCTTTAATATTTTGCAGAATCCATGCTATCCTTAAGAGGGTTTGTCATTGAGTATCATTCGGGTATTTTGATGTTTTGATGTAACATTGATATAAATATCCCTAAAATTCTTACAAATCAATATAAAATACTTGCATTCTCTATTGTGTAGGACTAAGTATTTTAGTGTACTATAAAATACATATGCCAAATGATGATGTTACAATAGTAATCAATAAAACAGAAATGATGAGTTAAATTTATATTTGGGTTCATTAGATGTGAAGACATGGTAGATGTGCGAAGGTTAAAGATGCTTCAGATGGTGCAGTTGTTTAAATGTGAAGAAGACGCTGCCCAGGTAAGGACCAGTCAGCTACATTATGTAGTTAACTTTTCTTAGAAGATTGATTTCATCTAACTACAAACAAAAGTGTGCTTTTCATGGTCCTAAAAAAGTAAATTCTTGAAGTCGGGTTCTAGTTTATCTTGTTGAAGAATACACTTTGGTATTCCCAGCTAGTTGATTGATCTCATTTAACTTAATCTTCTCAATGAAATCCTCTATTGAGCTAGAGATTGGGATTGTTTATTATTTATTATTGTTGATTAGGTTGTCAGTTACATCCAGGATAAAATCTGGTGGAGCACACTGCATTTTGCTCTCTTGCATCTGCAAGAGAAATTTCAATACCAGATAAACAATTTGATATATTTTGTCGTTATCATCAGAGAACATCATTTCAGGTCGATTTAGATAAAATTTTTGATTTTATATAGTAACACAAATCTGTAATACAATCCTGATGGATCTATATACAGAAATACGTGATCTTTTATTATGTGATATTAATTTTAAAAGAATGCTTTTCTTCAGTATGTCTTGCCTTCAGATTTAAAGAATTTTGAGGAGTAGGAGAGGTCATTAATTCATGTAGCTTATCATTGAATGAAATAAGCTTTTAAGACTTTAGGTTACAATTAACGGATTCATTAATCACATGATAGTAATCTCTGTATAAATGACATTTTGATACAATAAGTAAAGAGTTCTGAATCCAGCTTCATTGTTATGTCTTTTTGTTTAGGCAGTAGAATGGCTAAGTGAACTTCTGGATGCTCTGCTTAAGACTCACATCAGATTGGGCGATGATGCTCAAGAAACGAAAGTTTTGCTGGAAAAGCATAGAAAATTTGTTGATGTTGCACAGGTGCAAAACTGGTTATCTTCCTTTTCCACAAGCTCAGTGTTTGAATAGCTTTCTGCATGATTATAATGTAACTTTACCCTCCAAGTACAAGAAGGTTAGTTTTGTTATTCCAGAAGTGTCACAGAATTAAGAAAATGTCAGCTGGTGCATCAAAACTAGCCTGCATAAACTTGAGAGGGTTTATGTTTCCCTGAATACATGTTCTGCATTGTCCCTCTGATTTATGCTGTATATTATGGCATTTTTAAGGCAATCCAACTGTTCATTCACAGAAGTTAATATGAAATGGATGTTAATATCAGTAAATAAGAAACCTCACTTTCTGCCTCTCACTAGTATTAGCATAATAACACAGAACTTTTTTGTGGTGAAAAGTATCTTTTTTTTTTTTTTTTTTAAGACAGTCTTTCTCTTGTTGCCCAGGCTGGAGTGCAATGATGCAATCTCAGCTCACTGCAACCTCTGCCTCCCAGGTTCAGGCGATTCTCATGCCTCAGCCACCTGAGTTGCTGGGATTACAGGCACCGGCCACCACGCCTGGCTAGTTTTTGTCTTTTTGGTAGAGATGGGGTTTCACCATGTTGGCCAGGCTGGTTTTGAACTCCTGACCTCAAGCGATCCACCCACCTCGGCCTCCCAAAGTGCTAGGATTACAGGCGTGAGCCACTGCGCCAAGCCAAAAAGTATCTTATTTTCCCTAATAATGAGTTCACGTTTTAACAGGTGTAGTTTCCTATATGGAATATAAAGTGCCTAATTTCACCTACTTTTGAAAGTAGTTTTGATTAATTCATTAGCAGACATTCTTTCTGGCCAGTGAAATTTAAGCAGACTGTGATGGCGGAAACAGAATAAAGTGGGGAAGCCTAACAGAAAGAGACTTTTTTTCTAATTAAAAATTTTAAAACAATTTTTTTTTTTGAGACAAAGCCTTGCTCTGTCAATTAAGATACGATGTTTTAGCACAACCATAGCTCACTGCATCCTCAAACTCCTGGGCTCCAGTGATCCTCCTGCCTCAGCCTCCAAGGTAGCTAGGACTACAGGCAAGTGTGGCCAAACTCAACTAATTTTTTTCATTTTTTTTTTTAGAGACAGGATCTTGCTATGTTGGCCAGGCTGGTCTTGAACTCCTAGCTTCAAGCGATCCCCCCACCTCAGCCTCCCAAAGTGCTGGGATTACAGGCATGAACCACTGTGCCTGGCCATGAAACTTATTATAAACTAACCAAAAATATAGCTTCCCCTTTATTACTTATACACACAGATGATTTGTAGTAATAAGTGCCACTAGAGTTATTCAGTATTGATTTCTAGTAGTGTCACTTAATTGTAACGACAATCTTCCTGCACACTTTCCCCATCCTTCTCTTAAGAATTCTTTTATTACAATTTTATGTTTCCTTTTCTTTTTTAGAGCACTTATGACTATGGCAGGCAGTTGCTACAGGCCACAGTTGTGTTATGCCAGTCTCTGCGCTGCACTTCTCGGTCATCTGGGGATACACTTCCTCGATTGAACAGAGTATGGAAACAGTTTACAATAGCATCTGAAGAGAGAGTACATAGATTGGAAATGGCTATTGCATTTCACTCAAATGCTGAAAAGGTTTGCTTGTGTTTTTGAAATGTTATTCTCAGTGGTATTTATTATATGTGTTTAAAATATGTTAATTTTAGTAATGTAACTATATGACTAATCTGTTTTTCAATATTTATATTAGTTCCGTTGTTACGGTTTGTTTAGATATAATACATTGCCTTAGAGAGCTGAAATTAAATTTCCTTAATCCTTACCAGTGCTGGAGAGCCGTGATTGGAGAAATCTAGAATCACCTGGTAGTCTTCTCTTTACACTTCTCTCCTCACCAAGCCTGGTGTCCAGAATATGCCCTCTGTTCTTTAGAGTATCATGAGTTCAATCTCTTTCGTTATGCCTGGAAGGGAAACGTTTTGCTTTGGCAACTGCTATTAATTGTCACACATTTTTTAAAAGGTACCTTGTGATTTTATAAGTAGGGACCATTAAAAAAATAAGAATAAGGACAAAAGTAAAATGATTTTTTATATGTGTTCTTTAAAGATTCATTCTAGAATTTATTATTCAATGAATTAAGGTCATTAATTTCAGAAACAAAAAATAAAATATGCAGGGTTATTTGGACACATTTTCAATAGCACTTTTTTCTTACTCTTCATAGTAAGAATTTATTGTACCCAAGCCTTACATATCCATTCTGAAAAGGAACTTTATTATGTAGTCAATTTTGTTTTGATCTCTTACAATAAAAGTTTATATGTAGGGAATGTTCAATACACTTTGAGATATTAGCAAACCTAACTTGATCCATGGAACAGATGTTGCAAGGAACCTCAGGAATTAAACAGTTTCTGTCTGAGTTATGAAGTACATCTGTTGGGAAGGGTCCATAGTTAACTCATTCTCAGCTGGTCATTGAACTCCGTAGATCAGTGTTTGATTAACATGGGCCTAATGATGATAAGTGGAAGTATACAAAATGGTGTAACTTGTTTATCTACTGATTGTTTCAATGAGAATTTTTTATTATTATGAAGTATACTATTAACATAGAAAACATACAAACCACAAGTATTCTGTGCAGTGAGATTTCATAAAGTGAACACACCTGTGTAATCAGTGTACTGTTCAAAAAAACAGAACATTACCAGCACCCAGAAGCTCCCCCCGCCCTCTGTAGTCACAGTACTGCTCCCCCAATCACCTCACTGTCAAAGGGTGACATTTGGCCCAATGTCTAGCACCACTGATAACTTTTTTTTTTTTTTTTTTTTTTTTGAGACGGAGTCTCACTCTGTTGCCCAGGCTGGAGTGCAGTGGCATGATCTTGGCTCACTGCAAGCTCCGCTTCCTGGAGCTTGTTGTACAAACCTAAGTAAAGCCCTTTGTTATCAGATATTACTTTCCTCTTGACTGTATTCTATTTTATACCATTAAGCATAAATATAAATAACCACAACTATAGCAAATTATATAGTATAATGATTAGAAAAATATCTAAATTAAATCTTGAGTTTTAAAATACAAAAATGTCCGTTTATGAGTAATGCTGACGTAAACATGATTAGATTACATAAAGTGTAATGCAAAAAAAAGTTGTAAAAATGAATACTTGTTTTTCTTCTCTCAAATTTTGCAGTTCTTGTGGTTTAATTTAAATGGTAATGGTTAGGGTGAAGTGAAGAACAGTATCTCATCAAGGACTATAGAGATTCCCATATTTGAATCATAACCTAATCATTTTATGGCAGTTAACTCAAGCCAGCAGATCAGTTGTTAAATATTATCATCTAGCTAAGTTGTCACATCAGTTATGTATTTTTCCTCTTTGTTGTTTTTTATTTATATAATTTTTCATTTGTAACGTCTATATGCTCTTTGAGAACACAGTCTATACCTCCTTCACCTTCCAGGCTGCTAAATAAACATAAATTGTTCAATAAATGGTTACTTAATAAATGAAAGAATACTTCTTAAGGACAGATTGAACTCATTTTCCAAATAGTAGTCTAGCATTTTCTTTCTTGGAAATCACCATATTGTTAGTAGGAATTATGTATTTCATTTTGTTGTTTGAATTTCTTGAAGAATTTTGCCAATAATAGATCAATCTTATACAGTGGTATACCTGAAGATGCTAAGAACAAGAAAATGCCTTTAATCTACCAAATTTGTATGAGCTTGATTCCATTTCTGTGTCTTTCTTTTCTCTTTTTTTTGTGGTGGGGGTGGGGGGTGATCCTCTGAAACTGCAGACCTGTCTGTGTCTCTTGATTGATGTTGCTCTTTTATTTATTGCAGATTTTGCAGGACTGTCCAGAAGAGCCTGAAGCTATTAATGATGAGGAGCAATTTGATGAAATTGAAGCAGTTGGGAAATCACTTTTGGATAGATTAACTGTTCCTGTAGTTTATCCTGATGGGTATGGGGCATGTTCTTATAATTTTATTTTTTATTGGTGTGGTCTTAAAGTGAAATCATTAAAAGAGGAAATCTATTCTTTAAACAGCCAAGTAAATTAGGTTTGGTCCACATCTTTAACTCCTACAATAAATTAGTTTAAAATGAAAAGAAATCCACACCTCTTAGCCACAGTAATGGTACTTGCCAACAACAGATGTGTTGCTTCTTGACAGCCTGTTGTAGAATGATCATTGACTAGATTAAGACACTGGGTTCTAGCCTTGGCTGTGATGGTAGGGAATAGTGTGACTTGGGGCTTCATTCAGGAAAAGGAAGAGGGGACAAGGGACTGATGTTTAGTGAGTTCATAATATATGCCAAGTACCCAGTGAAACATTTCACCTTCATTACTTTTGACCAAAGAGGACCAAACCAGTATGATTATTCCTGATTTACAAATGAAGAAACTGAGGCCCAGAGAGATTAAGTAAGGCTCTCAGGATTTCACAGCTTCTAAGTGTTAGCGTAAAGATACAATCTCAGGTATGTCTGTGTGGCTCCAAACCCATTCTCTTTGTACTGTGTTATATGGCGTTCTAATTTCTTTATGTGTGAAGGGATGGGGTCCTGATTATCTTACACCTTTCCATTTCAAATAGTGATAAAAATATGAAATAATCTGATGCAAAATAAATGGATCAGGAAAAGAATCAGGAGGAGCTTCGGCCGGGCGTGGTGGCTCACGCCTGTAATCTTTGGGAGGCCGAAGCAGGCAGATCACGAGGTCAGGAGATGGAGACCATCCTGGCTAACACAGTGAAACCCCGTCTCTACTAAAAATACAAAAAATTAGCCGGACATGGTGGCGGGCGCCTGTAGTCCCAGCTACTCGGGAGGCTGAGGCAGGAGAATGGCGTGAACCCGGGAGGTGGAGCTTGCAGCGAGCTGAGATCGCGCCACTGCGCTCCAGCCTGGGTGACAAGAGCGAGACTCCATCTCAAAAAAAAAAAGAATCAGGAGGAGCTTCATCCCTGGTGATTTAGACCTGATTCTTAGTGAAAATAATTTAGAGATAATCCAGAGGATATTTAATTCAAATGATAGAGTAACCAAACCAGTAAATAAAAATATAAGTATCTTTAACATTGTGGTATAGTGTGATGAGTCTGTGCACTCTGGAGCCAGAGGTCTCAGCTCTACCACTTACTCACTGTAACACCTTGGGCAAGCCACTTAACCTTTATGCCTGAATTCCCTCATCTAAAAACTGCCGTGTAACACTCATACCTCCTCAGGTTACGGGGGTGTGGGAATTACCTGAGCTAAATAAGTATAAAGTACTTAAAACAGATCTGACACATAATAAGCACTGCTACCACTGTGCCATGATCTTCCAGTGATTATTTGGGATTGATATTGAAAAGATGGCATTTTATTCCCTTCAAAGAATATTATTCATAGTCTATACTTATGTTATCTCAAGCCACACCTAAACTTGAACAATCTGAGGTAGCCTAAAGTCACCTAAAGTTGTATTACACATCTGCAATAAAAGACAACAAAATTCAGCTAGTAACAGAATTGTAGGCGTGCATCTGGTTGTTCCATTCCAGGATCCCTTACCCTCCCTGATTCCTACATTTCGCAGCCAGTTGTCACACAGTCAGTCTCCTGTTCTACCCATGTCAGCCTAGGAACACCTCTCCCTGGTGTGCTTGCTTCAGCTTCTCATCTGTGTTTCACAGATAGATAGTCCATGTGTCATTTCCTTATCCTTTTAAGATAAAAGAATGTTAGTACTGTATATTCAAAGTTCACACCCACCTTTAATATTTTGGAATTGCTATTTTATTCCACTTTATATTCATATTAAAACTTATGTTTATCTCTTTTAGGTATTTTGCTAAATTAAATGTTTCCCAAAGTTGTGTATAATGTTTTCCATAATTATTAATATAATGGTAATCTGTTTATGCCATGTATAGTTTGTTTGACAGGTTAGACAGATTTGTCTTTTATACCTTCTCCTGGTAAAATAAAAGAGATTGATGGTCTCTCTAGATTCACTGCTCAAAGACCTAGGTTCAAATTCTAGTTTTTCCCTGTGTGACCTTGCTTACGTCATTTAACTTGCTAGGCTCCACTTTTCTGATCTGAAAAATAAAGAGATTAACCTGATAATTTCTAAGAAATCTTCCAGCTCTAAAAATATTCTGTGATTCTGAATACAGTATCTTTGAGAATAGAATAAAATTAATAATTTTATGTGTTAATGTACCAAACAATGTTGTAACATTAAAAAGAATATTTATTTTGCTTGCCAGCTGTATAGACAAGTGGTGTCCCCAGCCGGTAGCACTCAAGTACCTGTATAAACTTTATGTTTGTGCATGCTTCTGGACCCACATATTTCCAGTGTTTCATTGTTCAGTTTGTTGCTATTATCATAACTATACATGATATAACCTTTACACCACCAATATATTTTTCTCATGTCTTAATGTATTTTATGCCATTTTAAAAAATGTTTTTCCTGATGAATTTCCTGCTCAGAGATAAACAGTATGATTGCCGATGAACTGATATTTACACATAGGCTATCTCATGTAGATTTTTTATGGTAAAGTTTTGCTTCTATTTGTATTCACTGCAGTTAATAGATTAGATTTGTATTAATCTGAGGTTTTTCTGTGTGTTTTGATTTTTAGAACCGAACAATATTTTGGGAGTCCAAGTGACATGGCTTCTACTGCAGAACACATCAGAGACAGGATGAAACTAGTTAATCTCAAAAGGCAGCAGCTGAGACATCCTGAAATGGTGACCACAGAGAGCTAATAGCTACCAGCAGATTTGCAGTTCATAATCCCGCATGTTGTCAATATACTACAGCATTAGCCACCACACCTTAAGATGCATTTCACAGCCAAAATAAGTCTCATTTCTTTTCATGACACATTTCTCTTTACATGTTAACACTTTGCTACTACCAAGGCATAATTACTTAACATGCTTCGAGGCTGTAGATTCCAAGTATCTTAAAAGAAGGAACTATAAACATTGCACTGAAAACTTGCTTTAAAGCTTTACCTGACCTGTCAGTTTGTAGATAAACAACTGATAATAAGCTTTGAATGGTGCTAATAAGAGTAGGAATTCTCTCTATTAAAAAGAAAAAAAAAAAGTTGCCCTTCCTCCACAGGTGATTTAGTAAATTTAGACAGTAGTTAAACTCTTATTAGTAGACAGTGGTGTCCTCAAAATTTTACTTTGTAATTCTTCAGAATTGATTATTTTTATTGTGTCAATACAGAGAAAGCCTTTCAGATCTTTGATATATCATAGTCATTAAAAGACCTTTTCCTATTTGTATTGATAATGTATTAAAAGTTGTTTGTGCTTAATAAAAGACTTCTTTAAACATCTTATTTAATTTAGTAGTTACATCCTATTTCCAAACATGAGTGCCTTATTTAAAAGGGCATTCTTAGGACTGTGAGGATGGTTTAATATTTGTTTTTTCATGGTGGTTGCATGTATTTTAGACAGGAAATTCATATGTAAGCATGTGTATATAATAAGCATGTTTTATCATGAAAAATTATTGTGAACAATTTAGATCTTTAAGAACTTATTAATAATGGAATACTATTTCTAATTTTTCTCTTCTTTAACTTGAAAAATATTCTCAAAATTATTAACTACCCTGAAGATACTTTGTCTTTAGGGGAGGAGGGCTGAGGAAGAAGGCATACATAATTACTTCAGTGTAATCCTTTATATCAGAGTAATCTTTCTGGAACTAAAATAGCAATTGTTAATAAAATTTAGTTTCTCATTATAGTCTAAAAGCAAAATAAATTCTGAAGTAGTCCAGTAACAGAACTGTATGACTCCTTTAGAAATAAAATTTATCATGAAATGCTAGTGCTTTTAAGTTTGTATTAAGTTTAAATGGTAAAATGCATATAATTTAAATTTTGTGTATTTTTATTTCAGAACATTTTTTAAAAGATTAAAAATTATTTTTTAGGCTTGTAGTCATTATAAAATTATAAACGAGTTGTATACTGGCTCCTTTTTGAGGTCTACAAACATGTTCATGTATCTTCCAATGCAAAAAAACCCCTCCCTTTTAACCTGCTAGTTTTTCCAGCCTTCTTCACTGACAGACTTCTTGGAGAAATCCACATCCAATGCCCCTACATCCTCATCACTCACTACTCAGCACCTTGCAGTCTGGTTTTACACAGCACTCTACTGAAACTGTTCTTTTGAAAGTCAGCAATGGCCTCCCAGCTACCAAACTGAATGGGTTTTTCTGTCTGAATCCCTTACCCTTTTCTCTCTGCAACATTTACACCATTGAGCAACCTTTCCTAGACAGTGTCTCCTTCCTTGAAGATGCTATCCTCTGAAATAACTGTGAGTACAGTCACATAACCCTAATTTAAGATGTGCCTGCTGAACATGTGCTCTCTCAGATCCTGTCCTCAGAATGCTTTTGGCTCTTCTCTAGGTATCTCATCCTTATAGTTTTTATTTTATACCAATGTTCTGGATTACATACCTGGTCCAGAAATCTAGACTTGTACTTCTTTTTAATTGCCTACTTGACATTTCAACCTTGATTAAAGATTTACAATATTTATCACCTTTTCCTCCTGGAACAATTTAGGTTAATGGTGCAGCCTTTTTTCCTAGTCAAACATGCCAGGAAATTCAGGGCAAAGTTCAACTGCTCCCTCTTGTCTTACATGGTCACTGCTTCTGAGAACATCCAGGAAGTTCTTTCTATACTTGATAATCTTCTCAGTCCTTTGGGGCTTTACTGCTATGAGTATGAACTTTTGTGATTATTTATTTCAGTCTTCATGATGGTGCTAGTCACATTCTGCGGTTGTTTATGTCTGTACCCACTAAGCTCTTTTGAGGGAAGGAATCTTGTCTTCTCCTATTCCCAGTCTTGCTCATGCATAACAGATGCCCAGTCCTCCTAAATATGAATGCTGTATTATAGGTATTAGTAATAATCCCTGTTATATTGGAGTCTGAAGTATGTTTTAAACATACTTACTTTTTTAAAGTTAGAACTGACTTACAAGTGAATCTATTCTTAGATTCTTAGATACTAACTAGATATTTAGTTATACTCAATAACTAAATATCAATACTCAATATCTGTTTCTTCTACTGAATTTCAGAGTAGTTAGAATGTTTTTCTTAAGACTTTGCTAGAAAGGAACTGGTTTGTTAGTAATTCTGCCATCAACTCATGGAGTTATAATTGCCAAATGAGTTAATTTTTATATACCTTAAGCTATCTTGCCTACAAAAAGAGTAAAATAAGGCAGGATTCATAAATGTTACTTGTAAATTGAGTGTTTCACATGAGGCCAAGTATGATTTTAACATAATGAATATCATTGCTCCTCATCTGTAAATTTGCTGCTGCTTTCATATGTGTATCTGTACATAGAGTTATGAATGAAAATCCAGTAATGCCCTAAAGCAACTTTCTTCCATAGGGTCAAAGCTCTCTTAAAGTGAACATGTGAAAAAAGTGACTGCAGTGTGTTTGAAACCACAAGTTGTTTCTATGTCATAAATTAACATCAGCTTGCAAGTCTCCGAAAGAACCACTCATTTCTAATTGGTATATGTCAGAACCTCCCACAATTCCTTTAGCCCATCTCAGGGAATTATTGAAATGCTGGCAGGGTTAGTTTTATTTTGTTTTGGTTTTTGGGGGTTTGTTTGTTTGAGGATTTTTTTTTCTTTTATCTTATCATTTGTTTGCTCCTGTGTAAGCTTAATATATAATGGCAGTTTGGCATCTGTTCTTTGCACATGTCTAACCCAGCAGAGTTAGGCAAAAATGATAACTTCATTTTAGGTCAAATTGGCTTTGTTCCCAGTCCTCATTGTTGGTGACTTTGTTCAGTTCTGGTGACTCACTGGTGATGATGATGAAACTGCTCAGCCTGCCAGGTGGATATTGATGGCAGGTCTAGGCTTCATTGCTAGGTAGAAGATTGAATACTTCTCACTTTATAGAAATTTACATTGGCTGTTGCTCCCATGTGTTAGCTAGTCTTAACATGTTTGTTATTTCATTATCTTATTAGCTGACATATGGAGTGGTATTATTAGTGTCATACTCCTTAGTATGAGCATGACAATTAAGTTACCTTACTGACAGTGATGAGTAAACCATACTCTGATCTAAACCCATTGTTACCAATGATGTGATTATGAAGTTACCTGAATCTATCTCACTATGTGGTCTACATTTGAAGAAATAGTTCAGAATTCTCTACTACATTGTAAGTTACTTGCCAATAGAGATTGGGCATTATTATGTACTCCTCCCCTTCTCACATCCTACCCAAAGTACACAAGGCCATAGTAAAATACTGTTGCTACTAAAAACTAAACATACTGTGGTTGCTAATGTCCTTTACATCTTCAGCCTATAGGGAATGGTACAGGCAGAAACAAGCACCATTAAGTATATTATCATCAGTAGTGAGATCTGTATGATTAGGATATCTTTGCTTAAGCCCCCAAAGGAAAAATTCTCTAGCATTAAAAACATGGCTGGAACATAGCTAAGCAGTTAACCTAATTAATAGACTTATTGTTAACTTTCAGTCCTAAAAATGAAAAGCTTCAGTTGGGAGTAGAAAATATACTATGCTGGTATATAGAGCAACAAATACCCTGATGAGATAAAATGAAGTAGAAACTTACTTACCATTTGACATTATTTGACTTTCGTACATGCTACTGAAAAGTCTAGGTTTAGCTAAGAAGCATAAATAATGGCAATACTTGTAGAGGAAAGAACATACCAGCTAAAACAAGAACTGTAATGAATATAATGGAAAGTGTTTGGAGCTTGAATACTTGGCTTCAAAAATCTGGCTTTGCCATTTACTGTGACCTTGGTTAAAAAAAATCTGAGAATTTATCTCGGGCTGTAAAATAGAGAAGTCATACCAATTTCAAGGATAAAATATGATACAAAGAATTGTTGAAGCCAAAATATCCAGAAATAAACAGAATGGAAGGTATCATTGCTATAATTATCTTTTCAGAATAGAAAATAGAGTATTCTTTATCCTTTCTGTTGTCTCACATGACAAGCATGGGATGGTGAGGAAATGGCATATTGCCTATGTTCGCCGCCCCACCCCCCCTTAGCTCCACCACCCCTTCACCGTCACCCCCAGTTCGCTAGTGTATCAGAATGCATCTTCAGAATTACACACTGAAGATACAAAAGGTCCAGTTGGTAAGCTCATCAGTAAATAACGAGGCTTTGAAATCTGACAAATTAGCTATTTTTGTAGGAAGAAAATAGAACAGCAAGATGGAAGACAAGTGATGAGTATCATCTGTTTTGAGGTTGACAGAGTGTGACGTAACCCCATTAATAGACACAAGTAAAAGAAAATCATACTAGGATTGGGTATTAGTGAGCGAGCATCAACCAGTAGAAACAACAACAGCATAAATCTATTATTTATAAAGTATCCCAATAATGAGGTTAAAAAAAAAAAACGGAACAAAGCATGAAAAGACCACAATTAGTGCTGGTTATGCTTAGAGAGGAGCAGTCTCTTGGTAAACTCAGGCAGTGATGATGAACAGAAAATGGCCGACTGATACTGTAATAGAGGCATAGAACTAAGGACACTCCATGAGCTGGCATAAATACAGGAGAGTCTTTAAGACTGAAAAAAGTTCATGGGTATGACACTTAATATTATTGACTCAACTTTACTGCAGAATTTTAAAGCAAACATGAAAGCTTGAGAAGAAACACTAGTCCCTCTTCTTCAAGAAAAAGCAGAACCTGTACTAGAACATGAAGAACTTAGAGATCAAAAGACAGCCAGAACTATGAAGAAATATTTTGAAAGCAGTGGGCACATTTTTAAAGATTTTTTTTGGAGAACTTTATGAGGCTATATGTATAATTCCTATATGTAATTTTATAGGAATTCTTAACTGAAAATAGTTATCAACTGCTAGTTATCAGGAGCAGTGTTATTAGGGATTTTAAGTTAGGCATGTAGAAAACTTTCTGACAAAAGGGCTATTGAACTCAAGTCAGTTCCCAGTGAATCCCCAGGAGGCACCTTATAAGTCTTTACAAGCTGAATACCATGTCTTTAGGGTGTCCAAATGCTTCTGTCTTGGGGGAGAAATGAGAGATGACTGGATGCCTTTCCACTCAGAACACAGTAGACCACTCACTATTTATGACCAACCCTCACTTCTTTTCTATTACAGCTACAGATTCTTTTTTAGTCTGGAAGTTAGGGTAAATAAAATTCATATGTTTGATTTTTCTCTTAGGAATGTTTTCTCATCTTAACTCTTATGTTATCTTTATGGCCAACAAATTTGCTCAGAATGTATCATCAAAATATAGGTATTGTATTTTGTAGAGGTGAAAGGATCGAAATACCACTTTGACAATTATAAACCAGAGTAGATTTGAGAACTGATTGCTCACATCACACTTAGGAATAGTCTCAGAAGCCTTTAAGAGAAACTTACTTCTCAATGGACACTTAGAAGAATTTGATGATCTTACTGTCATAAAATCAATAATGAAATTCTCAGCAAAACTATTTGGTAAACATTGCACCCTATATTTTTACCCAACATTTTGTTATGAAAATTATCAAATACATTAAAAAGTTAAAATAATTTTATAGTGTACTCACTACCTAGATGCTAATTAGCATTACCTATGCTTGCTTTGTCACATATCCATTCGTCATTTCATATTATTATTTGATGCATTTTAAATTGCATATCATTAACTAGAGTTCATTGTTGGCTTTTTTACATAAAATTAGCAAACAATAAAGTACATAGAACATATGTGTTCACTGAGGTTTGGCAAATGCATATAGTGCTATGGAAATAGGAAACTTTATCACCACCCTAGAAAGTTTCCACACTGCCCTTTCCAGTCAATTCCTGTCCCTACTTGACCCTTAAAGGCAACCACTGTTCCTTCTTCTACCATAAGATTTTTCTGTTCTAAAACTTTATATAAATAGAGTCACACAATATGTATGCTTTTCTACAAGGCTTCATTTTTTTATTGCTGTTTTTTATTGCTGAGTAGTATTCCACTGTATGACAATATTACAGTTTGCTTATTTAATTTCCTATTACTGATAGATACCTGGGCTGTTTCCAGGATTGGCCATTATAAATAAAGCTGCTATGACCATTCTTATGTAAGTCTTTGTGAACATAGGTTTTTATTTCTTTGCAGTAAATTCCTTGGATTAGAATTGCTGGGTCACAGGGTAGTTTTAAAAGAAACTGCCATACCTTTTTCCAGTTCAGTTTTATTGTGCCCTGTATTTTGTATTTTGATGTGCATAAAGGTGTAAACTATTTTTATGATCCATATTGAAATATTAGAATAAGTGAGTTTGGAATAACAATGGCATTGTTCATGGTCGAGGATGACAATTGGAACTATTTGAGGAAAGCAAAGGCCTGTCTGCCCCAAACAGCTCCTCAAGGGGTTCCTATGCCTGAAACTTTAGCAATATTTCACTCCTTGAAAGGTTAAAGTCCAACCATGGTGATATGTTAGCTAGAAGAAACAGCACTGGTTTGTTTATGTTACTAACTTTCACCACCCGTTTTCAGTAGGTAAAGTAAGACTGATCATTGAACAGAAAAGGTTATTTCTGTGATGAGGTTGAGGGGGTAGTGGAAAGCATGTATTGCTAGTTAAGCCCCAGGTACAGCAATGTGAGAGTCACCTGGGCAGGGAAGTCCCCCAAATGGTGGTCAGAAAAGCAGAAAACGGGGTGGGAAAAATTCTACCTCACAGTTTTGCATAGGGGATAGCTATGCTTTTACGGGACATTTTAGCCTTTAAAAATATTTTCAATATTGTCTCTTTATTCAATACCACCCAGCTGTAGTTTTTTCACACTCTGATGACTCTCTTATCCATTCTGTTTTACCTCTCCCAGCTGTTCTACTACATACAGCATTCACCTGTATTAGTCTATAGAATTATAATCATCTGTGTGTTTCTAATGCTCATTTTCAAAAATATGTATGGTTTATTCGATTTTTCCTATTAAAATTTTAAGGGCTGGGAAATTTGGCTTCTACTGTAAATCCTTATAATGTTCCACACATTGTAAATATGCAATAAAAATGTTAAAAGCTATAATGGTAGCAGGTTTTGGTGTGTATTTCTTTGATATATTGTCACTTTGGACAATAAGTTTGATTTCTATTAATAAAAGTTGTTCATAAAATCTAGGGAGAATTAAGTCACACTGGTCTCTATAAAATAATCTGATGAATTCTGCATCTTTGAATCAATTTGAATTATTTTTTGTAAAGGTTTAAATTGTTTCTAACAGTGTTACCTAAAACCTTTGATTAAATCAAAAATGTAACTTGTATATTCTGAAATAACCTGGAGTCTTAGAAGACAGAGGCTTCTGCTGCTTTCTCCTCTGACCCCAACAACCCCTTCCCACAGGCTTGGCACAGAAGTTCAGTGCTTTTTCTAGGTCTTGTGTTGTTGTCAGAAATAGGTTCTCACCATAATAGACAGTAGTTAAATTTCCTTTGTTCCTACTGAGAAGCCCATTTTTAAGGCATAAAAGGTGAATGTGTATTTGGGGATGGAGGAGGCATATTACAACAAAGCTGTATCACAATCATATTATGCTATAAACAATACCAGTTCCAGAATGGCTACTAAGGATTTTGGATTGCCAGACTTCGGAAATTGGCGAGCCTTATACCTTGTCCAATGAAGTTAAGTACATTTGAGTGACAGTTCAACATATAAGCAAAAAAATATAGAAGACAATGTACATTTGTTATTAATGGACATGTTTACTTTACACGTTAGAGTATCCATCCATCTCTAGATTTTCCATTAGATGCTTCGTTGTATCCACAAACCTGTTTCAAACCATGGAAGTGATCTTACCATTGTGTTTGTTCAAAATAAAATTGGGAGAAAATGTGAAAGAGTCAATAGCAACACTTGACATTCCTGTCTTTTTAATACATTTTATTCTTTTGTTTAGAACATTTTCAGAATCGGAAAATCAGCTCCACTAATTGTCTATATCTACACAAATACTAATAGTTGCATCCATCTGGGAGTCCTGTATTAATGGCAGTATCAGGCTTTCCTAGAATCTTCTGTTAGAACTGGGAACATATTTTCCCATAAAAAAATGATTAAAATGCAAATAGTCCTCTTCTTCAACTATATTTTGGGTTATGCAAGCTACTGTAAGATGACCTAGAAATCTAGCATTAATAATATTACTGTATAAGTTAACAACTGACCTACCAATATATTTTTAGGATATATCCCATTCATTAGTTGGAAGCCGCTCTTGTTCTAAGAAAATGTTTAGAGCTCATAGACCATAAATATAGTACTGGTACTTAGGACATAAACATAGATTAAGTTTTAAAGGACTATAGTTGCATTGTAGACATGTAGTTAGAACTAGAATATGTGTTCTAGACCAGTGGTTATCAAATATGAATGTACCTACAAATCA
The DNA here is from genome assembly GCF_028885655.2 of Pongo abelii. Classification (NCBI taxonomy): domain Eukaryota; kingdom Metazoa; phylum Chordata; class Mammalia; order Primates; family Hominidae; genus Pongo; species Pongo abelii. The sequence goes on along the minus strand of NC_071996.2, from coordinate 81,739,316 downwards.
ACTGGAAATGTTATTAAGATGCAGATTCTGATTCAGTAAATCTGGGGTAGGACCCAAAGTTTTGCATTTTCAACAAGTTTCTAGCTGCTGCTGCTGCTGCCAGTCTGCAGACCACACTTCTGACTGCAAGATTCTAGAATACCTTTTATAAAAACTTCAATATATAAACTTTTCAGAGACAATGTCTGATCATCCTGCATATTACCTAATTTCTCTAATTTGAATAGAAGAATACAGAGATGGCATTTTGGGAATTATATACTTATAGGGGCTAGAGAAACCAAACATATTTATGAAATTAACACGTTCTGAAAGATTAGCACATCCAATCTATGGTAAATTTTAGCAAATTCAAAACAGAGTGAAGCCTGAACTGTCATTTTCCAGTATCTCATCACTGAGGGAAGGTTGTTTTCAACTGGAAATAACTAATTCCTTTATGCTTTATTCCTTAAAATTCTGTTTAAGAATAATGTGTAGTTATTATTTTTAAAGTACTCTAGTAAATAGAGAAAAATATAAAAAGTAAAAACTGCCCATTTATCAATGCTGAGAACATAGTTAATATTTGATACATTTCCTTTGTATTTAACCTAACGAGTATGCTAGCATTCAACTTTATTTCCTGCTTTTTACAGCCATTATATCATAAAAAAATTATTAAACTTTTTTCCAGTTTAATAGCTGTGTAATAATAATATGTAAATACCATGATTTAACTATTAAACTATTCAGTGAAACATTTAGTTTCTTTCTCTTTCTTTCTTAATGGTACTATAAGTAATGCTGCAATGAACATCCTTGCTCTTAACTTTTTGACAGCATCTCTCCTTGGGATTGATTCCTGAAAGTAGAAATATTGGATGGGAATGTATTCATATTTTGAGGCTTTTAATAGATATGGCCAAATTGCTTTCCAGAAGGTTAGGTAGATGTATGTGTCTGTTAATTAGGGTACCTGTCTCGTGGCACTATTTCCAGCATGAAGTGGTGTTCTTTTTAAAGTCTTTACAAATCTTTGAGAAAACCAGTTCACTGTACATTTCTTTAACCACCAGTGAGGCTGAAACAAATTTAGTGATTTTTTATTATCCATTGTGTTTCCCTTCTGGTGACTTGTCTGTTACTATTTTTGCATACTTTTCCTTTGGAGTTAGCATTTTTTCTTATTTGTTTGAAGAGTTTTATTATTATTATTATTATTATACTTTAAGTTTTAGGGTACATGTGCACAATGTGCAGGTTAGTTACATACGTATACATGTGCCATGCTGGTGTGCTGCACCCATTAACTCGCCATTTAGCATTAGCTATATCTCCTAATGCTATCCCTCCCCCCTCCCCCCCACCCCACAACAGTCCCCGAAGTGTGATGTTCCCCTTCCTGTGTCCATGTGTTCTCATTGTTCAATTCCCATCTATGAGTGAGAACATGGGATGTTTGGTTTTTTGTCCTTGCGATAGTTTACTAAGAATGATGATTTCCAATTTCATCCATGTCCCTACAAAGGACATGAACTCATCATTTTTTATGGCTGCATAGTATTCCATGGTGTTTATGTGCCACATTTTCTTAATCCAGTCTATCATTGTTGGACATTTGGGTTGGTTCCAAGTCTTTGCTATTGTGAATAGTGCCGCAATAAACATACGTGTGCATGTGTCTTTATAGCAGCATGATTTATGAGTTTTTTTTTAATAAGGCTAGTAATCCATCATATTTGAACAAGTATTTTTCCTAGTTTGTTATTTATTCTGTCTTTACGAAGTTTGGTGATGTTATGCTCATATTTATAGTGAAATTTATTAACAGACCTTGATATTTTTATATTGCCTTATGACTAGAAAATCTTTCCTCAGCTTAAATTTTGTTTCTCCTGTGCAGTTTTTTTAATCTTAAACTCCTACATTCAGAAAAAATTTTGCTGCCTTGTGTGAGGTGGTGATATAATATGATACATTTTTCCACATATCAAATGTTCTCAACATAACTTATTGGATAATCTATCCCTCCCATTGATTTCTGAAACTCCTTTGAAAATATATAGAGTTGAGTTCTTAAGTTTTCTGGGGCTACTTCTAGGCTAGCTATTCTGTCCTGTTGATCAGTTTGTTTATAATTTTGCCTATACCACACTACTTTTAGCATTGCTTTAAAACTAAGACAAACAAAAAATAAAAAGTTATTTTTTGTAGCATTGCAGAGAAACAGCTTTTCCTAGTGAATTTTTTTGGTGGCATGGTGAGTATAGATGCCAGAGAATTTATGTGGGTAAAGAAAAAGGTTATAGGCTTAGCGGTATTTTAGTCAAAACAAGAAGGGAAGTGAAGAAGTAGTAGCTGTATAGCAGAGGGAGAGAACCTGTGCAGAATGCAGAGAGGAAAAAGTACAACAGAAAAGATCAAACAGCAAGAGAATAGCACAAAATGGAAGGGAAGGAAAAAAAAATGAAGAAACAACTGAAGATTTGTGAAAAGAATGGAATAGTAATGATTACAGTATTTCATTTACTGAGTATATTTACAAACATATAAAGTATATTTACAGTAGTATATTTGAATATAACATGCAAAACACACATACAATAAGGCCTAACCCATGAGATCAACAAAGACATACAAAACCAGAATGATGTATCAACACTAATAACAGAAGAAATAGACTGAGACAGAAACCCAGGTGCTCACACTAACAAAGTGCAACAGATTCCGTTGTAGTTGGATTGATGGTCGAAAGAATTCACAAGTACAAGGCTCACCTGACCTATCCTGAAATTAGTAATACACGTTTAATTTTTCAGTTTGGTAAAATCATTTATCATTGTTCCAATAGTTACTCAAAATCAGATTTACTTTAGACAGTGTGACACAGAAAACAGAACACTGGCTTTGGGGTTTCATGATTTAGAGCCAGTGGTTCAGAATTCTATTTTTGGTGTTAAGTTGGCATGAGTTAAGCCATATTAACCTAGTGATTTTGGATAAGTTATTTAATGTTTCTAGGTCAATGTCCTCAATAAAATGGCATTAATATAGAAAATACTTCAGTATTTCTCTAGTAATTATGTGACATTATGTAAAATAAATCTTCAGCAGGGTAGCTGGCACACAATCGGTGCCCTATATTGATATTATTTTCTCTGAGCTTCCTAGACAGCAAGCTCCTGAAGGCAGGGATCCCATTTGTCTTCTTCCCTGATGTTTTCCTGGTGCTTAAGTCAATGTCTGGTACATCAAAAGTGCTCAGTAAGTATTTGTTGAAAAAGAAAATGATAATTTGCATGGCATTTAAAACGTGAGGCAGGTGGAGTGGGTAAAGCAAGACGGTGGAATAGAAGTCTTCACCAATTGTTCCCCCTCAAGCCCCCTGCAAGGACATCAGTTTAAAAAATATCTACACACACAAAAAAAGCACCTTCATAAGAACAAAAAATCAGGTGAGCACTCACAGTAAGTACCTGGTTTTAACTTCATATCGCTAAAAGAGGCAATGAAGAGGTAGAATGAAGTCTTGGATTACTGACACCACCTCCTCCTCCATCCCCTGAAAGTGGCAACAAGATGAAGAGAACCTTGTGCCTTCTGTGCCCTGGGGAGAGGGAAAGCACAGCAATTGTGAGGTATTGAACTCAGTGCTGCTGTTATAGCAGAAAGCAAAACCAGACCCAACTCAGCTGATGCCCACCCTGCAGGGTGCATTTAAACCAGTTCTAGCCAGAGGGGAATCGCAGATCCCAGAGGTTGGAACTGGAGTTCCTGCAAACCTCATCGTTGTAGGCTAAAGGGCTTTGGGGTCCCAAATAAACTTGAAAGGCTGTCTAGGCCACAAGGACTGCAACACATAAATGAGTCCTAGGTCTGAACTGGGCCCAGAGCCTGTGGCCTGGGGGGACATGGGACATACTGAGACACCAGCTGGGGTGACTAAGGGAGTGCTAGCATCACCCCTCCCCTAAACCCAGGCAACTGCAAAAGAGAACCCTTTCTTGCACTTGAAGAGAGAAGACGGAAGAGTGGGGCAGGCTTTGTATTGCATCTTAAATACCAGCTCAGCCACAGCAGGATAGGGCACCAGTCCAAGTTGTAAGAACCCTATTCCAGGCCCTACCTCCTGGACATTTCTAGACACAACCCTAGGCCAGAAGGGAAACACTGCCTTGAAGGGAAGGACCCAGTACTGGCAGGGCTTATTACCTGGTAACTGAATAGCCCTTGAGTCCTGAATAACCAGCAGCAATACCCAGGTTCTATGTCAAGGGCCTTGGGTGAGACAGAGACTTACTAGCCACAAATGAGTCTCAGCATATTCCCAGGTGTGGTGTCTAAAGGGTGAGACTTCTGATTGAGAAAAGCAGAGGGAAAAGTAAAGGGGACTTTGTCTTGCACCTTAGATACCAGCTCAGTCACAGCAGGCTAGAGCACCAAACAGGCTCTTGGGGCCCCCAATTCTAGTACTTAGGTCTTGGATAGCACTTCTGGACCTGCCCTGGGCCAGAGGAGAGCCCATTGCTCTAAACGATGAGTCCCAGGCCAGGCAGCACTCACTACAAGCTGACTGAAGAGCGCTTGGGCCTTAAGAGAACATCAGTGGTAGTCTGGCAGTACTCCCCATGGGCCTTTTCCTCAACACACAGATCATTTTCAATGATAGGCCATATGTTAGGTCACATAACAAGCCTGAAAATATCCCCCTAAAATTAAAATAATATCAAGCACCTTCTCTGACCACAATGGAATAGGAGGCAATGACCACCGGGTGAGGTTCCTCTGCCTTCGGAAAGGGGAGGGAAAGATGAGAAGGACAGCCTCTTGTGGTTTGAGTGTCGGCTCAGCTGTAGTACAATAAAATACCAGGTGCACTTCTAAGGCTTTTGACTCTAGACCTTGGCTCCTGGATGGCATCTCTGGATCCACCCGGGAGCCTGGGGGAACTCACTACCCTAAATGAAAGAACAACATAGGTGTGACTGGCGTTGGCATCTGCTGATTATAGAGCCCCAGGGCTTTGAGCGAACATAGTTGTTAGCCAGGAAGTGGTAACAGCAGACTTTGCATAATGCCCAGTGTTGTGCTGGCTTCAGGTCTGAACTAGCAGAATCCTAGGGATGGTGGCCACCAGGGGGCTTGTGTCACTCCACCCCCAGCTTCAGGTGGCTCAGGGTAGAAAGAGACTATTTGTTTGGGAGAAAGTAAGGGAAGAGAACAAGAGTCTCTGCCTGGTAATCCAGAGAATTCTTTATCTTGGCCAAGACCATGAAGGTGGTACTTCTATGAGTCTGCAAGAACCACAGCACTACTGGGTTTGGGGTCTGCCCTAAAGCAGATACAGCTTAGATCAGAACACCCAGGCCTTTTAAAATATCTGGAAAGCCTTCCCAAAAACTACAGGTGCAAACAAGCCCAGACTGAGAAGACTACAAAATAAAATAAAATAAAAATAAAAATAAAAACTAACTTTTCAATGCCCAGACACAGATGTACATCTACAAGTATCAAGATGACCCAGGAAAACATGACCTCACTAAATAAACTAAATAATGCACCAGGGGCCAATCCTGGAGAGACAGAGATATGTGACCTTTTAGATATTGAAGTCAAAATAGCTGTTTTGAGGAAACTCACATAAATTAAAGACAACACAGAGAATTCAGAATTCCATCACATAAATGAACAAAGAGATGGAAATAATTAAAAAGAATCAAGGAGAAATTCTGGAGCTGGCAAATGCATTTGGCATAGTGAAGAATGCATCATAGTCTTTTAACAGCAGAAGTGATCAAGCAGAAGAAAGAATGAGTGAGCTTGAACACAGACAATTTGAAAATACACAGTCGGAGGAGACAAAAAATAATAGAAACCAACGAAACACACTACGGATTTTAGAAAATAGCTTCAAAAGGGGAAATCTAAGAGTTATTGGCCTTAAAGAAGAGGTAGAATGTTTATTCAATGGGATAACTACAGAGAACTTCACAAACCTAGAGAAAAACGTCAATATCCAAGTACAAGAAGGTTATAGAATGCTAAACAGATTTAACCCAAATCGCTCCAATACATCTGGCAGCAGACTTTTCAGTAGAAGGCTTACAAGCCAGGAGAGAGTGGCATGACATATATAAAGTGCTGAAGGAAAATGTTTTTTAACCTAGAATAGTATATCAGGTGAAATTATCTTTCAAACATGAAGGAGAAATAAAGACTTGCCCAGACAAAAAAAAAAAAAAAGAAAAGGAGAGAGATTTTTATCAACACTAGAGCTGTCCCACAAGAAATGCTAAAGGGAGTTTTATAGTCAGAAAGAAAAGGACAATAAGCAGCAAGAAGATATAATCTGAAGGTACAAAACTCAGTGGTAATAGGAAGTACAAAGAAAAGCAAAGAATATTATAACATGGTAACTGTGGTGTGTAAACTGTTATTAAGTAAAAAGACTAAACAATGAACCAATGAAAAATAGTAACAACAACAAATTTTTATGATGTAGACAGTACAGCAAGATATAAAGAGTAACAACAAAAAATTAAAAAGCAAGGGGATTATTAAAGTATACAATATTCGTTTTCTTTTTGATTGCTTGCATGTTTGTTTGTTTATGCAAACAGTGTTGTTATCAGCTAATCTCAAACCAAAAATCATACAACGTATACAGAAAAAATAAGAAGAAACTAAATCATATGACCAGAGAAAATTACCTTCACTAAAAGGAAGACAGGAAGGAAAGAAGGAAGACAAGACCACAAAGCAAACAGAAAACAAACAAAATAGTAGAATTACATCGTTATTTATCAACAATAACATTGAATGTAAATGTACTAAACTCTCCAATAAAAAGACAGAGTTTTGGATACAAAAAAACACAAAACATGACCTATTGATCTGTTTTCTACAATAAACATATTTCAACTATAAAGACACACATAAACTGAAGATAAAGGGATAGAAAAAGATATTCCATGCCAATGGAAACCAAAAAAGAACAGGAGTAGCTATCATTATATCAGACAAAATAGATTTCAAAACAAAAACTATAAGAAAAGACAAGGTCACTATATAAAGATAAAGGGGTCAGTTCAGCAAGAGGATATAACAATTTAAAATATACATGGACCCAACCCTGGAACACTCAGATATGTAATGCAAATATTGTTAGAGCTAAAGAGAGAGACTCCAATACAATAATAGCTGGAGACTTCAACACCCCAATTGCAGCATTGAACAGATATTCCAAATAGAACATCAACAAAAAAACATCAGACTTAAAATGCACTACAGACCAAATGGATCTAATAGATATTAATAGAACATTTCATCTAATGACTATAGAGTACATATCCTTTTCCTCAGCACATGGATCATTCTCAAAGATAGACCATATATTAGGTCACTTAACAAGCCTTAAAATATTCCCTCAAAATTAAAATAATATCAAGCATCTTCTCTGACCACAATGGAATAAAACTATAAATCAATCACAAGAGGGATTTTGGAAACTATAAAAATACATGGAAATTAAACAATATGCTCCTGAATGACCAATGGGTCAAAGAAGAAATTAAGAAAGAAATTGAAAAATTTTTTGAAACAAACAATAATGAAACACAATATGCCAAAACTTATGGGATACAGCGAAAGCACTTCTAAGAGGGAAGTTTATAGTTATAAGTGCCTACATCAAAAAAATAAGAAAAAGTTAAAATAAAAAACCTAACAATGGATTTTAAAGAATTAGAAAAGCAAGAGCAAACCAAACCCAAAATTAGTAGAAGTAAACAATAATAAAGGTCAGAGCAGGAATAAATGAATTTGAAATTAAGAAAATAACAAAAGATGAATGAAACATAAAGATGATTTTTTGAAAAGTTAAGCAAAATTGACAAACCTCTAGCCAGACTAAAAAAAAAAAAAAAAAAAGAGAGAGAAGATCCAAATAAAATCAGAGATGAAAAAGGAGATATTACAACTGATACTGCAGAAATTCAAAGGGTCATTAGTGGCTACTAGGAACAACTATATGCCAATAAATGGGAAAATCTATGAGAAATGGACAAATTCCTAGACACATACAAACTACCAAGGTTGAACCATAAGGAAATTCAAAACCTAAACAGACCTCTGACGAGTAATGAGATTGAAGCCGTAATAAAAATTCTCCCAGTAAAGAAAACCCTGGTCCTGATGACTTCACTACTGAATTTTACCAAATATTTAAAGAATAGCTAATATCAATTATACTCAAACTTTTCTGAAAAACAGAGTAGGAGGGAATACTTTGAAACTCATTCTACAAGGCCAGTATTACACTGACACCAAAGGCAGACAAAGACACATCAAAAAGGAGAAAACTACAGGCCAATATCTCTAATGAATATTGATACAAAAACTTCAACAAGATACTAACAAACCAAATTCAACAGTACATTTAAAAGTTTATTCATTGGCCGGGCACGGTGGCTCATGCTTGTAATCCCAGCACTTTGGGAGGCCGAGGTGGGCGGATCACGAGGTCAGGAGATCGAGACCATCCTGGCTAATACGGTGAAACCCCGTCTCTACTAAAAATACAAAAAATTAGCCGGGTGTGGTGGCGGGTGCCTGTAGTCCCAGCTACTGGGGAAGTTGAGGCAGGAGAATGGTGTGAACCCAGAAGGCAGAACTTGCCATGAGCTGAGATTGTGCCACTGCACTCCAGTCTGGGTGACAGAGTGAGACTCCATCTCAAAAAAAAAAAAGACCAAGACCAAGTGGTATTTATTCCTACTTTGCAAGAATGGTTCAACATATGCAGATCAACCAATGTGATACATTATATCAACAGAATGAAGGACTATAACCATATGATCATTTCAATTGATGTTGAAAAAGCATGTGATAAAATGTAGCATCATTTCATGACAAAAACTGCCAGAAAACGGGACATAGAAGGAACATACCTCAACATAATAAAAGCCATATATGGCAGACCCACAGATAGTATCATATTGAAGGGGAAAAAATTTGAAAGCCTTTCCTCTATTATCTGAAACATGACAAGGATGCCTTTTACCGCTGTTATTCAACACAGTACTGAAAGTCCTAGCTGGAGCTATCAGATAAGAGAAAGATATAAAGGCCATCCAAATTAGAAACAAAGAAGTCAAATTTGCAAATGATATATTTAGAAAAACCTAAAGAAGCCACAAAAAATCTATTAAAACTGATTTAAAAAATTTAGCAAAGTTACAGGATACAAAATCAACATACACAGAATTTCTGTATGTTAACAGAAACTGAAACTGAAGAAACTGAAAAAGAAAAAGTAGTCCCATTTACAATAACCACAGATAAAATTAAATATGTAGGAATTAACTAAAGAAGTTAAAGATCTCTATAATGAAACCTACAAAACACTGATTAAAGAAATTCAGGCAGGGACACCATAAAATACAAAGATATTCTATGTTCATGAATTGGAAGAATAAATATTTTTAAAATGTCCATACTACCCAGAGCAATCTACAGATTCAATGAAATGCCTATCAAAATACCAATGATATTCTTAACAGAAATAGAAAAAAAAACTATGCTAAAATGTATATGGAACCACAAAAGACCCAGAATAACCAAAGTTATCCTAAGCAAAAAGGACAAAACTGGAGGAATCACATTACCTGACTTCAAATTATACTACAGAGCTATTGTAACCAAAAACCAAAACAGCATAGTAATGGCATGAAAACAGGCACATAGACCAATGAAACAGAATAGAGAACCCAGAAATAAATCCACACACCTACAGTGAACTCATTTTTGACAAAGGTGCCAAGAACATACATTGGTGAAAAGATTCTTCAATAAATAGTGCTGGGAAAACTGGATTTCCATATGCAGAAGAAGGAAACTAGTCCCCTATCTCTTGTCATACACAAAAATCAAATCAAAGTGGATTAAAGACTTAAACCTAAGACCTCAAATTATGAAACTAACACAAGAAAACATTGGGGAAACTCTCCAGGCCATCAGTCTGGGCAAAGATTTTTTGAGTAATATCCAACAAACATAGGCAACCAAAGCAAAAATGGACAAATGGAATTGCATCAAGTCAGAAGCTTCTGCACAGCAAAAGAAACAATCAACGAAGTAAAGATACAACCCACAGAACGAGAGAAAATATTAGCAAACTACTCATCTGACAAGGGATTAATAACTAGAATATATAAGAAACTCAACTCTACAGGAAAAAATCTAAAAATCTGATTAAAAACGGAGAAAAGACTTGAATAGACATTTCTCAAAAGAAGACTTACAAATGGCAAACAGGCATATGAAAATGTGTTCATCATTGATCACCAGAGAAATGCAAATCAAAATTACAATGAGATATCATCTCATCTGAGATAAAATGGCTTATATCCAAAAAAAAAAAGGTAGTAACAAATGCTGGCAAAGATGTGGAGAAAAGGGAATCCTCATACACTGTTGGTGGGAATGTAAATTAGTACAACCACTATGGAAAACAGCTTGGAGGCTCCTCCAAAAAGTAAAAGTAGAGCTACTATGTGATTCAGCAATCATACTGTTAGTTACATACCCATAAGAAAGGAAATCAGTATATGAAAAAGATATATGTACTCATGTTTGTTGCAGCTTTTGTCACAATAGCCAAGATTTGGAAGCAACACAAGTGTCCATCAACAGATGAATGGATAAGAAAAATGTGGTACTTATACATAATGGAGTACTATTCAGCCATAAAAAGGAATGAGATTCAGTCATTTGCAACAACGTAGAACTGGAGGTCACTAAGTTAAGTGAAATAAGCAAGGCACAGACAGACAAACATTGCATGTTGTCACTTATTTGTGGGGTCTAAAAATCAAAACAATTGAAATCATGGAGATAGAGAGTAGAAGGATAGTGATATGGTTTGGCTGTGTCCCCATCCAAACTTCATTTTGAATTGTAGTTCCCATAATCTCCAAGTGTCATGGAAGAGATCTAGTGGGAGGGAGTTGAATCATGGGGGCAGTTATCCTCAGGCTGTTCTCATAATAGTGAGTGAGTTCTCATGAGATCTGATGGTTTTATAAGGGGCTATGCCCCCTTTTGCTCAGAATTTCTCCTTGCTGCCGCCATGTGAAGAGGGATGTTTGCTTCCCTTTCCACCACCATTGTGAGTTTCCTGAGGCCTCCCCAGCCATGCTGAACTATGAGTCAATTAAACGTCTTTCCTTTATACATTACCCAGTCTCAGGTATGTCTTTATTAGCAGCATGAGAAAGGACTAATACAGTAAATTGTTACCTGGCAGTGGGGTGCTGCTGTAAAGATATCTGAAAATGTGGAAGCAACTTTGAAACTGGGTAATAGGCAGAGGTTGGAAAGTTTGGAGGGCCTAGAAGAAGATAGGAAAATGTGGGAAGGTTTGGAATTTCCTAGAGACTTGTTGAATGGCTTTGACCAAAATGCTGATAGTGATATGAACAATAAAGTCCAGGCTGAGGTGGTCACAGATGGAGATTAGGAACCTGTTGGGAACTGGAGCAAAGGTCACTCTTGCTATGCAAAGAGACTGGTGGCATTTTGCCCCTGCCCTAGAGATCTGTGGAACTTTAAACTTGAGAGAGATGATTTAGGGTATTTAGTGGAATAAATTTCTAAGCAGCAAAGCATTCAATAGGTGACAGAGCATAAAGTTAGGAAAATTTGCAGCCTGACAATGCAGTAGAAAAGAAAAATCCATGTTCTGGGGAGAAATTCAAGCCTGCTGCAGATATTTACATATGTAACCAGGAGCCAAATGCTAATCACCAAGGCATGGGGAAAATGTTTCCAGGTCATGTCAGAGACCTTCTCAGCAGCCCCTCCCATCACAAGCCTGAAGGCTTAGGAGGGAAAAATGGTTTTGTGGGCAGGGCCCAGGGTCCCCCTACTGTGTCCAGCCTCAGGAAATGATGTTCTGTGTCCCAGCTGCTTCAGCTCCAGCCATGGCTAAAGGGGCCAAGGTACAGCTTGGGCCATGGCTTCAGAGGCTGCAAGCCCCAAGCCTTGGCAGCTTTCACATGATATTGGTCCTGCAGGTACACAGAAGACAAGAATTAAGGTTTGAGAACTTCCACGTAGATTTCAGAGAATGTATAGAAATGCCTGGATGTCCAGGCAAAGGGGTACTGCAGTGGCAGTGTCCTCATGGAGAACCTCTGCTAGTGCAGTGCCAAAGGGAAATGTGGGATTGGAGCCTCCACACAGAGTCCTCATTGGTGCACTGCCTAGTGGAGCTGTGAGAAGAGGGCGAGGGCCATCATCCTCCAGATCCCAGAATAGAAGATCCAACCACAGCTTGCACAGTGCACATGGAAAAGCTGCAGACACTCAATCCCAGCCATGAAAGCAGCTGGGAGGGAAGCTGTACCCTGACAAGCTGCAAGGGTGGTGCTGCCCAAGACCATGGGAACCCACCTCTTGCATCAGCATGACATGGATGTGAGACATGAAGTCAAAGAAAATCATTTTGGAGCTTTAAGATTTGACTGCCCTGCTGGATTTTGGACTTGCATGGGGCCTATAGCCCATTGGTTTTGGCCAATTTCTCCCATTTGGAATGGCTGTATTTACCAAATGCCTGTACCCCCATTGTAGCTAGGAAGTAACTAACTTGCTTTTGATTTTACAGGCTCATAGGTGGAACAGACTTGCCTTGTTTCAGATGAGACTTTGGACTTGAACTTTTAGGTTAATGCTGGATGAGTTAACACTTTGGAGAACTGTTGGGAAGGCATGATTGTGTTTTGAAATGTGAGGACATGAGATTTGGGAGGGGCCAGGGGCTGAATGGTATGGTTTGGCTGTGTCCCCACCCAAATCTTATCTTGAATTGTAGTTCCCATAGTCCCCACATGTCATGGGAGGGACACAGTGGGAGGTAATTGAATCATGGGGTTGGTTACCTCCATGCTGCTGTTCTTGTGATAGTGAGTGAGTTCCCACAAGATTTGTTGGTTTTAGAAGGGCCTTTTCCCCCTTTTGCTCAGCACTTCTCCTTGCTGCTGCCACGTGAAGAAGGATGTGTTTCCTTCCCCTTCCACCATGATTGTAAGTTTTCTGAGGCTTCCCCAGCCATGCTGAATTGTGAGTCAATTAAACCTCTTTCCTTTATACATTACCCAGTTTTGGGTATGTCCTTATTAGCATTGTGAGAACAGACTAATACAGATGGTTACCAGAGGCTAGGAATGGTAGTGGGGGGTGGGGGTTTAAGAGATGAGGATGCTTAATCATACAAAAAAATAGAGTAAATGAATAAGGCCTAGTATTTGATAGCACAATAGGGTAACTATAGTCGATAATAATTTAGTTTTACATGTAAAAATAACTAAAAGAATATAATTAATTTTTTATTATACTTTAAGTTCTGGGGTACATGCGCAGAATGTGCAGGTTTGTTACATAGGTATACACATGCCATGGTGAATTGCTGCACCCATCAACCCATCATCTACATTAGATATTTTTCCTAATGCTGTCCCTCTCCTAGCCCCCCACCCCCCGACAGGCCCCAGTGTGTGATGTTCCCCTCCCTGTGTCCATGTGTTCTCATTGTTCAACTCCCACTTATGAGTGAGAACATGTGGCGTTTGGTTTTCTGTTCCTGTGTTAATTTGCTGAGAATGATGGTTTCCATATTCATCCATGTCCGTGCAAAGGACATGAACTCATCCTTTTTTATGGCTGCATAGTATTCCATGGTGTATATGTGCCACATTTTCTTTATCCAGTCTATTATTGATGGACATTTGGGTTGGTTCCAAGTCTTTGCTATTGTGAACAGTGCTGCAATAAACATACGTGTGCATGTGTCTTTATAGTAGAATAATTTATAATCCTTTGGGTATATACCCAGTAATGGGATTGCTGGGTCAAATGGTATTTCTCATTCTAGATCCTTGAGGAATTGCCACACTGTCTTCCACAATAGTTGAACTAATTTACACTCCCACCAACAGACCAAAATTGTTCCTATTTCCCCACATCCTCTCCAGCATCTGTTGTTTCCTGGCTTTTTAATGATCATCATTCTAACTGGCATGAGATGGTATCTCATTGTGGTTTTGAATTGAATTTCTCTAATGACCAGTGATGATGAGTTTTTTTTTTATATGTTTGTTGGCCGCATAAGTGTCTTCTTTTGAGAAGTGCCTGTTGATATCCTTTGCCCAAAAAGGATATGGGGTTGATGGGGTTGTTTGTATTTTTCTTGTAAATTTGTTGAAGTTTCTTGTAGATTCTGGATATCAGTCCTTTGTCTGATGGATAGACTGCAAAATTTTTTCCCATTCTGTATGTTGCCTGTTCACTCTGATTATAGTTTCTTTTGCTGTGCAGAAGCTCTTTAGTTTAATTAGATCCCATTTCTCAATTTTGGCTTTTGTTGCCATTGCTTTTGTTTTAGTGATCAAGTCTTTGCCCATGCCTATGTCCTGAATGGTATTGCCTAGGTTTTCTTCTAGGGTTTTTATGGTTTTAGGTCTTCTGTTTAAGTCTTTACTCCACCTTGAGTATGTTGAACCACCTTGCATCCCAGGGGTGAAGCTGACTTGATCATGGTGGATAAGCTTTTGGAGGTGCTGCTGGATTTGGTTTGCCAGTATTTTACTGAGGACTTTTTCATCAATGTTCATTAGGGATATTGGCCTGAAATTTTCTTTTTCTGTCATGTCTCTGCCAGGTTTTGGTATCAGGGTGATGCTGGCCTCACAAAATGAGTTAGGGAGGAGTCCCTCTTTTTCTATTGTTTGGAATAGTTTCAGAAGGAATGGTACCAGCTCCTCTTTGTACCTGTGGTAGAATTTGGCTGTGAATCCATCTGGTCCTGGGCATTTTTTGGTTAGTAGGCTAGTAATGACTGCCTCAATTCCAGAACTTGTTATTGGTCTATTCAGGAATTCGACTTCTTCCTGGTTTAGTCTTGGGAGGTTGTATATGTCCAGGAATTTATCCATTTCTTCTAGATTTTTCTAGTTTATTTGCATAGAGGTGTTTATAGTATTCGCTGATGGTAGTTTGTGTTTCTGTAGGCTCAGTGGTGGTATCCCCTTTATCATTTTTTATTGTGTCTGTTTGATTCTTCTCTCTTTCCTTCTTAATTAATCTGGTTAGCAGTCTATCCATTTTGTTAATCTTTTCAAACAACCAGCTCCTGGATTTATTGATTTTTTGAAGGGCTTTTTGTGTCTCTATCTCCTTTAATTCATCTCTGATCTTAGTTATTTCTTGTCTTCTGCTAGATTTTGAATTTGTTTGCTCTTGCTTCTCTAGTTCTTTTTTTTTTTTTTTTTTTAAGACAGTCTCGCATTGTCGCCCAGGCTGGAGTACAGTGGCACAATCATGGCTCACTGCAAGTTCTGCCTCCCAGGTTCATGCCATTCTCCTGCCTCAGCCTCCTGAGTAGCTGGGACTACAGGTGCCCACCACTGCACTGGGCTAACTTTTTATATTTTTAGTAGAGATGCAGTTTCACCATGTTAGCCAGGATGGTCTCGATCTCTTGACCTAGTGATCCACCTGCCTTGGCCTCCCGAAGTGTTGGGATTACAGGCGTGAGCCACCACGCCCACCTCTAGTTCTTTTAATTGTGATGTTAGGGTATCAATTTTAGATCTTTCCCACTTTCTCCTGTGGGCATTTAGTGCTATAAATTTCCCTCTAAACACTGCTTCAGCTGTGTCCCAGACATTCTGGTATGTTGTGTCTTTGGTCTCATTGATTTCAAAGAACTTATTTATTTTTGCCTTAATGTTGTTATTTACCCAGTAGTCATTCAGGAGCAGGTTGTTGACTTTCCATGTAGTTGTGTGGTTTTGAGGGAATTTCTTAATCCTGAATTCTAATTTGATTGCCCTGTGGTCTGAGAGGCTGTTTGTTATGATTTCCATTCTTTTGCATTTGCTGAGGAATGTTTTACTTCCAATTATGTGGTCAATCTTAGAATAAGTGTGATGTGGTGCTGAGAAGAATGTATATTCTGTTGAATTGGGGTAGAGATTTCTGTAGATGTCTATTAGGCATGCTTGGTCCAGAGCTGAGTTGAAGTCCTGAATATCCTTGTTAATTTTCTGTCTCGTTGATCAGGCTAATATTGACAGTGGGGTGTTAAAGTGTCCCACTGTTATTGTGTGGGATTCTAAGTCTCTTTGTAGGTCTCTAAGGACTTGATTTATGAATCTGGCTGCTCCTGTTTTGGATGCATATATATTTAGGATAGTTAGCTCTTCTTGTTGCATCGACCCCTTTACCATTATGTAATGCCCTTCTTTGTCTCTTTTTATCTTTGTTGGTTTAAAGGTTGTTTTGTCAGAGACTAGAATTGCAATCCCTGCTTTTTTTTTGTTTTTCCTTTTGAGAAGGAGTCTTGCTCTGTTGCCCAGGCTGGAGTGCAGTGGCACAATCTTGGCTCACTGCAAGCTCTGCCTCCCAGGTTCATGCCATTCTCCTGCCTCAGCCTCCTGAGTAGCTGGGACTACAGGCGCCCAGCACCATGCCCGGCTAATTTTTTTGTATTTTTAGTGGAGACAGAGTTTCACTGTGTTAGCCAGGATGGTCTTGATCTCCTAACCTCATCATCTGCCCACCTCAGCCTCCAAAAGTGCTGGGATTACAGGTGTGAACCACAGTGCCTGGCCTAATCCCTGCTTTTTTGCTTTCCATTTGCTTGGTAAATGTTCCTCCATCCGTCTATTTTGAGCCTATTTGTATTTTTGCACATCAGATGGGTCTCCTGAATACAGGACTCTAATGGGTCTTGACTCTGTATCCAACTTGCCAGTCTGTGTCTTTTAATTGGGGCATTTAGCCCATTTACATTTAAGGTTAATATTGTTATGTGTGAATTTGATCCTGTCATTATGACGCTAGCTGGTTGTTTTGCCTGTTAGTTGATGCAGTTTCTTCACAGTGTCGGCGTTCTTTACAATTTGCAGTGGCTGGTTCCAGTTGTTCCTTTCCATGTTTAGTGCTTCCTTCAGGAGCTTTTGTAAGAGAGGCCTGGTGTTGACAAAATCTCTCAGCATTTGCTTGTCTGTAAAGGATTTTATTTCTCCTTCACTTATGAAGCTTAGTTTGGCTGGATATAAAATTCTGGATTGAAAAAATTCTTTTCTTTAAGAATGTTGAATATTGGCCACCACTCTCTTCTGCCTTGTAGAGTTTCTGCAGAGAGACCTGCTGTTGGTCTGATGGGCTTCTGTTTGTTGGTTACCTGACCTTTCTCTCTGGCTGCCCTTAACATTTTTTCCTTCATTTCAACCTTGGTGGATCTGATGATATGTGTCTTGGGATTGCTCTTCTCAAGGAGTACCTTTGTGCTGTTCTTTGAATTTCCTGAATTTGAATGATTGGTCTGTCTTGCTAGGTTGGGGAAGTTCTCCTGGATTATATCCTGAAGAGTGTTTTCCAACTTCGTTCCATTCTCCCTGTCACTTTCAGGTACACCAATCAAAGGTAGGTTTGGTCTTTTCACATAGTCTCATATTTCTGGGAGGCTTTGTTGAGTCCTTTTTCTCTAATCCTGTCTTCATGCTTTATTTCATTAAGTTGGTCTTCAATCTCTGATATATTTCCTTCCACTTGATCAATTTGGCTATTGATACCTGTGTATGCTTCATGAAGTTCTCATGCTGTGTTTTTGATCTCCATCAGGTCATTTATGTTCTTCTCTAAACTGGTTATTCCAGTTTGCAATTCGTCTAACCTTTTTTCAAGGTTCTTAGCTTCCTTGCATTGGGTTAGAACATGCCCCTTTAGCTCAGAGGAGTTTGTTATTACCCATCTTCTGAAGCCTACTTCTGTCAATTCATCAAACTCATTCTGTGTCCAGTTTTGTTCCATTGCTGGTGAGGAGTTGTGATCCTTTGGAGGAGAAGAGGAATTCTGGATTTTGGAATTTTCAGCCTTTTTGCACTGTTTTTTCCTCATCTTCATGGATTTATCTACCTTTGGTCTTTCATGTTGGTAACCTTCAGATGGGGTTTTTGTGTGGACGTCCTTTTTGTTGATGTTGATGCTATTCCTTTCTGTTTGTTAATTTTACTTGTAACAGTCAGGCCTCTCTGCTGCAGATCTGCTGGATTTGCTAGACATCCACTCCAGACCCTATTTGCCTGGGTATCACTAGCGGAGGCTGCAAAACAGCAAAGATTGCTGCCTCCTCCTTCCTCTGGAAGCTTCTTCCCAGAGGTGCATCCATCAGATGCCAGCCAGAGCTCTCCTGTATGAAATGTCTGTTGGCCCCTGCTGAGAGGTGTGTCCCAGTCAGGAGGCACGGGGGTCAGGGACCCACTTGAGGAGGCAGTCTGTTCCTTAGCAGAGCTTGAACACTGTGCTGGGAGATCTGCTGCTGTCTTCAGAGCCGGCAGGCAGGAACTTTTAAGTTTGCAGAAGCTGCACCCACAGCCATCCTTTCCCCCAGGTGCTCTGTCCCAGTGAGATGAGAGTTTTATCTATAAGCCCGTGACCAGGGCTGCTGCCTTTCTGTCAGAGACCCCCTGCCCAGAGAGGAGGAATCTAGAGAGGCAGTCTGGCTACAGCAGTTTTGCCAAGCTGTGGTGGGCTCCGCCCAGTTCAAACTTCCCAGTGGGTTTGTTTACACTGTAAGGGAAAAACTGCCTACTCAAACCTCAGTAATGTATGAGGCCTTTCCCCCCACCAAGCTCGAGCATCCTAGGTCAACTTCAGACTGCTGTGCTAGTAGTGAGAATTTCAAGCCAGTAGATCTTATCTTGCTGGGCTCCATGGGCATGGGGTCTGCTGAGCTATGCCACCTGGCTCCCTGGCTTCAGCCCCCTTTCCAGGGGAATGAACAGTTCTGTCTTGCTGGCATTCCAGGCACCACTGGGGTATAAAGAAAAAAAACTCCTGCAGCTAGCTCGGTGTCTACCCAAATGGCTGCCCAGTTTTGTGCTTGAAACCCAAGGCCCTGGTGGTGTAGGCACCTGAGGGAATCTCCTGGTCTGTGGGTTGCAAAGACCATGGGTAAAGCATAGTATCTGGGCTGAATGCACCATCCCACATGGCACAGTCCCTCACGGCTTCCCTTAGCTAGAGGATGGAGTTTCTGGACCCCTTGTGCTTCTTGGGTGAGATGATGCCCCACACTGCTTTGGCTCACCCTCTGTGGGCTGCACCCGCTGTCTAACCAGTCCCAGTGAGATGAGCTGGGTACCTCAGTTGGAAATGCAGAAATCACCCATATTCTGCATTGATCTTGCTGGGAGCTGCAGACCGGAGCTGCAGACCAGAACTGTTTCTATTCCACCATCTTGCCCACCACTCAATGTGATTGTTTATAACACAAAAGATAAATGCTTAAAAGGGTGGATACCCCATCTTCCATTATGTGATTGTTAGGCATTGCATGCCTGTATCAAAACATGTACCTTGCAAATAAATGTGCCTACTATGTACCCACAAAAATTTAAAATTAAAATAAACTCACATATCCCATAAATATATATACCTTCTATGTACCCATAAGTAAAAAATGAAACATGAATAAAATAAATGAATAAAATAATATGCCATGCAAATTTTTGCTGTTTTTTGTTTTTAGCCAGTTTGATCCCTTTAGGGGGCTTTTTAAAAAGAGATATAAGTATGATGATAGGAGAGGAGAGAGTGGACCAGGCTTACAAGTTTGCTTATTGAGGGTCTACTCTCCCCTTGTAAAAACTCTCTTTCTTCTTGCGACTAATCCCCTTTAAATGCAACATCATGTAGAAGAGGCCAGACTTTAAATCAGCATTAATTAACACATTAGGCCATGTGCCAGCACCTGAAGTGAGGTCTGGCCCATGACCAGGTAAGGGCAGGAGTGATGGGACAGAGGGCAGAGGCCATGGCAGGTGGTGAGTGCCCTGGAAGAGGAGACCAGGAGGGCACAAGAATTCACCTCCTCTACCGTGAAATTCTCCTTGAACTGCTTTTTTTTCTATTTATTTTATTCTGTAAAATTTGTACATCCAAAGGTAGTCATGAGATGGAATTCTGTGGAGAAGTTTATAAAATACAGATTATTCATTATCCTGGAGGGTACATTCTGAACTAAAGAGCTTTCTTTCAGTCCTGTGATCTCAAGGTTTTGCTTTTAAAGAATTGAGTTTGAATTCCTTATTGAGTTTGACTGAAATGTGCCTTGGTCTCAGCCATTGCACCTCCCCAGCCCTCTTAACAACCATGAAGGAAAAAATGTAGAAAACTGTATAAATAGTGCTATACCCCAGATGTCCTTAAGCCTAGCCAGTCTATGGATGCCAGTGGGGAGAGGGGTCCCCCGTTACAGCAATAACTCAAATTTCCTGTTTAGCTGTATTATTTTTTCACATGTTCCACCACCTGTTTCACCTGGCATGTTTGGTCTGCTCAGCCAAATCCACCTGTGACTTTTGAAGGACTGAGAACAGCCAAATCACCCACTACTGGTACCAAAATCTGTATTAGTCAGAGTTCTCCAGAGGGACAGAACTATAATAGGATATATGTATGTATATGAGAGGGAGTTTATTAAGGAGAACTGACACTCACAATCTCAAGATAGTCCCATGATAGGCTGTCTGTAAGCTGAGGAGCAAAGAAGCCAGCAGTGGTTCAGTATGAGTCTTAAAGCCTCAAAAGTAAGGATACTGACAGTGCAGACTTCAGTCTGTGGCTGAAGGCCCAAAAGCCCCTGGCAAATCATTGGCATAAGTCAAAGAGCCCAAAGGCCCAAGAACTTGGAGTCCAGTGATCAAGGACAGGAAGTATCTAGCACAACAGAAAGATAGAAGACTCAGCAAGCCCACTTTATCAATGTTCTCCCACACATCCAAGTTGCAGGGTTCCATTCTTTTCCAATCAATGCCCTCACTTTAACAGCAGACACTTAGCGAGTCTGTGTGTGCACCTTCCATTGCAGGTCCCAGCCATTCACATCATAAGAGCTTATGTTTGATTTTCTGCAATTTTAGCCCTTTGTCTACAGGGGGTAAGACTCTCACTCAGGGCAATCTTAGGAGATTTGAGCCTAAATATGTGCTTCTGGAAGCAGGAGTTGGAATCCCTGAGCTTATCCTTTTCTTTCATCACTTTGTTATGCAAGCTCAGGAGCAACCAACCAACTTCATTACATTCCTTATTTCTCCACATACAGTCAAAGGAATTATGTATAGGGTCACTGAACTCCTTTGCTTCTCAAGAGTGAATCAGTAGTATCAAATGCATTTATTTTGCATAACTGTTCACAGCAAGGATTATCAGTGTTCTCCATACTATTAGAAGTACAGTCCTTAGCACTCTTGTCTCTAATCAGATTAAGCAGGCAACTCCAGAAACCCCAAAACCAACTAAAGAGATCCATCCTTAAAATTCTGTTCCTCCAGTACCACTCCTGGTACCAATTTTCTGTATTAGTCTGTTTTCACACTGCTATAAAGAACTGCCTGAGACTGGGTAATTTATAAAGGAAAGAGGCTTAATTGACTCACAGTTCTGCATGGCTTGGTGGTCCACAGGAAACTTGCAATCATAGTGGAAGGGGAAGCAGTCACCTTCTTCACAAGGCTCACTCACTCACTATCATGAGAACAGCATGGGGGAAACCGCCCCCATAATCTAGTCACCTCCCACCAGGTCCCTCCCTCCACACATGGAGATTACAATTCAAGATGAGATTTGGGTAGGGACACAGAACCAAACCATATTGCCCTCACATCTTGTCCATGTCCTTATCAAGCCAGGTAGCAAAAGTGATTTTAAAGGTAAAAAGAAGAACTATGACACAAACCCAGAAAGTTTTTATGATAATGATTGATGTACATCCATGTATAAAACTTGTTCTTGTATTAACATTGCTCACATTGATTTGGGGAATTATTTAAGAGGCTTCTTCTCATTTCCAAGGCATTTGAGTTTGGTATATTTCCTAGATGTTGTAATCACATCTTCCTTTCAAAGTGCTTCATGTGTGTATTTTGTCTTCCCCATTGTGGGGGTAGGGTACAGGGGTCGCTGAAAACAGAGACAGTTTTGTACTTCTTTTGTTATCTTTTAAGGGATCTTGGTGCAGTGCTCTGAGTCAAATGACTCTGTTGCAGGTGTTCAACTGTGTAGATTAGCTGAATGATGAGTATGTGTGGACATCTGTGCAAATTTGGATATAGCATTAGGATGGTAGAACTTACTCCCTGTGAGACTGGAGCAAGAAACTAAGAGGGGAGTGGCTGGGGTCTCAACTTACTGGCTTCATGAACTTGGATAAGTCACTTTACTTCTCTTGCCTCAGCTTTTCAACACATATGGCAGAGCTAATAGTCTGGAATACAAGCCCAGAGTACAGCATTGTTGAGAGGCTCAACTAGATTAAATGGCTACATGTTTTACAAACCTAAAATGACTGGATGAACCTGGGCCTTGTATACAGTGGGTGCTCAGCAAACATTGGTAGCAAGGCCATTGGCTTTCCCTGCTAGCAGGAGCTCAAAGCAGGGATGTGCCAGAAGCAGAATCCAAACTTTCCATAATGCAGGCTGACTTTGCTTTTGAAGACCTTCCTCTGAGGGTGGAATTTGTGATAGGAAACCGGTTTGCTTGGAGTGGCGAGGGTTGTGTGGGGTGGGGTGCAGATGATCTGCTACTTTTGTTTCCATTTTGGATTTCCAGGTTTCTGTGAGTTTCTCTCATCTTGTTTCCTGTTTTTCCTAAAAGCCTGAGTATATAAATATCTTTTTTCCTGCAGGTGTTTCTAACTTCTTTTTCCTTCCGGACAGTCTCAGTAATTATTGCCTTTCATGTGGGTTCTATGACTGATGTGAGTGATGTAATAACAGAAAAGAAGATTCCCATAGCAAGGGATAGCTATGTGAATGCTGATGTGAGGTGTTTTTGCTTGGAATGAAGATGCAGATCTGAAAAACTATATAATACAAGTATATATGTTTTTGAGACAGAGTCTCATCCTGTTGCCCAGGTTGGAGTGCAGTGGCAAGATCTCGGCTCACTGAAGTCTCCAACTCCTAGATTCAAGTGATTTTTGTGCCTCAGCCTCCTGAGTAGCTGGGACTACAGGCACGTGCCACCATGCCTGACTAATTTTTGTACTTTTAGTAGAGACAAGGTTTCACCATGTTGGCCAGGCTGGTCTCGAATTCCTGACTTCAAGTGATCTACCTGCCACGGCCTTCCAAGGTGCTGGGATTATAGGCATGAGACTGCACTCAGCCAGATTTTTTAAAACTCAGTTAAATTGTATAAAAATGATTTACTAAAGCATATTAAAATGTGTTTTTCACTAAACTGATGCCAATAAACTATAAGTGACTCATCAAATATCACCACTGTACAATGGAGACAGCCCATTATAACATTACTTAAAACAGTCTCTATATAACTTATATATCTATACACACATATATACATTAATTTCTTCAAACAAGTTTTAGTGTTTCTTAATAAAATCTTATATTTTAAAAGCTTTCTCTTTTTAACTTTTTACATACTTCCTGCTTCGAATCCGTCCATGGATGATAACCATGCCATTTAGGCTATCTTATTTTGATGTCCATGGGTTTCATATTAGATCATTATTTCTTCCTTAGCAAGAATTATTGCTGCTTGAGGAAGTGGTGGCTTAGCCTCAGTGTCACTGCTATCTTCCCAAGCCACTGGAATGACTGCTGCTGTCTAGGTCTCCCTGGGGACTACTCTGAGATGGAAAATTCTCAGCCCCAACTGGAATTTGGCCACAGAAAGGAAAAACAAAAGAAATGCAGTTTTCCAAAATCAAGTTGACTAAGACTCCTTCTGTCATTACATATAATCTCCCTGCCTCCCGAAGACTAACTCTTGGGACACTTCTTTGTGTAAAGAGGAATTATAACAGAGACCCCTGCTATGTTGGAGCTTAAGTACACAGCTCAACACAAGTAGGAAGGCAGGTGACTTGAACTTTAAAAAAAATAAATTTTGCACATGAAAGCTTTTCAGCAATTAAAAAAAAATGTTTTCTGGCTTATTGTATACATGTTTTCCATTTAGAATGGAGTTTGCCCAAATCAATAATAGCCATATGTTTACCATTTATTTTAACTTTAGTCTACACATATATTTGACAGTTTTCTAGATCATGCATAACTCTTAACTACAGACTATTCAAGAAAAATGTCCATAGTAATTTAACAAGTATTGATATTATCTAGCATATCATTTTTGGCAAACCATTGGTTAAAACTAGAGTAAATACAGCCATCTTGGTCTTTTGACCAAGTTAAGTATTCTTTAAATTTGCCCAAGTTTTGTTTTGTTTTCTTTACCACTTATAGAAGGGAAACTTGCTAGATATAAAAGTTGCTTGTTTATAATTATTCTACCAGATCTTATAGAGAAGCTAAGGATTCATATGTCATTAAACATGTTCAATTATAAGGAAATCTATGAAAGTCAATACATAGAATACAACTGCCAATAGGAGTCATGATATTTTGGACATGTCATTCTTAAGGAAAACCTAAATGTCCATAAAGAAACATCCCAAAGTAGCACTGTGTTGGCATTTGTGGATTAGGTGCTATGGAATTCATCCTACTTCCTGCTCCAGTCTCTTCTTCACAAATAGTTTTTAACAATGTTTAGTCAAATGATGTCATTTCTTGGATGTAAAGCCTGCAGTAATTTTCTATCTCAGAATTAAATCCAAAGTCCTTACCTAGGCTTAACAGTAAGATTATCACATAATTCATCATACAAATGGGATTCCTCTGAAAATGAAAAGAGCCTTAGGAGCAATCACTCCAGGGAAACAGGTGTAAACCAGAGTTGTTCCCAAGCAAACCAGGACCTAGAAGTACCTACCTAGATGGCCCCAGATGAACTACTCATCCCTCCCTCTCATATCTCATGTTCTATCACTGTCTCCTTCTCTCTGTCCTCAATTAGCTCCAGCCACAACAACCTACTGAATGCTTTTCAAATATAACAAGCATGACTCAGTTGCCTGGAATGTTCTTCCCCAAGATACCTGTGCAGGTCTTGCTGTTTTCATTTAATCCAGGGTTTCTACTCAAATCTCATTGGTTAAAGAGACTTTTTCTGACGCCCTTCTAAAATAGCATCCCTCTTCCTCTGTTCACCCTCTCCACCTTACTTTGCCTGATTTTTCTTCATAATACTTATTACATCCTGACATAAAATATATGTACATTTTTATTGTTTATATTCTTCCTTTTTTTTTCTTTGTGAGACAAGGCTCATTCTGTCACCCAGACTACAGTGCAGTGCCATGATCCTGACTCACCACAGCCTTGACCTTCCGGACTCAAGCAATCCTCCTCCGCCAGACTATGGAGTAGCTGGGACTACAGGCATGCACCACCACGCTCCACTAATTTTTAATTTTTTTTTTTTTTGGTAGAAATGGGGATCTCATTATGTAGCCCAGGCTGGTCTGAAACTCCTGGCCTCAAGCATCTGTCCCGCCTTGGCCTCCCAAGGTGTTGTGATTACAGGTGTGAGCCACTGTACCTGGTCTTTCTTTTCTAACTGGGTATGTCTCCCTCACAGAAGGCAAGCTCCATCTGTGGAGGAACTTTGTTTTGTTTATTACTGTGTGCCTGGCATCTAGAATAGTGCCTGGCACTGAGTATTTATTTAATCATACTTGATAAGTGAGCAAATAATTACATGCATGAAAGAATAAGTTGCTGTTTAAAATTGGAAGCATCTTTAAAGGGAAAGAGCAACTTCCATTTACTTTTGGATGGCAGTTAAGTGAGAATGCTTGTATTCTAAGAAGTAAGTGAGAAGTACCAGGAGGAGCATTACATGATATAAAGAATGAGTTGGGGAAAATTCTGGCTAATGTGAATGATGAAGGTATTCTAGAAATGATGACTCACTGAAATGTTTTTACATCTGATTGCCGTGAAATAACTTACTCCCTGGTAATGCATATTTTATGTCTTTATAACATGTTGAATCCATTCAGATTGCCTACCTTGTGTTTTAATTCAACTTAATTTTAAAACCTCATTGCATATTTTGTGGCAGCCACTAGATTTAGGAAATCCCTTAACAGATGATGTTGTCATCTTTTGAATAATAATATATACCTATCAGACCATCACCTATGTGCCAGGCATTATCTTTAGTGTTTTTAAGTATTATTTCATTTAATCTTCCCAACATATTATATGGTGTAGGCATTCCCATTATCCCCAGTTTACAAGGAAATTGAAACATGGAGAGATTGAGGCAGTCTGATTTCAGAGTCCATCAACTTTGTCATATTGTGCAATTTGTTTGTTTTTTATTGTTGTTGCAATCACTATTCATTTATTATTCCCATTAATTTCTGTATTCCAATAGAAATATTTTAATATAATTCCTTGATTTCCCTGGCAAATTCTAAATGTAACCTTTTGTGATTCAGTCTACTTAAACCACTACCAGTTGTTTTTCTCTTAACTTTTATGACAGCGTGTTTTTATTTTGGTTATTTATTTCACTGTTTATGGTCTATCTTTTCTTACTGAAATGTCAGCTTCTTGAGGATAGGAATTTCTTTGTTTTGCTCACGGCTATATTACCAATGCAAAAATGCCTGGTATGTAGCAAATGCTCAGTAACTGTTGGCTGCATGAATGAATGAGTTATATTAATTAGTTGTATCCTTTTTCTATATGACTCATGTGATTCAGTCGACCAATGTTTATAAGCACCAATTCCATGCCTAGCACCATGTTCCATATATGGACTTAACAAATGCGAAGTCTTCTTCCAAGCACTTTATGTAAAGCAACTCTTAATCCCTACAGTAACTCTATGAGGTGATCTGCAAAGGTCCAAAAAATGTTAGGACATGGCTCCTTTCAAGAAGGAGCTTCAAATAGAGTTGAGAAATAATAATAATGAAATTAAAATAATTAGAAAATGATATAAGCTTATAATACAAGTGTATTAGGCCATTCTCACATTGCTATAAAGAAATACCTAAGACTGAGTAATTCATGAGAAAAGAGATTTAATTCACTCATGGTTCTGAAGGCTGTACAGGAAGCATAGCAGCATCTGCTTCCGGGAGGCCTCAGGAAGCTTCCAATCATGGCAGAAGGCAGGGGGTGCAGGCAGGTCACATGTGAAAAGCAGGAGGAGGAGAGCAAGGGAGGAGGGGCCACACACTTTTAAATGAGCAGATCTTATGAGAACTCACTATCATGAGGACCGTACCAAGATGGATGATGCTAAACCATTCATAAGAAAGCCACCCCTATGATCCAATCACCTCCCACAAGGTCCCACTTCCAACATTGGGCATTACCTTTCAGTATGAGATTTGGATGAGGACAAACATCCAAACTATATCAACAAGCATTTAATTATTAAATTTTGAGTTACAATTATGCTTTAAAGAAAGAAGTGTCAGGCCTCTGAGCCCAAGCTAAGCCATCATACCCCTGTGACCTGCAGGTATATATCCAGATGGCCTGAGCCAACTGAAGATCCACAAAAGAAGTGAAAATAGCCAGTTCCTGCCTTAACTGATGACATTCCACCATTGTGATTTGTTCCTGCCCCATCCTAACTGATCAATTGACTTTGTGACAATACACCCTCCCCACCCTTGGGATAATGTACTTTGTGATATTCCCCTGATCTCCTGTGAATGTACTTGGTATGGTACACCCTCCTCATCCTTGAGAAGGTACTTTGTAACATTCACCTCACCCTTGAGAATGTACTTTGTAAGATCCACCGCCTCCCTGCAAAAAATTGCTCCTAACTCCACTGCCTATCCCAAACCTATGAGAACTAATGATAATCCCACTCTCTGCTGACTCTCTTTTCAGACTCAGTCCACCTGCACCTAGGTGATTAAAAAGCTTTATTGCTCACACAAAGCCTGTTTGGTGGCCTCTTCACACGGATGTGCTTGACAGGAAGAATATAGGTAGATATTTCAAATTTTAAAAAAAGTTGATACTTCATCTTGGCCTCAAAAGATGGGAGGAATTTGGATACATGAAGAGAAGAGGGGAATGATATTCCTGGATAGAACAACTGAATTATGGTGGAGAACAAGAATGACCTTTGGGGTCTGGGAACAATGGTATACATGACTGGGCAGATAGGGAGAGGCCAGCCATAGATAGGTTTGAAACACAGACAGAAAAAGTTGAACCAGAGGTGACTGGAATTAGTGAATTGCTGTGTGTGAATATGTGTGTGCATGTATGTGTGTATCATTTATAAAATTAAAGAAATATTTTTTCCAGCCTTATTATGTAGATTAAATGGGATAAAGAGTGTAAAGCCAGGATGGAGCCAAGATGGCCGAATAGGAACAGCTCTGGTCTACAGCTCCCAGCGTGAGCGACACAGAAGATGGGTGATTTCTGCATTTCCATCTGAGGTACCGGGTTCATCTCACTAGGGAGTGACAGACAGTGGGTGCAGGACAGTGGGTATAGCGCATCACACATGAGCTGAAGCAGGGTGAGGCATTGCCTCACTCAGAAGTGCAAGGGGTCAGGGAGTTCCCTTTCCTAGTCAAAGAAAGGGGTGACAGGCAGCACCTGGAAAATTGGGTCACTCCCTCCCTAACACTGCGCTTTTCCAACGGGCTTAAAAAACGGCACACCAGGAGATTTTATCTCGCACCTGGCTTGGAGGGTCCTACACCCACGGAGTCTTGCTGATACTAGCACAGAAGTCTGAGATCAAACTGCAAGGTGGCAGCCAGGCTGGGGGAGGGGCGCCTGCCATTGCCCAGGCTTGCTTAGGTAAGCAAAGCAGCTGCGAACCTAAAACTGGGTGGAGCCCACCACAGCTCAAGGAGGCCTGCCTGCCTCTGTAGGCTCCACCTCTGGGGGCAGGGCACAGACAAACAAAAAGACAGCAGTAACCTCTGCAGACTTGAATGTCCCTGTCTGACAGCTTTGAAGAGAGCAGTGGTTCTCCCAGCACGCAGCTGGAGATCTGAGAACGGGCAGACTGCCTCCTCAAGTGGGTCCCTGACCTCTGACCCCTGAACAGCCTAACTGGGAGGCACCCCCAAGTAGGGGCAGACTGACACCTCACACGGCCAGGTATTCCTCTGAGACAAAACTTCCAGAGGAACGATCAGACAGCAGCATTCGCGGTTCACAAAAATCTGCTGTTCTGCAGTTACAGCTGCTGGTACACAGAAAAACAGGGTCTGGAGTGGACCTCTAGCAAACTCCAACAGACCTGCACCTGAGGGTCTTGTCTGTTAGAAGGAAAACTAACAAACAGAAAGGACATCCACACCAAAAACCCATCTGTACATCACCATCATCAAAGACAAAAAGTAGATAAAACCACAAAGATTGGGCAAAAACAGAGCAGAAAAACTGGAAACTAAGAAGCAGAGTGCCTATCCTCCTCCAAAGGAACGCAGCTCCTCACCAGCAATGGAACAAAGCTGGACAGAGAATGACTTTGACGAGTTGAGAGAAGAAGGCTTCAGACAATCAAACTACTCTGAGTTACAGGAGGAAATTCAAACCAAAGGCAAAAAAGTTAAAAACTTTGAAAAAAATTTAGACGAATGTATAACTAGAATAACCAATACAGAGAACTGCTTAAAGGAGCTGATGGAGCTGAAAACCAAGGCTCGAGAACTACATGAAGAATGCAGAAGCCTCAGGAGCTGATGCGATCAAATGGAAGAAAGGGTATCAGTGATGGAAGATGAAATGAATGAAATAAAGTGAGAAGGGAAGTTTAGAGAAAAAAGAAAAAAAGGAAATAAGCAAAGCCTCCAAGAAATATGGGACTATGTGAAAAGACCAAATCTATGTCTGCTTGGTGTACCTGAAAGTGACAGGGAGAATGGAACCAAGTTGGAAAACACTCTGCAGGATATTATCCAGGAGAACTTCCCCAATCTAGCAAGGCAGGCCAACGTTCAGATTCAGGAAATACAGAGAATGCCACAAACATACTCCTCGAGAAGAGCAACTCCAAGACACATAATTGTCAGATTCACCAAAGTTGAAATGAAGGAAAAAATGTTAAGGGCAGCCAGAGAGAAAGGTTGGGTTACCCACAAAGGGAAGGCATTCAGACTAACAGCGGATCTCTCGGCAGAAACTCTACAAGCCAGAAGAGAGTGGGGGCCAATATTCAACATCCTTAAAGAAAAGAATTTTCAACCCAGAATTTCATATCCAGCTAAACTAAGCTTCATAAGTGAAGGAGAAATAAAATACTTTACAAACAAGCAAATGCTGAGAGATTTTGTCACCACCAGGCCTGCCCTAAAAGAGCTCCTGAAGGAAGCACTAAACATGGAAAGGAACGACTCGTACCAGCCACTGCAAAATCATGCCAAATTGTAAAGACCATTGAGGCTAGGAAGAAACTGTATCAACTAACGAGCAAAATAACCAGCTAACATCATAATGACAGGATCAAATTCACACATAACAATATTAACTTTAAATGTAAATGGACTAAATGCTCCAATTAAAAGACACAGACTGGCAAATTGGATAAAGAGTCAAGACCCATCAGTGCACTGTATTCAGGAAACCCATCTCACGTGCAGAGACACACATAGGCTCAAAATAAAAGGGTGCAGGAAGATCTACCAAGCAAATGGAAAACAAAAAAGGCAGCGGTTGCAATCCTAGTCTCTGATAAAACAGACTTTAAACCAACAAAAATCAAAAGAGACAAAGAAGGCCATTACATAATGGTAAAGGGATCAATTCAACAAGAAGAGCTAACTATCCTAAATATATATGCACCCAACACAGGAGCACCCAGATTCATAAAGCAAGTCCTGAGTGACCCACAAAGAGACTTAGACTCCCACACATTAATAATGGGAGACTTTAACACCCCACTGTCAACGGTAGACAGGTCAACAAGACAGAAAGTTAACAATGACACCCAGGAATTGAAATCAGCTCTGCACCAAGTGGACCTAATAGACATCTACAGAACTCTCCACCCCAAATCAACAGAATATACATTTTTTTCAGCACCACACCACACCTATTCCAAAATTGACCACACAGTTGGAAGTAAAGCTCTCCTCAGTAAATGTAAAAGAACAGAAATTATAACAAACTGTCTCTCAGACCACAGTGCAATCAAACTAGAATTCAGGATTAAGAATCTCACTCAAAACCGCTCAACTACATGGAAACTGAACAACCTGCTCCTGAATGACTACTGGGTACATAACGAAATGAAGGCAGAAATAAAGATGTTCTTTGAAACCAATGAAAACAAAGACACAACATACCAGAATCTCTGGGATGCATTCAAAGCAGTGTGTAGAGGGAAATTTATAGCACTAAATGCCCACAAGAGAAAGCAGGAAAGATCCAAAATTGACACCCTAACATCACAATTAAAAGAACTAGAAAAGCAAGAGCAAACACATTCAAAAGCTAGCAGAAGGTAAGAAATAACTAAAATAAGAGCAGAACTGAAGGAAATAGAGACACAAAAAACCTTTCAAAAAATTAATGAATCCAGGAGCTGATTTTTTGAAAGGATTAACAAAATTGATAGACCGCTAGCAAGACTAATAAAGAAGAGAGAAGAATCAAACAGATGCAATAAAAAATGATAAAGGGGATATCACCACTGATCCTACAGAAATACAAACTACCATCAGAGAATACTACAAACACCCCTACGCAAATAAACTACAACATCTAGAAGAAATGGATAAATTCCTTGACACATACACCCTCCCAAGACTAAACCAGGAAGAAGCTGAATCTCTGAATAGAACAATAACAGGCTCTGAAATTGTGGCAATAATCAATAGCTTACCAACCAAAAAGAGTCCAGGACCAGATGGATTCACAGCCAAATTCCACCAGAGGTACAAGGAGGAACTGATACCATTCCTTCTGAAACTATTCCAATCAATAGAAAAAGAGGGAATCCTCCCTAACTCATTTTATGAGGCCAGCATCATCCTGATACCAAAGCCGGGCAGAGATACAACCAAAAAAGAGAATTTTAGACCAATATCCTTGATGAACATTGATGCAAAAATCCTCAATAAAATACTGGCAAACTGCATCCAGCAGCACATCAAAAAGCTTATCCACCATGATCAAGTGGGCTTCATCCCGGGGATGCAAGTCTGGTTCAATATATACACAAATCAATAAATGTAATCCAGCATATAAACAGAACCAAAGACAAAAACCACATGATTATCTCAATAGATGCAGAAAAGGCCCTTGACAAAATTCAACAACCTTCATGCTAAAAACTCTCAATAAATTAGGTATTGATGGGATGTATCTCAAAATAATAAGAGCTATCTATGACAAACCCACAGCCAATATCATACTGAATGGGCAAAAACTGGAAGCATTCCCTTTGAAAACTGGCACAAGACAGGGATGCCCTCTCTCACCACTCCTATTCAACATAGTGTTGGAAGTTCTGGCCAGGGCAATTAGTCAGAAGGAAATAAAGGGTATTCAGTTAGGAAAAGAGGAAATCAAATTGTCCCTGTTTGCAAATGACATGATTGTATATCTAGAAAACCCCATTGTCTCAGCCCAAAATCCCCTTAAGCTGATAAGCAATTTCAGCAAAGTCTCAGGATACAAAATCAATGTGCAAAAATCACAAGCATTCTTATACACCAACAACAGGCAAACAGACAGCCAAATCATGAGTGAACTCTCATTCACAATTGTTTCAAAGAGAATAAAATACCTAGGAATTCAACTTACAAGGGACGTGAAGGACCTCTTCAAGGAGAACTACAAACCACTGCTCAAGGAAATAAAAGAGGATACAAACAAATGGAAGAACGTTCCATGCTCATGGGTAGGAAGAATCAATATCGTGAAAATGGCCATACTGCCCAAGGTAATTTACAGATTCAATGCCATCCCCATCAAGCTACCAATGACTTTCCTCACAGAATTGGAAAAAACTACTTTAAAGTTCATATGGAACCAAAAAAGAGCCCACATCACTAAGTCAATCCTAAGCCAAAAGAACAAAGCTGGAGGCATCACACTACCTGACTTCAAACTATACTACAAGGCTACAGTAACCAAAACAGCATGGTACTGGTACCAAAACAGAGATATAGATCAATGGAACAGAACAGAGCCCTCAGAAATAATGCTGCATATCTACAACTATCTGATGTTTGACAAACCTGAGAAAAACAAGCAATAGGGAAAAGATTCCCTACTTAATAGATGGTGCTGAAAACTGGCTAGCCATATGTAGAAAGCTGAAACTGGATCCCTTCCTTACACCTTATACAAAAATTAATTCAAGATTGATTAAAGACTTACATGTTAGGCCTAAAACCATAAAAAAACTAGAAGAAAACCTAGGCATTACCATTCAGGACATAGGCATGGGCAAGGACTTCATGTCTAAAACACCAAAAGCAATGGCAACAAAAGCCAAAATTGACAAATGGGATCTCATTAAACTAAAGAGCTTCTGCACAGCAAAAGAAACTACCATCAGAGTGAACAGGTAACCTACAGAATGGGAGAAAATTTTTGCAACCCACTCATCTGACAAAGGGCTAATATCCAGAATCTACAATGAACTCAAATTTACAAGAAAAAAACAACCCCATCAAAAAGTGGGCAAAGGACATGAACAGACACTTCTCAAAAGAAGACATTTATGCAGCCAAAAAGCACATGAAAAAATGCTCACCATCACTGGCCATCAGAGAAATGCAAATCAAAACCACAATGAGTTACCATCTCACACCAGTTAGAATGGCAACCATTAAAAAGTCAGGAAACAACAGGTGCTGGAGAGGATGTGGAGAAATAGGAACACTTTTACACTGTTGGTGGGACTGTAAACTAGTTCCACCATTGTGGAAGTCAGTGTGGCGATTCCTCAGGGATCTAGAACTAGAAATACCATTTGACCCAGCCATCCCATTACTGGGTATATACCCAAAGGACTATAAATCATGCTGTTATAAAGACACATGCACACGTATGTTTATTGCGGCACTATTTACAATAGCAAAGACTTGGAACCAACCGAAATGTCCAACAACAATAGACTGGATTAAGAAAATGTGGCACATATACACCATGGAATACTATGCAGCCATAAAAAATGATGAGTTCATGTCCTTTGTAGGGACATGGATGAAATTGGAAAGCATCATTCTCAGAGTAAACTATTACAAGAACAAAAAACCAAACACCACATATTCTCACTCATGGGTGGGAATTGAACAATGAGAACACATGGACACAGGAAGGGGAATATCACACTCTGGGGACTGTTGTGGGGTGGGGGGAAGGGGGAGGGA
Organism: Pongo abelii; assembly: GCF_028885655.2. NCBI lineage: Eukaryota > Metazoa > Chordata > Mammalia > Primates > Hominidae > Pongo > Pongo abelii. The sequence continues at coordinate 81,705,007 of NC_071996.2, read as the reverse complement.
TAGCTTTAGGAGATATACCTAATGCTAAATGGCGAGTTAATGGGTGCAGCACACCAGCATGGCACATGTATACATATGTAACTAACCTGCACATTGTGTACATGTACCCTAAAACTTAAAGTATAATAATAATAATAATAAAATAAAATAAAAGAGTGTAAAGCATTTATCCCAGTTCCTGGCCTGTATTAAGCAGTCACTAATTAGTAGCCATTATTACTAAATTAGTGGTAACAGCAAAGATTTGCCTTGAATTAAAAAAAATTATTTTCTTTTTATGTGTATAAATTTATGGGGTACAAGTGTAATTTTGTTAAATGCATAGATTGTATAATGGTAAAGTCAGGGCTTTTAGGATATCCATCACCCAAATAAAATACATTGTACCCATTACGTAATCTCTCATCATCTACCCACTCCCACCCCCCTCACCTATACAAATTTTCATTGTCTATCATTCCACTCCCTATGTCCATGTGTACATATTATTTAGCTCCTGCTTATAAGTAGCTTTCTGTGTCTGACTTGCTTCACTTAAGATGATTTGCCTTGAATTTTTAATTTGGACAAATAGACTCATTCTGGGTTATCTATACAAGGTCTATCTAATTTGTCTTTATAAAGTTGAATATAGTTTAACCAATAATACTATTGCTGAAGACAAACACCTAGGATCTTACATAAAAATGATCAGACCCCACATATACCCCAGCAAAGAAAATGTGTTATTTTAATGGCGTCACCATTGATGGAGTTAAAAATAATCCCATGAAAAAGTTTTCAGACTACTGACTATTTCATTAAAAATGTGCTATTTGCGACTCTACAGAATCCAGTTATAGCTTTATGATTCCCCATGGAGGCTATTTCACTAAAACTCAGTTGGTATAAAAACAGGCATTTCCCAGAGGGATAAACAGAGAAGGCATAATAACCTCTGCAAGATCCTCTATAAATTTCAAAGGTATGAGAATGCCTGGAAGGTTTTTGTTTTGCTTTGTTTTGGGTTTTGGTTTGTTTTGGGTTTTGGTGATGATAGGGGAGGCAGAGTATAAATAAACTGTAACTCAAGAAGCTTTCAGTTCTTTAACATTAAAAAATCCCTCTAAGTATAGTGTACCAATATCATTAGTACAATATATTCCATGCTAACTATTCTTCAAGCTGTTTATATGAGTTAATGGTGCAACTTATCATTAAATATTATTCTAGATGAAGAAAACAAGGCCAAAGTTCTAAATAAGCTAGATGTGGATGGAGAGGTCTGAGCCACAGGGCTTCTGTAGAGGGAAGGACTAAAAAGTTTAGGAGGAAAGAAAAGAGGAACAGAAAGCAAGAACAGAGGAGAAAAACATGATTCAAGTCCTTTGAAGATTTTAAAGTCAAGAGTTTAAATTTAAAATAAAATAGAAGCCAGTTAAATTCACATACGCAGTTTGCATTATTGCTCATGTCCACCAACATAGAAAACATTTCTTTTGTGCAACAGCCTGGACCTGCTCCATCTAATTAACAGAAAGAAAGGTCACACTCACACACAGAGAAAGGCACTACTTTTGTTGCTGAATAGCTGGGTTAGGGTTAATCTTTTAACAAAGTCTTATATTTTTCTAATTCCCTTTGCCCTTAAGCCTTGGAATTAACCAGACTTCCAGCCATGTGTTCTCTCCTCTTCATCTCCCTTTTCCTTTTCCCTCTGCCTGGGCCTGCAATTCCAGACATTCCATGCTACCTTCCACGCCCCTTACACAATCATTCATCTTAACTAGGGCTTTGTGGACAGAGCCATTCTTAGCCTGTGATCTTTGCAGTCTGCTGCCAAAACCCTTTCCCACCTGATGGCCTTTATGCAACTTGGGACACACACTGAGTTTCCAGAAATAGAATTAATTTTAAGTGAAAGTGCATTGAGTTTTTTTGTTTTTGTTTTTTTTGAGACAGGCCTCACTGTGTCACACAGGCTGGAGTACAGTAACATTATCATAGCTCACTGCAGCCTCCAACTTCTGGGCTCAAGGTGAGGTAGGAGAATAGGATCTGGAGCCAGGGCACTTAAGGCCAATTCATGCTGACTTCCCAAACCTGAATCAAGGAAAAACATCAAGGTCTGGGGGCAGGGAATCTGAGGCCAATTTGTGCTGATTTCCTAAAGCTAAATCAAGGAAGAACACAAAGGTCTGGGGATAGGGAATCTAAGGCCAATTCATGCTGACTGTCCAAAGCTGGATCAAAACAAAAACACCTGGGTCTGGGGGCAGGGAGCCTAAGGCCAATTAACACCAACTTTCAAAAGCTAAACCAAAAGGAAAGACCCCATCTCCTCACACCAAGTAGCAAAGGATCAAAGACTACTCTCCCTGCAACCCTCCCCCTTCCCCAGGGCTCAGATGGAAAGGGAGAGTGCCTTGGATTTGGGCCAAGTGTGGGCCATCGCTTCATCTTCATAGGGCGCCAATTCACATCAGCCTTTAACTAGCCACAGACAAAATCCTTCATTCAGATAAGGGGCAGCCGCTAGGGAACTCAAAAAGGCATACTTAAAACCCAGAAAACGTTGTAACTGGGTCCTTATTCAGGGTGGGCCCACTCCCACACTGTGGAATGCTTTCTTGCTTTAATCTCTGCCTTCGCTGCTTCGTTCCTGTGTTTCATTCCTTTGTTACTTTGTGTGTTTTGTTCAATTCTTTGTTCAAAATGCCAAGGACCTGGACAACTGACATTTGGCCTTCCTTCTGGTAACAAAGGTATTATCCCGCCTCAGCCTCCCAAGTAGCTGGGACTAAAGGGACCCGTCACCACACCTGGTTGATTTTTTAAATTTTCTGGACTCCTGGCTCAAGGAATCCTCCTGCCTGGCCTCCCAAAGTGCTGAGATTACAGGTGTGAGCCACCATGCCTGGCCTGCACTGAGTATTTTGAGTTTAAGTCACTATTTGCAGTTCCAGTTGGCAAAGTACACAATGACAAGCTATGCTCCTTGGGCATTTTAGTTTACAGTATAGATATTCTAAGACATAAGTGTCAACTCTTGCCTTTCTTGAGGACAATTAGCTGAAAACTAGTTGTGATCAGTTCATTTTGGTTTGTTTGACCAATTATTTGCTCAAGTGGAAGGTGTCAGGCCTCTGAGACTAAGCTAAGCTATCACATCCCCTGTGACCTGCACGTAACATATCCAGATGGCCAGTTCTTGCCTTAACTGATGACATTCCACCACAAAAGAAAAATAGCCTGTTCCTGCCTTAACTGATGGCATTATCTTGTGAAATTCCTTCTCCTGGCTCATCCTGACTCAAAAGCTCCCCTACTGAGCACCTTGTGACCCCCAATCCTGCCTGCCAGAGAACAACCCCCCCTTTTTCCTTTACCTACCCAAATCCTATAAAACAGCCCCACCCCCTCTCCCTTCACTGACTGTTTTCGGACTCAGCCCACCTGCACCCAGATGAAATGAGCAGCTTTATTGCTCACACAATCTGTTTGGTGGTCTCTTCACATGGATGCAAGTGAAATTTGGTGCTGTGACTTGGATCGGGGGACCTCCTTTGGGAGAGCAATCCCCTGTCCTCCTGCTCTTTGCTCTGTGAGAAAGATCCATCTACAACCTCTGGTCCTCAGACCAACCAGCCCAAGGAACAAGCTCACCAATTTTAAATCCGGTAAGCGGCCTCTTTTCACTCTCTTCTCCAACCTCTCTCACTATCCCTTAACCTCTTTCTCCTTTCAATCTTCATGCCACACTTAATCTCTCCCTTCTCTTAATTTTAATTCCTTTCATTTTCTGGTAGAGACAAAGGAGACACGTTTTATCTGTGGACACAAAACTCCGGCGCCGGTCACGGACTAGGGAAGGCAGCCTTCTTTTGGTGTTTAATCATTGCACGGACACCTCTGATAATTCATTGCAGGGACACCTCTCTGATTATTCACCCAGGTTTCAGAGGTGCTCTGATTATTCACCCAGGTTTCAGAGGTGTCAGACCATGCAAGGATGCCTGCCTTAGTCCTTCAACCCTTAGCAGCAAGTCCCGCTTTTCTGGAGGAGGGACAGGAACCCTGACCTCTTATCTCTGCACCCCAATCCCTTATTTCTGCACCCCAGCCTCTTATCTCTGTGCCCCAACCCCTTATTTCTGCACCACGACCCCTTCTCTGCTTTTCTGGAAGGCAAGAACCCCCCACCCCTTCTCCGTGTCTCTACCCTCTTTTTCTCTGGGCTTGCCTCCTTCACTATGGGCAAGTTTCCACCTTCCATTCCTCCTTCTTCTCCCTTAGCCTGTGTTTTTAAGAACTTAAAACCTCTTCAACTCTCACCTGACCTAAAATCTAAGCATCTTATTTTCTTCTGCAATGCCACTTGACCCCAACACAAACTCGACAGTAGTTCCAAATAGCCGGAAAACAGCACTTTCAATTTTTCCATCCTACAAGATCTAAATAATTCTTGTCGTAAAATAGGCAAACGGTCTGAGGTGCCTGATGTCCAGGCATTCTTTTACATATTGGTCCCTCCCCCTAGTCTCTGTTCCTAATGCAACTCATCCCAAATCTTCCTTCTTCCCTCCCACCGGTCCCCTCAGTCCCAACCCCAAGCGTCGCTGAGTCTTTCTAATCTTCCTTTTCTATAGACCCATCTGACCTCTCCCCTCCTCACCAGGCCGAGCTAGGTCCTAATTCTTCCTCAGCCTCTGCTCCTCCACCCTATAAACCTTTTATCACCTCCCCTCCTCACACCCGGTCTGGCTTACAGTTTCATTCCGTGACTAGCCCTTTCCCACCTGCCCGTCATTTTCCTCTTAAAAAGGTGGCTGGAGCTAAAGGCATAGTCAAGGTTAATGCTTCTTTTTCTTTATCTCAAATCAGATAGCGTTTAGGCTCTTTTTCATCAAATATAAAAATCCAGCCCAGTTCATGGCTCATTTGGCAGCAATCCTGAGATGCTTTACAGCCCTAGACCCTAAAAGGTCAAAAGGCTGTCTTATTCTCAATATACGTTTTATTACCCAATCTGCTCCTGACATTAAATAAAACTCCAAAAATTAAATTCCAGCCCTCAAACCCCACAACAGGACTTAATTAACCTCACCTTCAAGGTGTACAATAATAGAGGCAGCCAAGTAGCAACATATTTCTGAGTTGCAATTCCTTGCCTCCACTGTGAGACAAACCCCAGCAACATATCCAGCACACAAGAACTTCCAAACACCTAAACCTCAGTGGCCAGGCATTCCTCCAGAACTGCCTCCCCCAGGAACTTGCTACAAGTGCCAGAAATCTGGCCACCAGGCCAAGGAATGCCCGCAGCCCAGGATTCCTCCTAAGCCGTGTCCCATCTCTGCGGGACCCCACTGGAAACCGGACTGTTCAACTCACCTGGCAGTCACTCCCAGAGCCCCTGGAACTCTGGCCCAAGGCTCTCTGACTCCTTCCCAGATCCTCTCAGCTTAGTGGCTGAAGACTGGGGCTGCTCGATTGCCTCGGAAGCCCCATAGACCATCAAGGATGCCAAGCTTTATGTAACTCTCACAGTGGAGGGTAAGTCCATCCCCTTCTTAATCAATACGGAGGCTACCCACTCCACATTACCTTCTTTTCAAGGACCTGTTTCCCTTGCCTCCACAACGGTGGTAGGTATTGACAGCCAGGCTTCTAAACCTCTTAAAACTCCCCAACTCTGGTGCCAACTTAGACAATACTCTTTTAAGCACTCCTTTTTAGTTATCTCCATCTGCCCAGTTCCCTTATTAGGCCAAGACACTTTAACTAAATTTTCTGCTTCTCCGACTATTCCTGGACTACAGCTACATCTCATTGCCGCCCTTCTTCCCAATCCAAAGCCTCCTTTGCATCCTCCTCTTGTATCCCCCCACCTTAACCCACAAGTATAAGATACCTCTACTCCCTCCTTGGTGACTGATCATGCACCCCTTACCATCTCATTAAAACCTAATCACCCTTACCCCTCTCAATGCCAATATCCCATCCCACAGCATGCTTTGAAAGGATTAAAACCTGTTATCACTCACCTGCTACAGCATGGCCTTTTAAAGCCTATAAACTCTCCTTACAATTCCCCTATTTTACCTGTCCTAAAACCAGACAAACCTTACAAGTTAGTTCAGGATCTATGCCTTATCAACCAAATTGTTTTGCCTATCCACCCCCTGGTGCCAAACCCATATACTCTCCTATCCTCAATACCTCCCTTCACAATCCATTATTCGTTCTGGATCTCAAATATGCTTTCTTTACTATTCCTTTGCACCCTTCATCCTAGCCTCTCTTTGCTTTCACCTGGACTGACCCTGACACCCATCACGCCCAGCAAATTACCTGGGCTGTACTGCCGCAAAGCTTCACAGCCCCCATTACTTCAGTCAAGCCCAAATTTCTTCCTCATCTGTTACCTATCTCAGCATAATTCTCATAAAAACACACGTGCTCTCCCTGCTGATCATGTCTGGCTAATCTCCCAAACCCCAATCCCTTCTACAAAACAACTCCTTTCCTTCCTAGGCATAGTTGGATACTTTCACCTTTGGATACTTGGTTTTGCCATCCTAACAAAACCATTGTATAAACTCACAAAAGGAAACCTAGCTGACCCCATAGGTCCTAAATCCTTTCCCCACTTCTCTTTCCATTCCTTGGAGACAGCTTTAGAGACTGCCCCAACTCTAGCTCTCCCTGACTCATCCCAACACTTTTCATTACACACAGCTGAAGTGCAGGGCTGTGCAGTCGGAATTCTTACACAAGGACCGGGATCGTGTCCTGTAGCCTTTTTGTCCAAACAACTTGACCTTACTATTTTAGGCTGGCCATCATGTCTCCGTGCAGTGGCTGCTGCCACCCTAATACTTTTAGAGGCCCTTAAAATCACAAACTATGCTCAACTCACTCTCTACAGCTCTCTTAATTTCCAAAATCTATTTTCTTCCTCACACCTGATGCATATACTTTCTGCTCCCCAGCTCCTTCAGCTGTACTCACTCTTTGTTTAGTCTCCCACAATTACCATTGTTCCTGGCCCGAACTTCAATCCACCCTCCCACATTATTCCTGATACCACACCTGACCCTCATGACTGCATCTCTCTGATCCACCTGACGTTCACCCCATTTCCCCACATTTCCTTCTTCCCTGTTTTTCACCCTGATCACACTTGGTTTATTGATGGCAGTTCCACCAGGCCTAATCGCCACACACCAGAAAAGGCAGGCCATGCTATAGTACAAGCCACTAGCCCACCTCTTAGAACTTCTCATTTCCTTTCCATCATGGAAATCTATCCTCAAGGAAATAACTTCTCAGTGTTCCATCTGCTATTCTACTACTTCTCAGGGATTATTCAGGCCACCTCCCTTCCCTACACATCAAGCTCAGGGATTTGCCCCCACCCAGGACTGGCAAATTAGCTTTACTCAACATGCCCCAAGTCAGAAAACTAAAATATCTCTTGGTCTAGGTAGACACTTTCACTGGATGGGTAGAGGCACTTCCAACAGGGTCTGAGAAGGCCACCACGGTCATTTCTTCCCTTCTGTTGGACACAATTACTTGGTTTGGCCTTCCCACCACTACGCAGTCCGATAGTAAACCAGCCTTTATTAGTCAAATCAGCCAAGCAGTTTTTCAGGCTGTTGGTATTCAGTGAAACCTTTATATCCCTTACAGTCCTCAGTCTTCAGGAAAAGTAGAACGGACTAGTGGTCTTTTAAAAACACACCTCACCAAGCTCAGCCACCAACTTAAAAAAGACTGGACAATACTTTTACCTCTTTCTTTCTCAGAATTCAGGCCTGTCCTTGGAATGCTACAAAGTACAGCCCATTTGAGCTCCTGTATGGATGCTTCTTTTTATTAAGCCCCAGTCTCATTCCAGACACCAGATCAACTTAGACTGTGCCCCCCAAAACTTGTCATCCCTACTATCTTCTGTCTAGTCATACCCCTATTCACCATTCTCAACTACTCATACATGCCCTGCTCTTGTTTACACTGCCGGTTTACACTGTTTCTCCAAGCCATCACAGCTGATATCTCCTGGTGCTATCCCCAAACTGCCACTCTTAACTCTTGAAGTAAATAAATAATCTTTGCTGGCAGGACTATGCTGAATCTCCTTAGGCACTCTCTAATCAGATGTCCTAGGTCTTCCCAATTCTTAGACCTTTAATACCTGTTTTTCTCCTTCTCTTATTCCATTTAGTTTCTCAGTTCATACAAAACGGTATCCAGGCCATCAACAATAACTCTAAATGACAAATGTTTCTTCTAACAGTCCCATAATATCACCCCTTACCATGAAGTCTTCCTTCAGCTTAATGTCTCCCACTCTAAGTTCCCACACCACCCCTAATCCTGCTCAAAGCAGCCCTGAGAAACCTTGCCCATTATCTCTCCATACCATCCCCCAAAATTTTCACCGTCCCAACACTTTACTGCTATTTCATTTTATTTTTCTTATTAACATAAGAATACAGGAATGTCAGGCCTCTGAGCCCAAGCTAAGCCATCATATCCCCTGTGACCTGTGTACACATCCAGATGGCCAGTTCCTGCCTTAACTGATGACATTCCACCACAAAAGAAATGAAAATAGCCTGTTCCTGCCTTAACTGATGGCATTATCTTGTGAAATTCCTTCTCCTGGCTCATCCTGGCTCAAAAGCTCCCCTACTGAGCACCTTATGACCCCCATTCCTGCCTGCCAGAGAACAACCCCGCTTTTTCCTTTACTTACCCAAATCCTATAAAACAGCCCCACCCCATCTCCCTTCGCTGACTCTTTTCAGACTCAGCCCACCTGCACCCAGGTGAAATAAACAGCTTTATTGCCCACACAAAGCCTGTTTGGTGGTCTCTTCACATGGACACAAGTGAAAGAAGGAGGCTGCCTTCAATCTTCCAGGTCAGTTACCTCTCTGCAAGCTCTCCAGCCCCGCCATAAAATGAAACCATTTGTAATAGTTGCTACATCATAGCTTGCTTGGCATCTGCTTTCCTGAGCTTGCTCCAATTGTTCCCTTCATGGGGTCAGGTGAAGTTTGCGTTGCATAAGGACTAGGATCTAGGTATGGTTTCCATCTCACTGGGGCAGCAGGCAGATGCTGAGCGCAGAGGACCTGGGTGGTGGCTACACAGTTGCAGAGCAGCCATGACATGCTCTTGGAAACAAAAATAACTGAACACTGAAGTATGTGTACAAGTACTTTTCCCCTTTGAATCAAGAATATGATCATGAACCTTAGCAAAACAAAGCAATGGTGCTGACTCAGTCTTCTAAACATTGGCCCTGAACCTGAACCTACTATTAAATTGGGCTAAAAGGTTTACAGAGCAAGTGGATTCATTAAAACTGTTTTTTGCTATATTCTCTGTTCTGGCTTTGTCCCAGAGATTTCCAATGCTTCCAGCAGCTTTGGAATTAGTAACTCTGATATGTTTGCATCTGACTTCTGACCTAAACTTTAGTGTTATTTTCAGCTGTTCTTTGACAGGGAATCCAACAGCTGCTGTTTAATACCACAGACAACTTGTGACACAGGCTGAGTTTCTAGCAATAGGATTAATCTACCAATGTGGGGCACTGATTTGAAGCTGGCTATAATTTTCCTGCACAGGAGGTGGGGGTAGGGAACAAAAAGCCTGAAGTACAGTGCTTTCCTTTTTTTTTTGTTTTTAATTGCAGCAAAATATATGTCTTAATAACCTTTAACCACACAGAAAACATTTTCTTGCTGCAATTAAAAGGTAACAGCAAAGTATTTTGCTTTCTCGTGGTATTGATAACTGAACTTGAAAACCCTGTCCAATGGAGCAAAATAGTCACAAAGAAAATCTGAAATGATAGGCACCTATTTATAAATGCTGGTTGAAATATTTTAAAAAAATTCCTAAGAAATCTGAGGCTCTGAGAAAATGTGGCTATTCCATCTAAACTTCATTTGGCAAAGAACAGTAAGTTTTAGAAAGCAGATTAATCTAAAAATGTGTTTTAAGCAATTTGTGACTTAACCCCAAGACAAATACCAAAACTTTTTAAAAGTACACTTTGGTAGTTCTCTTTGCATGAGAGAGATTTCAAAAATCTTGAAAAGATTGATAGCCAGGTCAATGACTTACTTGTTTCAAAGTCCGTGGTTACAATTGCATAGTTTCGGTGGCAAAACTAATTTGGGTTGTCAGGATGTAATTTTTTTTCCACTTGTTATCAAACATCAGCTGATAAGGAAAGAGCTTGAAGCTGTCCTCCACATTTAAGATAACAGCAAAAATAACAGGCACTTAGTGTCACCATACTAGGGGCGTGGCAATTCTCTCTCATTCGCTCCTTTCTCTCTCACGATAAATTCAATGGGGTTGTCTATTTTTAACCTCCTGTTCTTTCCTTTTGGCAGAGTAATCAGTGTGAGCTGAGCTCTTTCCCTGAATGAATCCAAGTAACCCTGGTGGTTGCCTTCTGAAATGACCAGCAGACACACAACTGTCCAGAGGCTGCCCAAAGTATAAACTCTGGTTCTAAAGTACCATGTCCAGCCAAGGAAGTCCTAGTGTGGTGCTTTCTACGACAACAGTCAGTTCAGTTGCTGTGCAGGCTGGGGACTCCAAAATTGTTATAGCTGTCATAAAGGTAAGCTAACAACTTCCTTTTTTCTGTGCGGCTGTGGGCTTCTAGCTGTGTGTTGAAAACCCTAAAGAACATTCCATGCAATTGGCAGGACACAGCATAGAGAAGACAACACAGCAAGCACTCTTACTGCTTTCTTAAATCGGCTACTAAGAGAAGCCTCTACAAATTTCAGCAGTTACCAGAGATTCCTTTCAGTCAGCCAGAAGGCATCTACAGCAGCTTGATTAAAAAAAAAAAAAAAGAAAAGAAAACCTCTAGCATATACTGTCAATTTGGTCTTTAAAAGCAAGGCATTGGTAATTGGAAGTTCATGATTGCCTGACTAAAGAGTCCAATGGACCTGCGAAATGCTTGTGATTTTTGAGGGTGGATGTGATGGAGGTGGGAGAAGGCAGGTCCTGACAGACAGGGGGAGGGCACTGCTTTAAGCATGATGGAACTCAGAAAACACCTAGTAAAGGGCTCCGACATGTGCCCTTTGCCACATTGGTTTTGACGTGGTAAAGACACTACTAAATCCTTGTCCAGTAATGGAGACCCTGCAAGGAAAGGTACAAAAGGTTTGTGTCAAATTTGCTCTTAACAGCAGGAAGTAGAAGCCACTTAGGGTTTATGATTACTGCATGTTTTATAACAACCCATTTGCCATTTGCAAAGATGACCACACATCTTTAGGCTGAAGAAGAACTCCATGATTTTATTCTCCATGGAAATGCCCTGCAAAAAAACCTTTCAAGCACTAGGCTTGGGCTTTAGATGATATTCCACCTAAATAATTCAGTGTTTAATGAAGGGAAAGCTGGCAAACAAGCTGATGGTCACAAACCAGTTACTTTCAGGTCCCCACCAGGCTTAATTGAATGACTTTTCTGGCCTTTTGTTAGAGCATGGACGGCAAGCCATGTTTACTTTAACTTAGTTGCTGTGAATTTTATGGTAATGTGAAAATTCATACCAGGAAAACAGCACTTGATATTGAGCAAAACAATTCACTATAGAAGGACAGAATGGAAAGTGTTCCTGCTGATGTGGGTTTTCTGGTGTTGTGAGACTTCTCTCCCACAGGAACCAGGCCTCTGCTGACTTCCTCACCCTCCCATCTTTTCAGAGTCCCAGAGTGGAGATGAAAAGAAGCCTGATGCAGAAGTAGGGCAAACAGATAATTTGCACGGGATTAATGACACTTTGAGTTAACTGCCGATTTCAGCAATGAGGGGAAAAGAGGCAAACTCACTATTTTTCAAAAAGTTAACTTTTCATTGCCTCAAATATGAACATTCTTGGAGCAGGATGAGGAATAATATTAGAGGATAAATTACAGAAGAATCAGAGGTAGATTGAACACAAAAAAATTACCCTGGAAATTACACTGGAAAATTACACTGGAAACTCTCATTTTAACTCAATTGTGTTTCTAAGAATGTTCCCCCACTACCCTCTCCCCAGCCCTCTTACCTTACTGCCATCTCCATGCAAAATACACCCCAAGCAATTCAGAGTAGAAAGTCCATCTTAACGGAATAGAAGTGCCTGTGTGTGATTTATAGTGACTGTCCAAACTGTCTCAGGGGACTGAATATATTCTAAAATAGAAACACATTTTTCTAATTTCTCTTTAGTAATTCATATATCTACATGCATATGCCTGTTAGTGGTTCCTTTTGCTTAATGAGTTGTTGCTTCTTAGAAAAGCAATTCCTCAGGAAATGCAATGACAAATTATGTCTTAGAGCAGTGTAAATCTTGTGTGGAAAGCAAGTTGACTGTGTTCAAATGGCGGTTATCACAGGCATCTAATTTTGTTAACATTTTCCTACATGCTTTAATGAATATTCAACAACTAAGGTTGGAAAACAGCATATTTTACCTTTGAAATAAGATAAAAATCAACTTCTTCATCTGATATTTATTATTTTCAGCTAAACCAGCAAGGCCAATGTAAAGACACTAATCAGCCTAAATTGCATTTACAAGAACTTTCCCCTATGGTGAAATTTGCATCCTACCTGCCCAAGTGGAATTTCACTATTTTTATTCAGTTCAGTTTTGTGAGTGAGAGAGGATACGGTTGTGTAAATTATTCTGTAACTTTATAATATTCAGTAATACGTAATCCATTGTATGTTTTCCTCATTTGGGAATTTTTAACTCAAATCCAATATGCCAAGAGAGAATAATTTATCCTAAGAATAAAAAATAAAAGGGCATGGATTTATATTAGATCTGCTATGTTTCAATTTAAGTAAACCCCATCTCTATGGAAAGAATGGAAAAAATAGAAAACAGAAAAAAAGTGTTTATAGTATAACTGGAAATTTAAAAGATATATTAAAAATGAGAAGGGTGAAGAGGAAGGAACAAGAGGAACTAAAAGTGCATTTTATTTAATTTTTATTTTTAGTGTGGCAAATGGGTACAACTTCAACTGGCTGAATCACAGCCCAATCTTCTAGAAATTGGCAGCAGTCAAGATGAAACCAAAAAACTTCTTCATGATCATGAACTTCTTTTGGCCAAGCTCAAGGTAAGATACTAAGATGTGAAGCAGAAACAAAATTAAAGAGAAATAAAAAACTATTTCTTATACTTCTTTATTCCTCTGCTGTTACTGGCCTAGGGCCACTTTAATATGGTACCAGGTAGATAATGGAAAAATCAGTAGTTATTTATGAACAAACAGCATCAGAGAGAAGTAACAAGATTTTTAAAAATTTTCCCTAATGTGATAGAAAATATGGAATGATAATATTTTCACTGTGGAGAAATGAGTAATTTTTTTTTTCCTGGCTGCCTCAGTGGAAAAAAAACTCCATCATTTTTTCATTTCATGCATTACACCATCAAGTCACAAAAACAGATCCACAATTTCTATTGTTAATGATACGTGCTGGTAAAAATAATTTAGAAGACTTTTCCTCCTGTTGGACTTTTGAAAATATCAGATTCTGTCCTTAGTATTAAGAGTTCTTGAAACCAAATAATACTTCTAGTAAAACCAGACATACTATTTTATATATGTTGAGAGTATTTAGTTAGAAATCTAAAAGTAACATTGGTTTGAGGTTGCCAGATAAAGGCCAGGTAAGATCAGAGCCAGCTACCTAATCTGTGGGACCCAGGGCAAATAAAAATTTGGGGCCGTTTGTTCAAAAAGCAGGGAAAAGCTTTTTCTTGACCCATCATGGTGTTTTTTATTCACTACTTAATGTCTGGCTCCTTCATGTGTAAGATGAGTGCAGACCTCACAGGTACATGGCCTCACCCATGACTCAGTGCAAAGCACATGGGTTTTACCCCACCCTTCTTAAGTTTCACCTTGGCCACAGCTCCAGCTATAAGAGGTGGCAACAGTCACTGAGTGGGGCTGAGGAGCAGACAGGACAGCTGACTCTATATCCAGGAGATAGGACCACATGTCTGATGAGGTGCCAAGCCCTCAGCACTTGCTCTGTTGTCCCATTGGACTTAATTTACAAAACACAAATGTAAAGAATTTCAACACAGGAACAGGTACAGCATTAGCCCTAAATGGTGTTCCATTCTGAGGAAGCTCTGAGGGAGCCAGCCCTGTAAGTAATAACCTCATAGACAAATGAAATATCTTCACTAAGATCAAAGAGGCTCAAAGAGATTTAATGAGGATTCAGAGAACTGCAAAGACTAGGATGCTCTGCATTTTTAGTATGTTAATATTACAGTTTTCTTTGTACATCTAGGCTGAAATTCATACTTGCCTTCTAGATTTAGAAGCAGATTTGATCTGCATCTGATATATAGACAGTGGTTTTCTGCTTGGACAGCGGTAAAAGTAACTGAGTAAATGAAACCAAGAAGTTGAAGAAAGAATTAGTACAAAGAAGGCCCTTAGAAGGCAGAATTTATTCCCCTGTTTGACAGCTCCTTATGCTGGGATTTAGGTTGTCTTGCAAGGCAGAAATCCCTAGTTATTGGTAAGTCTTTTCTATGTAGAAAAACCCCATTATGATGTGGAAGAGCAATGAACCAGGAATAAAAACACCTATTGTTTAGCTCTAATTATGTCACAAACTAGTGTGATTTGGCTAACAACTCAAGGTCTTCCTGCTACACAAAAAGCTGTGTAAACTTGTCATGAATCCCCAATTCCATGAACTGTAGAAACGCAATACTTGAAGTTTCTGACCATTCCCAGAAGTTTGCTTTCTCATGATCTCTTGTGACCCCAGCTCCTTTGTATGCACCTGCCAACTGTTTCTGCTGAAGCTAACCTGGGCTTGAAACCACAGCTTTTCCCCAGTTCCTGCTAATAATTCATGCCCAGCCAGCATTTCCCAGTCCACTGATAAATTGTGGGTAGTAGTGGCTGAGCTCACATCAGTTTGGAACTCTTGTGCTACCTCACTTCTCCCTTCATCCCTACTCCATCCAGGACTACAGAAGGGAAATGCCTTCTTAGGTGCAGCAATTCAGCTCCTGCCTCCTACCCTGTGCTCAAATTTGCATACCTAAATCCATCCAGTAGCTCAACTAGAAAAGGGTTTTCCTGTAGTATAGTTTGAAGTTGGGTAGAGTGATGCCTCCAGCATCATTCTTTTGCTTAGGATTGCCTTGGCTATTCAGGCTCTTCTTTGGTTTCATATTAATTTTAAAATAGTTTTTTCTAATACTGTGAAGAATGTCAATGGTAGTTTAATGGGAATAGTATTGAATCTATAAATTGCTTTGGGCAGTATGGCCATTTTCACGATATTGATTCTTCCTATCCATGAGCATGGAATGTTCTTCCATTTGTTTGTGTCATCTCTGATTTCTTCGAGCAGTGGTTCATAGTTCCCCTTTAAGAGGTCCTTCACTTTTCTTGTTAGTTGTATTCCTAGGTATTTTATTCTTTTTGTGGCAGTTGTGAATGGGAGTTCATTTGTGATTTGGCTCTCAGCTTGCCTGTTGTCCGTGTATAGGAATGCTTGCGGTTTTTGCATGTTGATTTTATATCCTGAGACTTTGCTGAAGTAGCTTATTAGCTTCAGAAGCTTTTGGGCTGAGACAGTGGGATTTTTCCTATGTCCTTAGATGTAGGATCATGTCATCTGCAAAGATAGTTTTACTTCCTCTCTTCCTATTCGTTTGTTTCTCTTGCCTGATTGCCCTGGCCACAACTTCCAATACTGTGTTGAATAGGCATCCTTGTCTTGTGCTGGTATACAAGGAGAATGCTTCCAGTTTCTGCCCATTCAGTAAAATATTGGCTGTGGGTTTGTCACATATGGCTCTTGTTATTTTGAGGTATGTTCCTTCAATACCTAGTTTATTCAGAGTTTTTAACATGAAGGGATGTTGAATTTTATCAAAGGCCTTTTGTGTGTCTATTAAGATAATCATGTGGTTTTTGTCTTTAGTTCTGTTTATGTAATGAATCACATTTATTGATTTGCATCTGGGGAATGAAGCCTACTTGATTGTGGTGGATAAGCTTTTTGATGTGCTGCTGGCTTTGGTTTGCTAGTATTTTGTTGAAGATTTTTGCATTAATGTTCACCAAGGCCTGGAGTTTCCTTTTTTTGTTGTATCTCTGCCAGATTTTGGTATCAGGATGAGTTAGGGAGGAGTCCCTCCTCCTCAATTTTTGGGATAGTTTCAGTAGGAATGGTACCAGCTCTTCTTTGTATCTCTGATAGAAGTCAACTGTGAATCCACCTGGTCCTGGGCTTTTTTTTGGTTGGCAGGCTATTTATTACTGCCTCAATTTCAGAACTCATTATTGGCCTATTCAAGGATTCAATTTCTTCCTGGTTCTGTCTTGGGAGGGTACATGTGTCCAGGAATTTATTCATTTTTTCTAGATTTTCTAGTTTATGTGCATAGATTTTCTTTTTTTTTTTTTTTTTTTTTTTTTTTTTTTTTATGAATTTATTTTTTTTTTTCTTTTATTGTAATTATTATTATTATTATTATTATTATACTTTAGGTTTTATGGTACATGTGCCCAATGTGCAGTAAGTTACATATGTATACATGTGCCATGCTGGTGCACTGCACCCACCAACTCGTCATCTAGCATTAGGTATATCTCCCAATGTTATCCCTCCCCCCTCCCCCCAACCCACAACAGTCCCTGAAGTGTGATGTTCCCCTTCCTGTGTCCATGTGTTCTCATTGTTCAATTCCCACCTATGAGTGAGAATATGCGGTGTTTGGTTTTTTGTTCTTGCGATAGTTTACTGAGAATGATGATTTCCAATTTCATCCATGTCCCTACAAAGGACATGAACTCATCATTTCTTATGGCTGCATAGTATTCCATGGTGTAGATGTGCCACATTTTCTTAATCCAGTCTATCATTGTTGGACATTTGGGTTGGTTCCAAGTCTTTGCTATTGTGAATAATGCCGCAATAAACATACGTGTGCATGTGTCTTTATAGCAGCATGATTTATAGTCCTTTGGGTATATACCCAGTAATGGGATGGCTGGGTCGAATGGAATTTCTAGTTCTAGATCCCTGAGGAATCGCCACACTGACTTCCACAAGGGTTGAACTAGTTTACAGTCCCACCAACAGTGTAAAAGTGTTCCTATTTCTCCACATCCTCTCCAGCACCTGTTGTTTCCTGACTTTTTAATGATTGCCATTCTAACTGGTGTGAGATGGTATCTCATTGTGGTTTTGATTTGCATTTCTCTGATGGCCAGTGATGGTGAGCATTTTTTCATGTGTCTTTTGGCTGCATAAATGTCTTCTTTTGAGAAGTGTCTGTTCATGTCCTTCGCCCACTTTTTGATGGGGTTGTTTGTTTTTTTCTTGTAAATTTGTTGGAGTTCATTGTAGATTCTGGATATTAGCCCTTTGTCAGATGAGTAGGTTGTGAAAATTTTCTCCCATTTTGTAGGTTGCCTGTTCACTCTGATGGTAGTTTCCTTTGCTGTGCAGAAGCTCTTTAGTTTAATTAGATCCCATTTGTCAATTTTGGCTTTTGTTGCCATTGCTTTTGGTGTTTTAGACATGAAGTCCTTGCCCATGCCTATGTCCTGAATGGTATTGCCTAGGTTTTCTTCTAGGGTTTTTATGGTTTTAGGTCTAACATTTAAGTCTTTAATCCATCTTGAATTGATTTTTGTATAAGGTGTAAGGAAGGGATCCAGTTTCAGCTTTCTACATATGGCTAGCCAGTTTTCCCAGCACCATTTATTAAATAGGGAATCCTTTCCCCATTTCTTGTTTTTCTCAGGTTTGTCAAAGATCAGATGGTTGTAGATATGTGGCATTATTTCTGACGGCTCTGTTCTGTTCCATTGATCTATATCTCTGTTTTGGTACCAGTACCATGCTGTTTTGGTTACTGTAGCCTTGTAGTATAGTTTGAAGTCAGGTAGCGTGATGCCTCCAGCTTTGTTCTTTTGGCTTAGGATTGACTTGGCGATGCGGGCTCTTTTTTGGTTCCATATGAACTTTAAAGTAGTTTTTTCCAATTCTGTGAAGAAAGTCATTGGTAGCTTGATGGGGATGGCATTGAATCTGTAAATTACCTTGGGAAGGATGGCCATTTTCATGATATTGATTCTTCCTACCCATGAGCATGGAATGTTCTTCCATTTGTTTGTATCCTCTTTTATTTCCTTGAGCAGTGGTTTGTAGTTCTCCTTGAAGAGGTCTTTGACATCCCTTGTAAGTTGGATTCCTAGGTATTTTATTCTCTTTGAAGCAATTGTGAATGGGAGTTCACTCATGATTTGGCTCTCTGTTTGTCTGTTATTGATGTATAAGAATGCTTGTGATTTTTGCACATTGATTTTGTATCCTGAGACTTTGCTGAAGTTGCTTATCACCTTAAGGAGATTTTGGGCTGAGACAATGGGGTTTTCTAGATATACTATCATGTCATCTGCAAACAGGGACAATTTGACTTCCTCTTTTCCTAATTGAATACCCTTGATTTCCTTCTCCTGCCTAATTGCCCTGGCCAGAACTTCCAACACTATGTTGAATAGAAGTGGCGAGAGAGGGCATCCCTGTCTTGTGCCAGTTTTCAAAGGGAATGCTTTCAGTTTTTGCCCATTCAGTATGATATTGGCTGTGGGTTTGTCATAAATAGCTCTTATTATTTTGAGATATGTCCCATCAATTCCTAATTTATTGAGAGTTTTTAGCATGAAGGGTTGTTGAATTTTGTCAAAGGCCTTTTCTGCATCTATTGAGATAATCATGTGGTTTTTGTCTTTGGTTCTGTTTATATGCTGGATTACATTTATTGATTTGCGTATATTGAACCAGCCTTGCATCCCAGGGATGAAGCCCACTTGATCATGGTGGATAAGCTTTTTGATGTGCTGCTGGATTCTGTTTGCCAGTATTTTATTGAGGATTTTTGCATCAATGTTCATCAAGGATATTGGTCTAAAATTCTCTTTTTTTGTTGTGTCTCTGCCAGGCTTTGGTATCAGGATGATGCTGGCCTCATAAAATGAGTTAGGGAGGATTCCCTCTTTTTCTATTGATTGGAATAGTTTCAGAAGGAATGGTACCAGCTCCTCCTTGTACCTCTGGTAGAATTCGGCTGTGAACCCATCTGGTCCTGGACTTTTTTTGGTTGGTAAGCTATTGATTATTGCCATAATTTCAGCTCCTGTTATTGGTCTATTCAGAGATTGAACTTCTTCTTGGTTTAGTCTTGGGAGGGTGTATGTGTTGAGGAATTTATCCATTTCTTCTAGATTTTCTAGTTTATTTGCATAGAGGTGTTTGTAATATTCTCTGATGGTAGTTTGTATTTCTGTGGGATCAGTGGTGATATCCCCTTTATCATTTTTTATTGCATCTATTTGATTCTTCTCTCTTTTTTTCTTTATTAATCTTGCTAGCGGTCTATCAATTTTGTTGATCCTTTCAAAAAACCAGCTCCTGGATTCATTGATTTTTTGAAGGGTTTTTTGTGTCTCTATTTCCTTCAGTTCTGCTCTGATTTTAGTTATTTCTTGCCTTCTGCTAGCTTTTGAATGTGTTTGCTCTTGCTTTTCTAGTTCTTTTAATTGTGATGTTAGGGTGTCAATTTTGGATCTTTCCTGCTTTCTCTTGTGGGCATTTAGTGCTATAAATTTCCCTCTACACACTGCTTTGAATGCATCCCAGAGATTCTGGTATGTTGTGTCTTGGTTCTCGTTGGTTTCAAAGAACATCTTTATTTCTGCCTTCATTTCGTTATGTACCCAGTAGTCATTCAGGAGCAGGTTCTTCAGTTTCCACGTAGTTGAGCGGTTTTGAGTGAGATTCTTAATCCTGAGTTCTAGCTTGATTGCACTGTGATCTGAGAGACAGTTTGTTACAATTTCTGTTCTTTTACATTTATTGAGGAGAGCTTTACTTCCAAGGATATGGTCAATTTTGGAATAGGTGTGGTGTGGTGCTGAAAAAAATGTATATTCTGTTGATTTGGGGTGGAGAGTTCTGTAGATGTCTATTAGGTCTGCTTGGTGCAGAGCTGAGTTCAATTCCTGGGTATCCTTGTTGACTTTCTGTCTCGTTGATCTGTCTAATGTTGACAGTGGGGTGTTAAAGTCTCCCATTATTAATGTGTGGGAGTCTAAGTCTCTTTCTAGGTCACTCAGGACTTGCTTTATGAATCTGGGTGCTCCTGTATTGGGTGCATATATATTTAGGATAGTTAGCTCTTCTTGTTGAATTAATCCCTTTACCATTATGTAATGGCCTTCTTTGTCTCTTTTGATCTTTGTTGGTTTAAAGTCTGTTTTATCAGAGACTAGGATTGCAACCCCTGCCTTTTTTTGTTTTCCATTTGCTTGGTAGATCTTCCTCCATCCTTTTATTTTGAGCCTATGTGTGTCTCTGCACGTGAGATGGGTTTCCTGAATACAGCACACTGATGGGTCTTGAGTCTTTATCCAATTTGCCAGTCTGTGTCTTTTAATTGGACCATTTAGTCCATTTACATTTAAAGTTAATATTGTTATGTGTGAATTTGATCCTGTCATTATGATGTTAGCTCGATGTTTTGCTCGTTAGTTGATGCAGTCTCTTCCTAGTCTCAATGGTCTTTACATTTCGGTATGATTTTGCAGTGGCTGGTACCGGTTGTGCCTTTCCATGTTTAGCGCTTCCTTCAAGAGCTCTTTTAGGGCAGGCCTGGTGGTGACAAAATCTCTCAGCATTTGCTTGTCTGTAAAGTATTTTATTTCTCCTTCACTTATGAAGCTTAGTTTGGCTGGATATGAAATTCTAGGTTGAAAATTCTTTTCTTTAAGAATGTTGAATATTGGCCCCCACTCTCTTCTGGCTTGTAGGGTTTCTGCCGAGAGATCCGCTGTTAGTCTGATGGGCTTCCCTTTGATGGTAACCCGTCCTTTCTCTCTGGCTGCCCTTAACATTTTTTCCTTCATTTCAACTTTGGTGAATCTGACAATTATGTGTCTTGGAGTTGCTCTTCTCGAAGAGTATCTTTGTGGCGTTCTCTGTATTTCCTGAATCTGAATGTTGGCCTGCCTTGCTAGATTGGGGAAGTTCTCCTGGATAATATCCTGCAGAGTGTTTTCCAACTTGTTTCCATTCTCCCCATCACTTTCAGGTACACCAATCAGACGTAGATTTGGTCTTTTCACATAGTCCCACATTTCTTGGAGGCTTTGCTCGTTTCTTTTTATTCTTTTTTCTCTAAACTTCCCTTCTCGCTTCATTTCATTCATTTCATCTTCCAGGGCTGATACCCTTTCTTCCATTTGATCGCATCGGCTCCTGAGGCTTCTGCATTCTTCACGTAGTTCTCGAGCCTTGGTTTTCAGCTCCATCAGCTCCTTTAAGCACTTCTCTGTATTGGTTATTCTAGTTATACATTCTTCTAAATTTTTTTCAAAGTTTTCAACTTCTTTGCCTTTGGATTGAATATCCTCCCGTAGCTCGGAGTAATTTGATCGTCTGAAGCCTTCTTCTCTCAGCTCGTCAAAGTCATTCTCCGTCCAGCTTTGTTCCATTGCTGGTGAGGAACTGCGTTCCTTTGGAGGAGGAGAGGTACTCTGGTTTTTAGAGTTTCCAGTTTTTCTGCTCTGTTTTTTCCCCATCTTTGTGGTTTTATCTACTTTTGGTCTTTGATGATGGTGATGTACAGATGGGTTTTTGGTGTGGATGTCCTTTCTGTTAGTTTTCCTTCTAACAGACAGAACCCTCAGCTGCAGGTCTGTTGGAGTACCTGGCCAGCCGTGTGAGGTGTCAGTCTGCCCCTGCTGGGGGGTGCCTCCCAGTTAGGCTGCTCGGGGGTCAGGGGTCAGGGACCCACTTGAGGAGGCAGTCAGCCCGTTCTCAGATCTCCAGCTGCGTGCTGGGAGAACCACTGCTCTCCTCACAGCTGTCAGACAGGGACATTTAAGTCTGCAGAGGTTACTGCTGTCTTTTTGTTTGTCTGTGCCCTGCCCCCAGAGGTGGAGCCTACAGAGGCAGGCAGGCAGGCCTCCTTGAGCGGTGGTGGGCTCCACCCAGTTCAAGCTTCCAGGCTGCTTTGTTTACCTAAGCGAGCCTGGGCAATGGCGGGCGCCCCTCCCCCAGCCTGGCTGCCGACTTGCTGTTTGATCTCAGACTGCTGTGCTAGCAATCAGCGAGACTCCGTGGGCGTAGGACCCTCTGAGCCAGGTGCGGGCTATACTCTCCTGGGGCACCGTTTCCTAAGCCCGTCGGAAAAGCACAGTATTCGGGTGGGAGTGGCCCGATTTTCCAGGTGCCGTCTGTCACCTCTGGAAGGGGAACTCCCTGACCCCTTGCGCTTCCCGAGTGAGGCAATGCCTCGCCCCTGCTTCGGCTGGCGCACGGTGCGCTCACCCACTGACCTGCGCCCACTGTCTGGCACTCCCTAGTGAGATGAACACGGTACCTCAGATGGAAATGCAGAAATCACCCGTCTTCTGCGTCGCTCGCGCTGGGAGCTGTAGACCGGAGCTGTTCCTATTCGGCCATCTTGGCTCCTCTCCCCCAGATTTTCTATTTTATAGTATTCTCTGATGGTTGTTTGTATTTCTGTTGGGTCAGTGGTACTATCCCCCTTATCATTTCAAATTGTGTTAATTTGATGCTTCTCTCTTTTCTTCTTTATTAATCTTGCTAGTGGCCTATCATATTTATTTTCCCCAAAAAACTAGCTTTTAGGATTCATTGATCTTTTTGAATTTTTTTTTGTGTCTCTACCTCTTTCAGTTCAGCTCTGATCTTGGTTATTTCTTGTCTTCTGCCAGCTTAAGTGGGTTGTTTGCTCTTGATTCTTTCTTTTAGTTGTGATGTTAGGTTGTTAACTTGAGATTTTTCTAGCTTTTTGATGTCAGCATTTTAGTGCTATAAATTTCTCACTTCATACTGCTTTAGCTGCATCCCAGAGATTCTGGTCCATTGTGTCTTGGTTCTCATTAGTTTCAAAGAACTTCTTAGGCTGGGCACGTGGCTCATGCCTGTAATCCCAGCACTTTGGTGGCCAATGTGGGTGGATCACCTGAGGTCAGTAGTTTGAGACCAGCCTGGCTAACATGGTGAAACCTTGTCTCTATTAAAAATACAAAAATTAGCCAGGTGTAGTGGTGCGTGCCTGTAATCACAGCTACTTGGGAGGCTGAGGCAGGAGAATTTATTGAACCCAGGAGACAGAGGTTGCAGTAAGCCAGGATCGCACCATTGCACTCCAGCCTGGGTGACAGACAGAGAAAGACTCTGTCAAAAAAAAGAGCTTCTTGATTGATTTCTGCCTTAATTTCATTATTTGCCCAAGAGTCATCCTGGGGCACATTGTTCAATTTTCATTTAGTTGTGTGATTTTGAGTGAATTTCTTAATCTTGACTTCTAATTTGATTGTGCTATTGTCTGAGACTGTTATGATTTCACTTTTGCATTGGCTGAGGAGTGTTTTACTTCTGATTATGTGATCAATTTTAAAGTAAGTGCCATGTGGCAATGAGAATAATGTATGTTCTGTTGTTTTGGGGTGGACAGTTCTGTATATGACTATCAGGTCCACTTATCGAGAGCTGTACTCAGCTCTGGATCTGAGCCGAATATCTTTTTAAATTTTCTGTCTATGATCTAATATTGTCAGTGTGGTGTTAAAGTCTCCCATGACTATTGTGTGGGGGTCTAAGTCTCTTTAAAGGTCTCTAAGAACTTGCTTTATGAATCTGGGTACTCCTGTATTGGGTACATATATATTTAGGATATTCAGCTCTTCTTGTTGAATTGAACTTTTTACCTTTATGCAATGCTCTTCTTTGTCTTTTTTAGTCTTTGTTGGTTTACAGTCTGTTTTGTCGGAAACTTGGAATGCAAATCTTGCTTTTTCTGTTTTCTATTTGCTTGGTAAATTTTCCTCCATCCCTGTATTTTGAGCCTATGTGAGTCTTTGCATGTGAGATAATCTCTTAAAGACAGCCTACCAATGGGTCTTGGTTCTTTATCCCGCTTGCCATTCTGTGTCTTTTAATTGGGGCATTTCCATTTACATTTAAGGTTAGTATTGTTATGTGTGGATTTAATCTTGTCATCATGATGCTAGCTGGTTATTTGGCAAAAAAAAAAAAAAACAAAACAAACAAACAAAAAAAACCCACAACCAACCCAATTAAATAATAGGCAAAGGACATGAACAGGCACTTCTCAAAAGAAGACATACATGTAGCCAACAAACATTAAAAAAAGCTCAAAATCACTGATCATTAGAGAAATGTAAATCAAAACCACAATGAGATACCATCTCACACCAGTCAGAATGACTATTATTATAAAGTCAAAAAACAGCAGATGTGGCCGGGCGTGGTGGTTCACGCCTGTAATCCCAGCACTTTGGGAGGCCGAGGTGGGCGGATCACGAGGTCAGGAGATCAGGACCATCCGGGCTAACATGGTGAAACCCCGTCTCTATTAAAAATACAAAAAATTAGCCAGGCGTGGTGGCGGGCGCCTGTAGTCCCAGCTACTCGGGAGGCTGAGGCAGGAGAATGGCATGGAGGCAGGAGAATGACGTGAACCCAGGAGGTGGAGCTTGCAGTGAGCCAAGATTGCACCACTGCACTCCAGCCTGGGTGACAGAGCGAGACTCTGTCTCAAAAAACAAACAAACAAACAACAAAAAAAAAAACAACAGCAGAAGCTGGTGAGGTTTTGGAGAAAAGGAATGCTTTTACCATGCTGGTAGGAGTGTAAATTAGTTGAATCATTGTGGAATTGTAGAAGACAGTGTGGCATTTCCTCAAAGACCTAGAGGCAGAAATAGCATTCCACCCATCAATCCCATTACTAGTATATACACAAAGGAATGTAAATCATTCTGTTATAAAGTTATATGCACGAGTATGTTCATTGCAGTACTATTCATGATAGCAAAGACATGGAATC
Organism: Pongo abelii; assembly: GCF_028885655.2. Classification (NCBI taxonomy): domain Eukaryota; kingdom Metazoa; phylum Chordata; class Mammalia; order Primates; family Hominidae; genus Pongo; species Pongo abelii. The sequence continues at coordinate 81,680,025 of NC_071996.2, read as the reverse complement.
AACCTAAATCCCCATCAATGATAGACTGGATAAAGAAAATGTGGTACATATATACCATGGAATATGATGTAGCCACAAACAGGAATGAGATCATATCCTTTGCAGGGACATAGATGGAACTGGAGGCCATTGTCCTTAGCAAACTAACTCAGAAACAGAAAATCAAATACCATGTGTTCTCACTTATAAGGGGGAGCTAAATGATGGGACCACATGGACACAGTTGGGGCAACAACACCCACTGGTGCCTGTCAGAGGGCGGGAGGTGGGAGGAGGGAGAGCACCAGGAAGAATACCTAATGGATACTGGGCTTAATACTTGGGTGATGGGATGATCTGTACAGCAGACCACCATAGCACACATTTACCTATGTAACAAACCTGCCCATCCTGCACATTTAGCCCTAAACTTAAAATTAAAGTTTGAAATTAAAAAAAGAAGAGGGGTTTCCTTTTCTATCCTCTTTAGAAGACACTGGTTCTAGAATTAAACATCTTGTTCTTTGATGCCCTTCAGGCTATGTGTGGACTAGCCATTTAAGTTCTCTGGACTTTAGGCTTTTTATCTTTAAAATGAGGGAACAGGACAGATCAAAGCTTCATATTTATTGTGGATCTTACAATAATGTGCCAGTCTCCCTCCCTGCACATGGGTCTAAGAAAATGAGGTCTCAAGCCAAAAGATCTTTTACTTTCATCTGGACCTCTAGCCATAACCTCTTAAGGTCCATCTCTCATATTCTCCTCCAACTACTCACCACTTTCAATCCAGCCACTCAGCCCTAACAAACTTTAACTAGTAGTTTTATCATCTAGATATACCTAATTCTAATATTATGAGTCTAAAAAAGAAAAAAATTATCAAGGAGTCTAAAGTCTATTTCAGATATGCTGACAAAAGACTTTTAAAAACAATGAAAATATAAATTCCATTTCACAAATGGATAGATCATAAATTCAACCAATTTACTAGCTAATATGCTGTCAAGATAGGTACAAATTTAACCTGTAGCAGAAAATTGTTGGATCCAAGTTGGTTTGAATATGAACTTTTGAAGGATGAGGACATTAGTAGTTCAATAAGCCAATAATACTTAATATTTAATGTTTATTCTAGTCATTTTTGTATGTACAGGGTCTTGCAATTTGTTCTAATCATAAAGAATGCTGTGAAAATGGCATTGGAAGGGTGTAGGATTCGGTGCTGAGTCAACTCTGATTTGGGCACAACACTTAGTCTCTCTGGTCTCAGGGTCTTTATTTGAGAAATTAGAATAATAATAACGGTTACCTTCACACACCTAAAAAGAAAATTTGGGGAAGAAATACAGTAATATATGGAAGTACATGCTGCTTTTCAAGGAAAAAGTGGCATAATTATTATGTTAATGAGTGTTTCAGAGTAATTTGGTATATTAAATGTCTAATAGAAAAGCTATTTTCTGCTTTCCACTGAAAATTATCTCAAACCCTAGTAATTTAGACTAAAGAAAAAAATTCTGAAAACTGAGAATTTTTATAAGGGCCTCTAATGTTGGTAATATCTGTACCCTAGAGATCTTATTTTCCCTTCTGCAATGTACTTAATCTCAGTGGAGTGTCCAGAGAAAAAATATTTTCCTGTTTTCAGTGACGAAAATACAATCAAGTGGAAAAAACTTTAACTCCCAAAAGGCATCTAGATTTCCAAACCATATTCAAATCATTTATAATGAAAAAGAAGGATTCCAGAAAAGGTAGATTTAAGCCAGGTAAAGAAGATCTGCCTGTGCTACTATTGACATTACATCCTCAGGTGAGGTGCAGAGTGTTAAAGGAAGAAAAAAAGTTGGAAATTCCTTAGGGAAGCTGCCAAGAATGTTCTTCTTAACATCGGACTTTCCATTACATTGCTATTGTCTACGGGAATTATGACTGTAAGAGTCAAGAAAACCTCCTGGGCACTGGCAACTGTATTTGCAGTTGGCATTCAGTGAAGAATGACCCTTTAGAGTGGTAAAACACTGGAAAATTTCACCTCTAATTTGACTGTCATGAATTTACTGGTTTCCTGTTCTGACTAAATCTCCAACTCAGGGAATGCTTATTTTTGCCCTATTTCTATTTTCTGTGCTAGAAATGAATGTACTATAAATAGAATATATTAGTAGTACAACTTAAAGTCTTATAAAAACTTACCTTAAATAAGAGATAGTGAGGTTTTCTGGTGTTCATCTGAAATATTTACTAAGAATGCATTTAGAAAATATTTTTATTGTAAAATATACATATAATTTGCCATTTTATTCATTTTATATGTACAATTCAGTGGCATTAATTACATTCACAATGTTGTGCAACCATCACCACTGTCTATTTCCAAAACTTTCTCATCACCCCAAACAGAAACTCAGTACCCAGTAAAAAAATAACTCTAATTATTACTTCCACTGGTAAGCTCTAATCCACTTTCTGTCTCCATGAATTTGTCTATTCTAGGTACCTCATATAAATGGAATCACACAATATTTGTCCTTTTGTGCCTGACTTATTTCACTTAGCATATGACGTTTTCAAGGTTCGCCCATTTTGCAGCATGTATCAGACCTTCATTCCTTTTTGAATAATGAATAATAATCCATTGTAATGACATGCTACATTTTGTTTATTCATCTGTCAATAGACACTTGAGTTGTTTCCACTTTTTGGCCCTTATGAATGCTGCTACAATGAACATTGGTGTACGAGTATCTGTTTGAGTATCTGTTTTCAATTCTTTTGAATATATATGTAGGATCGAAATTGCTGGGTCCCGTGCTGGGTATTTCTGTTTTTAGTGTTTTGAGGAAACACCAAAATATTTTCCACAGCAACTGCATCAACTTTTGTTCCCACCAACATTATATGTGTTCCGATTGGTCCACATCTTGTCTATAACTTGTTGTTTCTTGTTTGTTTCTTTTTTAAAAAGTCATAGCCATCCTATTAGGTGTGAAGTTATATGTCATTGTGGTTTTAATTTGTATTTCCCTAAAGTGGATGATGTTGAGCATCTTTTCATGTGCTTATTGGCCAATGTATATCTTTTTTGGTGAAATATCTATTCAAATCCTTTGTCCACTTTTAAAGCAAGTTGTTTGGATTTTTTGTTGTTGAGTTGTAGAAGTCTTTTTATATTTTAGATATTAATGCCTTATCAGATACATGATTTACAAATATCTTCTTCCATTCTATATGTTGCTTCTCATTTTCTTGATGATATTCTTTAAGAATGTATTCCAAAGCTGCATGACTTGAATTATTTATATTTACGTATTAGAGGAAATTTCATAGCACGTGTGTTGTGAATGTGGTGAAACACTTTCAGACAGTGTTAGAAGAGGACTAACCTGTTTTACATTATCTGTGTCATAGCAGTGATTTACTCTAAATGCTTAGTTTATATAGGAGCCACTTTATCTCTTTCCCTGTGCTCCTGTTGACCAACACCTTCAAGAATTTACTCTCTCAGAAGTGTTGGGGAAGATGTTTCCACTTATATCTCCTCACTTTCTCTTTCCTACACAAGTAGGGAGGCCTGTGTCACCTGATTGGTGAGACTGGGGAAGCCTCAAGAGCTCTTTCTACAGATCCACTTAACTATGGGCTGCAGGTTCTCTTCTCTCTCTGCTTCTGCTCACCCGGCCAGATGTCCCCACCTGGCAGACACAGGCCAGAGTCCCACCTAGGGCAGCCAGTTATGTATCTGTGCCTTAGATCCACCTGTCTCCACAGAGAGGTTCTATGGGATAGGTTACAGGGAGAAAATGCAGAAATGCAAATCAACCCCATCCTCCAGTCCAGCTTTACCAGTAATAACAGCATATATTCTTATCCTTCCCTCACCCTGATTTCTATTTCTCAGTTGATTCAGAATCTTGAAGGGAAAGGAGTGAGATCAATTGGCATCTTCCGAATTCAAACACATATTAATCTGTGTTTGAAGTAGATGGTGTTCTCATCTTCTATGTATGTAAAGTTCCGGCCTTATTTTTCATGGAGCATTTTGAAGGTGACTAGAACAACGTGGGAACAATGCCGGAATTGTGGCCTAGTGGGAATTAGTCAGTGCTTTAATTTCTTTTTTAGGGTTTGAAAATGGAGAACTTTTTCCACTAAAAAATGAAAATAGTGTTCTCACAACTATGAGGCAGCACAACTTCCTGGTGACTTTCCCTGCCTCGCTTGGCACCTTCCTTTTTTATACAGTGTCTCTTTCCCTGGTTCATTTCCAGGGACTAGAAGGGAGCAGTGCAGTGGTCCAAGGGGCTTAAGTTTAAATAGCATTCTTTACATTTGAAAAGTGTCTTGGCCGATTCTGTAAAACCTAGTTTTCACAAGTGGATGTGAGACATGTTGATTTAAGAGAGTCTACGGTGTCCATTAAAATAGGCTTCTTCAACATAGAGTTAGGGCACATAATATTCTGGATATCACAAATAATTTGTTACCAGTTCAAGTTGAGCAGGAGTTTAGAGTATGACCATAACCAATGAAGTGTTGATGGGAGTTGATTTACCAAAGGGGCAAGAATTCTAGAAGGAGAGAATTTTGTAGGCAGAGACCGAAGAGTAAGAAAATTTAGAAAAGACACTCCTGACCTCGGCCCTGTCCTGGCCCAGGAATCAAGGTTGGACTTCTTAGCAGAGGCTGATGGGCCTGTGAAAAAGATGAGGCACACACCATACTCCTTTGTTGCTGGGACACCAAATGACACAGAGTGGTCAAAAAAGAGAGGTGTCCTCCATATTTCTGCAAGGAACAGAACCTGGCTTGGGTATAGTGAATACTGTCAACCCTTTTGGCAACTTTGAAAAGACCCAGTACTCAGGAATATTATGGTAGATGAAAGATGGCTATTAATTCTTTGAAATGTCTCCTCCTGAGAAGTGGGATCTATGTCCCTTCCCTTAAAATTGGAGACTCTGTGACTGTTTAGAGTAATATGATGATGCTGTGCCATATTCTGGGCCCAGACCTCAAGAGACTGGCTGCTTTTACTTCCTGAAACTTGGAATTGTAACTCTGGGAACCCACCCACCTTGTGAGGAAGTCAAACAGCACTGTAGAGAAGCCCATGTTGAGGAGAACTGAGGCTCCCAGGTAACAGCTTTGGCTGAAATCCAACAGTCAATCAACTTCCAGTCATGTGAGTGAGCCACCTTGGAAGCAGATTCTCCAGCCCCAATTGAGCTTCCCAGATGGCTTGCATGGGGCAGAGACAGGCCTTTTCCACTGAGTCCCGCCCAAATTGAGAATCATGAACAAAGTAAGCGGTTGCTGTTTCAGAATTTGGGGTGGTAGTGGTTGCTACTAGAATTTGGGGTGGTGTGTTACACAGCCACAACTGAAACAGAGTGCAAATGCAGAAGGAGCACCCTATAGGGATTTTGAAGGCAGTGCTCATAAATGAAAAGGCACAGGCAGAAGAAAACAAGAGCTTTTATGGGAAGACAGTGGATAAGTGGAACTGAGTTTCTCTAATGTGAAAGATGGGGTGATAATCCTAATGATAAGTAAAAAGAAAATTCTGAATTTGTGAGAGATTTACTTTATGAAGAATGAATGAGGGCAGATTCAAAGACATGACTATCATAATGTTAGACTGTTTGACTTGCATTCTGATATAGTTTCTTGATAGACAGAAAAATGTTGTAGTTATAACTCAGCACACAGAGATCTACACAAACTATTATGGGTATATTGTGGAAAATAAGGTATTTAGTTCTTCCAGGAAAACCTTGACAGAAAAACTGATATTTGAGCTGTCCTGGAGATGAATATGAGTTTTCCAGAACCCATAGACTAATTTAATGGACAAGCAATAGATAGGGAGAAAAATATTTGTAATTTACATGGAAGTCAAATGGTTATAATCCTTCATATTGATAAGAAATACAAATAAAATCAATAAAAAATGGACAATTTACAAAAGAGAAATACATTTCCAGTAAACATTTTAAAAGATCAACATCAGAATTACCTGAGAAATGAAACAATAATTAAAAAGATACACCATTATTTGCCTAATATACCATTATGAATTCAAAATATCAATAACAGCCAACGATGGTAAGAATGCGAGGAAAGACTGGTTGAGACATTGGACTGACACAACCTTTTGGAAACCAGAAAGCATTCAAACGTAAAATGCATGCATTCTGTGATCTACTAACTTTACGTCCAGGAAACTATCCTTGGAAATGAAAGCACTAGTAGAGATATTGATACAAAGATGCTTTTGCTCTCATATTGACCATGTTTTCACATTTTTTAAAACTTAAATTCAGAGGTACACGTGCAGGTTTGCTCTTTAGGGAAGCTTGTGTCATGGGGGTTTGTTGTACAGGTTATTTCATCATCCATGTATTCAGCCTAGCACCCTACTATTTTTTCTGATCCTCTCATTCCTCCCACCCTCTACCCTCCATTAGGACCCAATGTCTGTTGTCCCCCTTCATGTGTCCATGTCCACCTGTCATCATGTAGCTCCCACTTACAAGTGAGAACATGCAAAATTTGGTTTTCTGTTCCTGCTTTAGTTTGCTAAGGATCATGGCCTCCAGCTCCATCTATGTCACTGCAAAGGACATTATCTCATTCTTTTTTATTGCTGCATAGTATTCCATGGTGTTTATATACCACATTTTCTTTATTCAGTGTACCACTGATGGGCATTTAGGTTGATTCCATGTCTTTGCTATTGTGAATAGTGCTGCAATGAACATATGTGTTTTTAGTAGAACAACCTAACTAGAAACAAAACAATATACAATAACAGGGGAAATAAAATTTTAAATTGGTAATTTATGCTTTTTTCATACTGTGAAATATGCTGAGCCCCAGGCTTCTTACTTGTGACATAGATAAATTCAGAAGTTTAATCCAGTGTTGGTTGGGCTTTATGTTATTTGTCACTAAAAACATTTCTATTTGAAAGGCCAGGATCATAGCTAGCATTTTTGAAATCATAGGCCTGTAGTCTCCAGCTAATAATTTTCTATTTAGAAGGTAGTCCTTTAAAATATAAACCTACAAACAAAATTTTTTCATGGAAAATAGAACCCATAGTTCTTATTAGTATGACAAAAAGGCTCTAGGTCTGAGATTTAGACAGACAGGACAAAACTCTGACAGTTCAATATAAATGAAAATGACAGAGATAAAGTGGACACAGAATCCATCCATCCCCTACTCCCAATCTTCAATATGTCTAAGATGAAATGTTAGGATAAAAATATACTTTTGTATTCCGTCCAGAAGGTAACAGATCTTTCTACTCTAGAAAAGACATAAAATTGTCTCTCAGTACCTGTATGGGATTGGTTCCAGGATCTCTGCAGATATCAAAATTCACTGATGCTCAAGTCCCTTATATAAAATGGCATAGTATTTGCATATAAGCTATGCACATCCTCCTTTATACTTTAAATCATCTGTAGATGACTTATAATATATAAAATAATGTAAACATTATGCAAATATTATAGCACATTGGTTTCATATTTGTATTAATTTTTGTTGTTATGTTATTTCTTTCTGAATATTTTTATACATGGTTTATCAAATCTGTGGATGTGGATGTGAAGAACCAACCGTCCATATGTATTGTACTTAGCCTAGAATGAGAGCATTTTCTTTTCTTTTGTTTTGGTTTGTCTGTGTGTTTTAAGTCCACTATGACTTCTGTCTGATTAGCCCTAGCCAGAATGTATCTTTTCTAAACTGTAGACTTTGTCTGAGATATATAATAATGCATAAATGTGTAAAACACTAGAGATTTCAAGTGGCATGTCTATATCATTCTCATGACAAGTTCATCTAGCTATTATTCTTCTGGAGAATAAAGCAAACTTCTGACTCTATGATCAGCCCTGTTCTCCAAATTTTCTGTGTCCTCCATCTCCTTGCTACCATATATTTGAAACTTAGGTCCTTGAGTGAAATTAGAATTTTTGTCTTTTTTAGTGGTTCTAGTACCAGGAAAGATGAAATGAACATCCTCCACCCTGTCTCCACTAACCGCAACTATAAACCCAGGTGGAATACACGTATGACAAGGATGATGAAGAGTTAATGCCGGCAGATAGATTGGGGAAAGGATTAGAAATCCAAATACCACCAAACCAGCAGTGTTTTCATATGTCCTTGCTCTGGTATTTCCCAGGTTGAATTCAAAGACAAATTGACACCCTGATATACATACCAGATGTGGACAGAAAAAGTTCCAGAAAAGCCCTCTCTTTCAGTTGTGAGCAGAGGAAAGAGGATCCAAGGGTCAGAGAAGGAGAGGGAAAATCCCTTGCTTTTGTTTTTTGCTTTTTGTGTTTCTATTGTCTCTGCCTCAGTCCAAGCCACCACCCCCCATCCCCAAATGGCAGTGGTGATAGTGAAAGTGGAAGCAACCAGGCAGATGCCTAAACCTCCAAGAGAGGGGAAAACTGGCCAGAAGATCAATGGTCCCAGAGCTTGGAATGAATTCACATTGCTTTTTTCTCTCCCCATCCTTTCTGCTGCTTGGTCCTACAGGTGCCATGAGAGGATGTGCACAGCACAGTGAGGAAGCTAAAGCCCCTGCTTTAATGCCAGAGAACAAGTAAGGGGGGTTTCCAGGATGCAAATTTCAGGCACTGAGTCAAGCCAGTAAAGTGGGAAGACAGAGAAGGTGAGAGAGCAGTCTCACCTTTCAGCTCTATAACTCTTATTGTATAGATGGTTCTCTGATTTTTTTTAAAAGTAAGCTTAATTACTGTGTCAGTAGACAGGAAACTCTGAAGAACCACAGGCTCTCAAATTCAGTTTCATAATACATGTTTTTCACTTTAACAGCCAACTCAAAACTCATCCTAAGTATTTCCGTAGTTGAAACTGGAGAAACCCAAACCACCCAAGGCTATTGCTGACTGCTTTGAGTGCCTGAGATTCTTAGGTTCAGGATACCATAGGCTATTAAACTTTTATTAGCATGTTGAAAAGAAAACACTTTGCTAGTGTGTCACACTTCTTGGAGCAGCAATAAATAGAAATGCATAAGACAAGCCACAAATGTAAGCTACACATGTAATTTAAATTTTTTGGTACTCCATATGTGAATTCTGGAGCATTAAATGTTGGCATTACAAAAGAATAAATGTCTCAAATTGATGATCTAAGCTTTTCCCTTAAGAAACTAGAAAAATAGGAGTAAATTAAAGCCAAAGCAAGCGGAATGATGGAAAAAATGAAGATAAAAGCAGAAATCAATGAAATTGAAAATAGTAAAACAATAGGGAAAATCAGTAAGACCAAAAGCTGGTTTTTTGAAATGCTTTCTCGGCCAGACTGAGAAAGGAAAGAAAGAGGGCAAAAATTACTAATACTAGGCATAAAAGATGAGTATCACTATAAAAGCATAATAAAGGAATACTGTGAACAACTCTATGTACGTTTTCAACACTTAGACAAAAGAAACCAAACCCTTAAAAATCATAAGCTACCAAAACTACTCATGAAGAAAAGTAAAAATAATAATAATAATAATAATTTAATATGTTTAATTTACCCCAAATATATATAAATATTATCTCTTAGCATCTAATCTTTATAAAAATTGAGATAGTTTAATCTTTTTTATATTAAAACTTCAAAGTCCAGTATACACTTTATACTGATAGCACATCAGAATTTGAGCAAGTCATTTTTTAGGTGGCTAGTGGCCCTCCATATTGGGTAGTGCAGATTTAGAGAATAAAGAAGACTAAATCTTTTGGGAATGAAAATAGTTCATTTTTTTAGCCCAGGAAAAGCCTGCTTACCAAACTAATGCATACAGAGCCTGAAAAGGAAAACTGTGAGATGAGATTTATTTCAAGGATAAGAAAAGAAAGAAAACCAGGCCAAATTATTTCTAATAGCAAATGTTTGAAGGCAATTAATAAAGCAGTATTATTAGACACTGTCATAGGATGAGTAGAAATATTTTTCCTAATGTCTTATTTTCAAAAATAGGCATGTGTGTAAATTTATTTGTATATGTATGTAATAACTATTCCAATTATTTTACTTAGAAAAGTAATTTCTTTAAAATGAATGAATTATATAAGCATTTTGCAACAATGAAGTGAAGATATACTAATCCAGTTTGAAAGGCTAGTGGTAAAAGATAGTAATTAAATGGTGAATTGTCTGTTTACAAATTCTGGGAGCATTAATGCACATTTCACTAATAATATTATATGTAATTAATTTGTTGTTCATTGTTCATCCGTTGCTCAAATATTGTTCAGTGGATTTTTTATGGTTATGTTTCTTAATGATAACAACATGGGAGGCCAAATGCAATTCAGATTCTAAAAATAGCTGAAAGGATTTTGTTAATATGCCTTAGTTTTGCTTAATGTTGGTTAACGGGTCATTAAAGATTGTATATTTTGTTACTTGAGTGACGAATGCAAAATACAAAGCAAGAATTTGCTTTCCATTAGCATATTTGGAAAATGAATTAAGTTAAAAATTGTTTTTGGTATTGCTTAATTTATTTATAAATGTTTCACATATGACTAATTTTCATTTATGGTTGTAGATGATGGCCTAAGTTCTGAATAATAAGCAAAGGGGGAGACATATATGTTATTTAAGAATATGATCTCTAATAACTTCAGTGTTCTATCAACGTTTATAGCCATTTAATGTATTGTGCTTAGAGAAGAGAGAATCATGCTCTGGATATTACATATACAAATGGGATAAAGATTTAAATCTCTGGTAAAGCCTGTTCTCCAGGACTAAGCAAGACACCTGGAAAAAGTATTGGATAATTAATCAAGATTAGAAAGACAAAAAATTATAAATTGTTGATTTTCTTTTTCTTCCAAGAACAGAAAACTTTCTATATCACCTGAGACTTAGAACTGGCCTGCAAAAAGCATTAGTTAAGCACAGGGATATCAAACAACATTTTCAATCCTGAAATTTCCATCATAACCAATCCATTAGTTATTATAAGTGATTCCTTTTAATAAATCATGTTTATACTTCTAACCAAAAATCCCAGCTAAGCTTGCAAATAGGATTTTGTTGTAATTCCTAGAATGTTCATGATTAACTTATGGACCCAATATGTAACTATGGGACACCCTCTGTGTACCCAGCTCAGAGTTGGTACACAAAGGATTGTGGATATGAAATATTGCAAAATAAAGTTTTTACCCCCTTGAAAAACTTATAGAAGCAATAAGGGTTACTATCTATGAATCATCTACTATATGCCAGTCATTGTATTAGATGCATTAGATATTTAATCTTCAAATTAACCTCGTGAGATAGGAAATATTTTCATTTCACAGATGATTAAACAAATTCAGAAGTGGCTATGCCCAAGTCCCACAATGGCCTACGATACTATTAGTCATTGCTACTCTAACTTATTTAAAGAGGTATTATTAATATTTAAAATACAGTCATGGCAAGATAATATATGGAAGACTATATACAAAATGCTGACAGATGGCTCATAAAGAGTCATCAGCCCAAGAGAGGGAAGTATTTATTTGGATCTCAAAAGAAGTGATGGGTAAAGATTAGGAATCAGACTGGCATTCCAGATTACAGTACAGGGTTAGCAAATATCCTGAGATATTTGGCTGAGACAAATATAAGCAAAATACACATGGGGCACATGAAGATCCCTGTCAGGAAATATGAGATGAGGCTATACTCTTATGGAGAATAGGGGCTGGGGCTGAATGGCAGTACACACTGGGCTACATAGTTAGATTTGATTGTGGCCAAGAGTGGGTTTTTAAAGCGGGGGTAGATTTAATAAAATAGAGTTTTATGAAGGTTGCCTTTATAACTATATGTGGGATGGACTTGAATGGGAAGTTTGAGGAGTTAAAATAAGTATTTGGAGACTATTAATAGATGTTGGAATTTAGACTGGTGTTTTGAGTGAGAGTGAATAGGATAAAATTTAAAAGGTTTTGTTATAGCAACATAGTATATTTCTATAATATATTTTGATGAAGTAATGAATTATAAAGAATATATTTTAGAATCAATAATTTTACATAGATAGTGAGGGAAAAGTAAAAGATAATCCCAAACCTTGACGCCTATAGGATAAGAAAAACAGATATCCCACTGGTATTATTACATAATTGCCAAAGGGTACCATTTTGAATCAGAATGTCCTTTATATTGGCAGATTGGAGGTCACTGACATCATTTGCTAAAATAGTTTCAGGGGAGCAGTGATGCTGGATACAAAGTTGCAATTGTTTAATGAACAAATATAAAGAGAAAAATTTGCAGTAGTAAGGGTAAACTATTGTTCCACTGAAGCAAAAGGATGATGCTGACTGAGAAGCTTTTGTTAGTATGGGAGAGATGAGGGTTCAGGAAATGAGCAGCCTGCACTTATAAAGTATAGAGTGAGTGTTAGTGAAGAGTTCATTTGCTATGAATCTGAATTTCCATGAGATACAGTTGTGAAGGGAAGCAGTGATAGGAAGATTATAAAGTGGACAGATGACCAGTTCTTAGGTGAACAAAAACAGGAGGAATGTAAGGCAAGGTGGAGTTACCAGCCTTGCAATGCCCAGTGCTCATAGTGGAATTGATCTCATGGTATCCTGGGTGGGAAGTCTGGGATGGTGACTTCTTGATCTAGTATTCTCAGTCTGATGACTGTTTCTAGGCAGTTCAGGAAACCATGAGAGGAAAGGAGGTGAAAATGAACCATCTTATCTTGCATGTTCTCACCTATAAGTGGGAGCTAAACATTGAGTACACATGGACACAAAGAAGGGAACAACAAACACCAGGGCTACTTTTGGGTGAACAATGGGATGAGGGTGTATTAGCTAGTTTTCATGCTGCTGCTAAAGACATACTGAGACTGGGCAATTTACAAAAGAAAGAGGTTTAATGGACTTACAGTTCCATGTGGTTGGGGAGGCCTCACAATCATGGTGGAAGGCAAGGAGGAACAAGTCACATCTTACATGGATGGCAGCAGACAGAGAGAGAGCTTGTGCAGGGACACTCTTTTTTTTTTTTTTTGAGAGTAAGAGTCTCACTCTGTCACCCAGGCTGGAGTGCAGTGGCACGATCTTGGCTCACTGCAACCTTCACCTCCTGGGTTCACGCCATTCTCCTGCTTCAGCCTTCCAAGTAGCTGGGACTACAGGCGCCCGCCACCATGCCCAGCTAATTTTTTTGTATTTTTAGTAGAGACGGGGTTTCACCGTGTTAGCCAGGATGGTCTTGATCTTCTGACCTCATGATTCACCCACCTCGGCCTCCCAAAGTGCTAGGATTACAGGCGTGAGGCACTGTGCCTGACTGGAAACTCTCATTTTTAAAAGCATCAACTCTCATGAGACTCATTCACTATCATGAGAACAGTGCAGGAAAGACCTGCCTTCATAATTCAATCACCTTCCACTGGGTTCCTCCCATGACATGTGGGAATTGTGGGTGTTATAATTCAAGATAAGATTTGGGTGGGGACACAACAAATCATATCATTTCACCCTGGCCCCTCGCAAATCTCATGTCCTCACATTTCAAAACCAATCATGCCTTCCCAACAGTCCCCCAAAGTCTTAACTCATTTCAGCATTAACTCAAAAGTCCACAGTCCAACATCTCATCTGAGGTGAGGCAAGTCCCTTCACACCTATGGCCTGTAAAATCAAAAGCAAGTTACTTACTTCCTAGATACAATGAAGGTACAGGCGTTGGGCAAATATGGCCATTCCAAATGGGAGAAATTGGCCAAAACAAAGGGGCTACAGGCCCCATACAAGTCCAAAATCCAGCAGGGCAGTCAAATCTTAAAGCTCCAAAATAATCTCCTTTGACTCTATGTCTCACCTCTAGGTCATGTTGATGCAAAAGGTGGGTTCCCATGGTCTTTGGCAGCTCCACCCCTGTGGCTTTGCAGGGTTTAGCCTCCCTCCTGGCTGCTTTCATGAGCTGACATTGCACGTCTGTGGCTTTTCCAGGTGCACAGTGCAAGCTGTCAGTGGATCTAGCATTCTGGGTCCTGGAGGAGGCTGGCCCTCTTCTCACAGCTCCACTAGGCACCGCTGCTGGGGTGACTCTGTGTGGGGGCTCTGACCCCACATTTCCCTTCTACACTGCCCTAGCAGAAGTTCTCTGAGAGCCCTACCCCTGCAGGAAACTTCTGCCTGGACATCCAGGTGTTTCCATACATTCTCTGAAATCTAGGCAGAGGTTCCCACACCTTAGTTCTTGACTTCTGTGCACTCGTAGGCTCAACACCACGTGGAAGATGCCAAGGCTTGAGGCTTACACCCTCTGAAGCCATGGCCTGAGCTCTATGTTGGCCCCTTTCAGCCATGGCTAGAGTGGTTGGGATGCAGGCCACCAAGTCCCTAGGCTATGCACAGCACAGGGACCCTGGGCCCAGCCCACAAAACCACTTTTTCCTCCTAAGCCTCTGGGCTTGTGATGGAAGGGGCTGCATTGAAGATCTCTGATATGCCTTGGAGACATTTACCCCATTGTGTGGGAATTAACATTTGGCCCCTCATTACTTATGCAAATTTCTGCAGCCAGCTTGAATTTTTCCTCAGAAAATGGGATTTCATTTTCTATCACATTGTCAGGCTGCAAATTTTCCAAACTTTTATGCTCTGCTTCCCTTATAAAACTGAAGGCCTTTAACAGCACCCAAGTTATCTCTTGAATGCTTTGTTGCTTAGAAATTTCTTCTGCCAGATACCCTAAATCATCTCTCTCAAGTTCAAAGTTCCACAAATCTCTAGGGCAGGGACAAAATACCACCAGTCTCTTTGCTAAAACACAACAAGTTCTCATTTCCATCTGAGACCACCTCAGCCTGGACTTTATTGTCCATATCACTATGGCATTTTGGACAAAGCCATTCCATAAGTCTCTAGGAAGTTCTAAACTGTCCTACATTTTCCTGTCTTCTTCTGAGCCCTCCAAACTGTTCCAACCCCTGCCTGTTACCTAGTTCCAAAGTTACTTCCACATTTTCAGGTATCTTTTCAGCAATGTCCCATTCTACTGGTACCAATTTACTGTATTAGTCCATTTTCACACTGCTGATAAAGACATACCCAAGACTAGGCAACTTACAAAAGAAAGAGGCTTAATGGACTTACAGTTCCATGTGGCTGGGGAGGCCTCACAATCATGGCAGAAGGCAAGGAGGAGCAAGTCATGTCTTACATGGATGGCAGCAGATGAAGAGAGAGAGAGCTTATGCAGGGAAACTCCCGTTTTAAAACCGTCAGATCTCGTGAGACTCATTCACTATATGAGAACAGCACAGGAAAGACCCACCCTCATAATTCAGTCACTTCCCACTGGGTTCCTCCCACAACACCTGGGAATTGTGGGAGCTACAATTCAAGATGAGATTTGGGTGGGGAGACAGCCAAATCATATCTGAGGGTGAGGATCAAAAAATTACCTATCGGGCGCTATGCTGATTACCTGGGTGACAAAATAATCTGTATCCCAAACCCCTGTGACACACAGTTTACCTATATAACAAACCTGCACATGTATCCCTGATCTTAAAGTAGAAGTTAAAAAGAAAAAGAAAATGAACAATCTCCGTAAGGAGCAGTAGAGAAGAGGAAGGAAGGCCTAAGTAGGTGATTCTCGACTGGGCTGGCATCAGAATCAACTGAAGAACTTAAAAAAATAAACCACAGGACTCATATATTCAGGCCCCAAACCCAAAGAGGCAAAGAAAGGCTGGAGTGCCTGTATGTTTTTTTTAAAAGTTTTTGCAGTAATTCTAAAACACAATGAGGAATAAGAAGCTCTGACTATAACCTAAAGAAACATTTTTCCATTAAACAACAACATTAAAGTGCCATCAATGGAATTGAAAAAGAGACTAATGGAAAGTTAGAGGCAAAAATATTCAGGGTCCCATCACAAACATTTGGAGAAAAGGAAATTCTAACACAGAAGTACTGAGTAGTGTCGAAAACAGCAGTGTGTTTGAGGAAGCTGACATGAGCTCTGACAATGAGGAAATTATCATAGCTCTCTGAAACCTTCTTGGAGAGTTTCCCACTTACCTTATTGGCCATGACCTCCTCTGTGTACCTTCTATAACTTGCAGCCTACCTGCTTCTACTATAGTATGTGTTTCATGACAGACCGTGAGTGTTTCATTTTCATCTTTGTGAGACTGTGGACATATTTCTATCCATAGAGCCTAGCACTGTGCTTGGATTACATGTTCAACAAATGTTTGTGGAATGAATGAAGGAAGAATGAATGAATGAATACATATATTCATGACATAATCACAGGAACAGTTCATCTCTGTGTAATAACAAAAGAAAGATGCAAAAAAGGAATGCGGGTAAAGAAACAAAATAGCAATGATTTAAAGGGTATTCACATACCTTGCTGTTCTTGCTTGCAACAGTTCTGAGGGTTTGAAGAAGACTCAATTATTAATGTATGGAACATTTGGGCTCCTAAGAGAACATGGTGGAACTGATGAATAATTAATGCTGTTAGTTTTTCTGATTTGTGTCATTATTCTTCTTTTAACTGAGCCAGAGGATGGATTTCCCTGTAAATTATAGATGTCCTCATTTTGGAATGCCAATGTGGCCTCCTGAGCTTTGCCCTCACCTAAGCCGGGCCTGTTTTTTTCTACTGTGCTTCCTCCGAGTTTCTCAACCAATGTCTCATTATGCACAGCACAGTGTCACATTAATGTGGTACTTACACAAGCATGGCCTGTATAATGTATTTCAAGCATGGTTTATGAAGTATTTACATTCATATAATCTTGGGTACCTGTTAAAGGGCAGCTCTCCAGACCTCTATGAGATAAGACTCTCTGTGGGTAGAGTAGGGCCGTTTGCACTTGGCACCTGCAGCTCTAAGTCTCTTCCTTATCATTTAACATTGCTTTTAATGTTAGTTTGCTTATATTTTTACATATGTATATATTTCTCATAAGAGTGTAAGTTTTCCTCAGGACGGAGATTGTGTTGGTGCACATTATTTTCTAGATAGTTTTTGTCTAAATTAGTTGTAAGAAATTTAGAGCCCAAGTTGTGATATATGTACAAACAACACAGTGGACTTTTATTGCATGATTGTTAGTGCCAACCACTTTTAAAAATTTAATATTTAATTTCAAACACTACATATATTTTAAATGTTTTAAATGTATTGATCTGTTTAATCTTTAAAATAATCATATGAGTTAAATTTCATAACAGGTAGTGTAACTTAGCAAGTTGAGTATGTATGCTCTGCCTGCCTGGATGTGCGTTCCAGTGTTGCTGCTTGGCTGTGTAACTCTGGGGAAGTTACTTATCCTCTTTCTGCCTCAGTTTCCTCATCTGTAAAACGGAGGTAGTAATACCTACCTCAGAAGGTGGATGTGAGGATTTAGTGAGTTGAAACCTTTAAACAATTTGAAACAAGGCTTCACACATAGTAAGTGCTGAATGATTACCTCTTATTATTTTTAATCTCCGTTTTACAATTGAAGAAACTAATATATACACAAGTCTGTATATACAAATGTATATACAGTCATTTGCCCTGGTCATATAGCTAGGAAGCCATGGAGCTGGGGCTCCTACTCCAGTGGTGTGCCTTTGTGCGATTCCCCATACCCAGCATGCTGTGTGCCCTTCAATCATTAACTGTAGTATGAGATCCCACTTTTGGGGGTGTCATAGGGATGGTATGCGTCACTTCTCAGCTGACTGAAAAGGACCACTCAGTAATTTCTTTAGCAATACTGAGGCCATGGATCTCATAGGATTTGCAGGAGCCACGTCACATAGCATCAAGATGGCTCTGTTCCACCTGGCTAGCTTCCCTGTCTACTACGTGCCTCTGTCCTTGGCATTGGAAGGGACACACACACAAAATGTAAAAGGCATTCTTGGCCTCCAGAAATATATGATGTACAATATATAGAGAACAAAATGACCCTGGTAGACTCACAAAGCAGTTAAATAACAGTGAAGTCACAACATCAAGGCACTATCTGATTAATTAAGTCCCCAGATGAAAGACACTGATCGTGAAAGTACCATAGACATATTCATGGAGAAAGAGAAATTAATTTAGCTGGAGTGGTTTCATGGGGAAGGTAGAATTTAAGGTCAACCTTGATATACAAGGTTGTGGGAGTAAGTGGCATGAGACAGAACAGTGTTTGGGGCAGGGAAGAGAGCTAGCTCTTCAAGGTAGAAAAGCTGTCTCTTTCCTCGGCTTTGGCTTCATCCTGTGAACAGACGTTAGCTTAGTGCTCATATTTATTTATCTTTCTGTTTGGTACAAAAACTTCCTATTGTTCTAGCTTTCATCGAGTCTTAGGGAATGTGTTATTCTCTTTGTTGTTATTTTTGTATTTTATTCAAGCATGGTAGAGTTCAGATTCCCCAGTAAAAGACACAATGGTATTCTTGATAAGCTTCCAGGACTGTTTTTTCAGTCACTTGAAAGACCACAGAACTCTGCAAAAAACGTAGTGAAATCCAAACAAATCCAAGCGTACAGACAACTCCCTCAAATAGCAGAAACTACCATTAATTATTTGGTCCATACACCTGTAGATTATTTCTAATTACATTATTTACTTCATTTAACAGAACAGATATGGAGAGTCATTTGTATGCAAATATCCAAAAAGAAAAAATTAAGGAAACGCATTTATAAGAATTAATGTTGTAGAGCCTTTTAGATGCATTTGAAATGTTTTAAAATACCATCTTTTATTAGGCCTATGCAAAAGAAATATTTTTGGAACAATTATTTTGCAGTAAACTGAGAAGAAAATATCTGATCTGGTTCCATTTACATTATACTTAGTCTCATAATTATAAAGGGACTAAGTTGTAGCTGGCATTTCCATTATAAACAGATTTTATGGTCCTTTAATAAACGGTTCTAGTTTGAAAAGTGACCAAGAAAACACAATCCTTATTTTTTAAATCCAAATGGACTGATTCAATACGATGTCAGAATTTTCCAAGTTGCTTTTCATAATTTTGTCTCTTTGTGTTGCTGTGTATGTCACTGACATTTCCTAGTGACAGCAGAACTATTTGATCTTTTACTAATTTGATTTTAGCACAGGAGCCCTTGAAAATTAAAGAGTTGACACAAGAATTCTCAATTCACTGAGGGCTGTGGTCTAGATTTCAGTTAGAGGTGATTTCCACTCGGGACAGCTGTGACCCTCAGGTTTTCAGCAGCCCATTAGCTGCAGCTTCTATTTCAAACTGAAGCCAATCAGAATACTAGTTCTGTCATTTGTGTGCCAGTTTGGATTAGGGGCAGCCTATACAAATAGGACAGAGTAATACCCCCTTCAGATAGGCATGGGAAATTACGTTTCCATAGCTAAAATTAAGTGGTGGTATGTTCATTTCTCTTTCACCAGAAAAAATAGTTGAAGCCAGAAATGCATTATGCCTGTCAGCAGTATGTGTAAACTCAAAATCAAATTCAGCGTGGTTTACAACGGAAGGTATAGCCTACTTCTTAGTGAAATAAAGGTATAAAATGCCTATAAAAGGAAGTATGTAATTTTCAAAGTATTTATTATCTTATAATTATCTTACATTTTGGTTACTATTAATGATGGTGATTATGCTAATTTACTAACTTTTATGGAAGACTGAACAGTAGCCAGGTGATGTGCTAACAATCACATGCTAATTAGCCAGCATGTGAGAAAGGATTTATTATCAACATCAAGGTTTTCCTTACATCCCTGAAATCATACCACGTATTTGCTCATTTATTCCATCAACATTTATGGCTAACCCTAAATGTTGAAGCCTGTAGAAATATAAGCATTGCACGTAACTGAGCTGTAACCACTAAAATATCTTCATAGAATCCAAGTAAAACTAGATTAGAATAATTAACATTACATAAATGCATATATATTTACTTTAGAGACTGCTTTCGTATCATTGTCTCATTTTAGTATATATAATAAGGACCAGTGTGGTATGGACTCATTTTCACAGGTAAGGGAGCTGAGTCTCAGAGAGATTAAGGGACTTGCTCAGGTTTATTAACTGGCTGAGCTTGGACTCACACTCTGATTAAAATCTCATTTTTATGATCTTTCCATGACGTTGGATCCTGTGGCTTCCTGGCACAAGCTGAGCATGGAAGCCTGCTGCCATCTAGAAATATACACCTGATCCCATGAGAAGTGCTATCATATCACAGCCAACGTGGTCTCATGGGATCAGGTGTGTATTTCTAGGTAAGCCTAAGACTGGCCCAGTTCCAGCTTGGAGGATTCTGACATGAAGATCCTTAGTTCCCCTGCGTGGGGCAGTGTTGATCAGCCCAGAGTAGCACTCTGGCACAGTGGATAGGAGTGTGGGGACTACATAACTGACAAAGAGTAGGAAAATATTTAGGTAAAATTGTGCTTTTGGATTTTAACTCTAAAGCTCCTTACATTGTTGAGTGAGAGAAAAAAAAAAAAACCACACACCTGTATTTTAAATACACATGCCCTTTCTATGGAACTTTTTGGATTCTACATGATGGTTATAATAGTCTTTATTGCTAGTAAATATGAAACTATTTTCTCTTATCTTATCTATCAAATGATCTTTCCAGCTGGGCATAGTGGTCCGTGCCTGTAATCCTAGCACTTTGGTAGGCCCAGGTAGTCGGATTGCTTGAGCTCAGGAGTTTGAGACCCACCTGGGCAACATGGTGAAACTCCATCTCGAAAAATTAGCTGGGCATGGTGGTGCATGCCTGTAGTCCCAGCTATTTGGGAGGCTAAGGTAGGAAGATTGCTTGAGCCCAGGAGGTTGAGGCTGCAGTGAGCCATAATCATGCCACTGCGCTCCAGTCTGGGAGACAGAGTGAGATACTGTCTCAATAAAATGAATAAAATAAATAAATAATAAATATTTATAAAAATGATCTTACCATCACTGCAAAATAGACTAAGAGCTATACTAATGTATTGGAACTATGTTGTTTCAACTTTAAAGTCAATATTAATTATTAAAGTGTAGTTTCCTACTATAGAATAATCATTTTACTTATGATGTGAGGCAAAGTGTGAAATAAAGAGGGTAGAAAGGGAAAGAAAATAAATAGCGGTTTATGAGTAGATTTTTCTTTCTAAACACTGCTAAAAGCTTTCCTGTATGAAATAAATATTACGTCGTTAAACTGGAATTACTGATACAAGAAGAAGTGATGTGCAGTAAGTATTGAGCAATCAAAGGGTACAATAGTGAGGCCCTGGTGTTGATATGTCTTCACATGAATGCTTCTCTCTCATCATTAGTGTTCTGCATAGATGAAGTAATGATTATGGGAGTCTTTTTTTTTTATAAATATGAAGGTGCTTCACTTATCAGCAATGTAGACCATGAATATATTTTGTTGATTCCTGGAGTCTCCAGGGAGATGCATCAAGATGATAGAAATATTGGGAAATATATTAAGTATTTGGATTTGGATAAGTGTTGGGAACCAAAAAGACTTTCGTCTCCTGATATAATATTGGCTTGCTGGACTTTGGAACATTGGCTCAGTGGACACAGTTTCATTTTTGAGCAACCAAATGGTAATTAACACTGACAAAAAGCAATGCTCTGAACTTGGAGCTGTGGGAGTCCAAAGAACAGGGCCATGGTCTGGCTTTTGGGAAATTATAATCAAATGGAAATTGGATTATTATTTTTGTTTTTAAATATTTGCTTTTAAAGAATTATCTGAAACATATTTCATTGACTTATCTTTTCCGAATATGAATTTTAGAACATTGATTTGTACTTTTTTTTTGCTATTTACCTTTTTCAGTAACTTCATATTGTATTTAAAAAGAAATATTATACTGTCCAATAAGAAGTACAAAAATGAGTGAGACTGTTCTTGCTTTCGCCTAGTTTATAATCTACAGAATTTAAAACTAGCTCACTCACAATTGTACCAAACAGTGAAACATAACAACCACATTAGGAAGGTGGAAAGAAAGTGACAAAGGAGCCCACAGGAAGGAGTTACTTTTTGCTGCTATGGAGAGAAGGGTTTCATGGAGAAAGCAGCATTGTAATTGGGACTTAAAGGCTAACAGGTTTTAGATAGGCAGATGCTAAAGTGTAGAACATTCTAGCTAAAATCCTTCAACAAAACAACAGCAAAACTAAAAGAAATTCTTGACATTATTTGAAAGAGACTGAAAAAATAATAGAGCTTAACCATTTACTGTTCCCCAAGTTTTTAAAAATTTGTGGTCTTTACTTTTAAGTATCTTAAATTAATTACCTCCAGTTTAGCGGTAAAACTAAGTGTGTTTCTATAAACTAGAGACTCTACCTGTATCCCACAGTTTATGTTACAGATAGACTCCAGTGTCAGGAAAACATATGCAGGATATGCCACGTTATGTTTGTTCTTTTAGAAAATTGCTATTCAGGGGACCATTTAACGCTCTACTGAAGAGAAAGTCCATAATCCTTTTTTGTGGTTCACATAGCAGTTGAGGTGGTGTAATGTCTATAAAATATGCTGTCCTTAAAAGCAGCAATTTCAAAGCCACACTTAAAAAGACAGAGTGCATTTTTCAAGTATTGCAGCACAGCCTTGGTTTCCTATCCTTTTGGAAGTAAAAGGGAAGTAGTGCCTTTTAGCATTTCTTTAAATAACCAGCTTTATGATGTTGGCCAGAACATCTTTTTCTCAGATCTAATTCCAAAATATTTTCCTTAGTTTAATGACTAAGCAAGTAGGAGAGGATAATTTAAATCAAGCTGGACTTGACTGAGTCTTGAGGCAAGACATTTTTCATTGGCTGCTCTTCTTATAAGTGCCATATTTCATTGTCAACACAAAGTCTGCTTACACTATAAACTGGGCATTCCATTTTGTTCCCTTAAACAACTAGTTTTAAAAAATGTTATTATTGCTGATGTCAATTTATCTAAGAGTTTTATTTGGTAACTGCCCTGATTTTTAAAAAATATCTGAGAATATGTGTTTTTTTTTTTCGAGGTAAGGACAAAATTGATTTTTTTATACTTGGCAAATAGATTGAAGTGTATTTTTTCACCTCAGACAGTGTCTAATTTTCTTTTAGGATAGTTTGTGTAACCTAGCTGCCACTTTCTTCAAGTTTAAAGATGATACCAACAAGAAGAGAGGGCTTTATTGCGCTTTAAAGCAGGGGAGTGAGGATTTAAGGAAGGGCACAGAAATGACTTGAAAGGTGGGAACCCAGTGTGCTTAACTCCCAAGGAACAGAAAAGAAGGGCTATCACCTACCCCAGACACACCCCTATAAAGCATCTTTCTTCAAAAATCAGATGTAAGTAAGAAGTGGAAGCTCATTTGTAAGATGGGCTTCTTTAGTTTACAACAGAATGATGTGGTTCCTTAACACAGGTGTCTCTATCAAAAGATAGAACTAGAAGTATTATTTTTTTTTCAAAAGTCAACTATTACTCAGAAACCAAGAAAGAAAGATGTGGAGAACACTGGATAAACAGGCCACCAGTATGAACTTTCTTTTGTTGTAAATAATTATTTAAAAGTTCAAAATATCTGGATAAAGTAGAAAATTTGATAATCATAACTTACAAATATTTGTGCTATATGAAAATAAAATCTGCCAAATGAATAGATTAATACATTTTTGTGTGTGTGAAATCTCCTCCCTCCCCTATTAAAAAAATAAGAAGAAAAAGAAAAAACACTTCTTGAAGCATGGTGACCCACATGGGGAATATATTTTGTATCAAATATTTGCCTGGGGACCAATTCACCCGAACTTCAGCATATGTAGCACCTTTTACCCTTCAGAGATATGAAGTCTCAGCAGTTCATAAAGCCCAGCCTACTCTGCTCTTTACCATCCACCCTGATGCCAACCCTCACCTTCCAACCTCAACCAGAATTCCGCTTGTTTTCCACTAGGTAAAATTAACCAGGGAAATAAGAAATAAGTACATTCTTAAAAAAAGAAAAAAGTTTATTCTTGCTTATGCATCAAAACGTATCAAGACATCAATGTGTCATTCCTACCACTTATCAATTCACTCAATAGTTAGTAAAAGCATACTCTGTGTCAGGTACTGGATTAGATTCGATCAATACAACTATGATTATGACATGACTCTTGTACTCTAGAAGCTTATGTGAAGATGGACCATTCTTAGCAACTTTTTATTTTGAAAAATTTCAGACCTGCAGAAATCCTTCACTTAGATTTACCAACTGTTAATGCTGTTGCATATTTTCTTTCTCTTTCTCATCTTGCCTCTAAATATGTGTTTACATGTATACATTTTTTATGGTGGGGGGAGAACTATTTACTTTTTATTTTTTTCCCATAAGTTATTAGGGTACAGGTGGTATTTGGTTACATGAGTAATTTCTTTAGTGGTGATTTGTGAGATTTTGGTGCACCAATCACCCGAGCAGTTCACACTGCATCATATTTGGAGTCTTTTATCTCTCACCCCCCTCCCACTCTTCCCCCCAAGTCCCCAAAGTCCATTGTATTCATTCTTATGCCTTTGTGTCCTCATAGCTTAGCTCCCACGTATCAGTGAGAACATACAACATTTGATTTTCCATTCCTGAGTTACTTCACTTAGAATAATAGTCTCCAATCTCATCCAGGTCATTGCAAATGCTGTGAATTCATTCCTTTTTATGGCTGAGTAGTATTCCATCTCATATATATATATATATATATATATATATATATATGAGAGAGATATATCATATACATATGAGATATATATGATATATATATATATATCTCACAGTTTATCCACTCATTGATTAATGGACATTTGTGTTGGTTCTATGATTTTGCAGCTGCGAATTGTGCTGCTATAAACATGAATGTGCAAGTAACTTTTTCGAATAATGATTTCTTTTCCTCTGGGTAGATACCCAGTAGTGGGATTGCTGGATCAAATGGTAGTTCTACTTTTAGTTCTTTAAGGAAACTCCACACTGTTTTCCATAATGGTTGTACTAGTTTACATTCCCACCAGCAGCGTAGAAGTGTTCCCTGATTGCTGCATCCATGCCAACATCTACTGTTTTTTGATTTTTTTGATTACAGCCATTCTTGCAGGAGTAAGGTGGTATTGCATTGTGGTTTTGATTTGCATTTTCCTGATCATTAGTGATGCTGAGCATTTTTTCATGTTTCTTGGCCATTTTGATATCTTCTTTTAAGAATTGTCTATGCATGTCCTTAGCCTACTTTTTGATGGGATTGTTTGTGTTTTTCTTGCTGATTTGTTTGAGTTCATTGTAGATTCTGGATATTAGTCCTTTGTCAGATGTATAGATTGTGAAGATTTTCTCCCCCTCTGTGGGTTGTCTGTTTACTCTGCTGACTGTTCCTTTTGCCGTGCAAAAGCTCTTAAGTTTCATTAGGTCCCAGCTATTTATGTTTGTTTTTATTGCATTTGCTTTTGAGTTCTTGGTCATGAAATCCTTACCTAAGCAAATGTCTAGAAGGGTTTTTCCAGTGTTATCTTCTACAATTTTTATAGTTTCAGACCTTAGGTTTAAGTCCTTAATCCATCTCGAGTTGGTTTTTGTATAAGGTGACAGATGAGGATACAGTTTCATTCTTCTACATTGGCTAGCCAATTATCCCAGCACCATTTGTTGAAAACGGTGTCATTTCCCTGCTTCATGTTTTTGTTTGCTTTGTCGAAGATCAGTTGGCTGTAAGTGTTTGGGTTTATTTCTGGATTCTCTGTTCCATGTGTCTATTGTCTATTTTTATATCAGTACCATGCTGTTTTGGTGACTATGGCCTTATAGTATAGTTTGAAATGAGGTAGTGTGATGCCTCTAGATTTGTCCTTTTTTTTTTTTTTTTTTTGAGATGGAGTCTCACTCTGTAGCCTAGGCTGGAGTGCAGTGGTGTGATCTCGGCTCACTGCAAGCTCCGCCTCCCGGGTTCACGCCATTCTCCTGCCTCAGCCTCCTGAGTAGCTTGGACTACAAGTGCCCGTCACCACACCCAGCTAATTTTTTGTATTTTTAGTAGAGACGGGGTTTCACCATGTTAGCCAGGATGGTCTTGATCTCCTGACCTCCTGATCCACCTGCCTCGGTCTCCCAAAGTGCTGGGATTATAGGCATGAGCCACTATGCCCTGTCTAGATTTATTCTTTTTGCTTAGTCTTGCTTTGGCTATGTGGGCAACTTTTTGGTTTCATGTGAATTTTAGAATTGTTTTTTTCTAATTCTGTAAAGAATGATGGTGGTATTTTGATGGGAACTGCGTTAAATTTGTAGATTGCTTTTGACAGTATGATCATTTTCACAATATTGATTCTACCCATCCATGAGTATGGGATGTGTGTCCATTTGTTCATGTCATCTATGATTTCTTTCAGCAGTGTTTTGTAGTTTTCCTTGTAGTGGTCTTTTGACTCCTTGGTTGGTATATTCCTAAGTATTTTATTTTTTTGCAGCCATTGTAAAAGGGGTTGAGTTCTTGATTTGATTCTCTGCTTGGTTGCTGTTGGTGTATAGAAGAGCTACTGATTTGTGTATATTAATCTTGTATCTGGAAACTTTGCTGCATTCTTTTATCAGTTCTAGGAGCTTTCTGGAGGAGTCCCTAGGATTTTCAAGGTAAACGATTATATCGTCAGCAAACAGGGGCAGTTTGACATCCTCTTTACTGATTTGGATGCCCTTTATTTCTTTCTCTTGTCTGATTGCTCTGGCTAGGACTTCCAGTACTATATTGAAGAGGAGTGGTGAGAATGGGTATTCTTGTCTTGTTCCAGTTCTCAGAGGGCATGCTTTCAACTTTTCTCCATTCAGTATTGTGTTGGCTGTGGGTTTGTCATAGATGGCTTTTATTACATTAAGGTATGTCCCTTGTATGCTGATTTTGCTGAGAGTTTTAATCATAAAGGGATGCTGGATTTTGTTGAGTGCTCTTTCTGCATCTATTGAGATGATCATGTGATTTTTGTTTTTAATTCTGTTTATGTGGTATATCACATTTATTGACTTGCATATGTTAAGCTATCCCTGCATCCCTGGTATGAAACCCACTTGATCATGGTGGATTATCTTTTTGATATGTTGTTGGATTCGGTTAACTAATATTTTGTTAAGGATTTTAGCATCTATGTTCATGAAGGATATCAGTCTGTAGTTTTCTTTTTTGGTTATGTCCTTTCCTGGTTTTGGTATTAGGGTAATGCTGGCTTCATAGAATGAATTAGGGAGGGTTCCTTCTTTATCTTGTGGAATAGTGTCAAAAGGATTGGTACCAATTCTTCTTTGAATGTCTAGTAGAATTCTGCTGTGAATCCATGTGGTCCTGGACTTTTTTGTTGGTAATTTTTAAATTACCATTTCAATCTCGCTGCTTGTTGTTAGTCTGTTCAGGGTATCTAATTCTTCTTGATTTAAGGTAGGAGGGTTTGTATTTTTCCAGGAATGTATCCATCTTTTCTAGGTTTTCTATGTGCATAAAGGTGTTCATAGTAGCCTTGAATGATCTTTTATATTTCAGTGGTGTCAGTTAGACTGTTTTGTTTCTTAGTGAGGTTATTTGGATTTTCTCTCTTCTTTTCTTTGTTAATCTTGCTAATGGTCAATCAATTTTATTTACCTTTTCAAACAACCAGCTTTTTGTTTCATTTATCTTTTGTATTTTTTTGTTTGTTTGTTTCAATTTCATTCAGTTCTGTTCTGATCTTGGTTATTTCCTTTCTTCTTCTGGGTTTGGGTTTGGTTTGTTCTTGTTTCTCTAGTTCCTTAAGGTGTGACCTTAGAATGTCAGTTTGTGCTCTTTCAGTCTTTTTGATGTAGATGTTTAGAGCTATTGGTTGAGGAGAGACAGAAGTCATGGGCCATTGTTTCAGCCTTGAAGCTGCCTGAGAGGAAGTAATGATTATCCTGGATAGTTGGTACCTGGACCGAGAGCTAGGCTGGCTTCTTTGTGGCTGTTGGAGGTGTATCCTCACTGGAATGACAGAGAAGAGGAAAATAAGGTTCTGTGTGATCTAGAAGGTAGAGAGGTACAGAGTATCCAGAGACGTATCTTGTATTAAGAAACACAAATACCACTGGGCATGATGGCTCATGCCTGTAATCCCAGCACTTTGGGAGGCCAAGGTGGGTGGATCACTTGAGGTCAGGAGTTCGAGACCAGCCTGGCCAACATGGTGAAACCCCATTCTACAAAAAAATACAAACATTAACCAGGCTTGGTGGCACATGCCTATAGTCCCAGCTATGGGGATGGGGGGAAGTAGAGGTTGCAGTGAACTGAGATGGCACCACTGCACTCCAGCCTGGGCGACAGAGTGAGACTCTATCTCAAAAAGAAAAGAAAAGAAAGAAAGAAACACAAACACAGTACTGAAGCAGGGATAGGATGGTGAAACATAGGTCCCACACAGTCTTGTAGTGTTATTTGTAACTTCGGGTAACAAGATTGTTTATAATGTAATATGCTTGTTCATTACAGTGTTACTTTTGTTGTTTTTTTTAATAGATGAATCACATATGTAAATAATCTCTAAATGCATCTCATCTTTGAATTAATTTGCTCTGTCTTTTCCTCCTGTAATATATACATTATAATGTATTTTAAAACTATTTAAATAATCCCAGTGTGTTACATTGTTTTATAATTTTCTAAACCTTTTTTTTAAAAAAAATTCTCAAAATAATGTTCACAAGTATAAGAAAACCTATGAATGAGTTCTTGTGGAATAGTTTAGATCCATTTACCTGAATATTTTTCATTACAGATAGTCTAATTGGAGGGAAATCACTGTCAATTAATCATGTGTAGTTGAAAATATTTAAAGAAATTTGTTCATATTAGGTTTGAATAGAGCATTCCGAAAGCCTTCCCTAAATTGTAAGCTCTTTGGTGATTTAAAAGCTCTCAAGAAGCCAAAAAAAATTTTGTGGCTTTTAAGAATTTAGTCTTTAGGCCGGGGGCGGTGGCTCATGCCTGTAATCCCAGCACTTTGGGAGGCCGAGGTGGGTGGATAACGTGAGGTCAGGAGTTTGAGACCAGCCTGGCCAACATGGCAAAACCCCATCTCTCCAAAAAATACAAAAATTAGTCAGGCACAGTGGTGCATGCCTATAATCCCAGCTACTAGGTGGGGCTGAGGCAGGAGGATGGCTTGAACCTGGGAGGCGGAGGTTGCAGTTAGCCAAGATCATGCCACTGCACTGTAGCCTGGGCAACAGAGTGAGACTCCGTCTCAAAAAAAAAAAATTTAGTCTTTAATATTCTTTGTTTAGGAAGCATTTTAGATACTTAATAGAGAGGACAAGGTGTAGTTTCAAGAAAATTTCAGGAAATCAATATCCAGATGTCATTCATAGAGTAGAAATTTCAGATGGCATCTTCATCTTGACTCTGAAATGATTAATTACAGAAATGCTTGGCAGTAGAATTAGAATCAAATTGACAATAAAGTATTTATTAATTCAAATACAATTCTATCAAATACCATGGATAACAGTTCCATGAACAATTTTCACATATAATTTACCTATCAGCAAACGACTATTATTCTTAAAAATTGATCATTTGTATGCATTGTATGATTTTTTGAAACAAATGTATTAGAAAAATTATTAGCATTAGAAGAAGTAGCAGAAGATGATTATAAGCATTGGCAATATGGTAGCAATAATGACAACATATGTTTGCGCTCACATATGTTCATTTTCTTTTAGGGAGGGATGCCCCAAGGATGCATAGAGAGGAATATATCAGTATCTCCCTAATCATTAATGCAGTCTTCAGCCCAAGGGAACTACAAATCCCAAAATGCAACATTTCATTCTTATTTTCACATGGATTTCAGAAACCAATAGACCAAATTTGATGAGGTAATTGGATTTACTATGAAGCCTCAAATGCTAAGACTTGAACTTTATACAATGTAGACTTTTGCCAAGTTTACTACATTTCTACATTCAATTTTAAGTAGTAGATGTTTGTACCCTCCACTTCATCAGCATATGTGATACAATTATTTGTTTTCATATACAAAAAATAAATCATTTCACCATAAAGAATGAGTATGAAGTTTAAGAACAAAATGAATGATTGCGTTTTTATTCTGGAAAAAAGCAATTATTTTAAAAACATATTCTAACATACATGTTTCTTGAGAGTAAATCATTGTTATTTGGATTCAGATTAAAATATCTTATGTTTTGAACTTTCATCATTTCTGAAATTGTCATTGCAAGCTATCATGATCGGCATTCCATGTAGACACTTCAAATCAGAAATAAGTTTTTGTTTCCTCTTGTGGGTATGGTGTCCACTTAGTTTATTCCTACTGTGACTTCAATATGTTCCCTACAAGTGGTTGATAAATACACAATAATAATAGTAGTTAGAAGGTACACGAAAAGATAAACGTAATTAAAATAATAGCTAATATTTCTTGCATACTTACTATATTCGAGGCACTTTACTAAGAGCTTCCATGGATTACTTCATTTAGTCTTCACAAAATCTTATAAGATAGTTATTATTAGTGTTCGTATTTTATAACAGGCTGAGGCCTAGTGAGAAAAAGTAATTTATAAAATGTGCAGAGCTACTACCTGGTGGAGCCAGAATGTGGACTCCAGGGTCTGGTTCTTAATCACTATGTTATGCTGCATGCCATGCTTTGAAAGGAGGTTTATTTCACAATGTGGCCACTCAAGGCAAATTCATCTCCACCACTGGAGAAACAGCTCAATGTGCATGATTTTTTTTGTTGTTGTTGGAAAACACAGTCTTTATACATGAAAGAAAATATTGTGTCAACATTTTCTTCATGACGAAAATTGTCTCCTTTTCCTGAGAAGAAAAAATTTCAATTTTATTTTAGAACGTTAATATAAGTGAAAATATAAGGTTAATTCTATCCAAAAACTATCACTGGGCAAAATAGATCTTTATGCCATTTTCCAGACTGACTCAATACATCAATCAAGTTATACGAGTAATTGCTTGACTGTTTACTTATGTTTCTGGCAGAATATCTTTTATAACTATTTTGAGTTCACAAAAAGAATATCAGTCCTACTCTGTTTGTGAGAGGTATTATTTTGATGTGTTTGTGATGTTTCCTGGGAGCTTTACCCCTTTCATTACAGTGTCCTTTATGGTCTCAACCTTCTTTCTGGGGAGAGTAGTCTGATTTTATTTACTTGTTACTCAAAAAATATTATTATTGACTGGACTCAGAAGTAGACGCTCTTGGAGAGGACGGGCTGCATTTCTTGGTAATCTGCTCCTGGCATATTTTTTTGACCTTCTTCATTCTTTTGGCCAAAAGTTTCGCATGTTCTATAGTATACTGTTTCTGCAGAGCAACATAGCAGCATTTGTGTTGTGAGACATTTGGAGTAACAAGATGCTGAATCTTGGGTGTGTTGGTCCTAGGCTTACCTTCTTTGTTAAAGGCCTTTCTTACCACATATTGTTGGACATCATCTTTTTTACAGATTGAAAATTTGTGGATTCTGCTAGCTCTTTTGGGCCCCAAGTGATGAGGCATCATGGTGTCAGTCAGTCCAGGAATATCCTTTTCTTCCTTTTTTTACAATAACTCAATTGAGAACATTTAGATTGGCATCCACAATGCAATCCTGAACAGCTTTACACTTTCTTCCTCCAGTTCTTCTGGGTGTATAACAGGAATGCCCTGTAGCAGGTGGACATGGTCATGGGCCAAGACATCCTCCTTCATGGGAAAACTTTGTCATTCCTACCACTGACTTGGACCACATAATCCTTCCATTCTTCACCCAGAGCATCAGCAGCTACTTCTGTGGCCATGTGCTTGTCGTAAAAAGTATGAACTTTGGCCTGGAGCAGTGGCTTATGCTTGTAATCCCAACACTTTGGGAAGCTGGGAGGGTGGATCAGTTGAGGTCAAGAGTTAGAGACCAGCCTGGCCAACATGCCGAAAGACCGTCTCTACTAAAAATACAAAAATTAGCCAGGTGTGGTGGTGCACACCTGTAATCCCAGCTACTCAAGAGGCTGAGGCAGGAGAATCACTTGAACCTGGGAGGCGGAGGTTGCAGTGAGCCGAGATCACACCACTGCACTCCAGCCTGGGTGACAGAGTGAGACTCTGTCTCAAAAAAAAAAAAAAAGAACTTTGCATTGATCAGCCACTTCAGTGAATTTCTGGCAGCCAGTGGCTGAGAAGGAGATATTCAACTGCTTCAAGAAGCAGCTGATTGCCTCCGAGGTGCCACAAAAAAGAGCTGGTCTCCACTTTCTTACATCAGACTCCGTAATGTCCTGTGTCTTCTTGGCTCTGTTAATCCTGCCGTTCCTGCCTGTGCTCCCCAAGGTTCTCTGATTTCCAGATGCTTTGCTATCTAGCACAGCCCTCCATCTCTTTTTACCTCCTCCTCTGATCTTTTTGGTTCAACTTTGTGATTTTTTTTCCACCTCAAGCTGCTATTCTCTTCGTACCTTCCACAAATGCTGCAACCATAAGCCTGGAAAGGCAGAAGTGGTTTCTGGCCAGTTGGAATATATTGACTCCACAGTTCATTGGCATAGATTATCTCTGGTGTTGGTTGCTGACACTGCAGCTGCACATCAGCACATTTAGGTGATGCTCCCAAGACTTCACTCATTTCTTCATTTCCTCTATTAAGCTGTCTCTCAAATTGTGCTTCTCATGTCCCTAAGAGTTCACAAATATACTCTCAGAGATGCATAAGTACCTAAAATAATCTCAAATTTTGATTGTTTAAAAATATTTAATATAGGCTACCAAATTTCAATGCTTATACTTGTGCTTGTATTTTCATTTCATTGGTGCCAAAGGAATGGCAGTGTTTGACTTTTTTCGTATTTTCTCAAACTGGGGATCCATAGCTTATTCTCTGAGTTCTTGTGTTCTCAAGATTGAGAAACACTGCTCTGCAGTGCTTGAAATGGACCTGGGCAAATGAGCATCACCCAGGCCTGGCTATTCTCTCCTCATGCATCTGTTGTGTACTTTCCATGTTACACACTGCATTACACACAGGGAATAAAAAACAGTTCCTTTCAAGGGTTAGTGGGGAAGTCAGATAAGTAAACAATTTTAATCTATTATGATATTGCTAGTCAACTGGTACAAACTTTCTGGAGAACAATGTAGCAATTGCATCAAGCCTTGTGGATAATCCTTAACCCAGTCATTTCACTTTTAAAAATTTATTTTATGAACACAAGAGAGGTCTACAAAGATTTGTATGAAAGGACACAGAAGTCAAATTAAATGAGGATTATTGGAATTGACTCAGCTCAACATTACTTACAATAGTTATAAATGCAAAGCAGATTTAAAATTTAACAACAGGGGAATAATTACATAAATTATGGCATCCCATGTGATGGGAGTTTAGATAGCCACTAAAAATATTATTTCTACGAAGTATTGAAAACAAAGGACTCATAATACTATTTTAAGCTGAACAGCAACACACAGCTCTCTAAACCAGAAATCAGCAAACTTTTTCTGTAAAAGGGTCAGATGGTGAATATTTTAGGATATTTTATCTAAATTTTAAATTATTTTAGGTAAATATTTTAGAATCATATAACTTTGTTAGTTGCAACTATTTAGACTAGGCTGTTGTATTGTGATAGCAGCTGTGGACAATATGTTAACCAGTAGACATAGTTGTGTTCCAAAAAAACTTTATTATGGACATTGAAATTTGAGTTTCATATAATATGTGTCATGGAATATTATTTTTTAAGTTTTGTTTTCAACCACTTAAAAATGCAAAAGCCATTCTTACCTTACAGGCCATACAAAAACAGATGGCAGGACAGATTTGGATCATAGGCCATAGTTTGTTGATCCGTGATCTATACTATGTGATTCTAATTGTGTATGTGTGTGTGTGTGTCTGTGTGTGTGTGTATGGTGGTGAATCTCTGAGCAGTGAAATTATGGGCAATTTTTATTCTTTATGATTTTCTTCTATTTCTCCATTTTAAAATATGAACTTACATTACTTTTATAATCAGAAAAGCAAAAAATAAATGCACTATAATAGTGGCTATAATGGTGGAAAGTGCTTTAAAGGGGCCAATACCCTTGACCCAAGTCGGAGGGGAAGATGAGGGTCAGGGAAGGTTTGCTGAGACAACTTCTGAATAGTGTTGCGAAGGATGATGAAGACTTGTTCAAGGATAGGTGAGTCACGGGAGAAAGACGGGAGAGTGAGAGGCCAAAAGGAAGAGTATTCCAGGCTGAGAAATAGATGATAGACCACAGGAGAGTCAGGGAACCACAAAAATTTCAGAAGGCTAGAGAACAGTGTTAGGGAGTCAGCCAAGAGGGATAAGACTGGAAAAAGAATCAAGCACTGAGGATCTTATTTGGTATGCTTGGAATTTTATTTTATTTTATTTATTTATTTTTATTATTATTATACTTTAAGTTTTAGGGTACATGTGCACAATGTGCAGGTTAGTTACATATGTATACATGTGCCATGCTGGTGTGCTGCACCCATTAACTCGCCATTTAGCATTAGGTATATCTCCTAATGCTATCCCTCCCCCCTCCCCCCACCCCACAACAGTCCCCAGAGTGTGATGTTCCCCTTCCTGTGTCCATGTGTTCTCATTGTTCAATTCCCATCTATGAGTGAGAACATGCGGTGTTTGGTTTTTGTTCTTGCGATAGTTTACTCTGAGAATGATGCTTTCCAATTTCATCCATGTCCCTACAAAGGACATGAACTCAATCAATTGGCAGCATGGAAAGATTCATGAGTTGCTGAGTGACATGCTCATACTTCTGATTTAGAAAGATCTATATGGCATATGGGTAGAGAATGGATTGGGTGAGGGTGAACCTAGAGGCAGGAGAACAAGTTGAAAGGCTGTTGTAGGAATTCGGGTGAGAAGTGTTGAAAGATGAAACTGAGGTATGGGGATGGAAATAGAGAAAGGAAAGGGTTCAAATGATATGTAGGAGTTGACTCAGTGGGCCTTGGTGACTGATTAAATCTTGGAGTTGGAGGAGATGCACAGGAGAGAATAAAGGTACCCTTCTGTGTTTTTGCTCCTGACAGCCAGGTGAGTTTCAGTGTAAATAAAGAAGACATGATCTGTTTGTAGATGGTTTGAATTTGAGGTAGTTGTGGAAAATTTGAGTGGAGCTTTTCAATACGGAAAATCAGGAGAAATAAGTTAGTAGACAGTGGTTGCAGATTTAAGAGCTGATGTGTTCACTTGGAAAGAGGGTGTTGAATAATGACCGCTACACTTTCTCCGCCATTCCTATTGGACTGTACACAGATGCAATCCAATCAATGTTCATGACTCGCTATGATAGTCTATTCAAATTTTAGAATCACTTGTCCTCAGCTCTCAGAGCCACATTAACATTTCTGGAGTAAGTTAACTGTAGTTTGAAAAAGTTCCCCAAATGATTTTGATATATGCTTCTCAGACCCACCATTGATACTTGCTTGAGAAGAAGACATCAAAGACTGTGATATCCTGAAACACCTAGATGTTTAAAAATAGGAAGAGAAAGTGAATCTGTAAAAGAGAGCAGAAATGCAGAAGAAAAATCAGAGTGCACTGGTAGTCAGTGGAACAAAAAAAATTTTAATGGACCATGCAACAGTATTAATCATGAAGAGATAATTAAATAAAGATTACTGGTGTTGACCAAAATGAGGTCATATAGACCTATACAAGAATATTTCACTAGAAAATCTAGAAGAAATGGATAAATTCCTCAACATATACACCCTCCCAAGACTAAACCAGGAAGAAGTTGAATCTCTGAATAGACCAATAACAGGAGCTGAAATTGTGGCAATAATCAATAGCTTACCAACCAAAAAAAGTCCAGGTCCAGATGGATTCACAGCCGAATTCTACCAGAGGTACAAGGAGGAGCTGGTACCATTCCTTCTGAAACTATTCCAATCAATAGAAAAAGAGGGAATCCTCCCTAACTCATTTTATGAGGCCAGCATCATCCTGATACCAAAGCCTGGCAGAGACACAACAAAAAAAGAGAATTTTAGACCAATATCCTTGATGAACATTGATGCAAAAATCCTCAATAAAATACTGGAAAACAGAATCCAGCAGCACATCAAAAAGCTTATCCACCATGATCAAGTGGGCTTCATCCCTGGGATGCAAGGCTGGTTCAATATACGCAAATCAATAAATGTAATCCAGCATATAAACAGAACCAAAGACAAAAACCACATGATTATCTCAA
Source organism: Pongo abelii (assembly GCF_028885655.2). Classification (NCBI taxonomy): domain Eukaryota; kingdom Metazoa; phylum Chordata; class Mammalia; order Primates; family Hominidae; genus Pongo; species Pongo abelii. The sequence goes on along the minus strand of NC_071996.2, from coordinate 81,643,726 downwards.
TAGATGCAGAAAAGGCCTTTGACAAAATTCAACAACCCTTCATGCTAAAAACTCTCAATAAATTAGGAATTGATGGGACATATCTCAAAATAATAAGAGCTATTTATGACAAACCCACAGCCAATATCATACTGAATGGGCAAAAACTGGAAGCATTCCCTTTGAAAACTGGCACAAGACAGGGATGCCCTCTCTCACCACTTCTATTCAACATAATGTTGGAAGTTCTGGCCAGGGCAATTAGGCAGGAGAAGGAAATCAAGGGTATTCAATTAGGAAAAGAGGAAGTCAAATTGTCCCTGTTTGCAGATGACATGATAGTATATCTAGAAAACCCCATTGTCTCAGCCCAAAATCTCCTTAAGCTGATAAGCAACTTCAGCAAAGTCTCAGGATACAAAATCAATGTGCAAAAATCACAAGCATTCTTATACATCAATAACAGACAAACAGAGAGCCAAATCATGAGTGAACTCCCATTCACAATTGCTTCAAAGAGAATAAAATACCTAGGAATCCAACTTACAAGGGATGTGAAAGACCTCTTCAAGGAGAACTACAAACCACTGCTCAAGGAAATAAAAGAGGATACAAACAAATGGAAGAACATTCCATGCTCATGGGTAGGAAGAATCAATATCATGAAAATGGCCATCCTTCCCAAGGTAATTTACAGATTCAATGCCATCCCCATCAAGCTACCAATGACTTTCTTCACAGAATTGGAAAAAACTACTTTAAAGTTCATATGGAACCAAAAAAGAGCCCGCATCGCCAAGTCAATCCTAAGCCAAAAGAACAAAGCTGGAGGCATCACACTACCTGACTTCAAACTATACTACAAGGCTACAGTAACCAAAACAGCATGGTACTGGTACCAAAACAGAGATATAGATCAATGGAACAGAACAGAGCCCTCAGAAATAATGCCACATATCTACAAGTATCTGATCTTTGACAAACCTGACAAAAACAAGAAATGGGGAGAGGATTCCCTATTTAATAAATGGTGCTGGGAAAACTGGCTAGCCATATGTAGAAAGCTGAAACTGGATCCCTTCCTTACACCTTATACAAAAATGAATTCAAGATGGATTAAAGACTTAAATGTTAGACCTAAAACCATAAAAACCCTAGAAGAAAACCTAGGCATTACCATTCAGGACATAGGCATGGGCAAGGACTTCATGTCTAAAACACCAAAAGCAATGGCAACAAAAGCCAAAATTGACAAATGGGATCTAATTAAACTAAAGAGCTTCTGCACAGCAAAAGAAACTACCATCAGAGTGAACAGGCAACCTACAAAATGGGAGAAAATTTTCGCAACCTACTCATCTGACAAAGGGCTAATATCCAGAATCTACAATGAACTCCAACAAATTTACAAGAAAAAAACAAACAACCCCATCAAAAAGTGGGCGAAGGACATGAACAGACACTTCTCAAAAGAAGACATTTATGCAGCCAAAAAACACATGAAAAAATGCTCACCATCACTGGCCATCAGAGAAATGCAAATCAAAACCACAATGAGATACCATCTCACACCAGTTAGAATGGCAATCATTAAAAAGTCAGGAAACAACAGGTGCTGGAGAGGATGTGGAGAAATAGGAACACTTTTACACTGTTGGTGGGACTGTAAACTAGTTCAACCCTTGTGGAAGTCAGTGTGGCGATTCCTCAGGGATCTAGAACTAGAAATTCCATTCGACCCAGCCATCCCATTACTGGGTATATACCCAAAGGACTATAAATCATGCTGCTATAAAGACACATGCACACGTATGTTTATTGCGGCATTATTCACAATAGCAAAGACTTGGAACCAACCCAAATGTCCAACAATGATAGACTGGATTAAGAAAATGTGGCCCATATACACCATGGAATACTATGCAGCCATAAAAAATGATGAGTTCATGTCCTTTGTAGGGACATGGATGAAATTGGAAATCATCATTCTCAGTAAACTATCGCAAGAACAAAAAACCAAACACCGCATATTCTCACTCATAGGTGGGAATTGAACAATGAGAACACATGGACACAGGAAGGGGAACATCACACTTCAGGGACTGTTGTGGGGTGGGGGGAGGGGGGAGGGATAGCATTGGGAGATATACCTAATGCTAGATGACGAGTTGGTGGGTGCAGCGCACCAGCATGGCACATGTATACATATGTAACTTACCTGCACATTGCGCACATGTACCATAAAACCTAAAGTATAATAATAATAATAATAATAATAAAAGAAAAAAAAATAACTTACGTAAAAACTTTCAGATCAGAAAAAATAAAAATAAAAATAAAAATGGAAAAAAAAAATATATATATATATAAAAAAAAGAATATTTCAGTAAGATGATGGGGACAGAAACCATTCAGGAGTGAGTAGAGAAGTGGATGTGTATTAAGAAAAAAAAAACTGAAGCATGGAGGAAATGAAAACAATATTATAGCTAGATTCCTCCTCAATCTTTCATATTTGTTACCACAATATGTACTATTATACTTAAGAGATATTTGAAAAATGCTTGCTGAATAACTGAGACAATGAATGAGTGAATACATTCATGAATAACTTCAGCTTCCATTTGGTATTATCTTCCCTGAACTGTAAGTGTCATTAAGAGTATTATTTTATTTCAACAAGCGACAGTTTGGTTTTAGCTTTAATAGAGGATAAGGAGCACTCTTTCCATTCTAGTGAAGTACTTTCTACAGCTCCCTGTTGATTGAGAATGTTGTAAGTGCTGTAGAATACTATATAAATTTTTAAACTAGAAGTCAATATACAAATATTCTTATTTATATTGCAATATTATTGCTGAATTTATAAATAAGACATCCAAAAATGAGATTTCTCTTGCTTTTAAGTGCATTTTCAGATATGAAGTTGTCTTTCCATACCTTATGGTTTTTGATGGTCATCCATGGGGAAGAGCTGCTTCTCTTCATTTAGACAAGAAATCCATCTACGGCCGACAGCAATAGAGAGAGACCACTTGAGGGGACGGGTTAAAGGCTGTAGCACCAGGCTCATTTTAAGTGTTCAAAATCCTATCCTCAGGTTTGCCTGGTTTAAATTCCATAGTACACACATCTTATGAAATTGCTAAAAGAATTCTATAGCTGTAAACAGGAAGTGAAGAGAGAGAGAGAAGACTTCAAGGGTGTTATCAATGGTTTTCCCACTGTTGGAAAACTGGGAATCATGGCATTCTGGGGAATGAGGAGGCAAATTTTGGTCTGGTCTAATAGGGATGCTATTTGGTGGGACAATCCTTCCTCGAGCCCCTCCAATCACTACTACACACACGTAACAACAAAAAATGTCTGAGAACCAGTGACAGGTGCTGGAGCCATAAATGTGAGTGAGACAACTTAGGTCTCTGTGTCTCCTTCCCAGATCTGAAATCATTATCATTGCCATGCTGGGGTATCATCCCCTGTAGCCGTCTCCATTAGTACCTCACTTGTGTTTGTGTTTCAAGCTGACTAACTGATACATACTGCTCCTTAGAGGAAGAGAAAAGAAAGAAGTAGCCTCCATGGAGGCTCAGCAGTGGACAATAAAAAATAGTATTTCTTGAGTGCTGACAGCATATGAGCAATCACCAGATTCAGAAGGGAAGGCCTGGCCCCCAGGATGATGTGGCACATGGGCAACCAGAAAGCTGGACCACTAAAAGAACCACAAGGCCTTCCTAACACCTTTACCAAGGCTGAAGAAGTATCACGGAGACCCAATTACTCCACATCAAAAACCTGCCAGGGTAGATTCTGAAGAACCTTTGGGTTCAAGATCATGTTCTATTTCCAGAATCTCATAGAAGGCACACTTTAACTGGTCACACCTGAGATTTTGGATTTGCTAGAAATATCCCTGTTCTATTAATCCTGTCTAGTTCACTCTGTTTGAGTCCCTGTCTCCTCCAGTATTTCAGATGGTATTTGATAGGTCTTGGGAAGCATTGGGCCATACCTGGCCTCTGATCCCAGCAGCTTAAGAGCGATCTAAAATTCCAAGGAAACTTAAATCAGACAGTTTTCTACAGATTCCCAGAGCAGAATGTCTGCTGACTTTCTTGGAGAAAATACCAAGTGTAATTTGTATCAGATTAAATCCAGAGGGTTCTGCAAGAGTGTTCTGGCCTTGGATCTGCAATGAATAGAACATTTTGTGGTTCACACTGGAGGTCATGGGGGAGTCCCAACGAAATATTGGAAGCCATAATCATAGCTAAGTTGCTCTCCCTAAAGCCTTTATATCACTGATTTATAAAGTGTCATTTGAGTGGGAAAATAAAAATATTAAGAGGAGCTTATTTTACATGTTTACCAAGGCTAAGAGGTTCCAAAGGCAACCCTATTAGATATAGAAATAGTCCATTTTTGGATTTATTTTAGCACCTTTGTGTCAAATCTGAGAAATATTACTGGAAAGTTACATGTTTACCTCGTTTTCCCTAGAATGAATTCATAGTCTGTTATTTCTTATTCTTCCCTCAATCACTGTCATAGAATTTTCAAATTTTGGCCAGGTGTGGTGGCTCACGCCTTTAATCCCAGCACTTTGGGAGGCCAAGGCGGACGGATCACCTGAGGTCAGAAGTTTGAGACCAGCCTGGCCAACATGCCAAAACCCCATCTCTACTGAAAATACAAAAATTATCCAGGCATGGTGGTGCATGCTTGTAATCCCAGCTACTCCGAAAGCTGAGGCAGGAGAATCTGGGAGGCAGAGGTTGCAGTGAGCCAAGATTGAGCTACTGCACTCCAGCCTGGGCGACAGAGTGAGACTCCATCTCACACACACACACACACACAAAATAATTTTAAAATTTCATGGAATTTGTAGTTTCAGTTCTTACCACACTCATTGTCATAGGAAAAAAGTTAGAATTTAAAACTTTTAATATAATGTTTTCATCTTATATATTCTTGAACTAACACCATCATAAGTGGAGATTGAGGCCAGGTTAACCTATTTTAATGTTAAAAAAGTATAAAATGAAAAATATGCACAATACAAAATTAACCAGCCCTTACTATGGTCTAAAACTTGTCACATAAGAATCAAATATCCAGTTATTATGCTCTCAAATAGCTAGGTAAGAAAATATACACTTTTGGTCAAACTCTCCTGCCAATTTAGACACTCAGTTGTCTGTTTATTCTAAATAGCAAAGAGAACAGAGCTGGCACATACTCATCTATCTCTTAGTGGATATTTGTTGCCATTTCTACCCAATCTCCCTGAGACCTTTTTTGAGTTAGCTGTGAAATTATCAGTCTATGATCTAGATTTTTTGTTTTGTTGCATTATAAATTTTATTTTTTTCTTTTAAGTATAAGAGAACCTTGGTGACATAATGTGCCAATAAAGGATTTTACATTTGTAAATGTATATGTCAGTTTGATATGGTTTGGTGGTGCCCTCACCCAAATCTCATTTTGAATTCCTATGTGTTGTGGGAGGGACCTGGTGGGAGATAATTGAATCATGGGAGTGGGTCTTTCCCGTGCTGTTCTCGTGATAGTGAATAAGTCTTATGAGATCTGATGGTTTTAAAAATTGGAGTTTCCCTACAACAATCACTCTCTTTGCCTGCTGCTATCCATGTAAGATGTGACTTGGTCCTCCTTGCCTTCTGCCTTGATCGTGAGGCTTCTCCAAACAGGTGGAACTGTGAGTTCTCCATTAAACCTCTTTTAAATTTCCCTGTCTCAGGTATGTCTTAATCAGCAGCATGAAAATAGACTAATACAGTAAATTGGTACCAGTAGAGTGGGACGCTGCTGAAAAGATACCTGAAACGTGGAATTGACTTTGGAACTGGGTAATAGACAGGGGTTGGAATGGTTTGGAGGGCTCAGAAGACAGGAAAATGTGGGACAGTTTGGAACTTCCTAGAGACTAGTTGAATGGCTTTCCCCAAAATGCTGATAGAGTATGGACAATAAAGTCCAGGCTGAAGTGGTCTCAGATGGAAATGAGGAACTTGTTGGGAACTGGAGCAAAGGTGACTCTTGTTACGTTTGAGCAAAGAGACTGGTGACATTTTGCCCCTGCCCTATAGATTTGTGGAACTTTGAACTTGAGAGAGATGATTTAGGGCATATGGCAGAAAAAATTTTTAAGCAGCAAAGCATTCAAGAGGTGACTGGGTGCTGGTAAAGGCATTCAGTTTTATAAGGGAAGCAGAGCATAAAAGTTTGGAAAATTTGTAGGTTGACAATGTGACAGAAAAGAAAATCCCATTTTCTGAGAAGAAATTCAAGTTGGCTGCAGAAATTTGCATAAGTAATGAGGAGCTAATCCCCAAGAAAATGGTGAAAATGTCTCCAGGGCATGTCAGAGTTCTTCACAGCAGCCCCTCCCATCACAGGCCTGGAGGCCTAGGAGGAAAAAGTGGTTTCGGGGTCCAGGCCCAGGGTCCCTGTGCTGTGTGCAGCCTAGGGACTTGGTGCCCTGCAACCCAGCCACTCCAGCCATGGCTGAAAGGGGCCAACATAGAGCTTGGGCTGTAGCTTCAGAAGGTGCAAACCTCAAGCCTTGGCAGCTTCCACGTGGTGTCAAGCCTGTGGGTACACAGAAGTCAAAAACTGGGTTTTCAGACCCTCTTCCTAGATTTCAGCAGATGTGTGGAAATGCCTGGATGCCCATGCAGAAATTTGCTGCAGGGGTAGGGTCCTCATGGAGGTCACTGCTAGGGCAGTGCAGAAGGGAAATGTGGGGTTGGAGCCCCCAAACAGAATACCTACTGGGGCATTGCCTAGTGGAGCTGTGAGAAGAGGCCCACTGTCCTCCAGACCCCAGAATGGTAGATCCACTGACAGCTTGCAAATAGAAGCTGGAAAAGCCACAGACAACGCCAGCCAGTGAAAGCAGCCAGGAGGGAGGTTATACCCTGTGAAGCCACAGAGGAAGATCTGCCTAAGTCCATGGGTACCCACCTCTTGCATCAGCATGACCCAGATTTGAGACATGGAGTCAAAAAAATCATTTTGGAGCTTTAAGATTTGACCACTCTGCGAAATTTCGGACTTGCATGGGGCCTGTAGCCCCTTTGTTTTGGCCAATTTATCCTATTTGGAATGGCTGTATTTACCCAATGCCTGTACTCCCATTGAGTCTAGGAAGTAATTAACTTGCTTTTGATTTTACAGGCTCATAGGCAGAAGGGACTCACCTTGTCTTGGATGAGACTTTAGACTGTGAACTTTTGAGTTAATGCTGAAATGAGTTAAGACTTTGGGGGACTGTTTGGAAGGCATGATTGGTTTTCAATATAAGGACATGAGATTTGGGAGGGGCCGGAGGTGGAATAATATGGTTTGGCTGTGTCCCCACCCAAATCTCATCTTGAATTCCCACATGCTGTGGGAGATACCTGGTGGGAGGTAATTGAATCATGGGGTTAGGTCTTCCCTGTGCTGTTCTCGTGATGGTGAATAAGTCTCATGAGATCTGATGGTTTTAAAAGTGGGAGTTTCCCTGCACAAGCCCTCTTTGCCTGGCACCATCCACGTAAGATGTGACTTGCTCCTCCTTGCCTTCTGCTATGATGTGAGGCTTCCCAGTCACATGTAATTGTGAGTTCTCCATTAAACCTCTTTCCTTTGTAAATTCCCCAGTCTCAGGTATGTCTTTATCAGCAACATAAAAATGGACTAATACATAGCTTTTATTAGGTAATGCTAGGGTAACAAATAACCCCAAAATAGCAATGGCTTACAAATAACAGATTTTATCTTACCATGTTGGCTGCATGGTAACTGCAGTTCAGGTTTGTGTGTCTTCTTTATTTTAGACTCATGGATGAAGGAGTGTATTAGTCCGTTCTCATGCTCCTAATAAACACATACCCAAAACTGGGTAATTTATAAAGGAAAGAGGTTTAATTGACTCACAGTTCACCATGGCTGGGGAGGCCTCAGGAAACTTACAATCACAGTGTAAGGGGATGCAAACACGTCCTTCCTCACATGGTGGCAGCAAAGAGAAGTGCCGAGAAAAAGGGGGAAAAGCCCCTTATAAAACCATCAGCTCTTGTGAGAACTCTCTCACTATCACAGGAACAGCAGCTTGGGGGTAACTGCCCCCATGATTCAATCATCTCCCACCAGGTCCCTCCAATGACGTGGGAATTATGGGAACTACAATTCAAGATGAGATTTGGGTGAGGACACAGCCAAACCATATCAAGATGCAACCCCTATTTATGGAAAGAGCAATGATAGACTCACTCATTGGTTCTCAATACTTCTACTCAGAAATGGCACACAAAACTATTCACAGTTTATTAGCCTAACCTAGTTGCATGCAAGCCTGGCTTTAGGAGGCATAGAAGTACAATCCTCTTACAGAGAGAAAGAGCAAATAACTGGGAACAATAATTAAAGTATGTAATGTGTCTTAGAATATAATTTGGAAGGATAAGGAAGGAAAGGACTGTTCAAGAATAATAATTGGAGACAACTTAGGTCCATGATTCCAGTACAGCAATGACATGTGTTTTTTTTTCCTTTAAGAATAGGTCCATTTCTTTAAAAAAAAAAAAAAAAAGTCTATTTTACATAATTGCAAAAATAATATTTCCTCCAATAATAAAAATAACATATTTTATTATAAAAAATTGAAAATATACAGAAAGATATAAATAAGAAGGTGAAATTAACTGGAAAACCCTAGGTAAATACCTAGAGAAATGAAAATATATGTCTACCCAAAAACTTGTACATAAATATTTATATCAGGTTTATATATAGTAGTCAAAAATTGGAAACATCCAAATTTCTACAGGCAACTAAATAAACAAATCGGCATATTCATCTATTCTTTTGGGGACATACTTGAGAAATTATTCAATATTTTCCATGATGGTGGCAGTGATAATAGTGATGATGAGGCAGATGATGATAAGATTTTCTTGGGACAATTTTGGTAACATTTTAAAGAAAATTTTCCATTTTATCCCAGTTTTTGTTTTTATTTGCAGAAAATCCAAAACTTGCTATATGCATTTATAGCTCTCAATCTTAATATTATATAATTATGTTAAATAAAATATTTTAAATGATACATAATAATTGCACATATTTATGGGGTACATGTGATGTTTTGGTACATTTCTACACTGTATAATGATGAAGTTGGGGTAATTGGGATATCCATCACCTCAAACAGTTGTGATTTCTTCGTGTTGATGACATTAAAAGTCTTCACTTTTAGTTATTTTGAAATATATAATAATTAACTATAGTCACTCTACTATCGAACACTAAGGCTTATGCCTTCTATCTAACTGTATTTTTGTATCCATTAGCCAACCTCTGTTTACCTCCTTCTTCCTTCTTACCCTCCTAGCCTCAGGTAACCATCATTTTATTCTCTACCTCCATGAGATCTGCTTATGTTTTTTGTGTATCATTTTCTTCTTTTTAAAATGTCAAAAGTTAAAAAAAATTTTCAAGAGACAAAATTCATATAACATAAAATTAACCATTTGAAAGTGTAAAATTCAGTGGCATTTAGTACATTCACAGTGTTGTGTGTGAAAAGTTCAATATAGAAATGAACTTCTGAAATTAAAATGTTTTATTTGGGAGGAAAGTACTGCAATTCAGGGCATAAATGCAGACTGGCTGGTCTTCAGTATGTCTGAAAAACAAAGAGAAAGTTAGAGGTTTTATAAAAAGGAGAATATGTATTGCTCTTTGAGAAATTTCATGGCCACTATTAAGGTTTTGAGGACCTGGTAAGCTCTGATTGGCAAGTGACAGTACTGGGCAAAACTAGTCTCAGAGTTACAGCAGGTTGTTTCAGTAGCCAATAGCTAAAACTGGTTTCAGGTTATAGTAGGCTGTTTCAACTTGCAGACTTGCAGGGAATTACATTTTTGGGGCAATGTTTTGTGCCCTGAGTGGTTTTCTCCCTGACCTCTCAACTCCATTTTTGTTGAGTATGACAAGAATGACCCAGTTCATATGATCAACTTTCACATGTGCAACCATCACCTCTATCTAGATCCAAAACCTTTCCATCAGCCCCAAAGAAAACCCTGTGCCCATTACACGGTGACTCCTTATTCACCCTTCCCCCAGCCCCTGGCAAGCACCATTCTGCTCTTTATTACTAAGATTTTACCTATTCTAGATATTTCATGTAAGTGGAATCATCCATTATGTGACCTTTGGTGTTTCACTTTCACTTAGCATAATGTCTTAGAGGTTCACCAATGTTGTAGCATGTATTTGTCTCCCTTCCCTTCCCTTCCCTTCCCTCCCCTCTACTCCCCTCCCCTTCTCTTTTTTCCTTCCTTCCTTCCTTCCTTCATTCCTTCCTTCCTCTCTCTCTCTCTTTCTTTCTCTCTCTCTCTTTTGTACTATGTATCAATACTCCCTCATATGGATATAGTACATTTTGTTCATCCATTCACCAGTAAATGGACACTTGGGTTGTTTCTGTCTTTTGGCTGTTGTGAATACTGCTGCTGTTAATATGCGTGTTCATGCTTTTGTGTGGACATATGCTTTAATTCCTGTGGATATATGCCTAGGAGCATAATTTTTTGGTCATATGGTAATTCTATGTTTGACTTTTTGAGGAAATGCCAACATGTTTTCTTTTTTAAAGCAGCTGTACCATTTTATATTATCATCAGCTGTGTACATGGATTCCAATTTTCTCCATGTTCTTGCCAACACTTGTTATTTTTCTTTCTTTCTTTCTTTTTTTTTTTTTTAAGATGGAGTTTCACTCTTGTTGCCCAGGCTTGAGTGCAACAGCGCAATCTCAGCTCACTGTTACTTTTGCCTCCCAGGTTCAAGTGATTCTCCTGCCTTAGCCTCTCGAGTAGCTGGGATTACAGGCATGTGCTACCATGCCCAGCTGATTTTGTATTTTTAGTAGAGATGGGGTTTCTCCATGTTGATCAGGCTGGTTGTGAACTCCTGACCTCAGGTGATCCGCCTGCCTCAGCCTCCCAAAGTGCTGGGATTACAGGTGTGAGCCACTGTGCCCGGCCTCCTTTTTTTTTTTTTTTTTTTTTTTTTTTAAGGTTATAGCTATCCTAGTGGGTGTGAAGTGACATCTCGTTGTACTTTTGATTTGCATTTTTCTAAGACTAATCATTTGAGCATCTTTGTGTGCACTTGTTTGCCATGTATATATCTTTGTTGGAGAAATGTCTTTTCACGTCCGCTGCCCATTTTATGATTGTATTGTTGTCCTTTCTATTGTTTTATTTATTTATTTTTATTTTTTTATTTTTTTGAGACAGGGTCTTGCTCTCTCACCCAGGCTGGAGTACAGTGGTGTGATCTCAGCTCACTGCAACCTCCGCCTCCTGAGCTCAAGCAATTCTCCTGCCTCAGCCTCCTGAGTAACTAGGATTACAGGTGCCCACCACTACGCCTGGCTAATTTTTGAATTTTTTAGTAGAGATGGAGTTTCAACATGTTGGCCAGGCTGGTCTTGAACTCCTGACCTCAAGTGACCTGCCTGCTTTGGCCTCCCAAAGAGCTGGGATTACAGGCATGAGCCACTGCACCCAGCCCCTTTCTATTGTTAAGTTGAAAGAGCTCTTTATATATTCTGAATACTAGATGCTTATCAGATATATCATTTGCAAACATTTTCTCCCATTCTAAGGATTGTCTTTTTACTTCTTTGATAATGTCCTTTGTACACAAAAGTCTTAATTTTGATGAAGTTCAATTTATCTGTTGTTGTTGTTGCTTATGCTACTGGTGTCATATCTAAAAAACTATTGCCAAATTCAAGGTGATGAAAATTTACTTACAGAATTCTTCTAAAAATTTCATAGTTTTTGCTTTTACATTGAGATCACTGATATATTTTGAGTTAATTTTTATATGGTATGAAAGGTAAGAATTCAATTTTATTCTTTAACATGTGAATATCTAGTTGTTCTAGCTCCACTAGTTTGAGAGACTATTCTTTCCTAATTGAATGGTCCTGGCACCATTGTTGAAAATCAATTGGCCATAGACATATAGGTATATTTCTGAACTCTCAATTCTAGGCCATTGCCCTATATGTCTATTCTTATGTCAATACACCATTTTGATTACTGTTGCTTTGTAGTAAGTTTTGAAATTTAGAAGTGTGAGTCCTCCGAATTTGTTCTTTTTCAAGATTGTTTTGACTATTATGGTCCCCTTACAAGTCCATATAAATATGAGGATTATCTCTTCAATTTCTGTCCAAAAGCCTGTGAAATTTTTATATTGATTACATTGGATCTGTGGATTATTTAGATAGTATTGCTTTTTAGCAAGACTAAGTCTTCCAACTCATAAACATGGTTCTCTTTCCATTTATTTAGGTCTTCTTCAATTTCTTTCAGTAATGATTTTTAGCTTTCAATGTACAAGTCTTTCACCTCCTTGGTTAAATGTATTCCTAGGGATTTTATTCTTTCTGATGCTCTTGTAAGTAGAATTCTTGATTTCCTTTTTAGATTGTTCATTTCTTATTTATTTATTTATTTATTATTATTATACTTTAGGTTTTAGAGTACATGTGCGCAATGTGCAGGTTAGTTACATATGTATACATGTGCCATGCTGGTACGCTGCACCCACTAACTTGTCATCTAGCATTAGGTATATCTCCCAATGCTATACCTTCCCCCTTCCCCCACCCCACGACAGTCCCCAGAGTGTGATGTTCCACTTCCTGTGTCCATGTGTTCTCATTGTTCAATTCCCACCTATGAGTGAGAATATGCGGTGTTTGGTTTTTTGTTCTTGCAATAGTTTACTGAGAATGATGATTTCCAATTTCATCCATGTCCCTACAAAGGACATGAACTCATCATTTTTTATGGCTGCATAGTATTCCATGGTGTATATGGGCCACATTTTCTTAATCCAGTCTATCATTGTTGGACATTTGGGTTGGTTCCAAGTCTTTGCTATTGTGAATAATGCCACAATAAACATACGTGTGCATGTGTCTTTATAGCAGCATGATTTATAGTCCTTTGGGTATATACCCAGTAATGGGATGGCTGGGTCGAATGGAATTTCTAGTTCTAGATCCCTGAGGAATCGCCACACTGACTTCCACAAGGGTTGAACTAGTTTACAGTCCCACCAACAGTGTAAAAGTGTTCCTATTTCTCCACATCCTCTCCAGCACCTGTTGTTTCCTGACTTTTTAATGATTGCCATTCTAACTGGTGTGAGATGGTATCTCATTGTGGTTTTGATTTGCATTTCTCTGATGGCCAGTGATGGTGAGCATTTTTTCATGTGTTTTTTAGCTGCATAAATGTCTTCTTTTGAGAAGTGTCTGTTCATGTCCTTCGCCCACTTTTTGATGGGGTTGTTTGTTTTTTTCTTGTAAATTTGTTGGAGTTCATTGTAGATTCTGGACATCAGCCCTTTGTCAGATGAGTAGGTTGCGAAAATTTTCTCCCATTTTGTAGGTTGCCTGTTCACTCTGATGGTAGTTTCTTTTGCTATGCAGAAGCTCTTTAGTTTAATTAGATCCCATTTGTCAATTTTGGCTTTTGTTGCCATTGCTTTTCGTGTTTTAGACATGAAGTTCTTGCCTATGCCTATGTCCTGAATGGTAATGCCTAGGTTTTCTTCTAGGGTTTTTATGGTTTTAGGTCTAACGTTTAAGTCTTTAATCCATCTTGAATTGATTTTTGTATAAGGTGTAAGGAAGGGATCCAGTTTCAGCTTTCTACATATGGCTAGCCAGTTTTCCCAGCACCATTTATTAGATAGGGAATCCTTTCCCCATTGCTTGTTTTTCTCAGGTTTGTCAAAGATCAGATAGTTGTAGATATGCGGCATTATTTCTGAGGGCTCTGTTCTGTTCCATTGATCTATATCTCTGTTTTGGTACCAGTACCATGCTGTTTTGGTTACTGTAGCCTTGTAGTATAGTTTGAAGTCAGGTAGTGTGATGCCTCCAGCTTTGTTCTTTTGGCTTAGGATTGACTTGGTGATGTGGGCTCTTTTTTGGTTCCATATGAACTTTAAAGTAGTTTTTTCCAATTCTGTGAGGAAAGTCATTGGTAGCTTGATGGGGATGGCATTGAATCTGTAAATTACCTTGGGCAGTATGGCCATTTTCATGATATTGATTCTTCCTACCCATGAGCATGGAATGTTCTTCCATTTGTTTGTATCCTCTTTTATTTCCTTGAGCAGTGGTTTGTAGTTCTCCTTGAAGAGGTCCTTCACGTCCCTTGTAAGTTGGATTCCTAGGTATTTTATTCTCTTTGAAGCAATTGTGAATGGGAGTTCACTCATGATTTGGCTCTCTGTTTGTCTGTTGTTGGTGTATAAGAATGCTTGTGATTTTTGTACATTGATTTTGTATCCTGAGACTTTGCTGAAGTTGCTTATCAGCTTAAGGGGATTTTGGGCTGAGACAATGGGGTTTTCTAGATATACAATCATGTCATTTGCAAACAGGGACAATTTGACTTCCTCTTTTCCTAATTGAATACCCTTGATTTCCTTCTCCTGCCTAATTGCCCTGGCCAGAACTTCCAACGCTACGTTGAATAGAAGTGGTGAGAGAGGGCATCCCTGTCTTGTGCCAGTTTTCAAAGGGAATGCTTCCAGTTTTTGCCCATTCAGTATGATATTGGCTGTGGGTTTGTCATAGATAGCTCTTATTATTTTGAGATATGTCCCATCAATACCTAATTTATTGAGAGTTTTTAGCATGAAGTGCTGTTGAATTTTGTCAAAGGCCTTTTCTGCATCTATTGAGATAATCATGTGGTTTTTGTCTTTGGTTCTGTTTATATGCTGGATTACATTTATTGATTTGCGTATATTGAACCAGCCTTGCATCCCAGGGATGAAGCCCACTTGATCATGGTAGATAAGCTTTTTGATGTGCTGCTGGATTCAGTTTGCCAGTATTTTATTGAGGATTTTTGCATCAATGTTCATCAAAGATATTGGTCTAAAATTCTCTTTTTTTGTTGTGTCTCTGCCAGGCTTTGGTATCAGGATGATGCTGGCCTCATAAAATGAGTTAGGGAGGATTCCCTCTTTCTCTATTGATTGGAATAGTTTCAGAAGGAATGGTACCAGTTCCTCTTTGTACATCTGGTAGAATTCAGCTGTGAATCCATCTGGTCCTGGACTCTTTTTGGTTGGTAAGCTATTGATTATTGCCACAATTTCAGCTCCTGTTATTGGTCTATTCAGAGATTCACCTTCTTCCTGGTTTAGTCTTGGGAGAGTGTATGTGTCGAGGAATTTATCCATTTCTACTAGATTTTCTAGTTTATTTGTGTAGAGGTGTTTGTAATATTCTCTGATGGTAGTTTGTATTTCTGTGGGATCAGTGGTGATATCCCCTTTATCATTTTTTATTGCATCTATTTGATTCTTCTCTCTTTTTTTCTTTATTAATCTTGCTAGCGGTCTATCAATTTTGTTAATCCTTTCAAAAAACCAGCTCCTGGATTCATTAATTTTTTGAAGGGTTTTTTGTGTCTCTATTTCCTTCAGTTCTGCTCTGATTTTAGTTGTTTCTTGCCTTCTGCTAGCTTTTGAATGTGTTTGCTCTTGCTTGTCTAGTTCTTTTAATTGTGATGTTAGGGTGTCAATTTTGGATTTTTCCTGCTTTCTCTTGTGGGCATTTAGTGCTATAAATTTCCCTCTACACACTGCTTTGAATGTGTCCCAGAGATTCTGGTATGTTGTGTCTTTGTTCTCATTGGTTTCAAAGAACATCTTTATTTCTGCCTTCATTTCGGTTACGTACCCAGTAGTCATTCAGGAGCAGGTTGTTCAGTTTCCATGTAGTTGAGCGGTTTTGAGTGAGATTCTTAATCCTGAGTTCTAGCTTGATTGCACTGTGATGTGAGAGATAGTTTGTTATAATTTCTGTTCTTTTACATTTACTGAGGAGAGCTTTGCTTCCAACTATGTGGTCAATTTTGGAATAGGTGTGGTGTGGTGCTGAAAAAAATGTATATTCTGTTGATTTGGGGTGGAGAGTTCTGTAGATGTCTATTAGGTCCACTTGGTGCAGAGCTGAGTTCAATTCCTGGGTATCCTTGTTGACTTTCTGTCTCGTTAATCTGTCTAATGTTGACAGTGGGGTGTTAAAGTCTCCCATTATTAATGTGTGGAAGTCTAAGTCTCTTTGTAGGTCACTCAGGACTTGCTTTATGAATCTGGGTGCTCCTGTATTGGGTGCATATATATTTAGGATAGTTAGCTCTTCTTGTTGAATTGATCCCTTTACCATTATGTAATGGCCTTCTTTGTCTCTTTTGATCTTTGTTGGTTTAGAGTCTGTTTTATCAGAGACTAGGATTGCAACCCCTGCCTTTTTTTGTTTTCCATTTGCTTGGTAGATCTTCCTCCATCCTTTTATTTTGAGCCTATGTGTGTCTCTGCACGTGAGATGGGTTTCCTGAATATAGCACACTGATGGGTCTTGACTCTTTATCCAATTTGCCAGTCTGTGTCTTTTAATTGGAGCATTTAGTCCATTTACATTTAAAGTTAATATTGTTATGTGTGAATTTGATCCTGTCATTATGATGTTAGCTGGTTATTTTGCTCGTTAGTTGATGCAGTCTCTTCCTAGTCTCGATGGTCTTTACATCTTGGCATGATTTTGCAGTGGCTGGTACCGGTTGTTCCTTTCCATGTTTAGCGCTTCCTTCAGGAGCTCTTTTAGGGCAGGCCTGGTGGTGACAAAATCTCTCAGCATTTGCTTGTCTGTAAAGTATTTTATTTCTCCTTCACTTATGAAGCTTAGTTTGGCTGGATATGAAATTCTGGGTTGAAAATTCTTTTCTTTAAGGATGTTGAATATTGGCCCCCACTCTCTTCTGGCTTGTAGAGTTTCTGCTGAGAGATCCACTGTTAGTCTGATGGGCCTCCCTTTGAGGGTAATCTGACCTTTCTCTCTGGCTGCCCTTAACATTTTTTCCTTCATTTCAACTTTGGTGAATCTGACAATTATATGTCTTGGAGTTGCTCTTCTCAAGGGGTATCTTTGTGGTGTTCTCTGTATTTCCTGAATTTGAATGTTGGCCTGCCTTGCTAGATTGGGGAAGTTCTCCTGGATAATATCCTGCAGAGTGTTTTCCAACTTGGTTCCATTCTCCCCGTCACTTTCAGGTCCACCAGTCAGACGTAGATTTGGTCTTTTCATATAGTCCCATATTTCTTGGAGGATTTGCTCATTTCTTTTTATTCTTTTTTCTCTAAACTTCCCTTCTCACTTCATTTCATTCATTTCATCTTCCATCACTGATACCCTTTCTTCCATTTGATCGCATCAGCTCCTGAGGCTTCTGCATTCTTCACGTAGTTCTTGAGCCTTGGTTTTCAGCTCCATCAGCTCCTTTAAGCACTTCTCTGTATTGGTTATTCTAGTTATACATTCTTCTAAATTTTTTTCAAAGTTTTCAACTTCTTTGCCTTTGGTTTGAATATCCTCCCATAGCTGGGAGTAACTTGATCGTCTGAAGCCTTCTTCTCTCAGCTCGTCAAAGTCATTCTCCGTCCAGCTTTGTTCCGTTGCTGGTGAGGAACTGCGTTCCTTTGGAGGAGGAGAGGCACTCTGCTTTTTAGAGTTTCCAGTTTTTCTGCTCTGTTTTTTCCCCGTCTTTGTGGTTTTATCTACTTTTGGTCTTTGATGATGGTGATGTACAGATGGGTTTTTGGTGTGGATGTCCTTTCTGTTTGTTAGTTTTCCTTCTAACAGACAGGACCCTCAGCTGCAGGTCTGTTGGAGTACCCGGCCGTGTGAGGTGTCAGTCTGCCCCTGCTGGGGGGTGCCTCCCAGTTAGGCTGCTAGGGGGTCAGGGTCAGGGACCCACTTGAGGAGGCAGTCTGCCCCTTCTCAGATCTCCAGCTGCGTGCTGGGAGAACCACTGCTCTCTTCAAAGCTGTCAGACAGGGACATTTAAGTCTGCAGAGGTTACTGCTGTCTTTTTGTTTGTCTGTGCCCTGCCCCCAGAGGTGGAGCCTACAGAGGCAGGCAGGCCTCCTTGAGCTGTGGTGGGCTCCACCCAGTTCAAGCTTCTCGGCTGCTTTGTTTACCTAAGCAAGCCTGGGCAATGGCAGGCGCTCCTCCCGCAGCCTCACTGCTGCCTTACAGTTTGATCTCAGACTGCTGTGCTAGCAATCAGAGAGACTCCATGGGCATAGGACCCTCTGAGCCATGTGTGGGATATAATCTCCTGGTGCGCCGTTTTTTAAGCCCATTGGAAAAGTGCAGTATTCGGGTGGGAGTGACCCGATTTTCCAGGTGCCGTCTGTTACCCCTTTCTTTGACTAGGAAAGGGAACTCCCTGACCCCTTGTGCTTCCCAAGTGAGGCAATGCCTCGCCCTTCTTCGGCTCGCACATGGTGCGCGCACCCACTGGCCTGAGCCCACTGTCTGACACTCCCTAGTGAGATGAACCCGGTACCTCAGATGGAAATGCAGAAATCACCCGTCTTCTGTGTTGCTCACGCTGGGAGCTGTAGACCGGAGCTGTTCCTATTCGGCCATCTTGGCTCCTCCCAGATTGTTCATTTCTTTATAAAGAAACACAACTATTTTTTTTGTATGTTGATCTCATACTCTGTAACTTTGCTGAATTTATTAAGTAGCTTTAGCATCATTTCTTCTTTAAACATTTGGTAGAATTCACCAGTGTAGTCACCTGGCCCTACTGCTTTCTTATTTGGAAGGTTATTAATTATTGACTTAATTTTTTAATAGATATAGGCTTGTTCAGATTACCTATTTTTTCTTGTGTGAGTTTTGGTAGATTGTGTCTTTCAAGGAATTTGTCCATTTCATCTCAGTTATCAAATTTTTGGATATAGAGCCATTTATAGTATTCCTTTTTATCCTTTTAATGTCAATGGAATCAGTAGTTATGGCCCCTTTTTCATTTCCAATATCAGTAATTTGTTTCTTTTCTCTTTCTTTCTTGATTAGCCTGACTAGAAATTGATCTTTTCTTAGAACTCGTTTTTGCTTTCATTGATTTCCTCTATTGTTTTCATTTCATTGATTCCTCCTCTAATTGTTATTTTTTTTTCTGTTTACTTAAGATTTAATTTACTCTTTTTCTCTGGTTCCTATGGTAAAAACTCAGAATATTGATTTAGGTTTTTTTTCTTTTCATATATATATATATATATATATATATATATATATATATACACACACACACACATATATACATATATACACATATACACACATATATATACATATACATACACACATTCAATACTACAAATTTTTCTTTAAACACTGCTATTGTGGCATCTTAAAAATTTTGATACATCGTATTTTCATTTTCTCATTTAGTTCAAAATATTTGTATTTCCCTGAGATTTCTTCTTTGACCCATGTGTTATTTAAAAGTGTGTTGTTTAATATTAAAATACTGTGGTATTTTTGGCTATATTTCTGTTATTGACATTTAGTTTAATTCTTTTGTGGTCTGAGAGTATATTTATATGATTTCTGTTTTTAAGAACTTGTTAAGGTATGTTTTATGGCCCAGGATATGGCCTATCTTGATGAGTGTTCCATGTAAGCTTGAGAGGAAAGTGTGTTATGCATTGTTGGAAGAATTATTCTATAAATGCCAATTAGATCAAGTTGACTGATGGTGCTGTTCAGTTCATCTATATACTTAATAATTTTCAGACTGCTGGATATAATGATTACTGATAGAAGGATGTTGAAGTCTCTATTATAGTATATTTATCTATTTCTCCATGTAGTTCTATTAATTTTTGCCTCATATAGTTTGACTCTGTTGTTAGGCTTATACACATCTAGAATTGTCATGCCTTCTTGTAGATTGACTCCTTTATTATTATGTAACATCCATCTTAATCTCAAATAATATTCCTTGCTCTAAAATATTCTCTGTCTAGAATTAACATAGCTACTCCAGCTTTCTTTAGATTAGTGTTAGCATGGTACATCTTTCTCTGTCCATTTACTTTTTTTTTAATCCAGCTTTACTGAGGTATAATTGACAACTAAAAATTGTATTCACCTAAGTTTTACAATATGATGTTTTGAGGTATGTATACATTGCAAAATAATTAATACATGTTAAATTAATTGAGCTAATTGACATATCACCTCACATTGTTTCTCCAATTCATTTACTTTTAATGCACTTCTGCCTTTATATTTGGAGTAGGTTTCTTGTAGACAATGTATAGTTGAGTCTTATTATTCTTATCCATGCTAATAGTCTCTGCTGAACCCAGGAGGGGTTGAGCCAAGGGCGTGTAAAAATATCTCAAAGCTTTTCTACCATTTTTAAGTCACCTTTTTCTTGCTTCAGCCTTTGTTCGGTTGCTGTAAATCTTTGACTACTTTCCACAGTTCTAATAAAATTAAGACAGTTTTTGCTTGCGTTTTTTTTTTTTCTTTTTTTGAGACAGAGTCTCGCTCTGTTGTCCAGGCTGGAGTGCAGTGGTGCGATCTCAGCTCACTGCAAGCTCCGCCTCCCGGGTTCACGCCATTCTCCTGCCTCAGCCTCCCGAGTAGCTGGGACTACAGGCGCCCACCACCACGCCCAGCTAATTTTTTTGTATTTGTAGTAGAGACGGGGTTTCACTGTGTTAGCCAGGATGGTCTCGATCTCCTGACCTCGTGATTCGCCCGCCTCAGCCTCCCAGCGTTTTTTGATATTTCTCTACAGGAATGGTCACTCGGAGTTATCTACTCTCCCATTTTTATTGACATCTGTCAGCTGTTTTAATATTTCATTGGCTTTTTAATTAATCAAAACTTAAAAAATCAATTCTAATATTTTAATCTAACCTGCTAATTTCTGATTTTGTATTAAATCAGTTTATCCCCCTTAATTTTTTTTTATTTTTTAAATAATTTAGGCCTAGATGTTGAGATTATTTATTTTCTTTCTTTAAAAACAAGTGGTCTAATACTATGTATTTTATCTGAGTATAAGGTTGGCTGTATAAAGTTTTTAAATGTAGTAGCCTTATTATTACTTTTAAAAGCAGTCTATAATTGTAGTTCTTATTATCTATTTGTTTGATGTAAGACTGGTTATATCTACTTGAACTATTTCAGTGCCACAGATACAAAGGTTCATGAGTGTCTTTACTGTGGATTGCACTATTTATCATTATAAATGCCATTTTTAAGCATCAGTGATTTTTGTTTTGATTCTAATTTGTTCAGTATTATAGACCTGCTTTATCACGTTTTTAAGTTCCTTTTTATGTTGATATTTTAGAATTTATTCATACTATTTTAGTCTACTGTACTCTTTAAAAATTATGCCTTTATTTTGGTGTCAACTTCAAGAATTATATGAAACTTATTGAACCCTCCTATCCCTGAATGAGACAATTATGTAAGCACATGTTCCTTTTCATTTTTCATATTTTGTTGAAACAGTAGATAATGTTGGTTATAGATATCTTAATTTTTAAATTATGACTATTCTGGTTTAAAAACCTCTTAATATTTACATTAATCATCACAGTCATATTAACAACTAATGACAATTATTTGCAATAAGCAGTAAGCTTTACTGGGCTTGTTTCTTACAACCTTTATTCTTTTTCACTCTTCTAGGTGCATTCTTTTTACTTTTCTTATTTTTTTTTTGGAACTGTGAGATTAACATAATATTCTATACTCCTTGGGAATGTAGACATGTGTCTTTGACAGATGTCAGCAGTGTTTGGACAATGTTTAAATGTGAATGCCTTTAGCCTGGCCATGCTCCCTGGCTCACCTCAATCCTGATCGCTCCTTCCTTCCTGCTTGATATACCTTCTTGCATAACAATTTGTATTTATAAATTCTGTTTCCTAGACCACATACAATTTCTACTATCCAAGTGTTTAAAATGTGATCCTGTGTTCTTACATTGAGTTAACACCCTGCCTAATGCCTTTTTCTTTTGTACTTAGGCTTTGGAAGATCGGGTATGGGAACTCTTGCAGGAAGCAGACAAGACAGCTGAAGAGAACAAGGATCAGAGTCAGGTCTATGATGCCATGGCCGAGACTCTGGGTGAAGCATGGGCAGCTCTAGTGTCCATGCTTGAAAGACGAATGGAGCTCCTTAGGTTGACTTCTGATTTTTTTGAAAATGCCTTAGAGGTTTGTACTTTAAAAAACTTCTCCCTTCCCCACATCAGAGCAAATGAATAGCACTCCTGAAAATGTTTGTTTTTTCACAAATAGACATTGCAAGCAGTTAAAAAAATGGCAGAATAACCAAAACATACATACACAATATATTTAATTTTTGATTGTCAAAAAAGTAAAATTATCACTATTTTAAGAGTAGATCTTCAAACAAAAACAAAGTACAGTTAAATAACTAAAATTTGGTAAAATATTAAGTAATAATGGGAACGCTCATAAGTCATTATGATTATTTCCCTCTATAGAAGGTAGTAATACAGTTACTAAATCAAACAATTACCCTGATTGTAGGATTACTAAGAAATGCTGGTCTAGAGTGTTGTTCTTGGCTAAAAGTTGGAGAATAAAATTTCCTTTTGCTGCTTATGTTTTAAAAAGGCAATTATAGAATATTCCATAGGATATTTGATTCATAAATATAGCATTTTATGAGTACTTTCCTAAGGCGTATAGTTGATTTTCCATAGTTTGAACACCTTACAATACAAGAGAAGGAAAAAGTCCTCTGGAGCTAAGAAGGTCATGTCTCCATGTGATTTTTCTCAAATTCTACAATTTTTTGAGTTTTCTAATTTCAAAATGTGAGAGTTCAAAGAACATTATCAAAAGAGGTGTTATATTTGGTATAAGACAGTTATTGGAAATTTCACTTTTAACTTCTCTGTCAAGTGGCAGCCCATTCATTTTGATGTGAGAGCACTGCTTCATTATGATAAAGCACTAGCTTTGAAAAATATGACATTTTAAACTGGAAATTCAGGACTTAAATCCAAAATAATGAAGGAAAGAAGATTAGTAATAGAACCTAAAAATTGGAGTAGGCAATCTCATGCATCATGAACTTGTTTAAAAGCAAAAGGGAGGAATAAAAACCTTATTATAACTTTCAAGGCTTGTTTTTCACAATTTGAACACCGAAGTTTAACTCATTTCAGAGACCATCTTGGAAAAAGTTTCATACACCATCTTTCTTCCCTGAAAAGAAATAAAACAGCTGAAATACACCTACAGAGGCCAAATTATAGGTATATCCGATTCATTCTATCTTAGTAAGTAGGATATAGTTGTCAACTGTCCTTGAAACTCAGCTGTTTTGAGCCCAGGACATTTTCTTTTTTTCTAGTGTTAGAGCAATATTTGTTTCTCACTGTGTTTTAGTGTTAATGCTAGCTTATTTTCTCCATGATGAGTAAATTCCTTTCAGATATAACATGAAGTAAAAGGAAATAGTAGGCCAAATCATAATTAAGCCCAACAGTCTTATTCTTACACTTGCATGAGCTTTTATTGGATCTAGTGAAAAGACTAATTATTTTTTGTATTATCCTGTTTCCAATTTTGTGGATCACTTCATACTAAACTGAAGACAAACTCCTATATAATCCTTATGCCCCCTTTGTATGCCAAAGCCATTTTTATTAGTGATAAAAGAGAGTGGAGAGAGGAAAATACTGATAAAAGTAAACAGAACTTTAGGGAAACTTTTTCTGAGTAAAGCATTGTTTGCTTATTGGTTTATTTATTTTTAATTTGATAACAAGCTGAAATATAAATATAAATTAAATAGTGACCCTGGAAATTTTTGTAATGTTCTGCAGGTAACAAACAAACTACCTGCTAGGAATTTTTTTTCTTTTTAAAGATTCTCTTTAAATAATATTTTAAAAATCAGTTATTAGAAATTGAGTGAATTAGAGATGTAAATGATGTGGATATGACCCCCTTATTGAATTATGTGCATGCAGGAGTTTTTGAGAAATGAAAAATTACTAATAATTGCATGGCTGATCATTATTACAAGATTATTTCAGGCTCACAGACATAACTGTCAGTTGGGTTATTCTCACTTCGAACACTGTGCTATAATTTAGGAACACTGCCCCTGATTGGCAGCAGCAGATGTCCATCAGGTTGTTCTAATAGGATGACAGAGGCCTTCCTTGCATTTCCAAAATATGTCCCATGCTCTTCAGTCTCTTTCTCATCATTCTGTTTCGTTTATAATTGGATTTCATATGGCTGTTGTAATAAACTACAGTCGATTGTGTTAATCAAATAGTTACATTAAAATATTAAGAATCCCTAAATTCAAAGATGATAGTTTGGAGAAGACTTGAAAAAGAAGATAAGTACCGTGGTAAGCTTCCGTGTCTGATACTTTTCCTTAATTAGTTTATTCTAAACCCGGTCCAAAGGTGGATATATTAAAATGCTCATATAAATTGTGATAATTACTGTTGAATCTTAGTGCTAAAACAAGCCAACTATTTGTCTACCACTATAGACATACTGTGACAGGATAATCAAATATATTTTGCCATCTTCTAAAATTTGTTTCTAAGATTATTTTCCTGAGCATTTTAACATCACATTAATCATCTCTCTCAATCCCCCATTGCCTCTATGGAGAAAAAGAAAAAAGACAGACCAGTTATATTCCTCACCATTTAGAGTGTGAAATTACTATGCATTTCCCTTGAAACAGAGAATAAATTTCTCACTTGTCATTCTTGCTCCATCTAATCTCATTTTATTTATAGATGTAATGCATACAAATTATTGATAAAAATGCAAACAGAATTACAAATTATAGATTCAAATATTTAAATTTTACCTCCTGTCACTCATCCTTAATTTCATTTCTTCTCATTAAGTCACCATTTGGTGTGTATTTTTTGAGACCAATTTCTATACAAATATATATTTTTTTGCTTTGTATAAAATATAGGATTAGACTATGTATTATTCAGAAACTTGCATATTTCACTGCTAAGTTCAATTATAGAGGGAAAAAATAACTATACTTCAACCTTCTCTCTAAGTGAGTTCTTAAGCTACATTTACTTGTAAATGTGTAGATTACTTTTTAGTTAACCTTTTCTTGGTTTCCCTTAGCTAACTTTCTGCTTATTCTTAACTAAGTGCCTTAGAATGTTGAAAGTGACTGTATATATAGGACACTATAATTTTGGTTGAAAAATTTAATAGGCATTTGGACAGTAAACAGGCTGGTTTATTGCAGCATATATAATTAGGTATGAAAGGAGAAGAAAGTTCTTACCAATGACATTTTGTAAATTGACCACATGCAAACACACACCCTCACGCAAACACTGTAAGCCAAAACACACACAAACACATACAAACATATGCACTTGCACAATCACACATCCTCAGTTGGGCTACTAATTTATGAAAAACATCTCTGGGTAACTAACAACGGCACGTTAATTTTTATACAAATGTCTTTCCTCTGTATTTCTGTTGTAGTTTGCTATTAAAATAGACCAAGCTGAAGATTTCCTCCAGAATACTCATGAGTTTGAGAGTGCTGAGTCCTTAAAATCACTTCTTCAGCTTCATGAACATCATACTAAAGGCAAGAAATATGTTTATTTCTCACAGAAGTGTTTAGAGGTTTTAAAAGACGTTAATGTGAGAATGCTTATGTATGACAGTGTATTTTAAATTGATCTATTTATGTTTACCTCAGCTTGTTCTAAGAAAAGTTAAATAAAGCTTCATTCTTAATCATCTTCTGAAAGAAAGAACTAGTTGTGAATATTCTGAGAGGATGATAGAGGACATGCCTCCAGGAGATTCTGTTATTTGGTCTGCTAGAATTTAGCTCCTGAGGACAGAGACCATTTCTACCTTGTTCATCCCTTTACCCTTAGCATCTAGCAAGGTTCCTGGCCACATGGTAGATCCTCAAGAAATTTTCTTAGTTGAATAAATCATTGAATTCAGTGAATGTTCCTTCTAAGGGTCAATAAATGAAGGTCATTCTTTAAAAAGCAGCTCTGAATCAGCAAAATTCGTCTTTCACTATTGCAGTTAAAAAAATGGAATAGTGAATTTTTCCAGATGAAAATCTAATAAAACACTCTACAAAAAGATTTTCAGTTCCCTCTGAACAACTAGAAAGATAGTCTAGTTGTTAACCAACAATTTGTATGCCAAGCCTTTCTACAAGAATTTGGTGTGGGCCAGGAGTGGAGTAGGGAAACGCATTTGTGGAAAAGTAGTAGTTACCTGTCATCTTTTGCAATGGAAGGAGGTTAGATAAATAGAAACAACTGTTTCTTTTCTGCCTAATATGTCTTCTAATTTTACTGCCAAATAGAATAGGGTCTGGATAGAAAAGCTTCCTGAATTCATTTGTCACAGTTCTAACTTGACTTCTAGCTCCACCAGCCTGTCATTCTGGACAGGACCAAAAGGTGTTTTAAAGCCACAAATAGATTTAATGTTTATATTACCCTTCAAAAGACTCTAGACAATAGATCATTATGATAAATTACTTATTACAACTTTCTAAAACTCAAAGATTAAAGGACTCAATCTTTCCTATGTAAGATTAAAGGACTCAATCTTTCCTATGTAAATTCTTGTGAGATCCTACCAAATACATATATATAATTTCCACTGATTATTGTTCTATAGGACCTATCACTAATAGGGATTATAAAAAGCATCAAAAGTTTGTGCTTTAAAGCAACAGTTGCCCATTATTATACAGCAGTAGTAATCTAACTAGGTCCAAAGGAAATGAGTAGAATCACGTGAAATTCCTCCTAGGAGACTGGAAGGTAACAGATGGGTTCTGTGGTCTCAATTCAATCTTCTTTCAACCAACATGATCATCACACAGCAGCTTTACCTCCAGAAACCTGACAATGACGGATGCTGTTATTGAAGAGTTTCAATACTGAGGCAATCAAATGAAAGCATTCTCTAGAGGGACTGGGGGCTTGTAGAAGTAGGGGCTTTTCCATACACGTTTGGGAACAGAGCTGGCAGGGGGAATGTAGCTTTAATGCTGTTTTGTTGTTGTTACTGCTGTTGGCTCCTTCAAGTTCCTAGGATCTGCGGCACTGTGGGCCAGTTTATGTGGGGCACATGCTGCTTTGTTTCCACTTCTTTGGCATCCAGCTGACAGTGAAACTGATGTCTTGCTTTTCAGGGGTACAGCCTTCAGGAGTCCACTGGGTGTCCTTAGTCTGAAGAGATGGATAAAAATGCTAGTGGAAGACAGGAAACATAGTTTATTTTTATGATGAAAAAATATTCTTCCATTTTGATGACATATTTATTGTGAGAGTTTGTGCCCTTCTGTGTGATACTTGAAGCACAGAGATGACAGAGAACTCTCGTCAGGATACTTGTTCCCAGTTCATATGCCCAGTGGTGGCTTCAAGCGTTTTTGTTTTCATAAAACGAAAAAAATGAAGTTGATGCAATTTATTAACCAACTAATTCTGTGGGATATGATTAAGATTAGCTGATTTGAAATGCATATTAAAGGGTGAAATTCTGATTTTTTAGTTAAGTGCTTCATATCTATTATCTTTAAATTTAAGGAAATAAAATATGTCTATAAGTGCAGCTAGCTGTTCTAGTAAGTTTCTGAGATGTTGATCAGTTGAGTAGTACAAAACATGAGTGTTAGGATGACAAAAGCTGGAAAAACTATAATCAAACTTACCCCTAATAGTCACTTTATTTCAATTAGCTTCACCTATGCGTTCTCCTTATTCAGCAATGCTCAGGTTCCCTAATATGTAAGAAACTTATTCTTTAAGACTATGGAAGTTAGAACCAGGATTAATGGGTTGATATTTCTGCCCCCCGGAATGTTTCAGAAGAAGCTGGTTCCCTCCACCACATGACAATCCTTGAAAGAGAGAGAATAATATAACTTCTCCAGTCTTCTCTCCTTGGGGTTAAAATTACCTAGTTAGTTAAAGTCTTTTCCAGCAAATATGGTTTCCAGATTACTTACTGGCCTGGTTGCCCTCAATCCAAAACACACAATTAAACACTGTTTTCTGAACCCATAACCTCGTGAGAAATCCAGGGCCACGTGTCAGGGGAATACATGGCCGTTTTCCTCAGGAAGCCTGCAGTCTAGCAGGACATGTACACATTCGTTGGTGACTCCCTCTGTACTTCCTGTGGGTACTTCAGTACATCACCTCACACACTGTGTAGTAATAATTTATTTTCTTATTTATCTTCATCAACAGGTTGTGAGACCCAAGATCTCCAAAGCTGAGAATAGTGTCTAACCCGAAGTATATTTGTTGGGTGTTATTTGTATATAATTCCAATGTACGACATGGCAGAATGATGCAAAAGTGAGCAACAAACAAAGTGCTTTAGGGACATTAAGGAGAAGAAAATTTACTCTAAGCTCCAAAGAATGACAACTGCACCCTCCAGTTTTCTAAGGGTCTTCTTAAAATGAATGTAAGAACTGAGAAGCTGCATCACAAGAAGGATCATACTACTTCTTTTTCCTTCTTGGATGTTGTATATATCTTTTTTAAAATTTATTTTTATTTAGGTTTTTTTTAAAATTATACTTTAAGTTCTGGGGTACATGTTCAGAACGTGCAGTTTTGTTACATAGGTATACATGTGCCATGGTGGTTTGCTGCACCCATCAACTCGTCACTTACATTAGATATTTCTCCTAATGTTATCCTTCCCCTAACCCGTACCACCAGACAGGCCCCAGTGTGTGATGTTCCCCTCCCTGTGTCCATGTGTTCTCACTGTTCAACTCCCACTTATGAGTGAGAACATGTGGTGTTTGGTTTTCTGTTCTTGTGATAGTTTTGCTGAGAATGATGATTTCCAGCTTCATCCACGTCCCTGCAAAGGACATGAACTCATCCTTTTTTATGGTTGCATAGTATTCCATGGTGTGTGTATATGTGCCACATTTTCTTTATCCAGTCCATTATTGATGGACATTTGGGTTGGTTCCAAGTCTTTGCTATTGTGAATAGTACCACAATAAACATACGTGTGCATGTGTCTTCATAGTAGAATGATTTATAATCCTTTGGGTATATACCCAGTAATGGGATTGCTGGGTCAAATGATATTTCTAGTTCTAGATCCTTGAGGATTCACCACACTGTCATCCACAATGGTTGAACTAATTTACACTCCCACCAACAGTGTAAAAGCATCCCTATTTCTCCACATCCTCTCCAGTATCTGTTGTTTCCTGACTTTTTGATGATTGCCATTCTAACTGGTGTGAGATGTTATCTCATTGTGGTTTTGATTTGCATTTCTCTAATGACCAGTGATGATGAGCATTTTTTCATATGTTTGTTGGCTGCATAAATGTCTTCTTTTGATAAGTATCTGTTCATATCCTTTGCCCACTTTTTGATGGGGTTGTTTTTTTCTTATAATTTTTTTTTTTTTTTAATTGAGGTGGAGTCTCGCTTTGCTGCCCAGGCTGGAGTGCAGGGGCGCGATCTCAGCTCACTGCGACCTCCGCCTCCCTGGTTCAAGTGATTCTTCTGTCTCAGCCTCCTGAGTAGCTGGGACTTCAGGCCCACGCCACCAGGCCCGGCTAAGTTTTTTATTTTTCGTAGAGATGGGGTTTCACCATATTGGCCAGGCTGGTCTCAAACTCTTGACCTCGTGATCTGCCCGCCTCAGCCTCCCAAAGTGCTGGGATTACAGGCGTGAGCCACTGTGCCCGGCCTTTGTCTTGTAAATTTGTTTAAATTCTTTGTAGATTCTGGATATTAGCCCTTTGTCAGATGGATAGATTGCAAACATTTTCTCCCATTCTGTAGGTTGCCTGTTCACTCTGATGATAGTTTCTTTTGCTGTGCAGAAGTTCTTTAGTTTAATTAGATCCCATTTGTGTATTTTGGCTTTGGTTGCCATTGCTTTTGGTGTTTTAGACATGAAGTCTTTTCCCATGCCTGTGTCTTGAATGGTATTGCCCAGGTTTTCTTCTAGGATTTTTATGGTCCTAGGTCTTACGTTTAAGTCTTTGATTCATCTTGAGTTGATTTTCATATAAGGTGTAAGGAAGGGGTCCAGTTTCTGTTTTCTGCATATGGCTAGCAGGTTTCCCAACACCATTTATTAAATAGGGAATATTTTCCCCATTGCATGTTTGTATCAGGTTTGTCAAAGATCAGATTGTTGTAGATGTGTGGTGTTATTTCTGAGGCCTGTGTTCTGTTCCATTGGTCTATGTATCTGTTTTGGTACCAGTATCACGCTGTTTTGTTTGCTGTAGCATTGTAGGATAGTTTGAAGTCAGGTAGTGGGATGCCTCCAGCTTTGTTCTTCTTGCCCAGGATTGTCTTGGCTATATGGGCTCTTTTTTTGTTCCATATGAACTTTAAAGTAGTTTTTCCAATTCTGTGAAGAAAGTCAGTGGTAGCTTGATAAGGATAGCATTGAATCTATAAATTACTTTGGGCAGTATGGCCATTTTCACGATATTGATTCTTCCTATCCATGAGCATGGGATGTTTTTCCATTTGTTTGTGTCCTCTCTTATTTCCTTGAGTGGTGGTTGGTAGTTTTCCCTGAAGAGGTCCTTCACATCCCTTGTAAGTTGGATTCCTAGGTATTTTATTCTCTTTGTAGCAGTTGTGAATGGGAGTTCACTCATGATTTGGCTCTCTGTTTGTCTGTTATTGGTGTATAGGAATGCTTGTGATTTTTGCACATTGATTTTGTATCCTCAGACTTTGCTGAAGTTGCATATCAGCTTAAGGAGATTTTGGGCTGAGACGATGGGGTTTTCTAAATATACAATCATGTCATCTGCAAACAGAGACAATTTGACTTCTTCTCTTCCTATTTGAATACCATTTATTTCTTTCTCTTGCCTGACTGCCCTGGCCAGAACTTCCAATACTATGTTGAATAGGAGTGTTGAGAGAGGACATCTTTGTCTTGTGCCAGTTTTCAAAGGAAATGCTTCCAATTTTTTCCCATTCAGTATGATATTGGCTGCGGGTTTGTCATAAATAGAGCTTATTATTTTGAGATATATTCCATCGATACCTAGTTTATTGAGGGTTTTTAGCATGAAGAGGTTTTGAATTTTGTTGAAGGCCTTTTCTGCATCTATTGAGATAATCATGTGGTTTTTGTCATTGGTTCTGTTTATGTGATGGATTACGTTTATTGATTTGCATATGTTGAACCAGCCTTGCATCCCAGGGATGAAGCTGACTTGATTGTGATGGATAAGCTTTTTGATGTGCTGCTGGATTTGGTTTGCCGGTATTTTATTGAGGATTTTTGCATCGATGTTCATCAGGAATATTAGGTCCCATTTGTGGGATCTAAAAGAAAAAAATTTTCTTTTTTTGTTGTGTCTCTGCCAGGCTTTGGTATCAGAATGATGCTGGCCTCATAAAATGAGTTGGGGAGGATTCCTGCTTTTTCTATTGTTTGGAATAGTTTCAGAAGGAATGGTACCAGCTCCTCTTTCTATCTCTGGTAGAATTCAGCTGTGAATCCTGTGAATCCGTCTGGTCCTGAGCTTTTTTTTTTTTTTTTTTTTTGGTTGGTAAGCTATTAATTACTGCCTCAATTTCAGAACTTGTTATTGGTTTATTCAGGGATTTGACTTCTTCCTGGTTTAGTCTTGGGAGGGTGTATGTGTCCAGGAATTTATCCATTTCTTCTAGATTTTCTAGTTTATTTGCATAGAGGTGTTTATAGTATTCTCTGATTTTGTTTGTATTTCTGTGGGATCTGTGGTGATATGCCCTATATCATTTTTTATTGTGTCTATTTGATTCTTCTCTCTTTTCTTCTTAATTAGTCTGGCTAGCAGTCTGTTTTGTTGATCTTTTCAAACAACCAGCTCCTGGATTCATTGATTTATTGAAGACTTTTTCATGTTTCTGTCTCCTTCAGTTCTGCTCTGATCTTAGTTATTTCTTGTCTTCTGGTAGATTTTGATTTGTTTGCGGTTGCTTCTCTAGTTCTTTTAATTTTGATGTTAAGGTGTCAATTTTAGATCTTTCCTGCTTTCTTTTGTGGGCATTTAGTGCTATAAATTTCCCTCTACTCACTGCTTTAAATGTGTCCCAGAGATTCTGGTACATTGTGTTTTTATTCTCATTGGTTTCAAAGAACATCTTTATCTCTGCCTTCATTTCCTTATTTACCCAGTAGTCATTCAGGAGCATGTTGTTCCGTTTCCATGTAGTTGGGCAGTTTTGAGTGAGTTTCTTAATCCTGAATTCTAATTTGATTGCACTGTGGTCTGAGAGGCTGTTTGTCATGATTTCCGTTCTTTTGCATTTGCTGAGGAGTATTTTACTTCCAATTATGTGGTCAATTTTAGAATAATTGTGATGAGGTGCTGAGAAAAATGTATATTCTGTTGAATTGGGGTGGAGAGTTCTGTAGATGTCTATTAGGTCTGCTTGTTCCAGAGCTGAGTTCAAGTCCTGAGTATCCTTGTTAATTTTCTGTCTCATTGATCTGTCTAATATTGACAGTGGAGTGTTAAAGTGTCCCACTATTATTGTATGGGAGTCTAAGTCTCTTTGTAGGTCTCTAAGAACTTGCTTTATGAATCTGGGTGCTCCTGTATTGGGTGCATGTATATTTAGGATAGTTAGCTCTTCTTGCTGCATTGATCCCTTTACCATTATGTAATGCCCTTCTTTGTCTCTTTTGATCTTTGTTGGTTTAAGTCTGTTTTATGAGATTAGGATTGCAACTCTTGCTTTTTTTTACTTTCCATTTGCTTGGTAAATATTCCTCCATCCTTTTATTTTGAGCCTATGTGTGCCTTTGCACATAAGATGGGTTTCCTGAATACAGCACTCTAATGGGCCTTGACTGTATACAATTTGCCAGTCTGTGTCTTTTAATTGGTCCAGTTAGCCCATTTATATTTAAGGTTAATATTGTTATGTGTGAATTTGATCCTGTCATTATGATGCTAGCTGGTTGTTTTGCCTGTTAGTTGATGCAGTTTCTTCGTAGTGTCAATGTTCTTTACAATTTGTTATGTTTTTGCAGTGGCTGGTATGAGTTGTTCCTTTCCATGTTTAGTGCTTCCTTCAGGAGCTCTTGTAAGGCAGGCCTGGTGGTGACAAAATTCTCAGCATTTCCTTGTCTATAAAGGATTTTATTTCTCCTTCGCTTATGAAGCTTAGTTTGACTGCATATGAAATTCTGGGTTGAAAATTCTTTTCTTTAAGAATGTTGAATATTGGCCCCCACTCTCTTCTGGCTTTTAGGGTTTCTGCAGATAGATCCGCTGTTAGTCTTTGTGGGTAACCCTACCTTTCTCTCTGGCTGCCCTTAACATTTTTTCCTTCATTTCAACCTTGGTGAATCTGACGATTATGTGTCTTGGGGTTGCTCTTCTCGAGGAATATCTTTGCAGTGTTCTCTGTATTTCCTGAATTTGAATGTTGGCCTGCTTTGCTAGGTTGGGGAAGTTCTTCTGGATATATCCTGAAGAGTGTTTTCCAACTTGGTTCCATTCTCCTCATCACTTTCAGGTATACCAATCAAACGTAGATCTGGTCTTTTCACATAGTCCCATATTTCTTGGAGGCTTTGCTTGTTCCTTTTTTTTCTTTTTTCTCTAATCTTGTCTTCTCACTTTATTTCATTAAGTTCATCTTCAATCACTGATATCCTTTCTTCTGCTTGATCGATTCAGCTATTGAAACTTGTGTATACTTCACGAAGTTCTCCTGCCATGTTTTTCAGCTCCATGAGGTCATTTATATTCTTCTCTGCACTGGTTATTCTAGTTAGCAATTCATCTAACCTTTTTTTCAAGGTTCTTAGCTTCCTTGCATTGGGTTAGAACATGCTCCTTTAGCTCGGAGCAGCTTGTTATTGCCTACCTTCTGAAGCCTACTTCTGTCATTCGTCAAACTCATTCTCCGTCCAGTTTTGTTCCCTTGCTGGTGAGGAGTTTTGATCCTTTGGAGGAGAAGCAGCGTTCGGGTTTTTGGAATTTTCAGCCTTTTTGCACTGGTTTTTCCCCATCTTTGTGGATTTATGTACCTTTGGCCTTTGATGTTGGTGACCTTCAGATGAGGTCTTTGAGTGGATGTGCTATTCCTTTCTGTTTGTTAGTTTTCCTTCTGACAGTCAGGCCCCTCTGCTGCAGGTCTGCTGGAGTTTGCTGGAGGTCCACTCCTGACCCTGTGTGCCTGGGTATCACCAGTGGAGGCTGCAGAACAGCAAAGATTGACACCTGATCTTTCTTCTGGAAGCTTCGTCCCAGAGGGGCACCTGCTAGACGCCAGTCAGAGCTCTCCTGTACGAGGTGTCTGTCAGCCCCTACTGGGAGGTGTCTCCCAGTCAGGATACACAGGGGTCAGGGACCCACTTGAGGAGACAGTCTGACCCTTATCAGAGCTCGAATGCTGTGCTGGGAGGTCTGCTACTCCCTTCAGATCTGTCAGGCAGGGACGTTCAAGTCTGCTGAAGCTTCACCCTTAGGCACCCCTTTCCCCAGGTGCTCTATCCCAGGGAGATGGGAGTTTTATCTCTAAGTCCCTGACTGGGGCGGCTGCCTTTTTTTCAGAAATGCCCTGACCAGAGAAGAGAAATATGGCAGTCTGGCCACAGCAGCATTGCTGAGCTGCAGTGGGCTCCTACCAGTTGAAATTTCCCAGTGGCTTTGTTTACACTGTGAGTATAAAACTGCCTACTCAAGCCTCAGCAATGGCAGACGCCCCTAACACCACCAAGCTGGAACGTCCCAAGTCAATCTCAGACTGCTGCTGTGCTGACAGTGAGAATTTCAAGCCAGTGGATCTCAGTTTGCTGGGCTCTCTGGGGGTGGGACCTGCTGAGTCAGACCACTTGGCTCCCTGGCTTTAGCACCCCTTTCCAGGGGAGTGAAGAGTTTTGTCACGCTGGTGTTCCAGGTGCCCTGGGGTGTGGAAAAAAAGAACTCCTGCAGCTAGTTCGGTGTCTGCCCAAATGGCTGCCCAGTTTTGTGCTTGAAACCCAGGACCCTGGTGGGGTGGGCATTGGAGGGAATCTCCTGGTTTGTGGGTTGCGAAGACCATGGGACAAGCACAGTATCTGTGCTGGAGTTCCGCAGGTTGTCCCTCACGGCTTCCCCTGGGTAGGGGAGCAAATTCCCCTACCACTTGTGCTTCCTGGGTGAGGTGACGCCCCACCCTGCTTTGGCTCGCCTTCCATGGGCTGCACCCACTGTCCAACCAGTACCAATGAGATGAACCAGGTACCTCAGTTGGAAATGCAGAAATCACCTTCCTTCTGTGTCAATCTCTCTAGGAGCTGCAGACCCCAGCTGTTCCTATTCAGCCATCTTGCCAGCAATCGTGGATTTTTTTATATCTTAAACCTAGCTAGGGTATACATTCCTGGGGGCCCATTACGCTATTATCTCTACTTTTGTCTCTATTTGAAAATGCCCATTAATTATGTTCAAGAGAAACCATCCCACTGGGGAACATTTAGAATATTTTTTAAAGTATTAGGAAGAAATGTCTTACATGATCTCAGGACCAAGACGGTGACCTTGATGCATTTTAGAAAGTACTCATTTGGAAAGTTTATTTAACAAGCTATAAACCTATCCACATTGTGTATATCTATTATACCATCTTAAATTGGTTATTTATACTTAATAATTGTGGCAAACTATAGAGGTATTAATATAAAATATGATGTATTTTATGAACTTTAATGATAATTTTTTAGATTGAAAATTAATCAAAACAATTAATGAAAAGTTATCGACTGTCTTCTAAGTTCACATCACAAGGTGTTGTGTCAGTAAGTAGGATTTTGTATGTGCTGATACACAGTCTTTAAAATAAATTGACTGTAAAGATGTTCTTGAAGGTCGCAGTATATCTAGACAGTTTACTCTTGGGGAAAAACACATCACTTTGTAAGATCAACTGGCGGAATAAATAGCTAGGAAAATGTAAATTGTGAAAAAGCAAAATGGAAGAAACTGAAAGACCAAGGGAACTGGCAGAGGAAACTGAGGGAAGAATCCATCCACCTCAACAGCCATCGTGGTAGCAGGTAACAGACTGACTCAGCCTGGATACATTTTACAAGTTAACGCTGGCTCAGGAGGCTGTGTGCCTGGCAATACTGTGGTAGTTGTTATATTATTTTGGCAGAAGGTGAAACAGAAAACCAGAAAAAAAATGTGAATTTTAATTTTGGCTAATTGTTCATATTCTCATGGGAACCAGAACAGGTTGACCATTAGTCTGCAATACCCTGAGGGCCTAAAGTTGTGCCTCCCTCCCTCATTTGCAAAGTCTAATGTGTAAGAGTTAGTTACAGGAAGGAAGGAAACCCTGTGGAGACCCTGCTGCCTTCCCAAACTTCTCGTGTGTGGGCTGTATGTGTGTGTGTGTGTTTGTGTGTAGCTGTTCACAATATCATAACAAGCTCTTCAATGCAAAGGAAAAATACTGTTTCTCTCTCTATATAAAAGGAGACTCCATCATACTTTTTACTTCATTAAGGCTATACGGATTAAACTATTCAGTCTGATAGGCAAGGCCTGCTATAAGCTGCCTTTACCTCATTTCTCCAGGTGTGTCTTGGACCTCCCCATAAGAACTTGTTCTGAACAAATAGATCTTTTCCTGAACCCTACCCCCAGCCCCATCTTGTTCATGTTTGCTTCCATTTCTTTTTTCCAAAGAAACTGACTTGAATTATAATGTTCTCCCTGACTTTTCTTATGCTATTTACATTCTCCCATTCTCCTGACCTGGTTGAAGTCTGTGGTTGTTTTTGTCATTTGTTTCTTTGCATTGTTGACTGACAATCAAATTGCCCAGGGAACATAATCACACTCTCCTCATTCTGAGCAGATACTACTAGCTAATATTTTACAGGACCGATCTAGGTCATGTGGAATAAACTACTTCGAATTATTTCCTTTTCATCTCAAAATGCCTTTTTACAGTATATTAACTTATCTCATTCTCTCCTCCAGCTTTCCAAAAAAAAAAAAGTGTCAATTGAAAGAGAAAACTGGCCCAACTACCTCAGCCTACATCATTGCTGTGTAATAAACTGCCAAAAGTTAGAATGCTGAAGTTGAATGCATCCCTATAGTGGAAAGAACACTGAGCTGTACTAATCACAAGTCTTGAGTTTCAGCACCGGCTCAGTCCATTTTTATTAGTGTCTGGCTTGGTAAGATGCTTAGTCTCTGAGTGTTCTCCACAGTTCCCCCATCCTGAAAAAAAAAAAAAAAGTATATTTGACCCTGTTATTCTTTTGAGATACTGTCCTAGCATTTTCTTTTCTTCTAATAACAAATGTCTCAAAGATTGTCCTGCTTGTTGCCTTCCCACTTCTCAGCTCACTTTCTTCTCACTTCTCACTTCTCATTGCCTTCTTACTCCTCAACCTGGTAACTTGGCTTCTGTTTCCATCACAAAACCCAAAATCTTCTTCTCAACTTCTCTTTTTTACATCTCTGGAGAACTTCTGATCTCTAACATTTGTAGCTCCCCCAATTTCCACCCCCTCTTTCAAAACATTTCTTCTCACTCAAGCATTCTACAAAAATGATTGCAAATCTCCTGTGCCAGTCACTGTGCTAAGTGCTGGGTGCAGTCATGGTCTCTATCCTCATGTTGCAATGGAGCCTAGTGGTAAAGACAGACATTAAGTGTGAGAGTATTTGATCCCATCTGGTTTGTACTTTGAGGAAGTGACAGTTGACATGAAATATGAGTACAGTAAAGGTAACGAAGGAGAGTGTTGAGGAGAATGACGTCCCTGTGAGTGGACATAGTGAAAAGTTCAGGGTCAGGAGAGAGTATAGCATGTGTGAGGAATTTAAAGAAGATAAGAATGGAAAGTTGAGAGATTGAGACAATTTATAAAGGAAGGAAGAGACTAGACCATGGCAGACATAGTAATCTACATTAAGGGGTCTGTCTTTAATTTTAAGGCATTGGGGTGCCATTGTTGTAAGTGTGAGTGTGTGTGTGCATGCGTGTGTGTGTGAGAGAGAGAGGAAAGAAAGAAAGAAGGAAAGGAAAGAAAGAAAAAAAGAAAGAAGGAAAGAAGGGGAAGAAAGAAAGAAAAAGAAAGAAAAGAAAAAGAAAGAAGGGGAGGGAAAGAGATGCTATGTTTAGAAAAGCTCGCTGTGGCTAAAGTCTGGAGCATTGATAGATAGATTGGAGAGAGGATACAATTAAGAGAAGACTGCACATCCAGGCAACAAATGATGCTTTCCATGGTGAGGACAGAGAGAAGTAGACAGATGCCAGAGATAGCATATAAAATCAACAGGTCTTGATGATGGCGGGATGAAGGAGAGGGATGTCATGGACAACTCCTTCTTTCTGCCTGATGGAGAGTGGACAGTTCCCTAACTGCTCCTTCAATTGATCCCCAAGTGTAGATGCTCCTCAATGTGCTATTCTCAACTCTTTCTCCTTCTACACTTTCTCCCTTGGTAGTTCTTCAATTTTTAGGCTTAACATCTCAATTCTACAAGATGTTACCTAAACTTACAATGCTATTTACTCCAGAGATCACATACTGGTAGCCCATTTGGCAGATATCTATGCTTCATTATCTTGTGATTTTTTTAATTAAAAATATGAATTATGAAAGATTTAGAAGTCAGAACTTTCATATAAAATTTGCATTTGAAACTCTTTTAATAATTGGAAGCTCCATCAACACTGAACCCATATTCCTCATGTCAACAGTTCACCAGAACTGAGTGACAGCTGACCCTTTTAGCAAGCATTTTCCACTTTGTCATAGTCCCTGACATCTGGGCACTTGGCCACCACATTTATTGAGTTTTTGTTTGGTCATCCCAGGCACTAGCCTTTAAGTCTCAGCGTTAGTCCAATCACCTCAGAATGTAGAACACTTACCCAGCATCATACCACTGAAAACTGCAGCAATGTCAAAATCCCCCGCTCATTCTACTCCCTGTCCTGAATCACACAATTGCTGAACAAAGCATCCCATCAGTTGGCAGTTAGCACTATCACAATTGTTCGGCTAAGGTGTTTGACCAGTTTTGTCTTTGAAGTACTGTAGGCAGTTTCTGTTTACATATTTTAATTCCTTGCAGCACAACTTGTTTTTTATTAACATAAAAATTACATATATTTTAAATTATGAAGAGTCTGAATATTGCTGTATAGAAGCTTGCTAATATCATTATTCTTTTTTCTT
The DNA here is from genome assembly GCF_028885655.2 of Pongo abelii. NCBI lineage: Eukaryota > Metazoa > Chordata > Mammalia > Primates > Hominidae > Pongo > Pongo abelii. The sequence continues at coordinate 81,604,534 of NC_071996.2, read as the reverse complement.
TCTAATTTTCTTCTAGAACTCTTAGAACGGTCTTTAGCCCTTTTAAACAAAAGTCAACAACTCACTGACTTCATAGAAAAATTCAAGTGTGAAGGACCTAATGTGAATCCTGAGTTGATTCAGGGAGCTCATAGCAGCTGTCTGAAGATTGACAGCCTTCTTGAACTTCTACAAGACAGGAGAAGACAACTAGACAAGTACTTGAAGCAACAGTGGCAAGAATTGAGTCAGGTTCTGCAGATATGTCAGTGGGACCAACAAGAAAACCAGGTAACCCAAAGGGGCATTGGATGATGTTCCAGCCTCAGCTGATTAGTTGTTATATGGATTAACCATTCCCCGGGGCAGTTTGTCAGTCTTCATGGTCAAATCTTTTGGTCTTTGGTCCAAAAGGCTTTCATCCAAACTACCATGTTGTTTTTCCCTGTAAGTGATATAAAAATAAATATATGCATTTTTTCATTATACTGTTGATTGTATAAATGAGAGAACACCTGTGGGTAGTTTTGAGAATGAATGTATTCTATTGTTGGATTCTTCCTTCCTTCCAGGTCACTACTTTTAGACATGTTTCTTTGACATTTTGAAATGTTAATTGCAATTTTCTTAAAAGTTGAAGAGGCATGATACTGCCGAATTGTGCTAGATTGCTGCTTACATCAGTAAAAAAAGCCTGTCAGCCCAAAATAGAGATAATGTTCTTAGAAGAGTAGTCTGATGCCAATCAAGAAATATGACCTTGGCCCATAGCTGCAGGATCTGTGGTCAGAGGGCTTTGGGGGTTGATGAGTTTGCAGGCTCATTAGAGCTCATTACCCAGGCTGCGGGCACATTTCTGATGGGTTGTCAATGTGCTTGACATGCATTCCTTCTGCTACAATTATTTGATGTGAATAGTGGGCAGAACTCTCTTTGCAAACCCCCAACTCAAATAAGTGAGATGTTTATCACAACACTTCTGATTGTCTTAATTCCATGTTTAAACCTGTACAGATTAAGTGGAAGGAATTTTTAGGGAGGAATTATGTGGAGGGAGGTCTCCTGGCCTAGATACATAGGAAAGAGGTTTTTTCATATGTTTAATATTATTACTCCATCCAAATTGAAGAGACATTCATATAGCTGGAAGCGCATATGAGTCCAGAAGAAACTGGTTCTTATTTCAAGCTGGAAAAATAAGAGCTTAAAGGATGATCAACCTTTCAGTTAATACTTAGTGAGCACTTACTGTGTACCAGTTCCTATCATAAGTGCTGGGAATATACTAGACCACAAGACAGTGCCTTTTTCCTCTAGGAAATTTTCTTCTAATTCAGTGTTTCTTAACCTTGGCACTACTGACATTTGGTGCTAAGTAATTCCTGGTCGTGGGAGGCTGTCCTGTCCGGCACACTCTAGGATACTGAGCAGCATTGCTGGCCTCTATCAAGGAGATACCAGTATAACATCCCCAGTTGTGAAAAACCAAAACTGTCTCTCGACATTGCCAAATGTCCCCTGGGGGACAAAATTAATACCAGTTAAGAACCATTGTTCTAACGTGATGAGAAGGACTTATAATAAACAAATGATGAGTACGATGATAAACCTGATGATGAAATTGAATAAGGTAATGAATTTTGACATGTGTTGGTCAACTTTTCATCAAAGAAGGAATCAAAGAAGCCTCTCCGAGGAAGTGGCATAGAGCAGAGACCCAAATGCAGATGCCAGTCATTTATTCTCCTGCTTGCATTTTGTTGCCATTCCGCTCTAAGTCACCATACGCTTTCTCAGCTGCCTTGCTTTTATCATTTTACCCTGACTGCTGCCCACTTCTCCTGTCCTGCTTCTGTTGTGCTTTACCTGCTGACTCTGCGCTAGCCATTATACACTCTCACATGCACTTTCACATGCTCATTCCCCAAAGCATTATCGTCCAATGCAAAGGTCTTTTCCTGATGACTCTGGCATAACAAGAAGGAAATGAATCCTCAGGACACGAAACAACTTCAAATTGTAAGACAACTGTTTCCAAAGTTCTTCGTCCTTCTGAGCATGAGTGGGTGTATTTTAGCTCACTTGCTCCTCTCTGTCTGTCTCTCTCTGCCCTAATCCTGACCAGCCACCGTGTTCCCAGAGCTGCTATCCCCTTAAAGGAACCTTCCTTTTATCTCTTCATTCTTTTTTTTTTTTCTGTAGTGTTTTATTTTTTATTTTATTTTTATTGTTTTAATTATTATACTTTAAGTTCCAGGGTACATGTTCACAACGTGCAGGTTTGTTACATATGTATACATGTGCCATGTTGGTGTGCTGCACCCATTGACTCGTCATTTACATTAGGTATATATCCTAATGCTATCCCTCCCCGCTTCCCCCACCCCACAACAGGCCCCAGTGTGTGATGTTCTCCTTCCTGTGTCCAAGTGTTCTCATTGTTTAATTCCCACCTATGAGTGAGAACATGCAGTGTTTGGTTTTTTGTCCTTGCGATGTGTTTACAACCCCAAGCCCCTTCCTCTAGTGCTTCCAAAAATACATTAAAAACTCCTCTTGCTTTATCATACAGAGAAGTATTTGTCTTTTAAACCTCAACATCTCTTATCCAGATTAACACAGAGACCTTCTCTCTCCAAAAAAAAAAAAAAAAAAGCTCATCAAAAAGGCTTCCCAAACAGAACAGTTTTCCCAAGAATAAGAAAATAGCTACAGTAAATTTTATTTATTTATTTTTAAAACAGTAATTTTACCTTTCTGCCCCATGACTATAGCAGTAATCATCCAGTTGAATCCTCTGTAGTAAAAAAAAAAAAAAAAAAAAAAAAGGGAAAAAAAATCACCTGAAAATTTAGAAGATTCAAAGGGAACATTCTAACCCAGCCACATTCTTAAAGGAAATCTAAATACTTTGCTAAACCTGGAAAGCAGAAATATATTTGCTAATAAGTAAAATAAGGTATAGCAGAAGGTTTCTGACTTGGTAAGTTCTCTAACTTATGGGGTCTCATTTTTTTTTTAGAGGTGAGTGCCTTTGGGAGGCGTGCTTTTTAAAAAGTAAAGTTTATTTTTTTAGAGCACTTTTAAGTTCACAGCAAAATTGAGAGAAAGGTACAGGGATTTCCTATATGCTCCCTGCCCCCACACCTGCATTTTCCCTCTTTATCAGCATCCCCCCTCAGAATAGCTTGTTTACAATCAATGGACCTACAGTGACACATCATTATCACCCAGAGTCCACAGTTTACATGAAGGTTCACTCTTGATGATGTACATTCCAAATGTCCAATTCCATGTACCTATGGGTTTGAACAAATGTATAATGACAGGCATCCACCATTATAGCATCATAGAAACCATTTTCACTGCCCTAATAATCCTCCGTGCTCTGCTTGTTCATTGCTCCCTTCCCTCTAACCCCTGGTAAACACTAATCTTTACTGTTCCCATAGTTTTGCCTTGTCCAAAATGTCATAGTTAGGATCATACAGGACTTTTCAGATTGGCGTTTTTCATTTAGTAATATGCATTCAAGTTTCCTTCATGTCCTTTCATGGCTTGATAGCTCATTTATGCTTAAAGCTAAATAATATTCTAGACAACCCTGGGCAAAGTAGGGAGACCCTGTCTCTACAAAAAATGTTTTAAAGTAGCCAGGTGTGATGGTGTGTACCTGTGATCCCAGCTACTCAGGAGGCTGAGGTCAGAGGATCCCTTGAGTCTGGTGGGTTGAGACTGCAGTGAGCCATGATTATGCCACTACACTCCAGTCTGGGTGACACAGAGCAAGACTCTGTCTCAAAAAACATAAATAAATAAATATCCCATTGTCTGCATATACCACAGTTTGTTCATCCATTAATCTACTGACATCTTAGTTGCTTCCAAATTTTGGCAATTATGAATAAAGCTGTTATGGGCATCCATGTGCAGCTTTTTATGTGAACATAAGTTTTCAATTTATATAGATAAATACCAAGGAACACGATTGCTGGATCATATGGCGAGAGTGTGTTTAGTTTTGTAAGAAACTGCTGAACTATTTTTCAAAGCAGCTGTACCATTTTGGATTCCCACCAGCAATGAATGAGCATTCCTGTTGCTCTACATCCTTGTCAGCGTTTGGTGTTGTCAGTGTTCTAGATTTTGGCCACTTTAATAGGGGTGTTGTGGTGTCTCGTTGCTGTTTTAATGGGCCTTACCTTTAAATTGGGAATAATACTTAACTCACAGAGTTGCTATAAGGATTAAATGAAATAATGTGCAAAACATGTAGCACAATGCATAGCATTTTAAGAGGTACTTAATAAATATTAGTTTATTTGCCCTCCCTCTCTGTGATTAAACCTTACAACTTATAAAAGCGTTCTCGGCCAGGCCTGGTGGCTCACGCCTGTAATCCCAGCACTTTGGGAGGCCGAGGCGGGTGGATCACCTGAGATCAGGAGTTTGAGATCAGCCTCAACATGGAGAAACCCTGTCTCTACTAAAAATACAAAATTAGCCAGGCATGGTGGTGCATGCCTGTAATGCCAGCTACTTGGGAGGCTGAGGCAGGAGAACTGCTTGAACCTGGGAGGCGGAGGTTGTGGTGAGCCGAGATCGTGCCATTGCACTCCAGTCTGGGCAACAAGAACAAAACTCCATCTCAAAAAAAAAAAAAAAGTTTTCTCATTCAGCCCAGATTCTTTCCCCCGGGTGTAGCATTACTGTTGTTATACATGTCAGGGTCTCTTAATACTGTTTAGTTATTGGAGGCTGTTACAAGTATAGTTAGGCTTTAAGAATGCACATTCGTGGTCAAGGGAATGAGGCTGTCATTTAGACTCCATTCCTAACAGCACTTGAACAAAAATTAATTGTAATAAGAACAATAAACATTATAGTAAATATAATCAGTCAATAAACAAGATAGTCATTTCCTTAAATATAAAATTTAGGCTCTTAGGCTGGGCGTGGTGGTGAATGCTTATAATACCAGCACTATGGGAGGTGAGGCGGGCAAATTGCTTGAGCCCAAGAGTTCGAGACCAGCCTGGGTAACATGGCAAAACCCTGTATCTACAAAAAACACACATGCACAAATTATCCAGGCATGGTGCCATGCTCCTGTAAGCCCAGATGCTTGGGAGGCTGAGATGGATGGGTGGCTTGAGCCCAGGAGGCCAAAGCTGCAGTGAGCCAAGATCGCACCATTGCATTTCAGTCTGGGTGACAGAGTGAGACCCTCTGTTTCAAAAAATAAAATAAAAATAAAATTTAGACTCTGAATCTTAAAACACCTATGTTACATTTTCTCTTGTTAACAGCAGCGACAGTGGTTGGAGTAGTTAGTTAATAAAGCTGAGTATTGTCTCTTTATGCTTGTAAGAGTACAGATCCTGGGGCCGTACTGTTGGCTGGGTTCAAATCCTGGCTTCACCACTTACTGGCTGAGTAACAGCAGTTATTTAACTTCCCTGAGGCTCAGTTTTCTGTAAAAATATGAATAATAATACCAACTACTATCTTAGCAGTTGTTACCATCATGTCTGAAAAAGATAGTGAAGGCCCAGCATATTACATACTGTCCCACTCCTCGCCCCTGCAATGTCATGCTCAGATGACGATTGGTCTCAGATTGAAGACCGGTTTTATTGTTTGAGTTCAGAGGATGTGATAAAATAAAAGTCAGTTTAATAATATTAACAGCTACCCTTGTTCAACGGGCACTGAATTGATAGTTTAAAACAAAAAGTAGTACCTTTTTTTTCTGCTTGTGATTTAAAAATACTTCTTTGTTAAAATGTAGACATCACCCTCCATGCAGATTGCTACTAGAAATTTGGCATACTGCCACCTTCTAGACTTTTATCCAAGCATGAGCATAGTCATAGGCACACACACATTCATTAAAAAAAACTAAACAAACAAATCAAAATTAATTGAATTAGCCTATATATACTATATTATAACCTTTTTTTGTTAAATTGAAAAAAAATCATAAACATATTCTGTGTTTAAATCAATTAATTTTAATAAGTGTATAGTATTCTGCTATTTGAATATAACATAATTTAAACAGTATTTTATTAATGAGGAAATAGAATTGCTTTGATTTCTTAATATTATAAACAATAATTAATTCTTACTCTGTTAATAATTATATGAACAAGGAATCACTTTAAAGTCCAGGTATGTATAAGCACAAATTATCTCACCTGAGTTTTTCAGTTTTTCTGAACTTCTGTTTATTATTATTATTATTATTATTTTCTTTTTGAGACAGAGTCTGGCTCTGTCACCCAGGCTGGAGTGCAGTGGCACAATCTCAGCTCACTGCAACCTCCACCTCTGGGGTTCAAGCAATTCTCGTGCCTCAGTCTCCCAAGTGGCTGAGACTACAGATGCACGCCACCATGTCGGCTATATTTTTTGTGTTTTAGTAGAGACGGGGTTTCACCATGTTGCCCAGGATGGTCTTGAACTCCTGGGCTCAAGTGATATGCTGGTCTTGGCCTCCCAAAGTGCTGAGATTACAGGCATGAGCCACCGTGCCTGGCCTGAATGTTCTATTTTAAAGTGTTGTTGATGGTACAATGGTGAAGAATTGCAGCAGGGACACTAAGCTGAGTGTCACTCAGTTAGTAATTTGGGTTTTACAGTTATCATATTCTTGGATGATCTACCTGATAATTCTAGAACACATGGAACCACATTTCATTGAAAGGCAAAGTTGTTTTTTTTTTTTTGTCAGTTCTGTCTCATTTTAAGGGAACACAGGAGCTATCAATCTTTACATTAATGAAATATCAGCTTTGTCAATCATTTTAACCACTTAAGAAAAAGGGAAATTAAGTAGAAAATTAGAACAAAGATTACTGATGAATAATAATGTGGATGTCTGAATATGTGATGTGTCTTCTCTCATAAGGGCCATTTAAAAGATACATTTAGTGCTTCTCTGTTTCTAAGTGCTGTGGCCTAATGCTTTTGAACTAAAATAGTTCAGCTAATTCTCCTTTGGAAAAGAAATTAGGTGACCAGTATGTTGGGGACTTAGGATTCACATCAATTGCAGGAAAACAGTAAATGAAAACCACATACTTTCCTATCTTAATTGGGATATGATAGCCTCATAAAGATAATTATAGCATGTTCTTTCATCATTGTTTTTCAGACATAAAAATGTACTCTTGTTTTACATTTAATGATAAGCAGCTGACCTTTCTTTTCGGCTCCAGCAGCATCTTATTTTGCAGATAATCTGCCTCATTAATGAAAATCAGAAGCAGCTTGAAGTATTTCGTGCATAATTAATTATCTTGGCAAGAAGATTTATGAATGTAATTTTTCTCAATTGCTCCAATCAGGCATAAGTGAGAAAAACAAATATATTAAAACTAAGCTATTCATGGTCTCTGTGTACAAGACAGTGTCAAGGACGTCTAGGAGAATTAAGACATGAGGGCAGACAATCTCTTTTTACTACACAGATCACATATAAGATATACATCTTTAGGGGCAGGAAGGATAATAGAATTCATATCAGAAGGTTTTGTGGTTTTATAATTTGAGTAAAATTTGTATCGTAATCATGCAGTATATTCCTTGTCAATGGGCAATGTAAATGATATTAGAGATGACATATATGAGCATAGCCTCTGGGTACCAATCTTGTGTCTGGTGGGCATCTGTAAAACTGTGCACCCATACAGGCACATGTGAGTGTATTCTCTTATATATGATGGCACCTTCTAACTAGGATTTAGAACTTGAATGACTGAACGGCTTAAATGCATAATTTTAAAAGTCCTTCTCTGGAAGTTCCTTGACTTACCTGAGCTTCTTATCTATTGCTTTGGAAATTTTGAAATGGGGATACTAAACCTATCACCAAGAGATTTTGTGAGAATTAAATGAGAAGGTGTGAGTGAAAATACTTTGAAACATTTATATCAACAAAATGTCAGTCCTGGTCCCATGATTGTGATGACGCACGATGAGCCTCTTCGGTTGCATTCTTGAGTGTATCTTTCATATTCCAAGAGGTGGTATTCCTGGATAAACAGTGTTATTCCCAAAAGTGGAATTTGGGGGTTGATAGAATATGAACTTTTTTTTTTTTCTTTTGAGAGGGAGTCTCGCTCTGTCGCCCAGGCTGGAGTGCAGTGGCGCAATCTCGGCTCACTGCAAACTCCACCTCCCGGGTTCACGCTATTCTCCTGCCTCAGCCTCCCGAGTAGCTGGGACTACAGGTGCCTGCCACCACACCCAGCTAATTGTTTTGTATTTTAAGTACAGATGCAGTTTCACCGTGTTAGCCAGGATGGTCTCGATCTTCTGACATTGTGATCCGCCTGCCTCGGCCTCCCAAAGTGCTGGGATTATAGGCGTGAGCCACCACGCCCAGCCGAATGTGAACATGTTTTAAGGCCCATGATCCATTTTGTCAAATTACCCCCACAAAAGTTGTTCAAATTTGACTCCAACTACTTGGAGTTGAGTACTAGTTCCCACCACATTGGTCAATGTTGAGCATTACCTTTTATTTTCATATTTGCAAATCTGGTCTTCTTGTTTAAGTTAGTATTTCCTAAATCTCTAGTGATTGCATTAAAAATGCATCTATTTATAATGCATTTGTGTCTCAATAAATGTGAGCTGCTGCCTCAAAAAAAAAAAAAAAGAAAAAAGGTCCTTCTCTGAAGGCAGCTTTCATACATTGGCTGGCATAAGGCCAAATAAGGGTTGCATTATTTTGGTGACACTGGTATCAAACCATTGGGTCAGTAACAGGTATAAATGACTGTCCAACTGTCCATAGATGAAAATTTATCACAGAATTTCATTTTGGTATATAGGCTGTCTCTAGAATTCTCTCTAGGGCACGCCAACAGTAAATGCAAAGGATCTGATAGTATTTGTAGAATGAGCATGTAATTTTGACAGAAAAAGAAACCTTTTCTAACTGGAATGTATGCGAATGACTATTGCTTCCAATGGCACTGCAGTTCAAAGGCTGAAACAGAGGGACTCTGGTGCAGATGGCATGGATACCAATCCTAGCTTTTATATTTACTAGGTATGTGGTTTTGGGCCAGTTACTTGGCCTCTGGGCTTCAGTGTCCTTTTCTGTAAAATAGGAATACTAATAGTATCTACCTATAGATGTATTGTAAAAACAAAAAATATTATATATTTTAAAATGCTTTGAGCACAGCTTGGCATATTGTAAGTGCTGAATGATTTTCAAATGTTCACCATATCACTACATACTTTGAAGGTCACTTTCTGAGCTTTACTGGGTAATCACTAGCATACAAAATCAGACACATTAGCCACATCCCACACCAATTCCGTAAACCACTAGATAGTCTTAACTTTCTAAAATGTTCTGATATGAACAGGGCATAAATGCCGTTTCATGGCTTTATATCCAGTCTAGATTACTCAAAAGGTCAGTTTTAGCTGCAAGATACAGTTAAAAACCAATTTTCCCCTCCTTAACTTTCTCAGCCCTTTAGCTATTTCTTTAGATCACTTATTATAGTTGATTACATTTTCATTAAATTAGGCCATTCCTGTATACTGTTCAATTGAACTGATGGCTTAACAACATTTTGGTTATTGAAGCCCCCAAGTCGGTTGGTAAGGGGGATGGGGACACATACTGTGACCATATTCACTCTCAGAAGTGATGAGTGTGCCTCCTTTGGAAGGCTCTGCGGTTGCTTCTAACCCTCATGCACATTGTATGACAGAATTAGCTGTTGCTGCCTGAGCTATCTGCTAAGCCCTGGGGCTGCCTGTGGGTCTCCTTTTACCTCTCTAAGCTCTTTTCCTTCCATACCCCTGGTGTTGCCCCTGGTGATCATTGGCTTTTCTTTTCTCCTGCCACCATCCCAAACTAGCCAGGGAGTAGAAATCATTTTCTCCTCTTCCCTCATTCTCACAATCCAATCCCCAAAGACAACCCAAAAGGATGAATTAATTTTAATTAATGTTGTAGGGAGACTCTTGAGCAAACAATCAATGGCATGCTTTAAAAAAATTAAGACATCTTTTAAAATTTACCAGTTATTTATTTTGTCTATATGACAGTTTCTGATTCATTGTTTTTCGCAACAACCAGAGGTTCAGGCCAAAACTTTGGTAGGAAATCCATTAAGCTGCCTGGCCTAGGAACTGGGAAGGTAAAATGAAAATATCAAACTTTGGTCCCACTCCTAGGTAGTTCTGTACTGTCTGTCGGTCTGTCTGGCACTCTGTTTCTCTCACACACACAGTGAATATAACTGGCTGAAGATCACTTAGGATGGAACTTTATATTGGGAAAACCATGCCTTCGGTATCTTTGGCGGGGATACACATTGCCAAGACACTTGATGGGGCTCTGTTTCCTCTCCTGAAAAACAATATCTTTCCACCGCTGGGGAAGTTATTTTCAATGAGTCGGAGGTAATGCTAGAAATAAAATTTAGGTCCGGAGACGTCTACTGTACTGATGTTGTCCATTGGACTAAATAACTTTCCATCCATTAAGTAGTTGGAAGTAAAGAATCTACCTAAACACAAATAATTGTTGTGGGCAATGTTAAGAAGGGAAGTCCTTAGTGCCATTTTTTCATGAAATATAGATGTGAGAAGAGAAATTATATGCTAATACAAGTCAGAATAGTTAAATACATAAAATTATTATTCTAGACAGGAAAAAGGATTGTATGTAAAGCTGTTCATAAAGTAACAAGTTTGCCTTAAAATAACATATTTTAGCTTTCCTACTGCCCATCAACAGAGAATACCGGGATTTGATACTGGAATTTGTTGAGGAGATACTGATACCTTCCAGTTGATTTCAGTAATTCACAAACAGCTCCCAAATTCTACAGAAGAAAATTGTGAGCATTGTCCTCCTGGAATCTCTAAGTCCAAATAATAACAGGCCAATAACTAGATCAGTCCCAGAATACATCTAAAAATGGAAACCCGATCCACGTTTTTGGCAGTAATTGTTTTTTCCTGCCCTCCTCCCAAATCTGCAGGTACAAACATCAGCAACACAGCTTTCGCATCTCTTCTAATATGCATTAGAATCATCTAGTGGACCAAATGGATATTTCAAGTCTGGTCATTGCTAGTTAAGTCCAGAGCTCATTTGACTGTATTGTCTAATACAAAATAAAGACACCTGGTTCCCCTACTGTAAAAAAAGAAAAAAAAGACCCAAAGCCCTATGGAAACATGCCTTCAAAATCAAAGCAGGCATTAGAACTGTCACCTGTGACCATCAACGACAATTGAAAACATTTCTGTATATGTGTGTGTTTTTGGTAATTGCCAGAGAGACTGTCAAAAAGTCTTGGGTTAAAGAAGATAAATAACTGATGCTTTTTTTCCTTTATCAGTTTTTTGTACTTAACAGAACCTGGTTATTCAGCAAGTTCTGCACATGGAAAAGAAAATGAAAGTAATTTGATGAGATTTTCATCTCCCCTTAAGCATTTCTGTTAAGGTCGTTTGAATTGCTTATTGCTGGCTCACCTCCTCCAGCATATTTTAAATAAAGATAAAAGAGATCTGATTTCAGATTGTAGAACAAATTGCAGAAAAATAAACTGCAGTGGTTTATGGCATTCTGATGTGTTGCTTCGGGCTGCAGCAGAAGTTCACCTTCTTGCCGCCTGAGTTGTTTATCCTTGACCATCAGAGAGCATTTTCTACCACTTGCATGCCCCATCTTTCAGTCCTGTCTTTGGCACATGTCGTTTGGGAACTGAAATTCTCAGCCTGCTCTTGCTGTCACCACTGCCCACAGCTGGCTTCTTGCTCTCAGAGACTCCTTCTGAGAGGCCTGACCCACACATCCATTCTCCTCTCTAATGAACTATTTTCACAGAGCCCCTGACTGTATACGGGACTTATTTCTGTGTTAAAATTGGATTCTATAACCATAGCTTTGCATTTTGGTTTTTATTTTAAGAACGTTCATAAATATAGCCTAATGAGAACCATTTCTCTTCTCCAGAATCCTTTATTTCTGCAGATGTATATAATGAGCAGTAAAAATATTGCATAGTATGAATTCTGACACTGGCATTTCTGTCCCTACCTACAAGAATTTCCTCTGATTGGTTGTGTGAAATTAGGCAAGTTATTGAACTGTCTATTGAACTGTTACCTCGTCTATTGAAAGGCAAATATCTCTATCATAGGAGGGGTGCAAATTGGTTGAAATTATGTTGTAACCTGCCTAAATTCGTACCTAATACTTCTCTTGGGAGGATGGCTGGTTAACTTCTTTTACAGTCTTCATTCTTATCTACCAGCAGGGGTCCAAAGTGGGACTTCCAACAAGAAAAAAAAAAAAAAAAAAAAAAAAAGGAGTATTTCTTTGCCAAAGACTAAATATGTCCCACTCTTCCAACCTTCCCACTCTTTTTGGTACATCCCTGTATCAACTTTCCTCATGCATCTTCAGTGATGAACAAGACCTGCAAAGAAATGCATGTCTTACCTATTCAAAAAAAAAAAAAAAATGTGGGAAGGAGCCCCTTTGTCACTTCTGCTTTCCTGAAAGCTATCATCCTTTACTCAGCCAACGAATGTAGCCAATGTCTTAGTCCATTTTGCATTGCTACAAAGGAACACCTGAAACTGGGTAATTTATGAAGATGAAAGGGTTATTTGGCCCATGATTCTGCTTGCTGAAAGATTGGGCATCTGTTGAAAGCTTCAGGCTGCTTCAACCCATGGTGGAAGGTGAAGGGGAGCTTCCATATGCAGAGATCACGTGGCAAGAGAGGAGGCAAGAGAACACGTGGAGACTCTAGGCTCTTTTTAACAACCAGGTCTGCTGGGAACTAATAAAGGGAGAACTCGCCCACAGCCCCCACCAAGGGAGGGCATTAATCTATTCATGAGGGGTCCGCTCCTGTGATCCAAATACCTTCCATTAGATCCCATCTCCAACACTGGGGATCAGATTTCAGCATGGGGTTTAGAGGGGACATACATCAAAACTGTAGCAGCCAACATCCCCACTTAGATGTTCATAAATGCTACCAACTGATATCTCACACTGCTCTTCTCCTGACTCCACTTTTTAAAATACCCTTAATTAAAGCTCAGTCCTTAAGTCTACATTTAACAAATATAGTCCAAATATATTTTAATTGGAGAACCATCCAATAATAATATAATGCAACCTACTGATGTGATTTTAAATTTTCTAGTAGCCACATTTTAAAAGTAAAAAATTAAAAAGTAAAAAGCCATATAAAAGGATGAAAAGCAATATTTTTAAACTAACCCAACATATCTAAAATGTTATTTCAATAGGTAATCAATACTAACTTTTTTTTTTATTGAGATAGGGTCTTACTCCTATTGCCCAAGCTGGAGTGCAGTGGCGTGATCTTGGCTCATTGCAGCCTCAACTTTGCAGGTTCAGGTGATCTTCCTCCCTTAGCCTCTCTGAGTAGCTGGGACTACAGGTGTGTGCTACCACACCCCGCTAATTTTTTTTATTTTTTAGTAGAGACTGGGGTTTGCCATGTTGCCCAGGCTGGTCTCAAACTCTTGAGGTCAAGCGATGCACCTGCCTCAGCTTCCGAAACTGCTCAGTTTACAGGCATGAACCACCATACTCATACTCGTACTAACATTCTTAATGAGATATTTTCATTATACTTTATGCTAAGTCTGTGAAATCTGCTGTGTGCTTTACATGTGGAGCATGTCTCAATTAGGACTAGTCGCTTTCCAAGTACAAGACAGCTATGTATGATGAGAGGCTACCATATTGTACAGTGCAGATTTTCCTGCCACCCCACTTTAACTTTCAAGGCAGCTCTTTTTTTCATTGAACATTCCTGATTGTTTCCTCTCTGCATCTTTGCTGACTTTCCTTTTTCTCCATCTCTTTTCACTCTGTGTTAGATGTCATCCCATCACTACACACACACCACACACAAAGATCTGCCTCACTCCTCTGCTGAGTTCTATCTCCTCTGGGCATCAAGTACCTAGAATGCCCTATCAAATTAATGGGATGACCATGAACACATTGCTCAGATGAAACTGGAAGATAGAAACTGGAAAGAAAGGAAAAATATTCTAATTAACCCCTTTAATCCATCATTGCCCAGAACCAATTTCCAGTGCATACTTCGAATACTTTTTGTTTTCCTTCCTTTGTACATCTCCTCAGCTTATGGCTCATATTTTCATAGTTTTGCATGGACCATGTTCTACATAAATGTCCTGGTGCATCATTTACTGTACTTATCACTCAGACTTCTGGACAGCAGCTGACATAATTTAAAAGCTTATAAAAATGCACTTAGAATATCTTTGCAGCTGTCTGCAGTAGCTACTCACTGGGCACAATGACTGATTTACTGGGTGGCAGAATATTATGATTGACATGCTCCTGGTTATTTAGGGTGTCTTATTGTGTCATCAGAAGGACTCTGAGAGCCTATTTTGTGTGCATCCCACAGCATACATGGTAAATCTGATCGAAGAGTCTGCTCCTGTGTATGAATACCTCATAATGAGATGTAACACCCTTATGATGATCTACTTACTTCTGAGTTTTATGCCAACTTGTTTTTATGTTTCTTTCCAGGATGCATCTGGTAGTAAAAATTTGTAGATCTAGAGAGTCAGCATGATTTAACAGGCAGGAACGTGAACAGGATACACTGAACATTATCATATTTCTTTAACTACATTCTCCTAAAGGGAATAGTATTGTCTTACAGGAATAGTATCTTTTGGGAGTTGAAATAGTATGTGCCAAATCTGGAAGATGAGGTCAGTAGATACTGTTTAAAAATCAAAACAACTCACTCTTTCCCAGCTTTCATCACTGCTGGCATGTGTTAGATGACAAGTCTTTGACTCACAAAGTTTAATAAGATTATCTGAGGTTTCAGACTTCTCACCTGTTTTTAGAGATTAGAGAACACCTGTTTGTACCCATTTTTCATCCACTCTGATTCTATATTAACTGTCCCTATTAAAGCATTCTTGAGATGTCAAGTCCCTCCCACTTTAGCTAAGAATAAATAAAACTCACTTTTGTTTAATAAGATAAATTATCTCTGGAAGTTAGTTGTATTTGTGATCCACTTTACTTTGAGGAAACCCTTAAATCATTGCTCTAGTTGTGTTTTTATGGGGGCTCACAGAATTTTTGGGAGAAAATTATTTTGTTTTACAAAATAAAATAATAAATTTTATAGCTGTTGATAAAATATTCTCTATGTGTTTTCACAGTCACATTGTACATATCATCTAGCTCTAATTGGATACCAGAAAAACACTGTCTTCAAATAATTGTAAATACTTAAGCACAATACTTGTGTATCATGGGTACTAACTAGATAACGTGTATTTTGTGCATAGATTACCAGATATTCAGAAGAAAATGAGATATATGTCACATGAAAACTGATATAAGATCACCAGTATTATTTTCTTTGCACTAATGATGGGCTAAAATGCTGGTTAACAAAGACATTTCCAATTAGCAGAAAGCTGGAGAAATGCTTCCATCCTGTATTTTAACTGCCCATTCCATGCTGAGAAATACTAAGAGTTGGTGTAGACCTTTTGATCACATAGTCAGCTTTGTGATATCAGCCCTATAAGTGGTGTGTCCTATTCTAGGTGAGCCCTTAACTCTGATGTGTGTGTGTGTGTGTGCATGCACACACATGTCATGTGCATTTATTGTGTGGAACTTCTGATCTAATCTAGAGTTCTCCTTGGCTACCTGTTGTACACATTTCTCCATGTTACAGGATTTCAGAGAAATCCTGAGACTGCTGCAGGCAAGACAACCTAGGCTGGGGAAAGACATAGTATCAGGCTTGGGATTTATATTCCCATTGTTTTGAATGGGCTGCCAGTGTTCATTTTTCAGATTTGAAGTCATTCCCGCGGATGGCAGGGCTGTAAGACTTTAAATAACTCAAGCATGGCAGCAGGGCACAATGGAAAGAGCATGGACTTTGAAATCCTGCAGACTGGAGGACAAATTCTGTCTCTGCTACTTACTATGTGGCTGTGGATAAGCTGCTTAACCTCTTCAAAACTCAGTTACCACATCTCTAAAATGATGATATCATGACTGTTATAAAGTTGTTGAGAGAAATAGAGATGATGCCCAAAAAGCAACTAGCAAACTGTCTAGCTTGTTGTAGTCTCTTAAGAATCAGTCACTATGATATGATCATAAGGATAATGCTATACAGGATTCGAGAGTAAAAATCTAAGTCTGCTTTAATTGAGATAAGGAATCTGCATCCAGGGCCCCCATGTCAAGTGTTGGCATCATTTAAAAAGGTACAGATTATTTCAAGTCCTTTGCTATTTGTAGTTTCAGCACTGTATATGGCATGTATTTTAAATCAAGTCAATGAAAATGTGAGTCATGCCCTTAACACTTATAATGTCAGTGGGTTTTAGTAACATCTCTATTTTCTGGATATAGATTTCCAGCACTTGTAGCAAACTAAATATTTCTACATAGTCTATTTTATGGCAGAAAATATAATTCTACCTATGCTGTTTAATATCTTCATGTGGGTTTATATAACTATACTTGGATTCATATTCATTTCCAGGAAAGAAGATATATTTTAAATGAATTCATGATTTTTGGACTGCTTGGGAATCTATTTTGATTCTTTGTTAGGAGATTTTCATTTTATTCATGCCGTGTAATCTACTGAACTGATTAGTCATTTTCATACTTTTTTGGGATTTTTTCTCTTTTATGCATGTAGAGGTTAAATGAAGAAAAAATTCTAAACTTGTTCATACTATTTTAATACATGAGATAGTTTATATAAAGAGAAATTAAAGTAGCTTAAGTTTTGAAAGGTTGAGGGTTATTTTTACTCACTTATTCTGATCATTTGAATTTTGATCTTTCTTTGTTGCTTTTTACCTAGGTTACTTGTTGGTTTCAGAAAACTATAAGAGATTTACAGGAACAAAGTCTAGGTTCGTCACTTTCAGACAATGAGGATCTAATTCGTAAGCATGAGGAACTGATAATAAAAGCAAAGGTAAGATATATATTAGACACATTAAAAATAATTGAAAAATGCATGAACTTTTCTTGAATATACTTCTGTGGGTAATTTAGAGGAGAACTGAGAACTGTCTCTGATTAATCTACTATTCATGTAAAAAAAATCCCAATAACATTAGCAAATACCACTGTGCATTGACAGGGCTTCCAGAATAATGATAAACAAATTAACAGCTTCTACAACAATATATTTTTCTGAATAGTTACTATGTGCCAGGCACTATACTATGTATATGAGATCCATTATCTAAATTGTCATAAAATCTCTAAGGGGGAAGTATTATTTTCCCCATTTTATGCATCAAAACAAATAAAACACAAAAGCTTGGAAATGCCAAGTCACTTGACCAGTGTAATATATCTTGTCAGTGGCAGATTTGAAATTCAGTTCTAGGTTTTGTCTAATACAAAGGCCCAAGCTCTTAAACATTATACATTTTAGCTTTCTAAAAAATTTTTTTTTCTACACTGAGATATCACTATGAGTCATCACTTTTCTGACTTCCAGATATAATTTGATTGTTGTTCCAATTTACATGTCTTTTGCTCCTTAACTTGCTTCAGATTTCTTACTTTCACAAGAAGTAATGGCTACCAGCCAGGCAGCCACTTGTAGGTATACAGAATGCATTAAAATGCAAGCATGAAGTGCTGAAAGCAAGATGAATAAAGCACCGGTGTTGTGGTTGACCTTCTCTCCGTTGTGTCTTGTTATTTGAAAATCAGTGCATTTATACATCTAGGGGTCTGTAAATACTTTCCAAAATTCTTTACAGAGGCTCCATATTGATCTGCAAGAAAACAGAAGTCCATCATAGTAGATGGGATGGGAACAGTGAATAATCACTATCAAGATGTAGAGAACTTTGTATATTAATATTTTAGATGATTGATAGTTGTAGGTAGAGCTAAGTCATAAAGCTCTACAAAACAGTGGGCCAACACTACTAGACAATAGTTGAATACAGGCTAGACAAGTCAAATATTCACATGTCTGGGAGGTTAGGAGTAGGCAGGATGAGGACAGAGGCAGTAGATTGCATTTATTTAGACCTAAATCTTTTCATGGGGATCATGACACGTTTGTTTCAGTTTCTTGCTTCTGTTTGAACACTCCAGTGTCTTGTAGGCATTCAAAGTGTTTGGTTGGAATATTTGATTGATAAAAGGTGCACTTACAGAAGACTGTTGACTAATAATGACTGATTATTTTTTAATTTCTTAAAAATTTTCAGCATTTTGTTTATCTGTTTAGGAGGTTAACTTTTTTCATTGAATTATATGGCAATTTATTCTGTTTGTATCAAACTCAAGTTTTATCAGTGAAAATTCTATCAAAAGCCCCAAATGCCAAGCACAAGAGATCACCAGAATTGCATAGGATGCTACTTCCTTTAATACCAAAAAAAGCAGTATATAGTGTACACATAATTTAGACATCCCTTGGGGTTATATTCACGATAAATGTGGAGTTATGGTTTCCTCTAGCCCTGAAGACAGTCTAGAGTAGAATATTTGTTAATGTTTGACCTTAGTAAGGCACAGTTTTTCTCGTAGTTTATAGCTCATATTTCAACCTCTGATGTCCATAAACAAAAAAGCATATAGATATTCTTTCTATCAATATTATTAAGTTGCAGGTATAAGGGATGTAAAAAATAATTTGTAAAAGACTATTTTTAGAGCAGTTTTAAGTTCACAGCAAAATTAAGAGGAAGGTATAGAGATTTTCCATATACACCCTGCCCCAACACATTCGTAGCCTCCCCCATAATCAACATCCCCACCAGAGTGGTGCATTTGTAACAATTAGTGGACCTACATTGACACATCATTATTACCCAAAGTTCATAGCTCATATTAGAGTTCACCCTTGGTGTTGTACATTCTATGGGTTTGGACAAATGTATGATGATATGTATTGAATGATTGAACATCATTGAATTATACAGATTATTCTGCTGCCCTAAAACTCCTCTGTGCTCTGCCTGTTCATTCCTTTCCACACCCCCAACTCCTGACAACCACTGATCTTTTTACTGTCTTCATAGTTTTGCCTTTTCCAGAATATCATGTAGTTAGAATCATATAGTATGTAGGCTTTCAGATTGGTGTTTTTCACTTAATAATATGTATTTAAGTTTCCTCTATATCTTTTCATGTCTTGATAGCTCATTTGTGTTTAGAAATAAATAATAATCTAGACAAGACTGCATGACATAGGGAGATTCCATCTCTACAAAGCATTTAAACGATTAGCCAGGTGTGTTGCATGCTACTCAGCTAGTCAGGAGGCTGAGGTGGGAGGATCGTTTGAGCCTGGGAGGTTCCAGACAAGTACTTGCACTTCCTTTAGGGTCCTGAACTACTCTGCATCTTGTGCAGAAGCTGAGTACTGCCCCATGTACTCAAGTAGTTTTCAAGCCAAACTGTTTTTGAGAAGTGAGGCATAGAAACCTATTTCTCTACAGCATCCCTGAGAGTAAATTTCTTTTCTTTTCCCTTTTTTTCTTTTTTGGAGATGGGGTCTCTCTCTGTCACTCAGGCTGGAGCACAGTGGTGCATTCGTAGCTCACCGTAGCCTCGAAATCCTGGGCTCAAGCGATTCTCCCACCTCAGCCTCCCGAGCAACTGGGACTGCAGCTGCATACCCCCATACCTGGCTAATTTTGTTTTTATTTTTTTTTTTGGTAGAGACGGGGTCTTGCTATGTTTCTCAGGCTGGTCATGAACTCCTGGCCTCAAGTGATCCTCCCACCTCAGCCTTCTAAAGTGCTGGGATTACAGGCATGAACTATCATACCTGGCAAATTTATTTTCTAAAAAAAAAGGGGGGGGGTTTGTTTATTTATTGAGATTTATGTGAAGCATTCTTTCCAATGTAAGATTTTCCTTCCAAACTATGGGTTGGGCTATAGAGCCATCAATCTTAAATCCATCTTTAATTACAAATTACAAAAATGTTGACTAATTATTCAGACTGATTCAGTCAAATGAAGATGAATGCTCAAATATAACTTGTAGATACAAAAAGGTTCTAAAGATATTTGCCATGAATTTCAGACACTAGAGAATTTACTGGCAAGATAACTGGTTATTAAGTCTTCAGGAGTCTCCGAATCATATGGGTTTAGAGAGACCTCCATCAGTGTATATGCACAAGGGGGAGTGGTACTTTATTCTGGGGTGATCCAGGACAGCTTTCTGGAAGGATGGGGTTTGAACAGATGGATGGAATATGAGTTGTTGGTTAGGAGGGGGTGGTCAAATCAGAATATGGCAGAATAAGGCAAACAGCAATCAGACCAGGCTGTCTATGATGAGAGTTAAAGTCCTCATAATGTGTAAGCCAGAGAAGAGAGGCTAAGGAGAGTTGTCTTACAGGCAATAGACTTATCCACAGCCATTCTGTAGGAAACAAATAATAATTTGTGGTCATGACAGAAAAATAGACTTCCACAGGTTGGGAAATAGAAGAGATTCCTGAAGCAACGAGAGGTAGGCCTAGATGACCTCAAAACTTTCTTTAATTTTCAAATCCTGTAAAGGAGATAGGATGTACATTTCAGTATCAATTATGCTTGTTATATTGAAAGCAAGATGAGTGTAGAAAACACCTTTCCAGAGCTGGTTGAAAGGAATAAGTCTGGGCGGGGGAAGTAGTAGTGTTTGTTTAAAGTAGATAGTATCTTACCTTGGTATTCCCAGTACATAGGACAGTGCCTGATATGAAAAGGAGATTTGATTAATGTCTGTGTAGTAAGTCTTTTACGTTGTGAAGAAGAAACATCCTTTTAGTTTTTTTTGGTGATTCCCTGGTGACTTTAGATAATCACTTAACCTCCTTTTATCTATCTATCCACCCAATATCTTTAAAAACATTTTTTTAGCCCTCAGAGTAGAGTTACACTTCCCTTTTGGTTTACCTTATTGTCTTCCCCTTTATTCTCTCTATCCCTCACATTCTCATTCTCACAGGGACCTACTCTAATGGGCTCAACATATGTCTTTAGACATAGTCCTATTTCTAAAATACAGAGTTACGTGTTTCAATTTGCATAAATAGAATGAAGCCATAGATCTCATTGTTTTTTGCCATAACACTGTTTGCATCTAGTTCATACGGTTCTTTGTGTTCTTCAGTATGCTAATTTCTAGTTGCAATGTAAATTTGGAAAGTTGTATTATGTAGATGATGTTCTACTTCTATCCTTCCTAATTTATCACTGCCTCCCCCCATTTCTTTATTCCTTCCTAATCTCTGATCTTATAGAGCACTCATTCTTTCTTCTGCTGTACTCCTTCTGCCATTCAGCCCTCCTGCCAAGTTCTTCACTTCAGCTATTACATTTTTCATGCCCAATTGCTGACATTGATTCTTCTTCATAAATGGTTTTCTGTTTTACCTATCTAATGTATTTCCTCATATCTTAAGATATACTTTTTAACATATTAAATTTTTGGTCTGTCCAGTGCACTAATTCTGCTTCTTCTGTATTTCAGTGTTGCTTGTGGTCAACAGATGTTGTTTATCCCTGTGAGTTAATGTTCCATTGGGATATCAGTAACTTTGGTATAGTGGGGATATGAAAGCCAGTGCTCTAACTTACCCCTTGTGGGTGAGTTGGGGAGACTACCCCTAAGTGCAGTTGACTTCTTTTGCTACAATTAGGATTCAACCATTCCCATTTGTCCCCCAACACCCCCCCTCCACCACACACACAAAAGAGTATACCGCTTGGACGACCTCCCAGTGATTAGATTCTGGACCTTGCTTTTATCTATGACCTATTTCTCTGGGCTACCCACCTCACATGGTGGAGAGTTGGTATGGACACATGAAGAAACAAATCAGGTTGCCTACCTCTCTAATATCAACTGTCCATCTGATTAGATTTCCATGGGATCCTGTTTTTTCTCTCTTACTGGTACTGGACTGAGGGTACTATTTTCTATCCAAAAAAGGTAGAAAGTGAGCAATGACCAGGGAGGTAAGGAGAGAAAGCATCACACCTAAAAAGTTCTCCCCTGGCATATCTCCTGTCTATGGCATCCAACCTTATTGTATGTAGACAGCCATGTGCCCTGAGACTCAACCACCTTTTGTCTCCCACAGAAAAGTTCTGTGATCTATAAAACCTTACTTTTCACTTTACAGAAAGAGCCAGCTATATAATTTGTGAGGCCCAGTGCAAAATAAAATTATGGAAGGTTTTCTTAAAATATTATTGAGAATTTCAGTATGGGGACAGCATGGGCCCCTTTTAAACATAAGGCTCTGTGTGATTGCACAGGTCAGTTGACCATGAAGCCAGTCCTATATACAGGGTTAGGATTTCTGGAAAGACCTAGCAGCCTTTGCTGGATATACATTTTCCTTAGCCACTTTATTAGCCTCTTCTCACTTGAATTAGCAGGCTTTCTAAAACAAACCAAACCAAAAGAAAAAAAAAACATGCAGATTAGATTAGAGAAAAGGGAATTATAATGACCAAATGCTTATAGTTCTATATTCTTTCTCTTCCCTTGCTCCAGAACAGAATATGTTCTGGGAGCAATGCAATATCTAGAAGTTGACTATAATCCTATACTTGGTTGCATCTACATGGAGAAAAACAGGTTTAAACCCCTGCTATGCCATTCACTACATAATGAATGACATACCTTGGATATATTACATCCCTGTGAGCCCCACTTTCCTCACCCGTAAGATAGAGCCTTGAAAATTCAATTAGAAAATGTGACAATAATAGTGGGAGACTTCAAAACTCTACTAACAGTATTAGACAGATAATCAAGGCAGAAAATTAACAAAGATATTCAATATCTGAACTCAACATTGGACCAAATGGATATATTAGACATCTACAGAACCTTTTATCCCAAAACAACAGAATGTACATTATTCTCATCACCACATGGCACATACTCTAAAATTGACCACATAATTGGACATAAAACAATCCTCAGCAAATGGAAAAGAACTGAAATCATACCAAACACACCCTCAGACCACAGCACAATGAAAATAGAGTCAAGACAAGGAGAATCACTTAAGACCATGCAATTACATGAAAATTAAACAACATGCTCCTGAGTGACTTTTGGGTAAATAGTGAAATTAAAGCAAAAATCAAAAAGTTCTTTGGAACTAATGAGAATAAAGATACAACATACTAGAATCTCTGGGACACAGCTAAGGCAGTGTTAAGAGGGAAATTCATAGAACTAAATGCCCAACATTTAGTGTTCTCCCCTAAATGTCTTTCTAACATCAAAAAGTTAGAATGATCTCAAACTAACAACCTATCATTGCAACAGAAAGAATTAGAGAAGCAAGAACAAATCAACCCTAAAGCTAGAAAAAGACAAGAAGTAACCCAAATCAGAGCTAAACTGAAAGAAATGAAGACATGAAAAAACATTCAAAAGATCAATGAATCCAGAAGTTGGTTTCTTGAAAAACTTAGTAAGGTAGATTGGCTGCTAGCTAGAGTAATAAAGGAGAAAAGAGAGAAGATCCAAATAAACATCATTAGAAATAATGAAGGGAATGTTACCACTGACCCCATAGAAATAAAAATAACCATCAGAAACTACAACGAACACCTCTATACAGACCTAAAAGAGATGGATAAATTCTAGACACATATACCTCCCAAGACTGAATCATGAAGAAATTGATTCTCAGAACAGACCAATAATGAACTCCAAAATTGAACAAATAATAAATAGCCTATCAACAAAAAATATGCCTAAGACCAGGTGGATTCATAGCCAAATTCCACCAGAGGTACAAAGAAGAGCTGGAACCATTCCTACAAAAACTATTCCCAAAAATTGAGGAGGAGGGACTCCTCCCCAACTCATACTATGAGGCCAAAACCTGGCAGAGACATGACAAAAAATAAAAACCAGGGCAATATCCTTGGTGAATATTGATGCAGAAGTCCTCAACCAAACACTTACAAAACCAAACTGAACAGCACATCAAAAAGCTACTCTACCACGATCAAGTAGGCTCCATTCCTGGGATGCAAAGTTGGTTCAACATATGCAAATCAATAAATATGATTCATCACATAAACAGAACTAAAGACAAAAACTACATGATTTTCTCAATAGATGTGGAAGAGGCTTTCAATAAAATTAAGCACTCCTTCATTTTAAAAATCTTCAATAAACTAGATATTGAAGGAACATACCTCCAAATAATAAGAGCCATCTATGACAAACCCACAGCCAACATTATACTGAATGGGCAAATGCTGGAAGCCCTTCCCTTGAAAACTGGCATAAGACAAGGATGCCCTCTTTCACCACTCTTATTCAACATAGTATTGGAAATCCTAGCCAGTGCAGAGAGAACAGGAAAAAGACTAAACAAGAGGATTAAAATTATTTTTCAAGTAAGGCTATACCTCTGTATACATGCTTAATTACAAAAGGAAATTAGGAGCAAGTGCATGTGTATTACCGCATGTATAAACGTAGAGTTTAATCGGTTTGGAGTAAATTAATGACTGCTTGCAACATTTCTGGCAATTTGTTCTAAGCTTTGTGATTTTAAATTGGTTTCTTGAAAATGCTGGATAAAACATTTGAATTCACACATTGCTTTAGGAATTGATTTGGGGATAATAAAATATAATGAAATGTTTTACCTCAAAAAAAAAAAAAAAAAAAAAAAAAAAGAGAAAGAAATAAAATGCATCCAAATAGGAAGAGAGGAAGTCAAACTCTCTCTTTTTGCAGATGACATGATTCTATATCTAGAAAACCCCATAGTCTCAGTCAAAAGCTCCTTCAGCTGATAACTCCAGCAAAGTTTCAGGATACAAAATCAATGTACAGAAATAATTAGCATTCCTATACACCAACAACAGCCAAGCCAAGAGCCAAATCAGAAAGGCAATCCCATTCACAGTTGCTGCAAAAAAAATTAAATTCCTAGGAATACAGCTAACCAGGGAGGTGAAAGATCTCTACAATAACAATTAGAGAACACTGCCCAAAGAATTCACAGAAGACACAAACAAATGGAAACACATTCCATACTCATGGATAGAAGAATGAATATCATTAAAATGGCCATACTGCACAAAGCAATTTACAGATTCAATGCTATTCTTATCAAAATACCAATGACATTCTTCACAGACCTAGAAAAACCTATTTTAAAATTCATATAAGATCAAAAAGAGCCCAAATAGCCAAGGCAATCCTAAACAAAAAGAACAAAGCTGGAGGCATTATGTTACCAAACTTCAAACTATACTACAGGGTTACAGTAACCAAAACAGGATGGTACTAGTACAAAAACAAGCACATAGACCAATGAAACAGAATAGGTAATCCAGAAATAAGGCCGCAAACCTATGACCACCTGATCTTCAAAAAAGCTGACAAAAACAAGTGATAGGGTAAAGACTCCCTATTCAATAAATGCTGGAATAATTGACTAGCCATATGCAGAAGATTAAAGGTGAACCCTTCCTTACACTATATGCAAAAATCAACTCAAGATGGGTTGATTAAGGACTTAAATGTAAAACCCAAAATTATAAAACCCTGGAAGACAACTTAGGCAATATCATCCTAGACATAGGAATAGGCAAAGAGTTCATGACAAACACACCAAAAACAATTGCAACAAAGCAAAAATTGACAAGTGGGATCTCATTAAACTAAAGAGCTTCTGCACAGCAAAAGAAACTATCAACAGAGTAAACAGACAACCTACAGAATGGGAGAAAATATTTATAAACTATGCATCTGACAAAGGTCTAATAGCCAGCATATATAAGGAACTGAAACAAATGTACAAGAGAAAAACAACTCCATTAAAAAGCGGATAAAGGACATGAACAGACACTTCTCAAAAGAAGACATACATGTAGCCCACAAACATGAAAAAAAAGCTCAATATCACTGATTATTAGAGAAATACAAGTAAAAACCACAATGAGATACCATCTCACACCAGTCTGAATGGCAAAGTCAAAAAATAACAGATGTTGGTGAAGTTGCAGAGCAAAGGGAACACTTATACTCTGTTGATGGGAGTATGTAAATCACAGTATGGAGACTCCTTAAAGCTAAAAGCAGAACTACCATTCAACCCAGCAATCCCATTACTGGGCATATACCCAGAGGAATATAAATCATTCTACCATAAAGACACATGCATGTGAATGTTCATTGTAGCACTATTCACAACAGGGAAGACATAAAATGATCCTAAATGCCCATCAATGACAGATTGAATAAAGAAAATGTGGTACATATACACCCTGGAATACTATGCAGTCATAAAAAGAATGAGATCATGTCTTTTGCATGAACATGGATGGAGCTGGAGGCTATTATCCTTAGCAAACTAATGCAGGAACAGAAAACAAAATACTGCATGTTTTCACATATAAGTGAGAGTCAAATCATGAGCACTTATGAACACAAAGAAGAAAACAATCGACACTGGGGTCTTCTTGAGGGTGGAGGATGGGGGAAGGAAGAGGAGCAGAAAAGATAACTATTGGGGACTGGGCTTAATACCTGGGTGATGAAATAATCTGTACAACAAACCCCGTGACAGGAGTTTACCTATGTAACAAACCTTCACTGTATCCCTGAACATAAAATAAAAGTTACAAAAAAGAAAATGTTTGTGAAAGCATCCACATTTTAGTAGTGACTCCAAAAATATTGTTTTATTTCCTTTCCCATCCATAGTGTAAACTTCCAAATAGTTTTTATCTGTGGGTTTTCAAAAATCTAATTTCTTGTTCATGGAAAAGAAATTCAATTTTATATGTCCTTAAATAGTAAGCAGCATATTACATTTTGGACTTTTGTTTGGGTGTGGATATGAGGCACAGAATAGGAAATGTTCCTTTCAAAGAAGATTTAACACAGAAATAAGGCATCAAGCTGAGGATTCATTAGTGAAGCTCCTATAAATAATCTGGTAACACAGAGAAAGCAGGTGTTCTCTGCTACCCACAGCTAAATTCAACAGCAGGAAGCTGGTGTATATGGCTTGTTAGTCTACTCAGTAAGTTCTTTCTAAGTAAACTTTGAGAATGTCTTTATCATTTCTTACTGGAATACATTCAGAACAAGAAATACAGCAACTTTCATAGCTCTTAATAAATGTGATACTTTATTCAGGATGTGTTGAAATAAATGAACTAAAGGATTTTTAAATACGACCTTTGACTCTGGGTAATTGTTTTAAATTATACTTTCTTTACCAAATATGAAAATTCTTTTTTCTTTTGTGTATATAAGAGACAATGAAATAGCAGACATGGATGATTATAAACCATCCTTTGGTTTAAAACCTTAAATACTCTTAAATTGTATTATAAATCAACTTGATGCCCCAAAGCTTGAATTCAACCTTTGAAACTCAGAATTTGTTGTAGGAGGTATTAAAATACTATGCAAACAAATACTTGCTAATTATTTTTTTTTGAGGAGGCATAATCACTCCTTCTCTTACACATCAGAAATAATGTTCATATAGTAGAACTCCCTTCAGGAATCAATCTGTACTTCTATAGCTTCAACCCTTGGTTAAGTTCAGGCCCTTTGTAGTTCGTGCCATGGGGGAATGTGTGGATTAGTGCTTCTCAACTCTGGCTGCACACTGGAGTCACCTGGGGGGTGTTGAAAAAATACTGATGTCTGTATCTCATTCCTAGAGATTCTATGTAGGTTTTGGTGGGCATCCGGCTTAAAAAAAAAAGTCAATGTTAAAATGTTGGAGTTTCTGTTAAAAAAGAAATCTAGATTTCCTGTTTCTTTAAAAAAACTGGAAGATCTGGCATTATCAGACTCATCTTCCCACATAGACATAGTGACTCCTGGTTGGAGCCCAGTAATACCTGTTTCTTTTAGAAAAGGTATGTGCACATCAGTCTGCCACATTCCTTAGTTTGCCACTATTCCTCATGACCTACCCCCCTTCTTACCCTTGCTTCATTCATCCACATTATGTGCCTGGCTGCTGTAAACATTTGGATTTGAGACCAGATGGGCAATGAAATATCATCCAAGCAAAGTATAGCTTCAACTGATTTGCATTTTAGGAGATTACCTTGGAAACAATGTGAATGACAGTAATGGGAGGGAGATAGAAGACAGAAAATCACTTAAGAAACTATTGCGGTTTGAATGGGAGTGACTTTAGGAAAGGCATGATCTCTTTCGAGATGGAGGTTATTAATCTCTATCTTTAAGGCTTAAATGAAACTTATAGCCTTGTTATTCAAGGTGTGACTCCCATAGAACAACAGCAGCATCAGAGAGTTGTTAGAGATTTAGAATCTCAAATCCACCCATCACACTTATTGAATAAGACTGTGTTTTAACAAATTCCCCAAGAGGATTTGTATTCATGCTAAAATTTAAGAGGCACCAACTTAGATGTTTTGCCCATGTGTTCATCTATGTACATGTCCCTCTTAATTTTTATACATGACTTCTTATATTGTTGTCTTATATTATGACATATATTGTTTATGAAGTTCTTGATTAATAATAATTTTTAAAGTTCTGGGAGAGAAGCAAAACTGAAAATTGTATATAGAAACATCATCTTAAATGTTTTAATATAGCAGCATTCATGTATCTCAGCTTCAAGATTAAAACCATCTTCCATGATTCATCATCTAATCCGATTTTCCAAGTCATTGAAAATATTTTCTAGTTGTTACTGAGTGATTTCATAAATTGGATTTGTGATCTTGGCCCCAAGTTCCTTCAAATAATATTATTTGGAGATCTTCAGAAAATACCAATGCTTAGGTCCCACAGAAACCATAGTCAAAGGAAAGAGTTCAGTTTAAAGTTAAAAAATATTTATAAATATAGGATAAGGAAGTAAAGCAGAATCTCCCACAAGCTTATTTAAGTAATTTAAATGCATAATTATCATCAGTAGAGCCAATGCAAGAAAGTCTCTTTCAAAATATGTTTATTGTTTTATTTTTCTGATTACACAGTACCTTCTCATTTTAGAAAAAAATAGAAATGACATAAAACTAAACAAAATAAAATTAAAATCACACTGTATGTGGGTGTATATGGAAATAGGCAGGAAAGAAATATAAAACATTTACATATGAGTGTTCCAAAATTGTGTATTGTGTGCACGTATACACTATACATGTGTATGTATACACAAAAAATTGTATGTGTTGTTTTTCAATGTGATTTTTTTCCAATTAACATTATATCATAAGCATTTCCTCATTTTAACACATATTTTAAATGTGTTTTCTAAGGATTACATGTTACCAAACCGTGTAGATATACATTATTTGAAGTGGCAACATCTAGCGTCTTAGACTACTTAGCAGAGAGTGAATGGGACACTCCCAGGCAGTACACAGCATGGCAGCCCTCAGGCAAGGGAATTGGAGTTGGATTTGAGCATCTCTGCTTACTTCTGATATAATCTTGGGCAAATTTCTTATGTATTTGGGCCTAGGTTCCAGTCCCTTTTTGTGAAAGGGGTAACAATTGTACCTAATTTACAGAGTTTGTTGTGAAGATTAAACGCGGTTGTATATAACAGTTTTGTGTGTGTGTGTGTGTTTTTTTTTTTTGTTTTGTTTTTTTTTTTTTGAGACTGAGTCTCACTCTGTCACCTAGGCTGGAGTGCAGTGGCACGATCATGGCTTATTCAGGCTCTGCCTCCTAGGTTCAAGCAATTCTCTTGCCTCAGCCTCTTGAGTAGCTGGGATTACCAGCATGCTTAACCATGCCCCAGCTAATTTTTTAATTTTTAGTAGAGACGGGGTTTCACCATGTTGGCCAGGCTGGTCTCGAACTCCTCACCTCAAGTGACCTGCCCTCCTCAGCCTCCCAAAGTGCAGGGATTACAGGCGTGAGTCACCACTTCTGGCCATATATAACAGTTCTTAGCACAATGCCTCACACAACAGAAACACAACATAATATGGGCTTTAAGAAAATAATGGTAAATATTACATAAAATTTATCATTAGTGACATTTAGTAAATTCATAGTATTGTGTAATTATCATGGCTACCTAGTTCAGAATATTTTCATAACTCCAAAAAGAAACACCATACTCATTAAGCAGTCAATCTTCATTCCTCTCTCCCCTCGGCCCCTGACAACCACTGATCTGCTTTCTGTGTCCATGTATTTACCTATTCTGGAAATACCATTAAATAAAATAATATTTAATGGCTTTTTGTGTTGAATTCTTTCACTTTGCATGTTTTTCAGGTCTATCCATGTTGCAGCATGTATTAAAACTTCCTTTTTATGGCTGAATAATATTCTATTGTATGGATATACCACCTTTCATTTATCCATTCCTCAGTTGATAGGCATTTGGGTTGTTTTCATCTTTTTCTAGTGTTAATAGTGCTGCTAGGAACATTCATGTATATGGTTTTTTTTTTAATATCTCTTTTCAATTCTTTTGGGTAATACCTAGGAGTAGAATTGCTAGACCATGTGGTATTTCTGTGCTTAACTTACGAGAAATTACTATGCTATTTTTCCATAGCAGCTGCTCTGTTTTATATTTCTACCAGAAAGGTAGAAGATTCCAATTTCTCTACATCCTCTTCAGCACTTGTTATTTTTCATTTTGTTTGATTTTTATAGTCGTCATAGTCTGCATGAAGTGCTAGTTCATTGTGATTCTTACTTGCATTTCCCTAATAACTAATGATGTTGCAGATCTTTTCATTTACTGGCTGGGCATTTGTATATCTTCCTTGAAAAAATGTCTATTCAAGCCCTTTGACCAAAATGTTCTTTGATAAGTAAAAGTTTTAATTTTGATAAAGTTTAATTTATCTATCTTAAATTTTTTGCTATGTTTTTGGTGTCATATCTAAGAAACCATCATCAAATCCAAAATTATGAAAATTTATCCCTTATGTTTTCTTCTAAGAATTTGATGGCTTTAGTGTATATATTTAGATCTTTGTTCCATTTTGAGTTAATTTTTGTGTATGGTGTGAGGTAAGGGTCTAACTTCATTAGTTTGCATGTGGATATTCAATTGTCCCTGCACAATTTGTTGGAAAAAAAATTCTTTCTCTGTTGAAGGACTTTGGCACACTCACTGAAAATTAATTGACCACAGATGTGTGGGTTTATTTCTGGACTCTTCTATTCTGTAAATCTATATGTCTCTCTTCATGCCAGTTTGACACACTGCTTTGATTACTGTAGGATTGTAGTCAGTTTTAAAATCTGGAAGTATAAGTTCTCTAATTTTCTTCTTATTTATCAAGATTGTTTTGGCTATTCAGGGTCCTTTTCAATTCCACATTAATATTAGAATCAGCATTTCCATTTCTTCAAAAAAGGCCAGTGAGATTCTGATAGGGATTGCATTGTATCCCTACAATACTTTGGGGAGTATTGCCATCTTAACAACATTAAGTTCTCCAATTCATGATCATGTGATATCTTGCCATTTATTTAGGTTTTTCATTGTTTTTAACAATGTTTTGTAATTTTCCTTGTATAAGTTTTCCATCTCCTTGATTAAATTTATTCCTAGGTATTCTACTTTTTTTGATGCTACCATGAATGAAATCATTTTCTTAATTTCCTTTTCAGGTTGTTCAATGCTATTCTATAGAAACACAAGTGATTTTTTTTAGCATTGATTTTATACTCTCCAACTCTACTGATTTAATTTATTTGCTTTAATTTTTAAAAATTATTCCTTAGGGTTTTCTGCATGTAAGATCATATCATCTGCAAGTTTCCCCTTCTATATTCTTTGTTCATTTGTGTTTTGCTCATCTGTCTAGTTGTAAAAAGCTGCTAATTCAGTGTATTCTAGACCAGAGCTTCTCAAACTATAGTGTACTCATGAATTACCCATATATTTTAAAAGGCAGATTCTGATTCATCAGCTTTAGAGTGGGGCCTTAGTATCTACATTACTAACAAGCTCCCGGGTAATGATGCTGCTGGTCTCGGGGCTCCCTTTTGGACAACAAAGGTTATGAGGGAAATAATTGCACAATGAAAGAGAGTATAAGTGATAGAGTCAGAATACTAGGTCATTGTTAAAACTCAGAAGACATAAGTCGAAATAAATCTTTGAGTCTCTTAAGGTGTGGACATGTTTGCCCAAGCTTACAACTTAATTTTTTTGTTGTTGTTTGTATTTAGTCCTAGATACATTACTCAGGTAATTGAAGATCAAAAGACAAGTATTTAAATGTTCTGATTGTTTATTTTAAAAAATAGGAATATTTCCTCAGAAGTAGCACTTATATTTAGTAAAAAAGGAGCTACTTATATGTCTCGTGGGTAGTTAAAGAGGTATATAGCAATATCCAGAGTTTGTATAATCATAGTGTCCAGGATATCCACATATTTTCCAAGTGTTTCACAGGCATTGTTGAACAATTTTCTTCTCATTGCTGCACTTATTAACCTGTATAAAAAAGCAGACTCTTCTGCTATTTGAACTTTCATTACCTCCCCAAATTCCTTCACCAAAGGTATGTGAAAAAATTGTAAAATCACTATAAAATATATTGCTTCAGTAAATCAGCTCACATATCTGATGATTACAAAGAAAATCAATAAAATGAAAGAGAGTCTGTTTTATAATGTTTCATCTAATTTAAAAAATAAAGTGGGGTCTGAATCTGAAATGTCTCAAGGCAGAAATTAAATGAGTTCTCCAAAGAGTAAGACATCTGCATCAGAGCATTTCAATTCCTCTGTCTTCATTTTAGTGAATAATTTGTTTTACTTGTCTGATTCTTTAATGAACTTTCCAATTAAAAGCAGATGTCATTTTTCACAGATCATAAATTAGAAATCATTTTATTACTAACAGGCAAAATATATACAAATAGTATTGAATTTGCCAGCAAGCATTGGGAATGTCCACACAATGATAGGATTTTCTTATTGATAACCCTATTCTAGCCTTAATTTGCAGCTCAATTTAAAGCTTAGTGAACCCTATGTTTTAATTGCCAAGGGAAAGTTGAATTTAGAAAGTCCCTGCGAAATATTTATGCCCATCTAAGAAAGGGCTGAGTTAAGAAAGCAAATAAAGACATTGTGCTCTATGATCTATGATCATGAGGTTTAAAACTACCTGCTGTTATTTTGCTTACAGAATCTTTACCAGCTCGTTAAGTTTAAATGCTTAGAAAAGTATTTTTAGTTTTGACTTTTACAAAAATTCCTCATATATCTTTCTTTTTTTCCTGGCATTTGTCAGCCCTTAAATAAAATGTCCCGGAAAGCATGGCTTTTTGCAGTTAAAACTATTATATTGCATGGTATTTTGCTATCATGATAATAATAGTGAAATTGAATCCACTTTAAGTGAACACCTGAGAGGAATTCTTAAACCTTAACACAGTCAATCTCTGAACCGCCTACAACCTTCCTGTGCTAATTTAGCCATTTAGTGACTTATTTAATGCCCTAGCCTTCGCTTTCCTTGACCTTCTTTACTCCAAAGGCCTATTTTCAGCTAGCTTCAGCTTCCCACTCCTGTGGCCACCACACTTTGTTTTATGGCATCACCCAAAACTTCTCTCATCACAACCTCCCTGCCTTCTCTCTTTTTCTGGCCTCTGTCCTTGTGCTACTCAGCGTGGACCACCAGGACTGTTGTGAGTAAACTCAGTCACCCGGTTTCTCTGTTTCTTCCTAATTCTGAAACAATTAGCATAATTGTTCTGATTGGTTCTATTTAAAATGTAATTTATCTGTTACCAGTTAGCCTTACAAATCCCTTTATTTATCATCTGTTAATTCCCTGCTCCATTCCCCATAACAACTAGTCCAAAACCTTCGTGCTCTTTTAAAATTCTCAACCACTATGGAGCCAGGCTTTTACTAATCTCAAAGTCGCTTAGTCACACAGAGTGAAATTGCTCTTTTTGTCTCTTCCTTGCTTCTCTCTTTTACTTCTCTTTCCCCTCATTTCTGGGAGAAATGGATCCTATTCTAGATCTCACTGGTTCTATCTCCTATTCACTTTATATCTCTTTTCATTTTTAATATCTCATTTTTCTGTCACCCTTCACTCCCCACCCCACCTTCACTCCCCACCTCACCTCCACTCCTTTTTTGCCTAGATAACTCCCACAGCTTGTTTGAGGTCTCAGCTCAGATATCGCTTCCTATAGGAAACTCTTATTAATTCTCCAGACACCATTAGCTCCATTGCTCTATGATCCAGAATCGTCCTCCACATTCTCTTGATAACACTGACCCCCTTGCTTCAGTGCTCTGGCTCGAGCTGTCTCTCCTACTTGGGACATGGCAGGTCATCCTTGCCCTCTCCCCAGGCCCACCTCTACGCTCACCAGCTGAAATCCCTGCGCATATTTAAGACCCAATAAGGCGGCTTCTCAGATACCCCAAAGCAGAGACTGATTTCACTTTCTGCTACACACTTGTTTTGTTTCCCGTTTGAGCTTGTGTTCATAAAAGGTGCTGAATAATGCTTTTTAGATGTTCCACATTCAGTGTAGGAGAGTTATGGAATGCCTATCCCAGTATCATTTGCAGCTAGTTCACAGATTATTGAGTATAGAATGAGAGTCTTGTGCATATACTTAGTGGTGAGCTGAAAACCAGAGCCTGCAAAAAGATGAGTTGAAGAAATTCTAGCTTTCAGTGAATTTTGTTAGAAGACAAGTGATTTCTTCCATACCATTAGAGGTAAGGATTTTTCCTTTATATATAATATATATATAATAGAGTACTATTATAAATATAGTTACAAAAATTTTACAAGGAAGGTAAAAATAACCACATGGGCATATAGACAATTTTGGGCAAGAAAAACCTGATCATATTTTTTACCTTTTCTTAGCTTTTCTCTTTAAAGTGATACATAATAATTGTACATATTTATGGGGTACATAGTGATGTTTCAATGCATATAACATATGTATGTATATCAGATTGGGCTAACTACCAAATCCATCATCTCAAACATTTATCATTTCTCTGTGTTGGGAACATCCAATATCCTTTCTTCTAGCTATTTGAAAATATATATTATGGTCATCCTACAGTGTTATAGAATATTAGAACTGGTTCTTTATATCCAGCTGTACTTTTGGATCCTTTTCCCTTCTAAATTAGTGGCGCCTTTGTTGAGACAATGATGTGAATGAAGAAAGTAGGAAGAAATGCGTCAGTTTCATCTTTATGAATTAAGACTAATGATATCCAATATTGCACAGGGCTGTTTAAACTCCTGATGGATTGGTGTAACAATCATTCAAGGAGTCTAAGGGTGAGGATTTTGTTTATTTGTCATTGTATCTTCCACAGGCTAGCTCAATACTTATTGAGTGAATGAAGTAATTTGTAAAACTAAAGTTAAATTTTAGATTTAGAAGTCATTAATACAATAACGTAATTTTCAGAGTCAAGTTAGTTGAAAGTTTTAAGGTTTAAACTACTATTTTTATAGAATCTATCTTCCAATTTTTGGTATAATTATATATCAATTGTTCTAAATCAAATGTTACCTATTCATTAAATACCTTAGAATATTCTGGATCAGTGGTTCCAAAATTTGTCTGATTGTAAGTGTCATTTGCTTGTCCCTGATTGCAAATAAAATGCTTCAGATTTTTTTTAAATCCTTATTTTTTTCACCCTACCAATATAAATTATGATTCAGTGGATAGGGGGTGAGTCTGGAAATATGTGTTTTTAAAACTTTCCCAGGAGACACTAACAGCCAATCAGATTTAAGAGCCTTTTTTAAAAAGTCTATGTTTGAGGTTTATTGTGGATAAAACATAAATAGACCCTCCCTTCTATTAAGTTAGCCTGTTTCATTTAGGGAAATCACCACAAAAGGTAAACATCACAACCTAATAATTTCCCCTGTAGCTGAATTAGATGTGTTGAGATCCTGAAAATATCTCCAATGGATTGTGTAGACAATGAAAAAGTAAGTCCTCTGAGGACATTAAGATAAACTGGGACCACCTGGTCAGTCCATGGCACAATCTGATCGTAGGCAAGTTGTGTTAGATGCAAGTATTTTGGCCAGCTAGACTTTTATTAAATTTAATTTAAAATGGAAACACCAACCAGGCTCTGTTACTTAACTAGAAGAAAACATGATTAATAGGAAGAAGAAATCTAAGAAAAACAGGGACAAGACACTAAAGAAGAAAACAGTTCTTGGAATACACAAATCTTGGGAATATTTTCCCCAGAATTCCTGTGTAATTAAATTTTCATCTATGTTGAACGAAGGAAGAAAGAATAAATGCATTTGTGCTTCAATCACTATTTCGAAGATTTGTTTATGAGCACAGTGTGTTGTGATTTTATTTTATTTTCAAATTTTATTTTGCCACATAGCCATTTGCTTCAGTATTTATTAGCAACAAGCACCCTGCTTCATGCTGCTAAAGTGCTGCTTAGTGGGTCCACTCAGTGGCCAAACACTGAAGAGAACAAGGGAAACAAGAGATTTCCGAGTCATGGGCTATTTTCCTGCAACTTTAAAAATATCTGAATGAACTAAAATAAACTAACTAAATATCCAACTAAAATATCTAAATGAACTAAGATAAGAAGGCAGCAACTAATACTCAGAAATTAATTTGGTGATATCTGTCACTTCTATTATAGACTTGCAATTCCAATGCTGATAAGGTTAGTATCTGGATCAAACAGCCAGTATCCCACATTTTAGGAGGACATGAAATCCAGGAACTTGAAGCACAGCTAATTTGTCACTGAATTAACAGATGAGTCACTAGAGAAGCAGAAATGTACCAAATAGTGGTGACTGTCATTGCACTGAAGTAAAAGTAAGGCTCAAAAAGCAAAATCTTCTTCCTGAAGCTACTTAACAAGCTTGGAATAAAAGGTGTACCTCTAGCTGGAGTTCTTTGCTCTTACCCACAAGCTCTCCCCGGTTCAATCGCAATGATTTTCTACCATGTCTGGGAGGTGAAACAGCACACTTCTTTCACCTCTAGGTGAAATGCAAAATCACCGTTCTTCCTGTTTGCAATCTGTGCCTTTGCTGGACTGCTTCATAGTGAGGGCAAAGTTCATATGGTGTGTAGACACTGAACTCAGCAAGCATGGGAGACTGAGGCAAGACACTTCTCTCCAGAATGACCCTGACATTTGTATAGGTCAGCATAGAAATGCCCCTGAAGGGAGCATGAGGAGAAGAAACTACCACCCAATTTATAATCCAACTTGACATAATCAGAGTTTCAACTTCTAAAGGGCTCAATGCCACTCTTCAAAAGCATAAACATTTCTGTAAAAAAAAAAAAAAAAAATCTTAAGCCGACTTTCAAATATTCTATGATTAAAATTGCCAGGTTTGTTTTACCATCTGCTAATGCAATCATGTAAAATTCTATGATTTTGTGTCAATGAGTTAATTCTAGTTGTTCTGAATGGAACTGTAGACTTGAGGGTTAAACAAGAAATAGGCTATATCTAATGAGATGGTCTAGGAATCAGCCATGCTTTGGGAACTATACATGAACTCAATACATGCTTCTGCCAGATTTGATTTTGGCCAGTAATCTCCACGGTTAATATTTTTTAGTAGTTTTAAAATATATTCCCTATTGTTTTTTGGTCCACCTTTCCCCCACTTAAAACTTATATTCTGAAGTCAAGCTTATAATGAAAATTTACCACCTGATGTTGAATGGTTAAAATCCCCTCATACACAGGGAAGTTTTTGTGTGAGCAAAAGCTTACTAAACATACTGTGGTTATTATTATTTTTTCTTTTCAGTTGGAGCAGCTAATATTCTTACTTTTTGGATCTGCTTGCTGGATAATTGTTATGCCCATTCATAACTTCATTTAAAGAGCTAAGCGAGGACTAGCAGTGGGGGGAAGGAAAGAAGAAATCTTTTTCGCCTTCTTGTCTGTCAGCACTAATCCTCTTAAAAGTACCCTTTCAATCAAGGGATCCAAGAAAAGCTCAATTTCCTCAGGAAATGGAATACTGAAAGGTACAGTTAAAAAGGTTCCTACTGTGAGTGAAAAATGAAAATAACAGAGTGACCTATGGAGACACCACCAACCTGGGAACACACAGGGCCTGGCATCTGTATCAGGTCGGAGATATGCACGCATCTCTGTCAAATTGAAAAGCCAAGGAAATGGAAGGCTTTGGCTTTCTGCTGGTGGGGACAATTACTGGAAATATTTTATTGCAAAGTGACTGAGACCCTGTTAGAAGTTTAACACTTAGCAGGCAGGCAGCAACGGCTTAGAGAAAACAGAACGAGATTTTCTCCACTGGGCTCCTCTAGCCTTGACAAGGGTGACAACTATATTTTTTAAATAGTGTGATGGATTCAAATTGCTCTGGAAAGTTTCATCTTAAAAATAAACTGGTGGAAGTGTCCCCTATGAAAAATGGCTGGGGAAATAAATACATTACCAGAATGGTATAGAAATGCATCAGAAACTGCCTATAGACTGCCCAAAGAAAACAGAACCAATTTTCTGAGAAGATTGAATAGAAATATTGAATGGACCCAGCTTCATTTAATACCCACAGAGTTTATGTGAAAATGTAATTAAGAAGACTGGGGATGGA
Source organism: Pongo abelii (assembly GCF_028885655.2). Lineage (NCBI taxonomy): Eukaryota > Metazoa > Chordata > Mammalia > Primates > Hominidae > Pongo > Pongo abelii. Next base: position 81,565,856 of record NC_071996.2, on the reverse strand, counting down.
GAACAAAAAAACATAAGAGGCACAAAATGGCCCTTTACAGTTTCTTTGGAAGGTCACAGTCCACTTTTTATAGCATGATGTCAAGCACAAGGTTAAAGTGGGTTTTCAAAGACTTGGCTCTACTCCAAAGGTCTCTCTTTAATGTTGTTTGCAAAATTTATAGTGAAGGCAGATTTATGAACATCATTGGAGAACAGGTATTTCTCTTCTTATTCATAGAGAAGAGGTTTATTATTTTGGTCCAGTTGCTAAGCAAAACTAAGTCTGAGTATGGGCTGTAAATTTTCAACTATATCTATATTAGCTTTGTGTTTATTCTGAAATAGCAAGCCTTCTGATTTCAAATCTGAGAATCCCAGGGTTATACAAGATTTTTATCACCTCCGAGGTCTTGTCCAGGCCATATGGAAGTTTTACCTAGGCAATTCCAAAATAATATGGTTAATCATTCTTTGATGAGATAAACAGTATGTCAAGACTGAGAAGAGCTGGGGCTGGAAATCTGGTTGAGATAGTAGATTGTAGAGTCAAACTACCTGAGTTTGAAATTTGGCTCTTTCTCTTACTATTGTTGACATCTTGGGCAAGTTGGTAATCTCCCTTGGCCCCAGTTACTCCATCTGTAAAATGAAGATAATAACAGTTCCTACCTCATAGGGATATGATAAAAATTAAATGAGATAATGCATATAAAGCATTTAGCACACCACTAACATACAGAAAGAAAAATCAACCCTTACCATCTTGCAGAGAGTTAAGACAACATCCTAGAGCTTAGTGTTGTTACACTGAGCACGCAATGGCTATATTTCATTTCTTCACATCCTAACTTCTGCATTTTCCTTGCCCCTGTTTTTCTAGGCCCTCCCCAGCTTCTCCATATTCATTAAGTAGTCTCCCCCTAATCACACAGAAAGTTCTGATCAATGCCAAATCTTTTTAAAGAATTACCTGCTTTATTCTGCATCTTTACACATTAAGTATTTCTCCACCTCAGTTTGAGTATTAATGCCCCACAGATCTTAACAGACAGAAGAAGAAAGGATGGTACAAAGAGAGGAAATGAACTAACAGAGGAGCTGGAGAACTGGGACAAAACAAAGAAAGAAACAGAAAGACTTGTGAGAGCTGGTGAACCCAGTTGGTGATTCAGCTGCTCTTAGCTATAGAACGTTTTTCCCCAACACTGTTCCAACTGGAGCATTGGTCCCCTGAGATGACTAGCAAACAGTTTATTAATCAAGAGAGTTTGTCCAAAATATTCCACACCACGCTTTCCTCTAGGAGATTCTCAACGCACGTTAATACATTAAAGATGCCAAGAAGTACTGCAGTAAAAAAACAAGAACAAACAAACAAAAACCACAAAAAAACCCGTTTTACTTTGTTTCATCTCATACGACTGATCAATACTTAACACTAATCAATAACATTTTGGGAAACATTTCACTGCCATTATTTTACAACTGGGTAATGGGAATACCCATAAATAAAGAACACATTTTAGAGAGCTAATGAACCAAAACTGATGGGCAGAAAAGTGGGACTAACATTTAGTGAGTGCTTATTATGTGTGCCAGAAATTGTACTGTTTTAAAAATATTTGCTCATTCCCAGTAGGTTAAAGTAATGGTTTTTAAGTGGTAGCGGTAATAAAAGTGCTTTATGAAAGAACATCTTGGCACATATTAGTTTTCCTTAAGTGGGGACACAATAGCTCTTTAAAAATTGAAAGATCTTGAGAACTCACGTAGCCCATATCCATGCTTAAGAGTGTTGCTTTTGCATGCACTGAGAAATTGCAGATTTTGGAGTCTATCCTCAGTTCCCTGGAAGGTAGCATGAGACAAAGACCTGTGAACTAGTCCTGGTACTGCCTCTTACTGGATATGTAACCTTGAGTAGCATACTCTTCTGAACCTATGTCAATACTAGAAAAAATAATAATATCTAATTTAAGGGTTTTTGAAGATTATAGTTATAAGCCACAATTTTATATGACTGATACTTCAAATAATTCAAATTTCTTACTCTACATTTTATACTCCTGTATTCATTGATCAAAATGTTTTTCTCTTGCACCTAAAACTATAACAGGTTCCATGGACACCACAAAACAATATGTACAGTTTCTATCTTAACACCTGCTAATTGTTATTTAAAATACTATTGAGTGTGTGTGTGTGTGTCTGTCTGGAGTTCAGTGACATGATCACAATTCACTGCAGCCTCGACTTCCTGGTCTCAAGCAATCCTCCCACCTCAGCCCCACCGAGTAGCTGGAACTACAAGCATGCGCCACTATGCCCAGCTAATTTTTTGTATTTTTTGTACAGACAGGGTTTTGCCATGTTGCCCAGGCTGGTCTCAAACTCCTGGGCTCGAGCGATCTGCTTGCCTTGGCCTCCCAAAGTGCTGGGATTACAGACGTGAGCCACCGCACAAGCCATTTTATTCTTTCTTTATATTCCCCAAGGCATCTGTCTTAGCATAGTACTGGGTACACAGTAGTACCATAGTAGTTACTTTGTAAAATGAATGAATGGAAACAATAATGGCAAATTGTGCTAAAATTGTACTTATTTTACACAATGTAATCTAACAAATGTAACTTAATAATAGGATACTTTGTACTGGTAGAACAAGGCAGGATGGAGTCAGACTGAGACTTCTGAAATCTTGTGCTAAATTTTCGACGCTTCACAAGTAGCCTATGCCTATCATTCAACCTCAGCTTATATGGATACCAGAAGATTCACTAACAAGACAGCCATGTTAGAGATAATCATTCTTTTATGACCGTGGGTCTGACTTCAGGACTTTTGCAAGAAACTTGAATTTCCCTTCAAATAAATTGAATGTAAATATGTTTGATTTACTCCAACTCATATTTTAATTCTGTTTAATGTTTTTCCATTCTCATGCAACAAAAAGTAAAAAGCTACCTCTTTTCATTTTCTGAAAGGTCTATATACCATTAAGAGTGAAGCCTTGAGAGGTGAAACTGATATCATGAAGGAGGAAATACCGAACAATAACAGCTATTCATTTTATGAGGAGTAACAGAACTTCATTTTATTAGGTTGGTGCAAAGGTAATTACTTTTAATGGCAAAAACCGCAATTACCTTTGTACCAACCTAATAGCTGTACGTGTAGGCAGACACAAAAACAACAGTCATAAGACATGTGATTTCTCTTCATTTCTTGTACACATTTACCTGCATTGATAGTGAGACTGAATTGTGGGAAAGATATGTTTTTATACTTAAGTGAATAAACATTGGACAAAATGAGTTCAAGATTTAAAACTGTTGTTCATTGTATAGGGGGTATATTTTTAGGTGGAGTTCAGAGAAATGGAAGTGACCTGTATTCAGGTCAGCTGGGAGCTCTGCCAGTCACTCATCCCAACTTCCTGCCTCTTTCTACTCTCCCTTTTTAGCCTCTTTCTGTGTCTTTTCCCACCACATCTACATGGTACTCAAACCTGTAGTGAGGCATTTACCACTACAGTATTTACTACAATTTCATGATTTGAAAATCGAATGGCAGATTTCTGATATACTCAGCATATCTAAATATTCTCTGAATCTTATCAGAAATTACAAAAAGAGGTGTCTTTGTCAATCTGAGTTTCTATAACAAAGTAACATAGACTGAATGGCTTGTATACAACAGATATTTATGTCTCATTGTCCTGGGTGTGGGAAGTTTGAGATCAGGGTGCCAGAACGGTAGAGTTGTGGTGAAAACCCTCTTCTGGGTTGCAGACTGCCAACTTACTGTATCCTCACATGGTGAAAGGGGCAAGGCAGCCCTCTCAGGCCTCTTTCATAAGGTCACTAATCATCTCCCAAAGCCTTACTTCCTAATGTCGTCACCTTGGGGGTTAGATTTCAGCAGAGGAATTTGGGGGGGACACAAGCATTTGGTCCGTAACAGGGGAGATGTATAAAATAAACAATAAGAATGATCTCTTGCAGGAATGGAATTCTGCTGTTGAGAAGCTGAAGAGTGAGGCACTGAGAATTCTGCTGTCAAAGGACTACGTGGAGAAAGAACACCTCCAGCTCTCTCACCAGAAACTCAGTCAGCTTCAAGAAGAATTTGGTCAACTTATGGTGGAAAGGAATACCTGGTTAAAGAAGGCGAATGAATTTTTTAACAGTGCTAACAAGGTCAGTGTGAAGTCAAGTTGATAATTTTCGGTAATCAGGCAGACCAGTAAAAGACCCATTACTTCAACTGACTGGAGCACATCACAGAAGTCAAAACTCCATGTAAAATTTCAAAACTGATAGCAGCAAAGAGAGCTTTCAATATGTATTCCTATTATGGCCATTATTTGATTCTCAAAACTAAAAGACTGTTTTCACATGTAAAAGGTGACTTTAAAAACAACAAACAAACCTCATGAGGGTTTTTTGTTTTTTTGTTTTGTTTGGTTTGGTTTGGTTCGTTGGATGGTTTTTGTTGTTTTGAGAAAGGGCCCGGCTCTGTCACCCTGGCTGGAGTGTAGTGGCGTGATCATAGCTTACTGCAGCCTCGACCTCCCGGACTCAAGTGATTGTCCCACCTCAGCCTCCCACGTAGCTGGAATCATAGGCACAAGCCACCATGCTTGACTTTTTTTTTTTTTTTTTTTTTTGGTAGAGACAGGGTCTTGCTATGTTGTGCAGGCTGGCCTTAAACTCCTGGGCTCAAGTGATCCTCCTGCCTCGGCCTCCCAAAATGCTGAAATTGTAGCTGTGAGCCACCATGCCTAGCCTCATGAGGGTTTTATCTTACAGCTGCCACTGGTCTGTTTCGGGGGGACACTTGTGCCCACATTATAGTGTTTCCCATGGAAGAAGAGAATTATCATAAACGTATCAAGGTTTAAAAATACCTTAAAATTTTTACCGAAGGCCCTCCTTTTTTTCATCCTCTTTTATTTACCAGGTAAAATATATATGAATATTGCAAGCCTTTTTGCACACAAGCCATAAGGCTAGAAACAGTGCCTTAGCCCGATTGTTCCACCTTGGTCTTGCCTTTTTAAGTCAGCCAGAGTGAAATCTGGCTGTGGCCCATCTCCAGGTCTTCTTGAGTTGGAGAAGTGCTCTGCTTCTCCTCTCTGATTCATTGGACATTGATTGCAGCAGGTGGTTCCTGCTAAGTGGCAATGTTCACCTGTTCACATCACTTGAGTACGGCTCAGTATATGAGGCTGGTGATCTTATTTGAAAATTTTTTCTACCTTTCCCAATGTAATATACACCTTCAGACGGTGTTTTTGGAATTGTTTCATACCTTAAATTTCACTGATGTTTTCAAAACAGACAATGTGGCAGGAAATGAATGAGGAAACCCTGGAAGCTAGGTACATTGTGATCTAAAATCACAACATCAACACCCTGAATACAATGTCCTGGTGTATATCAAAATAGTGACTTAATTTTGAACTTCTTTACTAATAAGAAACTTTTTGAAAAAATAAATAGTAAAATTTCAAAACAGAAGTGCTAAATTGTGATAAAATGTTAAAGATTTATTGTCAGATATATTTGTCATTTGGGATTTCTTTGTTTTAAGGGAGGAAACAGATATACCATATTACTGGAGCTATTGAACTAATTAGATGTTAGGTGCTAGTTAAGTTTCTCCTCACTAATTCTGTTTTTGAATAAGAGACTTTTAAATTTAAACTGCATGTTCATTTTTCAAAATGAGTGGGTCATCTACAAGTCAGTTAATATTGTTTCTAAGGAAAACAGTTATCAAACATATTGCTATAAAACAATGCTTCCAGTACAAACCCTATAGTTTACAGCCTTGCAAAATGTAGTTTCTCTCTTTCATTCCCATTCTCTTACTCTTGTTTTCTCTGCTCTCATTATTTTGTACTTTGCTGGGATATTTTTCTGGGTTTTAACAGAGAAGGAATATCTCCTGCAAAAGCGTTTTTTTTTTTTAAAAAAAAAAAAGGGAGAAGAAGAGAGTGGTTACTTTCTCAAACTCATACAGTAATTCAGGTCAGATTGGAGTAGAGAATTTATGTTTCATAATCACAAAGACTTTTGATTTCTAGATTCCCCATTTTATCATTTGAAAGCCATAGCATGCTAACTATACAAATTATAATAAGCTCCACTGGGATTTATCCATACTATAGCAGGTTCTATAGCCAAGTGGCACTCAGAATAGTGTTAAAATCCTTTCTCCCTTTTCAAAGCATCAAGGAAATAATTTCTGACTCCAAATCTAAGAACTCAGTGTGAAAGATGATGGATATTTCTACCTCAGCAAAAATAGAAGCTGGAGTTTGGAATGTAGATGTTTAATCATGACTGTTGAAATGAATTTTTTACTATGTTATTAAGTAAAATAACTATATTATTAAGTAAAATAAATGACGAAATTATGTCGTGTAAATCTACTTAAAGAAGAAAAGTCTTCTTGTGGCTTATAAATGGTATTTTTCTTTTTTATTTATATTGTAAAACCTCCAAATTTTACAAAAATGTGACCACTTTACCCAATTTTTAGCATGACACTCATAGCCCTAGTTTAAAGAACTGAAGTTTTAAAATTAATATAATTTCAAAATCCCTTAAAATGTTTTTTCTAGAATAAAATTCTGTTTACACTAGTGAAAAGGTATGTTCAGTTTATATAATCAATTATCTCTGAAACACTGAATTTTCCTCTTGAAAATTCACTTTGTTGTGCCTTGAGTGCACTGGGTTTCCTAATTGTGAACATTCCTGTTCTTAGATGAAGTCATGCTCTCAAGAACTGTGAGGGGTTTGAGATTTTACCTTACATTCAAGCTAACATGTTAATTTATCACAGTTTCATGGATGATTACAGAAGACACCTGACCTCTGGCTCAGAGGTGATTGATTATAGCAAAGCAGCAGGCAGAGTGTCAGCATGCCCCATCAGTTCTCCCAGCCCCAATTCCCCCTGAGTGATGCAGTTGGGCCCAGGTGGATATATATATGCACCTGCAGCAGGTGGGGTTCAGGAGAGGAACCCTAAGCTTGGGGAATCTGTAGTTTTACAGCAAATAGGAAGCACGCCTGCTCTTTGTCTTGGAGGGCAACATCACCTCAATCCTGAAGGTTGCTAGTTGCAGACCCAACACTGAGAAGTGGCCCAGATATAAAGGGATCAGAGTCCTGTATTCTTGACCTACCAGTGAGATGTGTAGGAGCACAAGAGATCCATGCAGAATTTTCTCTCCCAGCACATGCAAATCGGATGTTAGCACTGCAGGAATAAAAGATGAAGTCAGCACTTTACAAAAAGGTACTTTCCTTGAAAATCAATTTCATTCTTGAAAAGTGGAATTATTTTTCAGCAAACAACTTCTTGTTCCAAATTCGTTGAAGCTAGGTCAATATACTTTTTCAATTTCTATGTCAAATACTAATATATCAAATTTGTTAGTATAATGGGCAATATATAAATGAATGAGTGGGATAGCTTGAATATCTGCTTGGTAAAAAGTGAAATATATGATTTTTTAAATATACTTTTTACTTTTTTGAATTTGGTTAAAATAAAAAGAATAAATATCCAATTTTATCTGCAGAATAGACTGTTAGTAATTTTCTCATATCGTATGTATTTCTTTTTTCATCCAGGTTTTATATTTCTGGTTAAAATCATTGAGGAGTCCCTCTTCCCCCCTTTCCTTTCATTTTCTTTCTTTTTTTTTTTTTTCAGGGGGTGGGGACAGGGTCTCACTGTCACCGAGGGTGAAGTGCAGTGGCATGATCACAGCTCACTGTAGCCTTGACCTCCAGGGCTCAGGTAATCCTCCTACCTCAGCCTCCCAGGCAACTGGGACGCCACCACACCAGGCTAATTTTTTGTATTTTTTTGTAGAGATGGGGTTTTGCCATGTTGCTCAGGCTTGTTGTGAGCTCCTGGGCTCAAGGGATCCACCCTCCTTGGCCTCCCAAAGTGCTGGGATTATAGGTGTGAGCCACCATGCCCCACCTCCTTTCATTTTCATTCATTCCCCTCTCTAACAATTCTAGATAGGGATATTATTATTTACTAGAAATATTTTACAATAATTTATTTTATTATTTAAAGGTGAATTCATGAGAATAATTACCCTTCTGTTTAGATATTCACGTATTTAGTATATATTTATTGAGCCACTGCTATGTGTCAGGCATTGTTCTAAATGCTGGAAAATAAATAGCAGAGAACAAAACTTACAAAATTTGTGAAATTCAGTAAAATATAATTATCACTTAATTGCCCACATTGACAACAGTTCCCCCACTGCCTTTGTCCAGTGGCTCCAGGAGTGCAATTGATTACCTTTAATTCTGCTAGGGTTTGATGATTACCCAAGGTTCAGGAATGTTTCTCACCCAGAGGAAGTGTCTGGCAGCCTGTGGCTTGAGATACGGATGTTTGGACCTGGAGTGAGCAGCAGGTGGCGATGTTGAGACAGCATTAGGAACTTGCTGCTTGCTGTAAACCAACCACTGGATTCAAGTGGAGTGAGCCATATAACTCAAGAATCTGATATACTTCCTGTTCTTTTTAGAGTTTCCTAAAGTGTTTGGTGAATGAACCTATTTGTTAAATCACTTAGCAGAATATACAAGTAAGTGTCAGTTGTCGACATTGACTGATAGCTGATTGGAGAAAAGTTCCTCTAATTATCAGATGTTACTAAGACTTATGAGAACATGGCATGAAATATGAATATAGCACCTATTAGAATAACTCATCTCGATCCTCCAAAATATTCATCCTTCGGGATTATAGATTATCTTATTTATTATACTTCTAGTGTGTTCACAGAAAACAAGCTCTGGTTGACATTTATTGATCACCCCAAACGTATTTATCATTGTTAAGGGATTGTAGTTTGAATCAGAGATAAATATATAATATGTTTCAAAAACAGAATGGGGTGAGCCTGTATTTACAGGACAGCTGCAATTGAACCCAAAACTGTAAAACATAACTGATTGGTCATAACGTATCGTGTCCTATGCCTTCCATTCCCAGGCACATGATTTCATTGAAGAAAGCAAGCAGAGGAAACTGAGGCCAAATCCATTTTATGAACATGGTCTGATTTTTGGGTGGTCAGCCTGAAAGCAAAGATGAAGCAAAAGTTGGGGTGGCCAAAGAAACACACAAAAAGTAGTTTGAAATGTAACAATTGTCATAGCTTCCATTGTTTCTGCCATAGCTATTGAAACATTAATGTCCTTTAAGAAGATGACGTTGCTTTTTCCAGATATTTACAGTGATCCACAGTAATGCTTATAGCAACATCATTGTTTCAGATGCAAACAAAATAATTAAGCATGGAATTTGGTATACTTTTTTCATTTATATATACATGATATATATGGGATCTTACCATTTTCAAAATAAACACATTTTAGGCCCAGCTGATGAAAAAAATTAATTAAAATGGTCCAGTTGTTCTATAGATTGAAATTTTAAAAAAACCTGCTCAACTAGAGTACCTAAAAAAATACTATGCAGAAGGAACTTATTGAGGTAATATAAATGAATTCAAGAAATAGGCTAAATGTTATTAGATATCAAGGAAAATATAATTACTTTCAGTTTCATAATTCCTCAGCAGCCTGTCTTAAATTCCTCTTTTTCAGAACAACTCCCCTTTCTCTTAGAAATAACTAAAGCCACTTATGTTCCCTCCCTTCTTCCATATTTGCATTCAGCTAATATGTTGTGTTCCTATTCTTGCCATGAATCAAATGGGTACTTGAGTGAAAGCAATGAAAGATATAATCCCTGCTTTCCAGGCCTTCTCAGTCAAGTTTAGACGAGAGGCAAGGGAACAGAAGTGCACTGGGTTGTGGGAAAGCTATGATGGAGTAAGCCCAAAGCATTAGGACACACAGAGCAGAGACCCTTAACCTGGCTCAGGGAAAAAGAGTCAAGGAAGGCTCCCCAGAGGAGGTGATCACTGAGTTAAGTTTGAAAAGATGGGGCAAGAAGGGTTGAGGAAGGGCTGGATGGTACAAAGTCGTGCCATGTTTGGGGAACCTAAGATAATTCAATTTGCCAGGAATGTAGGGTGTACACCTAAAGTGATGAGAGACAAAGGTGGTAGAAGCAGGTGGGGAAATCAGGAAGCATTTTGAATAGCATGCTAAGGAGTTTCTATTTTATGCTGAACATGTCTTTAGATATGCAGAGATATTTAAGAATTGAAAAAGTAATGATGATGCAAACCTCACCACAAGAAGCAGATGATGTCTTAATTTACCCTCTTCCTGTACTCCCTCTGACAGAATGATGACTGTAGCGTTTAGAAACCTTTGATTTTAGAGCTCAGAGGTCAGGCTATTTAAACCACAGCAAGTATTTAATAAATATGGCTACATTATTAGCATACAATTATTAAAATAGATATAGCATAGAAAAATTATAGAAAAAGAAACATCTTTAACATCTTAAGTGTCTCATGAGAGCTCACAACTCAGTTCAAATCTAATAGTCTGATAATCAAGACGTTCAATTTTATTGTCCTCACTCATGAATACCTTTCACATTTAAGCCGTCAATGGACTTCTAATTTAAGTGTGTATTAATTGGTTTCTCTTCTATGTGCAGTATCAGATTGTTGCATCTCTCTGTTGGCAGTAAACACATTCTGCCTAGTATTATAGTTATTTATTTCTGGGTAGATTTCTTTTGCTAAATTAAAATTCCTTGAGGGTAAGAAACATGTCCTTTTCACTTTGTGTTCACCAGAACACCTAGAACAGTGACTTCTAGTTAGTGGGTGTTCAATAATTATTTGAATGACTAAGAGCAGTGAAATATTATAAACTGTAGAGTTTCAAGGCCAACTACATGAAATTGTTCATAGGAGATTATATTGATCCAAGGTACTTGGGACTTGACCATTTTGAAAGAAGATAATTTAATTAATATACAAGGAACACAAATTTTAAGCTTCATCTCTGCATCATATTGGAGAAGGCAGGTCGTGCTGTGTAAAGGGCTTGTCATCTACACATAGTGCCTCCTCTGAGACATCTCCAGGCAGCACTAATTGCTTATTTTGTATCATTTCCATAATATTTCTCTGTACGCCTTAGAGAGAGATTATGTCCTAATCTTCTTTGTGTGTCACATGTGTTCAAAAAACTTTTGTCGGATGAATAAATAAATGACTGGCCATGTGACACATCAATTTACATTTTGAGCTTGAGTTTTCTCTTTTATAAAATCAGTCTAATAATCCTCATCTACTTCAGAGAGTCTCATTCAATAATAAAAGTTCTTATAATTGGTGATAAATCGTACACAATCTTTTTGGGATACAGTTGGAGTGTAAAATAAATGGAATTGTAGGGTATTAAGTGAAAATTAGAAATGTTTACTAGCATGACACTTTGCCAAAATAACAGCAGATTTTGGAGCCAGAAAGCCTGAGTATGAATCTGCTCTCGGACATTTATTAGCTCTATGACCTTGGGCAGTCACTTAACTTCCCTGTGCATTGGCTTTTTTAACCTGTAAAATAGAAGTACTATTGGTGCCTTACAAGGACATTGTGCTGTCTAAGTAAGTTAATATATGGCTACAGCACAGAACTGCTAAGCACTCACTAATTGCTAGCCATTATTTTGTCTTTATATCTCTAATGTGATGTAATGTTTTTGTTCATTTTCACATTCCCAGCACATAGCTGAGTACATAGTCCATAGATTTCAATGTTTTTTGAATAAGTGAAAAAATAAGTGCTTTACACATTATAAATGGACATTTTCTACATTAATATTCCCAAGATCATCTTAAAGTCATTTAGGTCAACTTAGAGAAAAGAAACCAGAAATTATAAATAGTAACTAGCTGCCTAAAGTGCTATTGAATGGGTCTGGTTGTATTCCTCAGAACAAGAGATGGTCAATGCATAAACTTCCTCCATTCCTTGTTGATAAAATGCTTCAGATACATACCATTTTCAATCCCAAACCTCTTTTATTCCAGTGTTTTCTCAGCTTTCCAGATTATGAGACAAAAGCTTCCATAGGTGCTAATGGTATTTAATACCTCTCATTAATACCATGAATTCACCCTGGAACAAGGAGGGAGCTCTGGGGTCCAGCAGCAACTGCCTTTGACAGGCAAGGAATAAGCTGGAGCTGCAGCAGGGGACAGCAAATACTGGGAGCTTAAAAATCACATCACCCCTATACTCTGGCCTTCATGGCATTTGAAAGCTTGGGCAGATGTGGGGAGGACCTGAATTAGGAATCAGTTCCCCAGAGTGGGAACCACCAGAAGTTCTCTCAGGTGATGTATAGGAAAGGAAACTGAAGCTTTTGGTCTTTGTAACAGAACCTAAGGGAAATCTGAATCTCTATAGGTAATGGAATCTGGTGCTCTAATTAGAAGCACTAATTAGACTCAACTCAGCACTTTAGCTGAGTTTTGTGTTTTTGGTAGTTATAAGCATTCCAACAAAACTCTCTCCAGCCACTAGACTCGTAGAAGGAAATTTTCTAGGTTCTGCTGTTTTCTTTCTGTTGTTGTTCCTGTTTAATGTTGACTCTCTTCAAGTTGATTAGTCAAGAAGCAAACAACGTTACTTATTAAACACCTTTGTGAAACAGCATGATAGAATTCTGCTAGATGACTCACGGCTCTTGTTTGAATTCGTCTTGTAGATATTTTTAAAAGAATGAAATGTGCCATGTCCTGATACTATCTCTATTTGATTTGGTGCAGGCTGCCTTGGGTCCTGTACCAAGCAAGTGAAAAAGGAAAGGTCTTTATTGGTTTTGTAAAGAACAAACACCAAGCAACTCCTTAGTCTTTACCAAAACAAGACTGAAAAGAGCTGATTCATCTTCTTGTCTGCCTAAAAACTGAATAGTACATATAAAATGTTCAAGAAGAGCTAGGAATCAGAGGGATAAAATATTATCCTTGTCCTATATCCTTTTTTCCCAATCCCGTCGTAGTAGCTTTATTTGACTTGCACATATAAGGTTTGAAGAAAGAGAGATATGTGAAGCAAAAAGGACTAAAGGGAAAACACTACTTCCAAAGGAATTTACATGGGGGTCACAGTGTTCTTATTGCCAGAAATAATATGTTCTGTACTGTGTGTGCAGCAAAGGGAGTCTTTCCATGCTGGATCCGGTATATCAGGTTCTTTATGGATATGGTAAATAGAAAAGCACTCAGTTCTTTTTTGAGGGTAGATTAAGTGAGAGCAATGATACTTAGATCATTTCTGGAACTGGCACATGGAACTGGCAAATTCTGCATGGGAATAAGAGAGATGAGCTTTGTGTATAATTCAGACAATCACAGACAGTATAGTCTTCTTGAAAGTAGCTTCCTGTTAAAGTCCAGAAATTTAACTCTTATTTCTATGTCTGCAGATTATTCCTGTTAGGGTTTGGTTAGGATTGAGGTCAGTATCCAGCCCATCGTACCAATAGGTATTCTACAAATGTATTTGTTGAGCTAATGAAGGAATAAAATCACTCACCTCCTTTCTACTGCTGTAGTTCTATTAAGTGTGATACATAGAACAATTTATAGTAAATATTTTCCTTACACATTTGAGAAAAAGCTCTGGAAGATAATTTGACTATTTTGATTCTAATTATGGTCTATCTTTGTCCTTGATATATCATTCCCTCCTTCTAGTGAATGCTTAGTCTTTCAATTTATTTCCATTTTACTAGGAAGTAATACTTTTATTATAACATTCAGGAGGGGGTGGAGTGGTATCACACATGCATTCAATGACGTTGTGGTTTTAGCATCTAATTCCAATAAAGATGAGACCAATGCCTGAGGATTTGAGAGTGGCAGATGTTCAGTGGGGCCACAGAGGAAAAGCCCATGAGGGATGAATGACAGGCACCAGGTGGCCATGCTCTTCTCAGTGACTTTTTAAAGATGGGCTCAATCAATCAAGATTTAGAATAACAGCCAATATTTTCCAAGTACCTACTATATGTTTGCCACGAAACCCACTTACTTTTATATATTTTTCTTCCTAATTCTCAAAACAACAAACATGACATGTATTAAGGTTATAGTAGCTTTATATTAGAAAATGGGGTTAAGTGTGTAGGCAAGAAAAAACACTTTGGAATTTTCTATTCTTTCTCCATTCACACTGAAAACTTGAGAATTATCTTAAGGGAAGAAAGGCGAGAAGGCTGTGACATTTACTTACAGACTTTCCTTTTATTTCTTCCTTTAGTGTAGCTCAGGGGTTCTCAATTCTAAATGTGAATATGTGTTACTATATGCACTAATTCACATACGTTAAACTTTAAGGGTGATTTAAGGGAGTTGAAGATGATTTTGACTATGCCAGATTTTTGCTTTAGGCATTCACTTTAAAACTAACCCTCGGCCAGGCGCAGTGGCTCACACCTGTAATCCCAGCACTTTGGGAGGCCGACGCAGGCAGATCACAAGGTCAGGAGTTCGAGACCAGCCTGGCCAACATGATGAAACCCATCTCTACTAAAAATAAAAAAATGAGCTGGGTGTGGTGGTGTGTGCCTATAATCCCAGCTACTCAGGAGGCTGAGGCACGAGAATCACTTGAACCCAGGAGGCGGAGGTTGTGGTGAGCTGAGATCACGCCACTGCACTCCAGCCTGGTGACAGAGTGAGACTCTGTCTCAGAAAACAAAACAAAACAAAAAACCTGACCCTCAATTAACAACAAACTCCACTTTATTCAAAATAAGTTATACAAATTTTAAAATGTATTTAAAATTTTCAGAAACAGTGGTTATTGGCAAATGATGTTTCAATGGGTTATGGAAGGATAGAGAAAGTCATTAAATCATCTTCTTTCTTTTTTTTTTTTTTTTTTTTTTGAGACGGAGTTTCACTCTTGTTGCCCAGGCTAGAGTGCGATGGTGTGATCTCAGCTCACTGCAACCTCCGCCTCCCGGGTTCTAGTGATTCTCCTGCCTCAGTCTCACAAGTTGCTGGGATTACAGGTGCGTGCCACCACACCTGGCTAATTTTTTTTTTAATTTTTAACAGACGAGGCTTCACCATGTTGGCCAGACTGGTCTCGAATTCGTGACCTCAGGTGATCCACCCGCCTTGGCCTCCCAAAGTGCTAGGATTACAGGTGTGAGCCACCGTGCCTAGCCAATCATCTTCTTTTCTAACATCAACATTTTGTTGCACTTGGCTCCATTGCCAACCGCAGGGAAGCAAAAGAATCAGATAAAGAAGAGTTCTTCAAGTTCAAAGTTTCTTTAATTAAGTTCTCTTTCTTTTACAGTCTTATAGTATAAGAGAAATCTCTCAACCTTTCTCTGTATCTTTTCTAACCTATAAGAAGGAAAGGCAGAGACATATTTACAAAAAGTAAGTTTTAAAATCCCTCCTTTTCCACCCAAGATTACAACTTTCTCTGGCATAGCCCTTCCTTCTTAAGTCTTCTGAGGTAATCCTTTGCCACATGGCACCACGGCCCAGGATTTAAGAGCAGTGGTCTCAGAGTCAGGAAATTGGGTATAAATCCGAAATCTGCTCCTTGGTAGAAGTGTCACTTTCTACAATTTACTTAACCTCTCTGAGACTCAGTTTTCCCAGTCATATAATGGGGATAATTTCTTACTTCCTCTTAGGACGGTTAAGAAGAATGTGCCTGGAACTAAGCAGGCATTCAATATTCATTGACTGAGTAAAAATTGTGCAACACACAGTATTGAAGCAAGCACGTAGTCCATTCTTATTAAACTATAGTTATCATTATAACTTCCTCTTCACTGCTAAATAAGTGAGAATGATTTTGTTTTAAATATTCTAAATAAACAGAATTGCAGACATGGGAGACATGAGGACATTGGTGGGAAAATAGAATATCAGTGTATAAGTAGTAAGACACTGTTTGAGTGATTTCATTCATAAGTTCGAATTTTGTCCAGTTCCAATTCTGCCACTAGATCTCACCCCCTGAGACGGCAGCAGGCACAGAGGCATGAGTACATTTGTGTACCTCCATGACCATAGCCTCTACATTTGGCTTCGCCTGTGTTGCCCCAGCACCAGCTCAACCTTGCTCGCCTGGTCTCCTTCAGGTCTTAGTGGTACTGGACTCATGAGCCCACCTGTTCTCATTTCTTTTGGTCTGGGATCCTTACCTAGGGTCTTCTGTGGGGCCTTCCTGCTCTACTGGTCAGCTCCTGGCAAGCTCACTGGCTTCCAACTTAGCAACCCAGGGAGACTACACTTCAAGGCCCTGCCTGACTACACAGCACTGCCCAGCTGACTGTGTTAGGACTATTTTCCAGATTGGTATGGAACATTCCATAAGGTGGCTTCTTCCAATAGTGCTAAAGGGCAATGTGGCAAGACCTCCCATGCCATTCAGATTTTCTTCAATGTACCATTTGTTCTCGAGGTCAAAATTATTCCTAGAGACGTTAGGTGAGATATCAGGAGACCTACAAAGATGACTGCACTCTGCTTTTTCTCTTTCTCCTCATATACCCACAGTATTCTTTCATTGCCTTTGTATCATACACTCCTCCATCTTAATACCAGCTAAGCCTTAATGGCCCAGTGGCTAACTCCTCTCTATTTTATGTTAATTCTATAAGCTTAATCCTGCATGCTGGGTTGTTGATCTGCTAATAAAGGAAGAAAATAAAGGAATTTTAAAATCTTCTCTCAAGACAATATCTTGGTTTGCAAGGCTATGTTTTTTATGCATAATCCTATTTCTCCATGTCAGAAACTAAATATTACTTTGGTCTTACTCTTTGCATGGCTTCAAAACAAAATTCTAATCTCTTCTGAAGACGGATGCCTTGGATGGAGTAGGCTGAAGGTCTTATATCTGCAAAAGCAAGAGAAAAAAAGGACATTCATAATTTCTTGAATATTTCCCTACAGTGTTTCAAGAGCAAAGTGGAAGTTACTGGGAAATTTCCTCTAAAGAATATTACAGAAACATTCTTGCCATAAAAGCCTGTATAATATTTTTAAATAACTCATCTATTATTTGTATACAGTGTAAAATGTACAAAATAAACCAGACTGACTCTCCGAATTCTCCAGTTATAACTCTTTGTGTTGTATAGATACATTCTCAATGTAAACTATTTTGGTGATTTTATGGTATTGACATTTAGTTATGCTGAACTAAGCTACGATCAGTTTCCCTAAATGGAACCCTAAAAAACTATACATCTGTTTTCCAACAACCTTCCAAGTTTAAGATGGTTGTTTTTTGTTACAATGAAACTAATAAATTGTTTGACCTGGTTTAATTGCCAGTGTTTTGTGTACACGTTGATGTAGATTTTAAACTAGAGAAGCAGAAAATGAAAGTATGTTTTCTTTGGCAGGCATTTGATGTACTTGGAAGAGTTGAAGCTTACCTTAAGCTCCTTAAATCAGAGGGTTTAAGTCTGGCTGTTTTGGCAGCGAGGCATGAGGAATTATACAGAAAAATTAAAGACTGCACAGCTGATGCTTTGCAAAAGGGACAAACCTTAATCAGCCAAGTAGACTCCTGCAGGTGAGTAAAGTTGATTTCTCAGTGTAACAAGCTTTTTCACAGTTTCCACAACGTGCTAAAAAATAAGATGCATGATTGTCTTTTTCTGGTTCTGATGTTTTGCTGCATTATGATATGGCTTAAAAGGATCTATTGAAGTTTGATCAACAGCTATTCTGAACACAGCCATTGCTCATCCAGAAGTGAGGCCATATTCTGAGCCTGGAGACTTACATATGCTAAAGCTTTCTGTTTACTCGTTTCTGAGGAGGGGAAAGGGAATGGACAAAATAAGAAACAGAGCTTTAGTTCCCAAGGCTTTTCAAACCCTAGCATCTTTATGGAATAGCTCCTTCCCTTTGGTTCATGAGTCTTGAGTCTATCCTGTCCTGTCTTTTTCTTACTGGAAGAAAACAAAATACCAGAATTTCCTTCCAGTTATGACCTTGGTGGCTCACCATGCAAAACCCTAAGTAAACAGTGACAATTATTAATCCAACAGCATGGGCACCAGACCCCATGCTTTTGAACAATGCTCTAGGTGGGCCTGTTTTATAAGCATATTTGGTGAATGCCTCAGTGTTGAGCTTAGTGGACATGAAGAGAGAGAAAGACCTTGAGAAACAGAGAGAGAATGCAGTAGGAAAGTATGGGAAAGAACAGGAAGACAAAGGGGAAATGACAGAGCAGATAGTGGAATGCATATTGACCAGGAAGAAATGAAAGCAGGGCTTACATTTTTCACAGAGAGAGACAAAAAGAATTATAAATGGGTTAAACCCAGTTTTTCACCTTCCATGTCTACAATCTCCTTGAAACTCAAAGACATTCAATTTGAAGAACCATGAAATAAGTGAAATGTGATAAAATCATTTTATTTCTGTTTAAACCCTTGTTCTGTTTGATTTTAGATGAGTTTAAAGGTGTTGATTTGGTAACTTTGGGTTTGGGGAACATTCTTTCCAGAAGACAGTCTGAATCCGGACAGAGGTATTTAACCCAGAGTTTGTGATGTTTGCTACAAACAAGTTGTGCTACATGCACAACTAAGATTAGAAATAATCCAAGGTCTTCCAATAAAAGCCAAAAAGTTGAGACTATGAAGACAAGGGGTTCTCCCCTTTGAAAAATGAATAACTATGTTTTTTACTAAGTTTCTTTACTTTAGCTCCAAGCTGTGCATTAGGTAATAGGGGTGTATTACCTGTGTAATAGCTGTGCATTAGGCTTCAGCAGTTTCAAGGTGTTTCCTCCCATCCAGGCACAAAATATGGATACAGGAACTCCTCCTCCTCCTCCTCTTTTCCAGCTTTTCCAGAATGTATAAATGTCTTGAACAATGCAGAAAACATCCTATGGGGTAGAAGAGACACTTATTGTGCCTGGACTTGGGGTACATGTTGGACATTGATTTGAGTCATATCATGACTGAATTAAGCGGTGAGGTTTCCAGTTATAATTTCAAAATGGTCCAGTCTCAGTTTAACAAAGCACAGACAGATGTTATTTCTCTGGTCAGGCTACTCTTTACTTGCGGCATGTTCCCTGGCTGTGGAAAGGTTCCTTTCACGCATGGGGAGATCACCATGTAGCTGAAAACCTCTACCCAAATCTCTGGAGTTCTGTTTGTGGGTTACTCTTTCCTATCTGGTACCCTGCCCACAAATTCGAGATGCCTTGACCCAAAGCCTGGTTCCTGTCTTCTCAACTCAGCAAGAACTCCAGGCTCTGCTTAGTTCCACCTCTCTGAGCTTTGATCTAAAAATTACCTTCCAGGCAATAAACTAGTGCAATCATAAGGCTCATCTCATGTATTTTCCTTCTCTAACAGATCACTGCCCTGTGCTACTAATTGTTTAGTGTCTGAAAACCATTGCTCATGTATTTGTTTTTCTAGTTGGTTAAGGCATGAGGGTAAATCCAGTCCCTGCCTCTTGACCAGAAACTGAAGTTCCCTATTTAGTTTTGATGCTTAACTCCTGGAGTTAGAAAAGTAGTCACAACTTTTTACTGCTGAATTTTATCCTGTTTGCTCTAATCAGTAATTCTTTGTTTTCAAAACTTAAATATAAGAGGAAAGCTGCTTTTGTTTTATATACATTCTATGTTTGAGGTTTTATTGACTATTTTTAGCCATCCATTTTGTAATGGCTGATATGTTTATTTGCTTCTTTATGTGCCAAGAGTGGTGCTGTCTCACTCAACTACAAAAAACAAACAAACAAACAAGCAAAAAACTCTATGAAATGGACATCTTCATTTCATAAACAGGAAACTGAGATTCAGAGAAGTTAAGTTTAAATTTCATGGCATTGTTTTTGACACTCTACATGTATGAAATTAAACTCCCTTGACACTAGTCTTAGTTTCCTTATCCATACCAGTTTTCTTTTTACCTCTTTTGTTCTTTTTGGTCTTAATTTTTACATAATTATTGTTTTTCAAAGAGACATCTACAATCCTGTTTTTCATGACGCAGACTGGGTTCAATAGAAGAAGAAATAATTAGGTACCATTTCAAAAGCTTGAATGAATGCTTAGGTAAGTGGGTTTAAGAAAATCATTAGCAATATGGTTTCTGTCAACATTGTAGTTCCAAGGTGTTTGGTTTCCTCGAGATTTTATAATATTTTATAAATCAATACTATTTTCATTTTGCAGGAGGAGCTGAAGATAAAATAAAATTGTTTCTTGGCAAAGGACATTTTTGGATTCAGAAGGTAGATCTAGAATAAGAACCCATTAAAAATTGAACTGAAATGCATTAGACTGTCGGTTGCAAACTAAAGCCATACATTGCTACTGACCTCAATCCCATGCATTCTGTTTGGGATTTGCTTCCTTTCCTCATCTAATAATTTATGTGATCAATGAACTGAGTCACCATCACAGGAAAGAAATAGAATGTAAGGATAATATTTCAAGTGCAGCCACTGCTAGAGTGAAGATGGAGTTTAGAATGCTGGCAATGGAAATCAATGGAAATTTCAACAGAGCAAAGCAGATATTGTTGAACATCACAATAGCTTCTGAGACTTCTGAGTGCCAGCCACACTCATGGGACACAATTTATTAAGGTTGCTATTACCAGACACCCAAAAACTGGTATGGATAAGAAACCCAAGACTTCGCGTTAAAGGAATTTTAGTTCATACATTCTGAGTGCCAAAACAATGCCATGACATTTAAACTTAATTTCTCTGAATCTCAGTTTTCTCTTTTTAAAATGAAGATATACATTTTATAGAGTTTTTTTTAAATTGAATGAGACAGCACCACCAGTTGAGCACAAACTCACTTGTTTATTGAGCCCTCTCTATGTGCACCACCATCAGCACATAGAGAGGGCTCAATAAACAAGTACAGTGATACATCGCTTAACAGTGAGGATACATTCTGAGAAATGAGTCTTAGGTGATTCTGCTGTCGTGTGAACATCATAGAGTGCACTTACACACATCTTATACACATACCTACACCTACTTAGACATGGTATAGCCTACTACATAGCTAGGCTAGCCTATTGTTCCTAGGCTGCAGACTTGTGCAGCATGTTACTGTATTGAATATTATAGGCAAATGAAACACAATGGTATTCATGTATCTAAACATAGAAAAAGTACAGTAAAAATACAGCATTATAATCTTTTGGGACCACCATTGTTGATTGAAATGTTATACAGTGTATAACTATACTTTTTTACTTTATATATAAAGAGCTTAAAAAAATACTGAGAGTAATATGGTTGTTTCAGATGATTACAACACAGTCAGTTGTATCAAATTCTATTCATTTTCACTAACTGGAAAGGTAATATTTGAAATAGGGAAGATAAACACTTATCTTAATGTAATAAAAGGCTTAATTTAGTATTGAGGCAGGTAGGAATTTCAGAGGCCCTTTGATCTGATTTTTTTTTCTGTTAGTCAAAAAATAGGACCTCAGAAGTTTACATTTATCTGAGATGAAGCTTCCTTAGTAAATCTGAGACCCTTTCATTATTGTTCAGTAATCACTACTTTATTAGGAACAGATCTACACTGTTTTACTATCATGGAATCAAATACATTTGAAGTTTGAGCAGCTTCAGAAAGCAAATTGTGGTTATTTACATGTTTTCTTGCCTTTTCTATTTCCTGCATTTAATCTGACGATAATTCCAAGTCATTATTAAATAGTTGTTATCTTTTTGGAGTACAATATCTGTCACATAACCACTTTAATTTTAAAGGCATTTTAGTGCATTCTTTATGATGCTTACAAGTGTATGTAATAACAGTTGTCTTAGTCCATTTTCTGTTGCTGTAGAAGAATACCTGAGACTGGTAGTATATAAAAGAAAGAAGTTTATCTAGCTCATGATTCTGGAGGCTGGAAGGCCAAGATTGGGTGGCCACATCTGGTCAGCCTCTGGTAAGAACCTCATGCTGCCTCATAACATGATGGAAAACTGAAAGGAAACCAGGTATGTGTGAAAAAAGGGAAAAACACAAGAGGCAGCCTCGCTTTATAACAACCTGCTGTAGTGGGAACTAATCTATTCCTGAGAGAACTAACCCAGTTTTATGAAACATACATTAATCCATCTTAATGACCATGTTATTTACTTCTTGAAGACACCACCTCCCAACATCACCTCATTGAGAACCAAGCCTCAATATGAGTTTTGGTGAGGACAAACCATACTTAAATCATAGAAATGGCCAAACTTATAGTGAGGTTGAAAGCCCCTGGCTTCCAGCCTTCCTCATCTCTCCCTAAGCATCATCCTTGAGAACCAAGTCTAAAGAAAAACCAAAGACGGCCTGCTACCAAGCATAATTTTGCATTTATTAAGACACAGGAATCTGTGGTGATTGGAAATGCTGGATCCAGGACCTTGTGTGAGGGGAAAGTTTTCTATAATGGGACAAAAATGAGGACCTCGTTTTTTTCTCTCAGTTCAGTTACCAATTCAGAGCTCAAAAACATACAAAAAGCCAGCAAGTGTTGATCCAACACTTACTGCCTTCTTAATGTAGATCTTCATATTTTCATATTTTACAGAGACATAAAACAGGAGTTAATTGGATTTTGCTTTGTTTTCCCACAATTTTCATTTGTGTTGGCTACTGCTACTTCCTTTGGTTGATATTGTGCATGGTTATGAACTTTTTGGAGCAGAACATGATCCCTTTCTTCATTTGTTTATGCAGAAATATTTATTGAGTGTCTTTTGTAAATCAGTTGTTCCCAAGCATCGAATGTGAAGTGTCCATCTTCGTGGTGCTTATACTATTCTGGTGGTAAGAAATAGCCAACAGATAAATCAAATACATAAGATGCTCTTACCCAGGAATGAGTACTATGAAACAATATAAAAGGGAAATGAGATAGAGTGACTGAGCAGGAGATCATTTTAGACATTGTAGTCAGAGAAGGACTCTCTAAGAACAAAGGGGGCTACCCTGCAAGCAGCTGGGAGATGAGTGGAACAGGCAGAGCAATAGTAACGGTGCCACAGAGAGAAGGGTGGTGTGGCTGGAGGAGGGGGTGGCAGGGGGAGAAAGGTGTCAGACAAGACTACAAAGTGAGGGGGGAGGTACACTATGCTCAAAGACTCATTGGCAATAATGGCAAACACTTCTCTGCTCTAGACATAAATTAATTTAATCCTCAAAACCACCCTGTGAAATGGCTACTATTATTATCATTGTCCCTGTTTTGCAGATGAGGAAACTGGGGCACAGAGAAGTTTAATAACTTGCCCTATTGCCTGTCACACTGCAGTAACAGGTGGTGTGAGTACTTGAAAGCTGATCTGAACTACTCTGTTAGGTTGCTAGTTTTTTGTCTTTCTACTCCTTTCATTCAGCTTTAATCAATAACAAGAAGCCTGGGGGCTAAATGAACATGGATCCTTTTTTTAAAATATATATTTTAGTGCACTTAAAATTTACTCTAGCTTCTAGCTTCAGCTCAAGTCCCAAGTTCTCTGCAAAGTTTTTCTTTCTTTCAGTTCATTTAGGAAGTTATCAAATGTACATATGAGCATCTTATATGACATACCAGCACCAGGCCTCAGGGACAATCAAAGCCATATAAAACTGACCCCAAATCCCCAGAACCTGAGAACCTGTCCCATGTCCAGTCAGGGAGCTGCACATCAAGGAAGTGTGCTGCAGGCATGAGGGGCCCATGAGTACAGTGGATGTTGTGGTCACTTCTTCAGAGAAGGGAGACACAATCCTAAAGTCTGAGATCAGGACAGGCCAAATGAAAGGGTGAAATCTGAGAGGGCTATGAACAATTGCTGTATTTGGTAGGCTGAGATGGGTGAAGGGTCTACATCTTCGAGCCAAGATGAACTGAATCAATAACTACCACATAATAGTTTCTTGAATTCCTTTTTATTTGTCACATCTATCTCATGACTTCACTTTTCATTCTGTGCTGGGCTGAATCATTCTTTAGTTATTTCATTTATGACAGTATCATGTCCTCATTCAGACCATGGTATCATCCCAGGGCTGAAACCACCCAAGAAAGCTCTTTTTTACCTTATGTTAAGGGGCTGGCATGACATCGAAGGAAAGCCCTTAACATAGTGAAAATATTTACAAAGATCTTAACAAAAACCATCTCCATTCTCCAACAAAACAAACACATTTCCTTTGCCTAGTAGATTTGTCTATGCCTGCATTTTATATGAACTGTACTAAGCATTTAAGAACTTAAAAATAACTGCTTTTAAAAGACTTTGATGATGCATTTAGATGGTAAATGTCAGATAGTGAAATTTAGGAAATTACAAAGTTGAGTTCTTATGACAGTCAACCCAGCCACTTTCCAAATATTTTCATGTCTATATTAAGCTGTTCTTTTTCAAGGCTGGGTAAATGTCATAACTGAAATCTTGGCTTGTTAACACTGTTAAGGATTTTATCATTCTAAAACTCTTAGTGTGGAAAGTACCAAAAGCTCACACTTCCCATTAAATCCAGGAGTAACTACACTAGGTTCTCATAAAGTATCTTTATCACGGTAATATGAATGTATTCATTTATAATGCTGATGATGTGAAGTGAAGTAGCAAAGATCCCAGAGTAAAAAGATCTGGACCCACAGAACCTCCAGAGGAAGGCTGACTAAAGAGGCAGAATTCCCTGCCCTGGGTGATTGAGGACTCCTCTCATATTACAGGGTTTAGGGAGAAGAGGACAAAGAAAAGAGACAGAAAGAGATGTGAGGGGACATATTTATGAACAAGATGCTCATCACAGTGCTATTTATAATAGTGCAAACCTGAAAACCAGCTAAATATTTCCAGAAACTAGGGAAATGTTTGAATAGTTTAAGGGACAGCACATAATGGAATATTCTAAGTCCATATCAAACAGTTTTTTGAAGAATATTTTAAGACAGAGCATCCTCACAATATAACGGTAAGTAGGTACAAGTGGGACCCAAATTCTCTATAAGGCATGATACTAATGTGGGGTGGAGTAGGTGAGGAGGGCCAGGGGACTACCAAAAAGAAAGTCTTTTTGAAACGAAATACATTAAAAGATATTTTTATGTTTTCCAGAGAATCTCAAATGTGTGCATTTATCTGTTTAGCTCTTGCTGTGCCCTTTTAATCTCAGTATTATGTCGCAAATTATGAGAAAATTTCAGCAATTATCTTTTTAAATATTACTTTTCTGCTATTACCTTTTTTTCTCTTCTATACCTTCTATTAGAAGAATGTTGGAGCCTCTTGGTCTCTTTCCAGTCTCTTACCTGTCTTTGGTATTTTTTCACTATTTTAACTCTTTGTGTTGCATTCTCCATGGGTCCTCAGGCTATTTTCTCTTTTGTCCATTTTCCCTTTGTTTTCATTCATTGATTTCTTCTTTTAGAAAATATATTGTTTTCATTTCTGTGATTTCTAATTTTTTTTGTATCTAATTTTGTTTTATTTCTGACTTTTTGTTTCAAAGTTTCTTGGTCTTTTATTGTGGGTATTGGGTTTTTTTAATCTCTGATGATCTCAGGCATTTACTTTAAAGTCATTGTCAGATTGCTGTGCTTATTTTCTTTACAGCTAGAGTACATTTATCTCTTGGTTGTTGAACGTATCTTGGATTTGCTTTTCTTCATGTGTTTTGAGATTTTGGATTACACTCTCATTTGGAGTGGGAGGGTTTTTTTCTTTGACTTTCTTTTGCTTGCTTGCTTCTCTCTTTGCTCTTTCCTCCTTAGCAGCTTTGCAGTGACCACCTGGACTCATAGGACCTTCAGTCCAGCATCAAAATGTACTTCTGTTATTTGATCAGGGTCACACAAGTGTCTGTGGAGATATTGTGGCTCTTGAAGATGCAGTCAGGAAACCAGAAGAGGGCTTGATGTGGTTCCTGATGGCTCTGCCATGTTTAATTCCGTGGCCCCCATAGCAGTTGGCTGCAGCATTTTCAGCCTCCCCTAATGAGGGTGGAGAATTTCAGCTCTGCTACTGATTTCAGGAAGAATCCTAGCAATGGTACCCTTCACATAGGACATATATGTTGGTCTCTATGGCCTCATAGAAATGGAACTTCTGGCCATCTCTACATGCATCTGAACAAGAACCCAGGTGCCCTGTAGCTTCAGCCACACTTACTGCTTTCTGTTTCTACTTTGTTATCTATACATAAAACATTGTGTGTTTGTGTGTGTGTGTGTGTGTGTGAGAGAGAGAGAAATGTTTGGTGAGAAAAATTTTCAAAGCATGTAGCTTAAATAAGAATCAAATTTATTATAGAAACATATACATTTCACTTCTACAGTATAAATGGCACTTTTTCAAAGTAGGGATGAAAACTAGAGAGCAGCAGTTGTTTCCTCAAAAATAAAGACAACCATAAACATAAAAAGACACTCTTCAGGTTCCCATTAAAATAAGCAGAAAGCTAAAGATAAGGAAGATTTTTTTCCATCTTCAAAGTATAATTTGTCCATAGACAAAAAGAAAAATATGGTCAGCTGATCCCTCCCAGTGAGACAGAGTAAGCTGTCAAGTGCTTACCATCTGGTTCAGCTCCTAATCCAGATGGGCTGACAATAGTAATTTATGAAAGGTTTGAAAGCAACTTGCCATTCTTCAGAAATAATCATTAGAACACATTAACATTGGAATTTGCTTCCCTCCTCCAGCCCCAATTTATAACAAATGCAAAGACAGGGCAACTGCTTCCATACAGTAAGTAGAACAGTCTATTCTTGAACCAGAAGTCAATACGTCTGTGATCTTTGAGGAAACAAAAAAAGCAATTATTTTTCTTCCCCCTCCATCCCCCTCTATTGGCTCAATGAATAAGGGAGAGAATGTTCTCATTTGCAGTTTCTAACAAATGCCTGAAGAAGCTTTCACAGTCTGTGATGCTTGGAAAAGTCAAAGTCAACCTCAGGAATAATCTGATGTACCACATGTTCACACTACAGACAGGCATCCTCTAATCCATTCTTACAGAGACAGCCCAAAGGTCAATCAATATTTCCCATGCAAATCACAGAGCCACAGACTGTTAGAGCTAGAAGTCTGCACATTGTTAGCCCCTCTCCCACCCAGTCAGGCTGCACATGGGCAGTGTTACTTCCAAATCAGAACAAAATGACAGGCCACCACGTTTTTGGTTCAACCAAGTGTCTGTTACCCACCGTCAGTTCTTGTCTCATCATTAATTTAATAGGGCTGTAAAGTAATAGGACTCATTTCTGGGAGACTGATGAGATTCTATCAATTTATTTTCAGTTCATGTAAGAATTGCTGGCAAAGAAGGGGGTCATACCTTTCCTTTGATCAGACCACCTGCCGTTCAGGTGCTGAGGAAATTGTCAATATGCATGCTATGCAGGTTTTAAAATGTTTCAGAACTTTCAAAAGGAAAGTCTGGTATCATCGTATAAAGTTTCTAATGGAAAAGGATGGACTCAGGGCTGAATGTAACCTGCAGATTAGGTTGTCACTCAGAAGGAATAGAAAAAGCCCTAGGACTGGGAATGTGATGGATATATTCCAATTGGGAATCAGAGAAAAGGAATTGGTTACTGCCCAATCAGACAGAGATGACCTAGTTATAGGGGCATAGAGAGAGGGAAATGGGAACTGGCTAGAGGAACAAAGATGAATGGAAACTTCTCTTCCCGAGAAAAGGATCTAAGCCACATGTGAGAGTGGAGTACACAAAGGACGGGCAATGATGCACAGAATGACAAGGCAGTTCAGTCTGTCCCTCTAAGGCTTTAAATAGAAGGAAGTATCAAGCCAAACTACACATGATAAATTTGGTTTAACGTAACTATAAATGCTAAAGCATACCAAAGAAGAAATTGGGCAGTCTTTGGATAGCCTAAAACTTCTACAAGTGGCCAAAAGTGCAAGTCATCATTGTTTAAAACTACTGGACACTGTTACTACGACATTTCAAATATGGTAACTGCGCATATATTCTTCTCAATCTTTATGTGTTTTCTTCCCTTAAATAATGACCAGAGACTATTTTATTTGATTTGAAAATGGGCATTGATATTCTACTACTTATAAGGCTATGGGTTCAGGGCTACAAGGGATATAAGAATAAATAGGACACCACTTATTTCCCTCAAAGAATTTACAACACAATAGATACACATAATAAGGCATAAATCACCACAAAATGAGACCGAATCTCCAAGGTTACTGAAAAACAAAGAGAGAGAAAGCGAGATCCTATATGATTGGTTGTAATTCACCTAAATTAAAATTGTAGGTTGCTAAAAAGCAACACTTTTATGGAAGGAATGCTTGGTTTGGTTTTGTTTACCTATTTTTTGTGCTGGAGGGACCTTCAAGAAACGTAGTAATTTGAACAAGCTACCATGACCCTCTAGTGGCCACTTTGAAAACTACAGCAGGCATTGCATTACCTAGAAAAGCCAGCCAGTTTCAAAAGAGCATGTCAGCCAGGCCATCCCTATTTCTATGACAGCCAAGAACACTCAACTCAAGGCAAAGTGAAATTTTAGAGGAGAAAATACTCCCTACCCCACGTCATGTGTCATGGACCCAGAAAAAGCACTATGAGGTGGCAGAGTGTGAACTCTGAGATGAGATGTCAGCCATTTCAGAACTGGGCCAATTACTGAGACTGTCTCTGTTCCTCAGTCTACTCATCTGCGAAATGGGGATAACAGTCCTACTCAGCTCATAGGGTTATTATGAGGATTAGAAAAGAGACTACTTTTTAAGAATGTTGCCTTATCACAGTAAGAGCTCAATAACTTTTTATTAGTTGTAGTTATGGAATGTTATGGTACAAACTAAACCAATGTAATCTGTTTTTCCTTAAATTTCCTGAAGGTAAGCTGTATAACTAATCATGAATTTAATAAAATTATTAAGTATATTAAGTCTATTCAGGTAGCAAAGAGACTTGAAATTAAATCAAGTCTTTGCTACTTATTAGCTGTGTGTCTCTAGGGCAAGTTATGTCACCTGTGAAGGCTCAGTTTCATTGGCTAAAAATTGAAGTTATTGCTACTTTTCTGATACTTCACAAAGTTATTTTAAGGATTCTATCAAATAATCCATCTAATGCACTTAACAAAGTGGCATGTCTGTTGCAAGAATGTATTAAATAGTAGCTATTATGACTATATGCAAATGTATAAGAAGTGTGCATCTATAATCTATATTTCCCATGACACTGTACAATTGAGTGATGCCACTTTAGAAAGAGAGTTCATTTTGTATTCAAATGGCCAAAGAGGAGGCTGGGCTCAGTGTGAGTGTTGAATTAGAGCATCATAATTAAGACCAAGTAGGGATTCAAGTGGGAAATTTGGGAGCAGGAGGGGATGCTAGAGCAAGTTCAGGTCAGAGTCAGAGAGTGGATCTGAGTTCTGGTACTTCTGGTACCTGAGACATCATGGCTAGGACTTATAGATAACTGCAAGAAGCTGGCTAACAGTCTTATTCTTTGGAGAAGGCCAGGGAATAAAAAGAGTAATGTGAACAGGAATCAAGAGGCTTGGCTGGAGCTAGTTACTGAGATCTAGTTTCCCCTAGGGAAACTTTCAAAATTTGGACTCCCCTCCAAGCTACAGCTTCTTGGGGTGAGGGAGGCCTGTATTCTAAGTTTAGTTGGTAAAATAGCCCCTAACTGGAATAGACACCGAGGGCATTTGGGGTGGGACCACACAGGGCAACTCAGAGGTGGGAGTGGGCACCTTTTATCTTGGCTTTTCTTTCTGAATTGTATTAATCATTTCCAAATTCCTTTTATTTAATAATGGCATTTTCGGCCATTTTCAGCTATATTTCTTCTCTACGTGTTTGCCCATTTCCTTTCACAACCTTTGTTCTCTGTACCTTCTTTCCACAATGCCCCTTATTCAATTTATTTTTCTCTTTCCAGGTTTCCATATTCTGCAGAAAACTTGGAGCCTACAGTATATAGGAAAGCTGGGCTTTTAAATGCCTTTTGAGCATATAATATTTCAAAGTCTAAAGCCTAGTCAAAATACAATTCATATTACCAGTACACTGCTTTTGTAGAATTATGGAATTTAGTGTTATTAAGAACTATTTCTTAATGATAAATGAGAAGAATCTCCTGATGTCTTGATTATATTCTTCACTGTCTCTACGTATTAAAATGCAAAACTAAATGTTTAAAATGTAACATCTGTGAAACATTATGTGCCAGGAATAAGATTACTCATAGTGGTTTCATATTTTCCTCCAATTAAACTTATCTGGGACTTCTGTGGTCCACAGGACACACCTCAGTGTTTTCCAGCTCTATAGTGGCATCGTCATCACTCCATTGAGGTTACTTTACCTCCAGGTCATGTAAGATCTTGCCCTCATTTCATTACTAATTAAATTCATTTTTACAGAGTCATAAATTAATTATTTTGAGGTAAAATGACTGAAACCTGTACCTTGTTCTGAGCTCTTTTTAAACTCTGGGTAATTAAATTTAAGGGTTATCATGTTAATCTTTATTAATACAGTATGTGAAGGAAATGACTGAGGGGAAATGAAAGACCCCAACTTCTTAAATAGTCTTGGGGGTAGGTTGGAAAATTTGAGTGTTCATTCCATCAACAATATTAGGAAACTTGTTAAGATATCTTTGTACTAGAGCTAGGGTCCAACTCAAAGTTCATGCATTGTTTTAGAGGCATTTTCATTGTAGGAGCTCTCACATCACTTTTCTTTGTCTCATGAGGCCAGCACAGGCGAAAAAATGGTAATGTGAGGCTTGGCTTCTTTTTTTTATCAGCAAGTATGTTTGATTTCTAATTGTTGGTGATAACTTGGTTTTCATCTAATGAATACAGCCTTGAGCATTCATAATCATTGAGAACAAGGACCTTAGTGTTACATAAATATTTTACCCTATTGGATTAGTAAATGCTTTGTTAACTGACTGATCCACATTTCTATTCAAAGAGCATCTTTAGATAAATGAAGTTTTTAAATAACATCCTAAGGAAAAGTCGTGGTAAACATACTGTGGCTTTGCCATAAGGTTTTCAAAATATCCTACAAAAATATTAAAAAATAAGCCTTTATAAAAGAAGATTAGACCTTGTTGCAAAAACCCACAACTTATCTTTTCCCTCAGGACTGACTGACAAAACAAAAGAATATAATTTGTTTTTGCTTTCTGCTATGCCGAGATGATAGCTACTTAACTTCTATTATCCTAAAGCTGATGCCTTTTACCAACGCCTACCTAACATGAGAGCAGATCTGTTTTCAAATATTCTGCGTTCTATATTGGGGTAGAGTGAATTAACAGCTGGCTTGCTCTGTTCAGCTCTCAGGTGTCCGGCATCCATGAGATGATGGGGTGCATTAAGAGACGAGTGGATCATCTGACCGAACAGTGTTCAGCGCACAAGGAATATGCTCTTAAGAAACAACAACTAACAGCCTCAGTGGAGGGTTACCTACGGAAGGTAGTTTCATAAACTAAAACTTAAACATCTAAGTTGGTGATAATAGATGATATGGTAGGGCGGTATGTGGGCATGGCGGGAGGACAGGGGCATGTCTCCTTAGGCTGCCCTTATGTGCCACATTGGGTCCTTTAATTGAACTAAACAGAGTTGTAATTCACTGTTGTTCATGAACCATCCCTGACCCAGGTGGCCTGTCTGTGCCTCTGGCCTGAAGGTGTATACACAAAGGCAGTTCCCACTTTGCACAGTACTGTGTTAACTGAACCAAGTACAGATGGGAATAGAGTGGATCTTTCATTTGCATGGTTCTGAGCATGGTTCAAATATGCACAAGTTTCTGTTACCATGGTACCATACAACACCAGGACTCTAGATAGGTAGATAGATTGATACATAGATCCCAAATATTATGAGTTTTAGGTTTTTCAAGGAATAAATTGCCATTATTATATTTTATTGAACTAGACCAGTGCAAGGCAACAGTCATTCTGCATATAAACATACATGTGAAAATCCTCTCTGCAGAGTGAACATGATGGCTTGGTATGGAAGAATTTTACTTCCTGTTTCCAAAGGGGAATAAGACTAAGGAGCTACAATTTGACTAAATAAGAAAATTATTTATCTTTAGCAAAAACTAGTAATATCTCAATGGCATTGATGCTAATGAATCTTGCTGCAGAGGCTTGGTCTCAAATTTTCAATGATGTTTTCGTTTGATACGATGGACTTATACACCTGAACTTACATGAATAGAATTAGTAGACTTCACTGAAAAGGGCATTAAATATCAATGTCTGTATTTAAATTGCCTCCTCACCTGTTATTAATCCAGAAACTTGGGGATTTTATCCTTGTTCTGGTGCCTGGGTTTAGGGAGTTTCCAAATATGGTGGCAGCTGTGGTGCTGCATTGCCTGGAGCTTGAGACCCAAGCTAATTTGGTGGTGGTGGAACAGTAGGACCTCAGCTGTTGCTGTTTGTCCTATTGCCAATTTGGAGCCAATTTGAGTCTGGTGAGTATGGACTAGAGTTAGAGCAAGGGGACAAAGCATGTTACTTGAATGGAACAGAACCCTTCAAGGGTCATTTTAGTCATTGACTCATGTCCACTGAGGATCAAATCATAGTCCTCCAAGCTCATCAATTAAATGTCCTAAGTATGTCCCTGTGTTTTACTACAACATGTCCAGGGTTTGGTGCTTCCCCGGAGTCCCTCTTCCCAAAATACTGCAATGCTCATGCTCTGGATCTTGCCTTTAAAACGTGCCTATAAATTGGGTCCTATTCAACTCACAGATAAATTCATCTGTGTTGATGTGTTAGCAAATGCATTATCCTTCATAGGTAATATAGATAAGTTATTAGAGGATGTGGATGATTGCTTATATCTCATAGCTGTTAATAAAAGAAATTTTTTCAACATATAACCTTTGTTGGTAGGCCACAAGTATTACCTCCTATGAAGAGCAGCATTATTAAAACATGAAATTCTGAATATTTAAAAGTATATTAGATTAATATTGGTAAAATATATTTCAAGTATAACGAGAATCTATAAAATAATATTTATCTTCCTGACACATGTGCGTACATATATGCAAAAATATATTACTAAGACTGCCATATATTATTCACTCCTAAAGGTGGAAATGTCAATTCAGAAAATCAGTCCAGTACTTTCTAATGCAATGGATGTCGGTTCTACCCGTTCTGAATCAGAGAAGATTTTGAATAAATATCTGGAACTAGATATCCAAGCTAAGGTAAATAAAATGAGAATGATTATTATGGCTATAATTTTGTAAATATAATTTTAAAAATATTTGATAGCTATAAACTTAATCCTAGCTCACTTGAGGTTTACAATTCTAAATTCATACGTAGCACATAATGACTTAAAAACCATATTCTTATGTGTCTAAATTATATTTATATGTGCCTTTATTAGGGCATTTGTGCTCACTGAAAGTCAGCATTATGGCTGGGTATTAAACATTCATTTCGTTCCCTTTTCTTGCCTGGGCAGTTTCTCAAAAAAAGCCTCATTTTGGGGGTGACAGAGGAGGCAGGGACAGTGCTTCTCTGACTATTGGCAATTTTTTCTGCAAGAGCAAGTTACCAAAAAAATTACCAGAAGCAACATGCGTTATTGCAAGATTCCAAGTATATAAATAAAAACAACCTTGTTTGCTTACCTAACATTCAGAGACGGAAAGTGCCCCACCCCCACCACAGCACCTTCTCCAGCTCCCTTCTACCCCTTTCACTTGGCACTTGGCTCCAAACCTGCCCTCAAGTTTAAGGAACGTGAGTCAAGTGCCCTCCCCTGGTTCTCCCAGGTCAGCAGGAAGAGGCCTGTGACTCCAGTTCTCAGCAGAAGAGCCTCCTTTATGGACTGTGTTCCCACCGGAAGCTGACAAACACACCAATTTTTTTGTTAAATGGGGTATTTTTTATTTATTATTTAGAATACTTAGAACTTATATCTGAACTCCATTTCATTTTTTAATTGTAAACATTTTAGAAATGGGAAGGAGATTACAAGGGAAGGAATTCCCCGCTTCCTTCCTTCCCAGAGTGCTATCATGAAGCAAGGCCTGTAAATTAAAATTACCTTCATTCAATGGAGTACTTGGGAAGCGTATTAATCACAAGTAGGGAAGCAATCTCTCATTGCTGCAGAGCTTTTTCTTTCATTTTGCTTGGTTTTTAGGTTGGTCTCACGTGAAATTTTACATGGCTCTTTCTATGACATGCATAATCGTCATGCCTACGATTTCTATTCATCCATTTAATCAATGGTTGGAGTTCACATAACAGAAATTACACTCAGAAGAAAACACAGGAGAACATCCCTGAGCAAGTCAAAGTCACTGATTTTTTAGGTTATTTAGGCCTGATATGTAGTATTTTCCCCACTAGCCCTTCTAGATAGAGATTTAAATAAGACTGCACTATTGATATGTCATCTTTTTGTAAATTAAAAACTAATAAATAAGTTGTATAAATTTGCCATCTCTTATATAATAAAATTAGTTTAGGAATTTGCTGGAGGTATTGTTAAATTTCAAATAGCTATCTGATGTATAATTAATCCATTTAAATTATTTAAAACATTTCTAAACCTTCATACCAAACAACCTTTCTTTTATTTGTGACACAGAAAATAGAGTGCTCAAAATAAGAATAGCTGATAGAACCAAGAATAATTTGAGATGATTTTCATCCTAAAGTGCCCTTCTTTTTTTTTTTTTTTTTTTTTTTAGAATTTTGGAAGTTGTGTCTTTCTTTATTGAGGAGATTCTTGGTATAAGTTCAATTAGTAATCATAATTGATGGATATGCAGAAGATAATGAAATGTGAATGTTCATGATTCCCCTGTCAGTTTCCGACCTCCAGTGCTTTGCTTTTACAGGAGACATCACATGAATTAGAAGCAGCTGCAAAAACCATGATGGAGAAAAATGAATTTGTATCTGATGAAATGGTATCACTTTCCTCTAAAGCTAGATGGCTAGCAGAAGAATTAAACCTATTTGGCCAAAGCATTGACTACAGATCGCAAGTCCTGCAAACTTACGTGGCATTTCTGAAGTCATCAGAGGAGGTATGGTACTATGTGTTAACCTTCTTCAGCAAGGTGGCCACTGCCCATGTCCTTGCTTTCTGTGGGGATATATGCTCTGCCTTGGTGGGTAGGTCCATATCCTCTACCCCTGTGCATGGGCTCACTTACAGGCCCTGTATTCTCGTAAACCAAAGAGTGATTGCAGCAGTTCTCAATCTATAAAGGTTTATTTAGCCAAGGTCGAGATGTGCCTGGGAAAAAATTAAAATCCCAGGAGCACCTGTGACCTGTGCATTTTCCAAAGGGGGGTTGGGGAACTTCAGTATTTAAAGGAGAAAGGGCAAGCACGAGGAAAACAAAAAGGAGGGAGGATAGGCAGTGAGGCAGCTGGTTACATTCTTGTGAGGCTCTGATTAGCCTCAGCAAATCTACATTTTACATGTGAAAACCTCCGTTTTTACATGGGGAAAAAGTAAATTATGCATTGTTGCACATCTAGTAAATCTACATTTTACATAAGATAAAGGAAACATGTGAAAAGAGGGAGTAGAGGCTATGACATAAAGCTGTAAAATTACAGTTATCTGTTTGGAAACAAAAGCAAAGCAGTTTTTGTGTGTGTGATCCAGTTCCCAAGCTTAACTTTCCCTTGGGCATAGTGAATTTGGGGTCCTGAGATTCTGTTTTTTTGTTTTTTTGTTTTTTTTCACATTCTTCAAGGCACCATACAAAGGCTCAAAAAATAAGTTGTTGTATTAAAAATCATACAAATTTGTACATGTGGATACTGTGGTATATGCACAAATAAACAAACTGGTTATATTGGAATAATTTTTACTATGTCCTACAAATATTTACAATATCCTAAACATACAACAAAATTACTTCAAAACAGTCATCTTCTAAACCATGGATCTTTTTGAATACCTTAGCAGTTAGTGTGGTTCATTTGAAGTACACAGAATTGGAAATTACAGGATTGTGGGTTCAGTCTCGAATCTGCCTTGTGTGATGTGTCTTCATATGTTACCCCTCAGAGCTTCTTCTGAGGCCTTATTTTGTCTGGTTATAATAGATGACCTCTAATATTCCCTCTGGTACACTGGATTCCATCTCAAAAGTCATTGCTTCTTGAAGCTGTCATCAGTAATAGAAAAGCCCTATTTTATTTTCCCACTTTATTTAACCCCGATCCTAGTAATCCCCATGCAAATGTAGATCACGCTCCTCTTCAGGCAGATGGGTGCTGGTTTAGTGGGAGGCAGAGCCAGTAGGGTTCACTCAGGGTTAGAGCCAACCCAAGATAAGTATGTGCTTGGTTTTTTCCATCTTCTCACCTTCACCTTCTCAACACCTTCCTTCTTACCTCTCACCACCACCGTCCTGCTGGCACACCTCTCCTCTGTCCAATTCCTTTATAATATTCTCAATTCACCACTGCATCCTTTTCTACATTTTTACTCAGCTGTTTGTCCTTTCTAACTTCTTTTTAGCTTTTTCTCTTTATTTTCTTTTTTCTTAATTTTTGATTTTTGTGGATACATAGGTATATATATTTATGAGATGATTTGATGCAGGCATGCAACGTATAATAATCACATCATGGAGAATGGTGTATCCATCCCCTCAAGCATTTATCCTTTGTGTTCTTTTTAGTTCTTGACCCTAAACTCTCATGGTTTGGCAAGTTCCAAACTATTCCCAACTGACAGAATTATCTTGTTGATGAATATTATAATTCAGGACATGAAATGGTAGAGAAGCTACGAAGAAGTGCTTGCTTTCTGCATATTCATTGCCAAAAATGAACCTCCTCAGCTTTCATTTAAGCATCCACTTTGATCCACTCTGTCCTTTGGACCAGGAGGCTTAGCTTTGCAAACAACAATTTAATCAGAACATTTTAGCTTCCTGCTTTCTATTTTCTGCTAAATCTGTTTTCCTACCTGGCAGAGCCTTCCATCCTTCCAATCCTGGCGATGCTCCCCGTACATTACTTTGCTCCCCCTCTGGCTTTCCTTTCTTCCTCACCAGCTAATGGTTACTCATTTCCTTTCCATCCTCCATCCCCTCAACTCCCTGCCCTCCACCCTGACTAACCCTGCCAACTCCCAATACGAGATCAATCCAATACTCTGTTTACTCAGC
Source organism: Pongo abelii (assembly GCF_028885655.2). Lineage (NCBI taxonomy): Eukaryota > Metazoa > Chordata > Mammalia > Primates > Hominidae > Pongo > Pongo abelii. The sequence goes on along the minus strand of NC_071996.2, from coordinate 81,528,669 downwards.
CTTTCCTTCCAAGCTTCCAGACACTCCAGTGGAAAATCATACAATTGTGCTGATTGGCCCCGTTACAAATGCATGGGGCTCTGCTTCAGCTGGGTCTCCCATATGCTCCCTAGTTGGCTCCCATTTGGTAGCAATTCTCAAGCATCTTACCTTAGTTTCTATCCCTAAATCTCATCCAATGTTCTTAACTCATACATCACTGAAAAAAAAAAAATGAAGCCATTGAGAATAATGGCCTTGACTTCCAAACTTGTTGACATATTCACTTGTCCTCCATGGTTCCAATAAACAGGAGGAAAGTCTTTCCTCCTGTTCAGCACAAATCTGTGATTAGTCCTTTCCTGAATATTCCTACATCCTTCAGCATCTAGCTCCAGCAATCATCTTCTAATTTTTATTTTAAAAAATTTTATTTATTATTATTATTATTGTTATTGTTATTATTATTATTATTATTATTATTATTATTTGAGACAGAGTTTCGCTCTTGTTGCCCAGGCTGGAGTGCAATGGCACGATTTTGGCTCACTGCAACCTCTACCTTCGGGGTTCAAGCGATTCTCCTGCCTCAGCCAGGAGTAGCTGGGATTACAGGCACGCACCACCACACCAAGCTAATTTTTGTATTTTTAGTAGAGAGGAGTTTCTCCATGTTGGTCAGACTGGTCTCGAACTCCCGACCTCAGGTGATCCGCCCGCCTTGGCCTTTCAAAGTGCTGGGATTACAGGTGTGAGTTCCCACGCCTAGCCATCCTCTAATTTTTAAAAGATTTCTTTTCCGTTGCTTCTTTCCCTTTGTTCTACAGTTATGTCCTTATAGTCTTGCCCTCACCAAGGCCACCACTCCATCATTTTATTTCCCTTAAAACGTAGACTATTTTGTGTGTGTGTGTGTGTGTGTGTGTGTGTGTGTGTGAGAGAGAGAGAGAGAGAGAGAGAGAGAGACAGGGTCTCACTCTGTCACTCAGGCTGGAGTGCAGTGGCATGATCACAGCTCACTGCAGCCTCGACTTCCCCAGGCTCAGGTGATCCTCCCACCTCAGCCTCCCAGGTAGCTGGGACTACAGGTATGTGGCACCAAGCCCAGCTAATTTTTTTGTATTTTTTTTTGTAGAAATGGGGTTTCTTCATGATGCCCAGGCTCAAATTTGGACTCTTGAAATGGGAAGAAGATATTCCCCACCTCTACTTGCTCATCCTGTCCTTGTCCCACTGCAATTCGCTTTATTCCTGTTTCAACCCTTCCACTTGCCACCTCTTCACTCCATTAAAAACATTCTTTTAAGCTACCTACTGGTTGACAAATGAAGTGGTATATTTTCAGGCTTCATCCTGCTTAATCTTTCTGCAGTATTTATTTGACCCAGTTACCCACTCTCACCTCCTTTGGGTTTCTTTTTTAAAGAACAGATTTACTGAGGTACAATTTACATAGCATAAAACTCATATTTCATAATGCAATGATTTTTCCTATATTTATAGAATCATGCAACCACCATAGCACTCCAGTTTTAGTATATGTCCATCATCCCCAGAAGAGCACTGGCATACATTTTTAGTCAGTCCTGGCTCCCACCCCCAGCCTCAGGCAAGCACTGATCTACTTTCTGTGTCTCTAGGTTTGCCTTTTCTGGATATTTCGCATAAGTGGAATAATCCTGTCTACTTCTTTGTCTGTTCCTTCTCCTTTCTCCTAATTCACTTTTCTTTTTTGTTCTTAAAGCATGGTGGGTCGTAGAATTCTTGCCTGTGCCCTCTCTTTTGCACATTGTACCCACTTTTTCTACAAAAACCACATTCCCACCTATGGTTTCTTCACCAATAACTCAAAAGTGGTTCCTCAGCCCCAACTCTCCTGAGCTCCAAACCAATGCTTTCAGTTAGCTATGTATCCTGTAGGTTCCTCCAACTCAGCAAAACACAGCTGGTGTCTTTTCCTTAAATATGCTTTTCCTTCTGTATTTTGGCATTGGGTTAATGACTCCACCATCCTTTCAGGAATCCTATGTAGGAGCTTCTATATCTCTTTCAATCACTTTCTCAGTGAGCATTTACTTTGTACTAGGTACTGTGCTTTTCATTCCTGATTTTATTTAATCCTTATAACACCCTATGTTTTAGTTACTGTGATCCCCATTTTGTAAATACGGGAAACTGAGGCTCTGAGGGGTAAGGTGTGCAAGATCAAGCACTAGCAAACATCAAAGCTGAAGTTTAATCCCCAATTCTTTCCCTTTTGTTTTTTCTATTTCAAAGGCCGTGCTCTCCCATATCTGTTTATTGAGCCAACCTAAAAGATTTCTGAACTCCCGTTTCTCAGCACTTGCACCATCACTTCCTCGGTTCAGGCTGTCATCATCTCTTATCCAGCTTAATGACATCATCTTCTCCCTGCTCAATTTGCCTCCTATATTTCCCCCTTCACACTCCCCTTCTTTTTGCAGCCAAAACAAAAGTCATTCTAAGGTAAATCTGATCACATTACCTCCTGAAATTCAGGTAACTTGACAAGTGTAATAAAGGAAGTTGCAAATAACTTTTATCACAAATGAATAAAGTCTTAAAGTTTATCATTAATTCACCTAAATCAACTAGTACAGAGTTAAGGGAATTTCTATAATAATATGGTTCTGATTTGCATTCAAGGAGGTTTTTTTGAGCAGTTGGAAAAGAAGGATGAATTAAAGATCATCCAGCCTATAATGGATAATCTTATTGAAGCCCTGATGATTGCCATGCTGATTCCGACTCATCTATTGGTGGTTTCAACCTAATGAGAATGTATCTCAGTTATATTGGTTACAGCAGGAAACAAGTTGAAACCTGCTGGCCAGTTTTATCCCAGCACGAATATCCCTCTCTCTCTTTATTACCATTCAGCTTGTGCAACCTGTACTTCGCTCACACTAAGATCATGTATTGTCCTCTGAATCAGCGAATGTCTTCACAGCTAGTGTTTCACACTTTTACACAAGTTATCCCTCCCATCTGGGATCCCCTTTGACGCCTTCTCACTGTGGACAATTTCTCAAGACACAGATGAAATGTCACTTCCTTTGGGAAGCTCTTCCCTATTTACTCCATATAGAGTTGGTGGTCTCTCCTAAATTTGCCCATAATATTGTCTGTATATGTGTCTTTGTGTTGTAATAATTTGATTATGGCTCTCTTTCTCCTAGAGCTATTTTTGAGTACCCCCCAAAATAGTTAATTATTATTAGGGCATCTTCGAAGGTTCCATGGAGGAAGCAGCATTTTAACTGCTCATGAAGGATAAATAAGAGAAGAAAATTGAGGAAAGATCATCCTGGGCTGAGGGAACAAGCATCAGCAAAACATAGAGGCATATATAAATGGAATATGGAAATGAGGAGAGAGCTTCTGTTTCTGAGAGCTATTTGCAGGCTCTCCTATCAAGTTCAGTTAAATTAAGAAAAATGTTAAAATCTTTAAAATATAGTGACTAACCATTGCCTGAAATTTCTTACCCTGTTTAGATTGCTCTTGGGAATTACAAGCTATTTAAGTCTGGTCCTGTCAGCCATTAGTATTATTGAAAATGCATACAAACTTGTGTCAAATAATTTCTACTATTTCTACATCATCCAATTACATATTAATCTGTAGGTCTACAGACACATTTGATTTTATATAAACTCTGCTCAAGGGGAATGATTTAAAATGATCTAATATTGCTTACATTGGTTAGTAAATGAGAAAATATAATTCCAGGGAGGCATAGTAATGTACCTTAATAAGAGATTAGCTCATGAAGGCAGTTTAATATTAATACTTTGGCAGAAAATTAGTAATTATTTATACTTTTTTATTCTGGTTTATTGCTGATTAGAAGTAAATCGTGATTTACTAATAATCTTTCACTGGCCTGTATTTCTTACTGAGTTGTATTGTCTGATTCTATGTATGCATCTTTCTTCTGAATTATGAAACTTGGCTTTAAATGAAACCACACAGGTCTTTGACATAAATTGTCCCAAATTGAAAAACATACAAACACAGAATTTATAAATATGATTTTGGCTTCAATAATTAGTTTTTATGCTTATTAAACCTGTCAGCTCAGTGTTCTACCCAAACAATCAACAATCCAAATAGATTTTTTGAATCTTTTCAAAAAGTTGAAAATATTCAATAATTATTTAAATAATTCTGAAAATGGGCTGGGGTTAGCAGCGCATGCCCGTAATCCCAGCACTTTGAGAGGCCAAGACAGGAGGATCTCTGGAGCCCAGGAGTCCGAGACCAACCTGGGCAACATAGCAAGACCTCGTCTCTACCAAAAAAGAAAAAAAAAAATAATTAGCCAGGCCTGGTGCCGAGTGCCTATAGTCTGTAGTTTTTAGCTATTAATACTTGGAGGATGAGGAGGGAGGATCGCTTGACCCCAAGAGTTCGAGGCTGCAGTGAGCTATGGTGGTGCCACTGCACTCCAGCCTGCGTGACAGAGCAAAGGACCTTATCTCTAAAAATAAATAAATAAATAAATAAATAAAAATGTTTAAAAATTAAAAATTCAAAAAATGTAGTTTTAGGGTTTATATAGGTTTTTATTGGAATCTACTGTTCTTTTTCTTTAAAAAAATGTGTTTAAGTGTTCTTAACTCTCTTTTTTCTTTTTCAGGTAGAGATGCAGTTTCAGAGCTTAAAAGAATTTTATGAAACCGAAATCCCTCAGAAGGAGCAGGATGATGCTAAAGCCAAGCATTGTTCTGACTCGACTGAGAAGCAGTGGCAGCTATTTTTAAAGAAGAGTTTTGTAACACAAGATCTAGGGCTTGAGTTCCTTAATTTAATAAATATGGTAAGAATGTCATTAAATGGATCACACCTTCTGCAAGGATTACTCATCAAAGTCAAAATAATAATTTCAAAGGTTCAGCTGTTTATTAATCAGCAGTTCTCTCCTAGGGAGTTCTCTTTTGCTTCATTCAACCTAGACCAGTCCTGAAGACCAACATTTAAATGCTTGCTTGGCCTAGAACTTTGGTTAGTTTATAACAGGAAGGCTGTTTTAACTATTAAGAAGAAGGTGACTGTAATCCAAATGCAACATTGTTATTATTATATAGAGTCCTCAGAAGTCCACCCAAAAGTTCTGTGTTATTTTGAAAGCATGCAACAAGGTCCTTTCAAAATTTCTAGGGGCTAAAGACAACTTCTAAGATGAATCTTCTTTTGAAGAGTTTCTTACCATAGCAGATCTCTTTGTAGTGAAGATCCATTGCATTTAGAAAAATACCCTAACCTTTAGCTGTCTTGAGTTATATCTGTAAAATATTTTAGAATCCTTATATCCACCCATAACCCATATAAAATTCCCTATAGAATACTTAAAAGATAGTTAGTCCACTTCTCTTTCAATACCTCAAGTATTTTCCTAATGAAACTGCTCATTTCATTGTTGGAGAATGCCAGCTGCTAGAAACCTTTTTTTTTAATGTTAAATATATCTGTTTCCATATCTACTCCTAATCTTCTGTAGCTACACAGGGACAAAAAGTATTCATATTTAATTTCTCTTACACATGAAAGTCATTCCAACATTAAAAACAGTTGCTATGTCTGAGTTTTTTCTGCAGCATTAAAAATCCTTTCCATCATTTATGAAGGAGCTTTATTTTTCTTTCTATGCTGATCCCCCCTTCTCAGGATTTTCTATGGTTTGTCAAGATCATTCATTAAATGTAACCAAAAAGTGAACTACAGGTGCAACACATAGTACAATAAACTGGACATTATTATTTACTAATGAGACCTACAATTATGCTAACATTTTTAGCAGTAGTTTCACTTTGCTGGTACTTATTAAGCTTGTGATAGAACAAAACTCTCATAATATTTTTATTGCAGCTTCTGTCAAACCATGTCTCTCCCATATTATACCTGTGTCAGCCATTTACCTTTTTTATACAAATGTGGGCCTTTATATTCTTTCTTATTTAATTTTACTTTGTTAGTCTTCACACATGATTCCATCTTGCTAAACTAATTTGAACATATCTAGTATATTAGCCATCTGTCTTGGGTTTAATTCTGTAGATATGACAAGTAAGTTTTCTATGGCAGCAATTTGTTCTTAAATATAAATGCCTACAGGGCAGATTGGCATTCCAGTTCATGAAGCAGTTTACTGATTAACTAGTTTTTAAAATAATCATGAATGCTCCCAATAGTATTTAATTCAGCCACTACTTCATAATCTTTGTATTAAGTCTATAATGGGAGACTTTCTCAAACTGCTCAAAAGAAGGTTTACCTACCTAGTATCCTATCAATGACATAGACAATTTGACATAAATCAGTTTGGCTCCTAGCGATCAAGGCATTCTTTCCAAAATGCTCACAAAGTGCTTGATAAGTAATGAACTTATTGCACTGATTTTCAGTGTGAAGCTTACCAATCTGTAAATTGTGTAATCCATCGTTTCCTCCTTTTGAAAATCAGGGCATTTTCTGTCCTCTAATTTTATGGCCCTTCTAGTTTCTGTAGATTTTCAAAGATAACTGACAGCTGCAATTTTCTCTGTACCTGGGATGTGATTAATCTGTCTGGAGCCTGAATTCATTTGGAAGAGTTAGGTTCTAACTACCCTCATCTACTTGGAGCTACAATTTTCTCTTTATCTTGTTTCAACTTCTGTTGTTTGAAAACCATTCTTGATAAACCTACTTGGAAATAAAATACGCATTAGCTGATTCTAATTTATCCAACACGATCCTTAAGCATTAAAGAAAACTTGCTAAGCAATTTGCCCATGTACCTATGTGATCTAGGTGCTTTACTGCAAAAAAAAATTATTTTTCGTTTAGAACATTTAGAACATGTATTATCTATCTATCTATCTCTCTGTCTCTCTCTCACACTTTTACATGGTTCAATCAGTCTTCTCCCATCTGTTGATTATGTATGTTTCTGATTTACCTAAGGGAATTCAAATACTTTCAAACTGCATAATTTTGTCTATCTTTTTATTACTAACTTCATTTCAGAAATTTTAGTTCTGGAATCTACAGTCAGTACTTTTTATTTATTAAATTACTGATGAAATTCTGTTTCTTGTCTGCTCTTTTCCCGTTTTTCCAATACTTTCTTGAACTATATTAACCCTAGGCACTTAAAGTGCTCATAAGCTAACTACAACATTTGGATCTGGAGCTCTTTCTTTCTTTCTTTCCTTTTTTTTTTTTTTTTTTTAGATGGAGTCTCACTCTGTCACCCAGGCTGGAGTGCAGTGATGCGATCTCAGCTCCCTTTAACCTCCAGCTCCTGGGTTCAAGAGATTCTCGTGCCTCAGTCCCCCGATTAGCTGGAATTACAGGTGCCCGCCACCACACCCGGCTAATACTCGTATTTTTAGTAGAGACGAGGTTTCACCGTGTTGACCAGGCTGGTCTTGAACTCCTGACTTCAAGTGATCTGCCCACCTCCACCTCCCAAAGTGCTGGGATTACAGGCATGAACCACAGCGCCCGGCCAATCTGGAGCTGTTTCTGTTGTCTAATTTTTCTCTTGGTTTCCAGTCCTGTAGTCCTGTTTCTTGGCAGAACTGGCGAATATTTATCAAATGCCAGACGTTATGTATAAAAAATTGGAGGATCAGCAGATGGTGTTTTCTTCTTCTAGAAAGGGTCACCCTTCTTTCTCCAGGCAGGCGTTGGTGGGCAATCACTCAAGCCAATCAGAAGCTGGCAGAGTTGTGTTTGCAGTGTAGTCCTGTCGCCTCAGGCTCCTAGAGTTTTGTATTGAGAGCCAGGTGCTTTCTCTGAGGTCTCTGCCCCTGGCAGGTCACAAACTCCAATCTTTGTTTGGGTAGTCTGCTGGAAAACTCCACTCTGCTTTACAGAGGGCTTTTGCTTAGGTTTTTTAATCCACTGCCCGATATACCCCCGGTATTTTGTCAACGTTTTTAGAAGAAGATCATTGTGCTTGAAGCCCTCCAAGTGTCTGCCAAAATCTCTGGTGTTTTCTCTGCTCCAGGGAAGTCTCGATTATCAGCTTCCTGTCTGCACAGAATTGGGAAATCCCCCTGGGATGATAGGTGAGCTCACCACTGTCAGGTTCTTCCCTCTCTGGAGTCAGCCTCTCTAGTTCTGGTTGTCTGAGCAGCTCTCTGCTTCCTTCAAATGGATTCCTTCTGCATTTTACCCAGCTTTTCTAGGTATTCTAAGCAAAAGTGCTGCTCTGCCACTGGCTACCCCATTCTACCCAGAAGTCCTTTGTTACTTATTTAGAATGTTTAAGATCGTACAGTCAGATTTTTGTTTTTAAAGATCTGCAACAGTAACTTATTCCAAATTATATTTTGTATCTATATCTAAATAAACTTAGGTTATCATAATATTCAATGCCCACTTAGATCTCCCAGAAATAGCATATATTTTACTACTGTGCTTTGGTGGACTTTTATCTTGATGTCATAAACATGGTCACTCTACCCTAAGGTCTTTACCACTATCATATGATAAATAAGTTCCTCCTTATTGATAAAATTAAAGCCCACGTAATCAGGAATGGTTAGCAACATTTGGAGAGATGAAATTGTTGGTAAAGTAAGTAAAACAATTTTTTTTATTCTTATATCTTTTGGACCACTAGGCTTTTAAACAAACATTATTGTTGAATCATCATGACTAGTTTGCTTGTTAAGAAGGCAGAGGCCAGCTGGTATATTCAGTTGAGTGTTCTGTTCTTTATTGGGTTGTCATGGCTCATATTTTCAAGCCAGAAATAGGAAAAATTTCAGTTCATCTAAAAATCATTAAGATCAGAGAAACTGATTCAGGCCCAAATTATGGCAGACATCTTGATGAAAGTGCTAATTTATTAATTTATAATGGCCAATACCAAGAATACTATCTGGGATACAGCCTTCCTATTATCAAGGTATCTGAAAAGCAAGACATCAGAAAACCATTCGTGGTGCATGAATATAAACGAAAAATGAATGCTTCAGTGGCCTATTTAGACTGGATTATGGCAAAAATTTTCCATGTCCTACACAGAAGTAAAATGAGTACTGTCTTTACTAATTAGACCTCAGGCAAATTATTCAATCTTCTTGAGTGGCCAAAATATTCGTCTGCCAAATGCATGATCACTTTTCACAGATCCTACTAGCTAGACCTCTACGAATCCTACTTTAGCTCTCCTTTCTCTAGACCTCACTCAGACCACCATATCCTTCTGATTAAAGTTGTCATTGGCATGCTGCAGTTTCAAAATTTATATTAAATTATATAATACATTACATTCTGCTTAATCATTTCTTTAAAATATGTGAAAGATAATTTTATTTATAATATAGATAAAAGTATAATTTGGGGTGGATTCTGCTGTAGTTGTCTAATATCTTTCATAATTTATTATGTATCATTAATAATGGGGGAATATATCATTTTATTACTAGATTCTTAAGTTCATGGTGGAAATCTCATTTAGGACCTACAAATATATATATTTTTTGGAATTGCCACTTTATAATGTGTAAAATAATATAAAAATATGTGTGCAATATCAGTATCATTTAAAATAATTTTAAAATAAAGTGGCCTATCTTTAAAATATCCTGTTAAATATTTATGATACTGTCAATTGCTATCATTGAGATGATAGAAATTTGAAGATTTATTGAGAAAGACTGGCTATTAAAGTAAAAAACATACTAATTGTTTTGCCAAATGAACGTTCCTGTGCATTTTTTAAATGTTTCTACAGAAATAAAGCACGCATAGTCTTACTCTCTGCTCTGATTATCATTTTACCTCTAATTGAATTTCCCCTTGTTTAAAACCATTGTTTAAAAGATTTCAAACCAGTCAAGCAGAACATATGAAAGCTGGGAAGTGAAATCTTTGGTTTTAGACACTGTGCTTCCAGTGTATGATGTAGTTCTGAATACAGAGATAACAGACTCATTTCAGTTCTCACAAAATGGAGAAACTTGAGAAACAGCAAAGGACATTTAAAATAATTGCAATGTATACAATGGAATAGTTTAAAGAAAAACAAAACAAAACAAAACAGTGGTCCAGAACAATCCGTCCCCTCCTATCCCTTGATAACTGATATTTTGACGTATTCCAATGAGCGTGTTAAAATAAAAGATGGAGTATACTTAAAATGCGTATAGGTATATGCATTTTTTAAATCTTCACTTCAAAAATTCTGGATCCCCTGCTCATTAAATAATCTCTCAAACCCCAGGGAATAACCAGACCCTAGGTAGGAATTCAAACACCCCTTGGGTCTTGAAGAACTCGAGACCGGATGTCTAAGCACAGTATATGGTTCCGAGAGCTGAACTGTGCCTCTGCGCGGGGAGTTCAGACTTGCTTGGATGTCAGAATCGTCTTCTGCTTTGGCTGTGATAAAGAATTTGCCTCATAAAATAGTTATATACAACAAAAAGCTGTATCTCTTGGGAAAGAAAAGCCATTATATGAATTATTAATTTAACAGGCAAAAGAGAACGAGATATTAAATGTGAAAAATGAAGTGTACCTCATGAAGAACACCATGGAAAACCAGAAAGCAGAACGGGAAGAACTTAGCCTCCTTCGGCTGGCATGGCAGCTTAAAGCCACGGAAAGCAAGCCTGGGAAACAGCAGTGGGCGGCATTCAAAGAGCAACTTAAAAAGGTGAGGCGAAAAACAATGGGATGTGAAAAGGAATGAAATTCTGACACAAGCTAACATGAGCGAACCTTGAAAACACTAGCTAAGTGAAATAAGCCAAACACAAAAGGATAAATATCGTGTGATTCCACTTATAAATGAGGTCCCTGTAGTCAAACTCATAGAGGCAGAAAGTAGAATGTAGGTTACCAGGGACTGGGAGAGAGAGGGAGGGAATGGGGAGTTGTTTAATGGGTACAGAGTTTCTGTTTGGGATGATAAACAAGTTCTGGAGATGGATGGTGGTGATGTTTATTGCACATTGATGTGAATGTATTAAATATCATGCCTCTGAACTGTACACCCCAAAATGGTAAACATGGTAACTTTTGTTATGTATATTTTACCACAATAAAACCAAAAAAGGCAGCAGAAACCAAGGGCCTTACTCCTTGGTGGTTTAGAACCCTGAGCTCATGCCACATCCTGAGTGTTTTCATGGGGTTTGAAAAATTTGATCACACTCTGCGTCATATCTAGAATGATCACATTTGCTGGAGATGTCAAAGAAAATGCATGTGTAACTGTCCAATATTTATTTCAGACTTCTCACAACTTAAAACTCCTTCAGGAAGCACTTATGCCTGTGTCTGCACTTGACCTTGGAGGGAGCCTCCAGTTCATTTTAGATCTACGACAAAAATGGAATGACATGAAGCCTCAGTTCCAGGTGAAGAAATATATTGCTGGATTTGGGTGAATGGAAAAAATACTTAAAACTGTTTGATTGCAGTTTACCTTATTAATTGTAATAGGCTGGTGAATTTCTATTTCTTTAAACAATAAGTATTGCTTGTCTAAAAATCCACTGTAGAGACATTTTTCTGACTTTTTTCCTGCATTCTTTTGAATTTGATGATATGCCAGCATTAGGGCTACAAAATATCCTAAATAGATTTTTATATCAGATTTTTAAAATTCACATGGCTAATTAAACTAGTAATATATTTATGCTATATTTTCACTCTAATTCTTTTCCTGGGGAGTGCAGAGGTGTTTTAAATTGAGACATCTCAGAACAAGGATGGGCAACCTCGGACCCAGAGGCTCTGCTGCCCTGGGTCCCTGAGGTGACCACTGTTATGTCACTGTCCTCACCCACCAGCACCCCAGGCACGTACCATCACCCCAGGAATTTTGCTGTACTCTCCAGTCCACCTTTCAGGATATGAGCAATAAAACCATGAGTCATGTTCCTGACCCTGACTGCTTAACGCAGTCCCTATTTCCCTACCTCCTGCCTCTCCAAAATGTGACACAACTGCCAAAAATTGCCAGCTGCTATTCACATTATACTTCTGCCTGGATTCTTATGCTTTGCTGCAAAATTTAGATACCTGTGTTTCTAGCTGTCACTACTTCATAAATGTGGGCTTCAAAGAATCCCAGAATCAGAATAATGAACATTCCTTTAGGGAGTATCTCATTCTAGGTTCCTTTAAGACAAAAACCAACGTAAAGTATAACCACCACACCTGCTACACACAAACACACCCACCATTGTAATCCACAGAAAACTCTTTTAAAACTCTCAGCAAATGTGACTGGCCTATATTAGGCTCTTTAATACACCCTGTGTTATCTGCTTATATGCATTTTGTTTGTGTGCAAGTTTGCATGTACGTGTAAGCTCCTCTAAATCAGGACCATTGCCACACTTCTTTAGCCCTGTCACTGTGGTGCACATATATTTGATGCCCAAATGCTTGAACTTGAAGACCCTTTTTAGGTCACTCTTCTGAAAATTATCTCCTTAGTCTAAATCATTTCCATTACTTTTACCTTGCATACAAAAGATCTACGCTTGAAATGATAGTAGCATTCTCTATCTTTCTCTCACTGTCTTTTTTTTTTTTTTTTTTTTTGAGACAGAGTCTTACTCTGTTGCCCAGGTTGGAGTTCAGTAGCACAATTTTATCTTGCTGCAGCCTCCGCCTCCCAGGTTCAAGTGATTCTCGTGTCTCAGCCTCTGGGGTAGCTGGGATTACAGGTGTGTGCCACCATGCCCAGCTAATTTTTGTATTTTTGGTAGAGACAGGGTTCTGCCATGTTGGCCAAGCTGGTCTTGAACTCCTGCCTTCAGGTGGTCCACCCTCCTTGGCCTCCCAAAGTTCTGGGATTACAGGCATGAGCCACCATGCCCAGCCTATAGTAGCATTGTCTTTAAAGTATTCCCCCTTTGCAAATTCTATTCCAGAATCTGGATTATCTGAGCAATGCTGGGTGAAAGGGAAGGCAGTTTATCCCTCCCTACATGTGATGGCTATTTGTGGATCATGGGATGACCGCTTTTGAAGCAGTCTATCTACTATGCTGTTCAGCTGGTGGTTCATTCTGATCATTCTTTTATCATAGAGCACAAGTTATTCCCCTGATATATTTTTACACCCGTCTTCTCATGGTGTTTTTACCATACCACCTGATTCTAGTCCGTATTAAATATCAGAGATAATCATGGGGCTGCATAAAATATCTAAAATACATTTACTTAACAGATGAATAGAATATTTGGTATGCCATAGAAATGTATGACTTTGCTTTTCCACCTAGCTTTGAAACCTTTGTTGCATTGCTCATGCTATTTTTTTTTTTTTGTAAACTTCTCAGGTGAATATAGAAAAATGTATCTCTATCACCCAGCACAACGCCCAAATATTTTGGAGGATGGGGGCATTCATAATAAGTATTTGTTAACAAATGAAAGAGTGATTCATTGTTTAGACCTTTATACTGTCAGTTGTAAAGTAAAAAAGTTCTTTAAAAGCAAGATTTTTTTATTGCTTTCAATGTTTCAGCAATTGAATGATGAGGTTCAGTACATTATGAAAGAATCAGAGGAGTTAACTGGCAAAGGAGCCCCTGTAAAAGAAAAGTCTCAACAACTGAAGGACCTTATTCACTTCCATCAAAAACAGAAAGAGAGAATCCAGGATTACGAGGATATCCTGTACAAGGTGGTCCAGTTCCATCAAGTCAAGGAAGAGGTAAGGCTTAGAAGGGATGTCTGAAAAACCCTGAGTTTTAAACTGTGCAATTAAAAATGAATTATTATATAATAAATAAAGGCCAAATTGTGTCTTCTAATATCAGAAGTTTACACAATCTGGCCCCTATCTTTTCTCTCACTATGTTCCTATTCTTCCTTTTGTTCCAGCCAAACTGAGCTCTTTGTCCCTCAGAGATGATGCACACATACCTAACTCCAACCCTTGACTCTCAGGCTGCCATTATTTGACAAGTCTGTCTTTCTCCTCCCTCTTATCTAAATCCTATACCTCCTTCCAACAATCCTACCTCACTTGGAATGATTTCTCTCTCTTCAAAAATCCTACAGCTCATTGTTTATTCCACATATCTTGCATTTTACTACCTTGATTCTTAATTACTTTTTGATAAGCATAGCTTCCCAACCCCCTCCCACCCCCCCTCCCCAATTCAATTCTAGGCTCTTTGAGGGCGAAAACTAAGTTCGATTTTTTTTTTTTTTTTTGCACTTCAAGTACCTGACATCATGGAGTGCTATTTGTTGGTGGCATTTTTACAAAAACTTCATAGTTACGGTCTCTATTAACATAAGATAGAGGAATATTAATTAATATCCCTTTAAAATAGCCTCTAAATTTACTCAGAGCACAGACCTAGATCTTGCTAAGGTTTTGGGTCATGACCAAAAAGGCTGTTTCCTTCTTTAATGGAACTGACAACGTTAGCAGTTCAATTTTACCACCACTGGATTTGCAGCATTCTAACATTTATTTGGCTAATGCCAACAGTTTAAAAATGGGCTTGGCAGCATTTCGACCAGCTAGCAAAATGTACTATAGAAATTAGGCTTAAAAAAAAAATCTGTCTTCATATAAAACCCAGGTTAGGCGGGGCGCGGTGGCTCACGCCTGTAATCCCAGCACTTTGGGAGGCCGAGGCGGGCGGATCACGAGGTCAGGAGATCGAGACCATCCTGGCTAACACGGTGAAACCCCGTCTCTACTAAAAAATACAAAAAATTAGCCGGGCGTCGTGGCGGGCGCCTGTAGTCCCAGCTGCTCGGGAGGCTGAGGCAGGAGAATGGCGTGAACCCGGGAGGCGGAGCTTGCAGTGAGCCGAGATCGCGCCACTGCACTCCAGCCTGGGCGACAGACAGAGACTCCGTCTCAAAAACAAACAAACAAACAAACAAACAAAAAAAACCCAGGTTAATTGTTAATGCCCTAAATTGTAGCTGGGACGTCTCATCAAATCAAGAGAGCTGGAGTTTGTAGAGCAGCCGAAGGAACTGGGTGATGCCCATGATGTGCAGATTCACCTCCGATGCTCTCAGGAAAAGCAAGCCCGTGTAGACCATCTCCACAGACTGGCCCTTTCCTTAGGAGTGGACATCATCTCATCAGTGCAGCGGCCTGTAAGCATCTAATAACACTATCATTTAGACTCAGTTCTAGCTGGGGCTTGGGCTAGCATATGAAAGAAACCAGGCAGATTGATTAGTATATGTTAAATTTAAAAATAAATTAAACCATTGGGGTAGTTATTTGTGATTCGTTTCTACCCTCTGACAAAAGAAAAAATTTTAAGTAGAAAATCTGAATGTACAAGTCTTGTTGAATACCTCTATTTTCATGAAAAAATTTTTTTAAAGTGTATTTATATAGTAGATCTGTGTAGTCCAGCGTGGCAGTCACTTTTTTGCCTTTGATGTGTGCCTAATGCAACTAAAAAACTGAAGTTTTAATTTTATTTAACTTGCATTAATTTAAATATAAATTTAAAAATTGATCCTCAGTATAGTTATGGGAAAACTTTTAAGTATGTTGGGAACAATTTGGGTATGGGAATCAACTTTTGAAACTGTAAATTTAAAAAATTAAAATACAGATCAAATATTTCTAATCAAAATTTAGCAACAAATGAGGATGCTCAAAGTATGAAATACACACCAGATTTCAAAGAGGTATTATGAAAAGCAATCACATTAGTATTTTTTATATTACTTACATGTTAAAATGGTGACATTTGGACATAGTTGGTTATTATATTATAAAAATTCATTTTGCTCTGTCTTTTCATTTGATTTTTTGATATGACTACCAGACAATTTTAAATTATTTGTGTGGTTCACATTTTGTTGGCCAGTGCTGTTTCAGCATTGCAGATCTGGAAGACCATCTAGATCTTAGAGTTCATCCAGGCCAGAGCTATCATTTTATGGATGAAGAATTTGAAGCAAACAGAAATTCCCGCCTTACCCATAAAAGCCCAGAATGGAGGAGTCCAAGCCTCCTGATTCTAGCTAGGGCTCGTTGGATTTGTTTGATGCCACTGTCAGACTTCAAAAGAGGGGCCTAAAAGAAGGAAATATTCCCAGATCAAATTTTCATCAGTAATACACTAGACATTGATTCTTTAAAAAAATTCCTTCTTTAGCCTGGGCACATTGGCTCACGCATGTAATCCCAGCACTTTAGGAGGCCGAGAAGTTCAAGTCCAGCCTGGCCAACATGGCGAAACTCCGTCTCTACTAAAAATACAAAAATTAGCCAGGCGTGGTATTACATGCCTGTAATCCCAATTATTTGGGAGGCTGAGGCAGGAGAATCGCTTGAACCCAGGAGGCGGAGGTTGCAGTGAGTCGAGATCCAGCCATTGCACTCCAGCCTGGGCGACAGAGTAAATAAGACTCCTTCTCAAAAAAACAAAAAAAAACCCACCACCACCACCACCAACAAAAAAAAAAAAAAAAAAAAAAAATCCTTCTCCAGATTTCTAACTTGAGGGGAGAAAAGATTATGTTTACTCTAACAATAGGTATAACATTAATAAAATCATAATGGCCCATTTTATTTTAAAATACATGTAAGATATCCACTAAACTATATGAAATGCAGTGAATCTAAAATATATATTTTTTAAACTGAAAGATATAGAAATACAAATTATCTGTTGTTGTTAATTGAATTGGTTTTTTGCCAGGAAAGAGCTTTCTTTTTAAAGAGTTTATTTTATTAGTACATTTATTTTTAAAAGAAAAAGAAAGCAAGAAGTCTCACTTTGTGCAAATAATGTAAATTGTTCCCCAATCCTCTTCTGGCCTTGGCCCTGGCAGCCCCACTGTGCTGAGCTGAGATTGGAGCACTTGCATAATGAACCTGAGGTTAGGCTCAAGTTGACAGGAAAATTATAGTGCAGAAATCAAATGTTTCTAATACATATTTTATGCCTTTTGAAGTAAAAATTATACCCTATAATGAATGGCATCTCTGAGGAGTTGGGTGTGATGAGCAAATCTTCAACACTAGAGATTCGAGCTGGGAAATGTCTTTTCCATAATGTTGGGTGTCTGGCTTCTTTCTGAAATAATTATGTTCAAATATGTTTAAGGTAAAATAAATCAGGAACCTATTCTTTTTTTAAAAAGTATCATTTACGAGTTTCATAATTCAGGTAAATATCCTACTCGTCTTACTGCTGTTTCGTCCATTCTCTCTGTTACCACCATTTGTCTCTTTTAGCACTGCTCTAATGTTTCTGCAAAGAACCTACAGCAGCAGCTGGAGCTCCTTGAGGAGGACAGCATGAAGTGGCGTGCCAAAGCTGAGGAGTATGAACGGACCCTGTCCCGTAGTGTGGAGTACTGTGCCATGAGAGACGAGATAAATGAGGTGGGGGTGGGAGGGGTGAGAACTGGCACATTGCCAAAAAGCTGTTTGAACCTAAAGCATGTGTCTAAATGTCCACATATGTGCACACTCCCACACACACACACAAACAATGAATCAGGAGACTTTCTTCTCACTTATTTCTTTTAATCCACTGAGCAGTGACCTCAGGGATCTGGAAGTTTGAGTGAACTTCAAGCTCTCAAATTTGTTGAAGTCAGTATGATGTCAATGCATAGAAAAACCTATAATTCAGTAGTACAGTTTTTTTGGTTGCTTTTGTTTGTTTGTTTTTTGCTTCCTCCTTCTCCCTCAAACCTGTATAGCAGTCATTTGCTTCAGTGGATACAGCTTTTTCAGGACCCAGAGGAAGGGGTGACATTGACCAGTTCATTGCAGCCAACTCCAGCCTGCTGAGGTTCTATTTAAGGGTCATTGACTCATGGTGAATCAATGGTGCCGGGGGCCAGGGAGCAGACACTTTGCTTTGGAGGCTACAAAGTGTTAGCACTGAGGTCAAGTGGCTGGTTTCATATTTACTCAAACTGACTGGCTTTTCTGGCAAAAAAACTCTTCAAGAAAAAAGAAATAACAATCAAAGTGATCTTCTACATCCATGCACCTCCACATGCTTAATTCTACCTTCTCCCCCTCAACTGTAACAAATCCACAACACCTAGATATTCACTAAGTCACAACCACCACCTGCTCCTAGCTAAGCTTCCCATTGAAAGGCTTACTTGTTCTGGGAGAAAACAACTCACAGATTGGGATAGCAATGGTTCTGATTCTTGACTGGGAAGAGATAGCAGAACACAAGGGTGCACATAATTCTAGATTTATCTCCATTTAGAGCAAAATGTTTCTGAGCCCATTAAGCCATAAGTCCATTGGGAAAGAAGGTGGTGGTAAAGGAGGCAGTAAGCTTTCTTCACTTTCTGTTTATGCCCAGTTTACATCAACTAGACCCAGCAAGTATCAAATATTATCCAACAACATTAAAGCACAGAAATATATATAAATAACTCAGCTTTAATGGTGGCCTGGCTCTGAAGTGGCCCTTCCTGTAGACCACACATTTACAGACCACAGGCAGGTGCAGGATGGACCATGGCTGGAAGGAAAACCAGAGCGAAAGAGAGCAGGAGTGGCCACTTGGATTCTGTTAAACACAAGGGAAGCAGGAACTGACATCTGATAATGTTGTTCATTTCAGCAGTGTGCTACAGGACTGCAGAGTTTCAGCTCATAATTTGTTTTCCAGGGAGTTACTTTTGGCTAGAGAGGCGTCGACTCTTCGGGGTTGAAGCGGTAGTGTAATTTGCTCTCTACGTGATAGAATGGCCACTTCCGGTTCCTGTGCTGCTGCTTACGGGTCAATCATGTCTTGTTAAGGAAAACCGTCAGAGCACATTGGTCTCCCCAAGTCTACAAAATGTGGATTCATGGTTATGGAAATTATTCCTTTACAGTCTTTCCTTAAAGTGATCTTCTTTATTCCTCTTTCTTTCTTCTTTCCTCCCCTCCCCCTTTCTTCCCGTTTTCCCTCCTTCTCTTCCTCCTCCTCTACTTCTATTTGTAAACCTTTGTTTTGCCAAAATCCTCCCTCTGCAGCGATGGTTGGGCTCTACATTTGCTAAAGCGCAAGTGGAGCAGGCTGAGGGGTTTTCCCAGCCCCCTCTGGCTCCTTTTCTATCTCCCTGTAGAGCTGTGACATTTATGAAGCTGGGTCTCCCTGTTCACGCCCTTCCAGCAGGAATTCTATTTATAGGGACTGCCTCATGATGAGACTGTGTTTGGAGCCAGCCGGCCGGGATGACAAATTTCCCTTCCTGTCAATAGTAGGGACGCCCCAGGATTGTCTGTACCGTGTCAGGAATGAGCAGCCAGATACATGCGGGTTTGATTTAGGAATCAGGTATCACTTTAGCATGCTCTTACATTTTAAGAGAGATATTCTTCCCATTTGCTTCCACTACTGATCCAGTTAATCTTTTATGTAACTTACAATTTCACATTTAAATGACCTTTGAGAACTTTGAGTCTTTGTCACTTTTCCTTTTTTGTGGAGATATAGTGAGTGTGCACACCCTGGACTTTCCCACCACAGGCCTAAGGGAAAATAATCAGAAGGAATATTTTCCGTGCCTCTTAGGAAAATAAAATACGTGTGTTCCAGTTTATATTGTGAACAGCAGAGGCCAAACAGATGGCCAGTTTCCACAGTGGTAATAATATTTGCTATCTAGACATTATTATTTTGTTATCATTATTAGTCTTTGGGTATAGCTGCTTAAAACATATTTAAAATTAAATACGATACGTTACACTAATTTTTTTCTGTATAAACAATTAAAATGAGATAACATGCCAGAGGACTAAACCAAGTATAGCATTTAATGTTTAAAGTTGATTTTTAAACACAGTTTCACTTTCAATGTGCTTGAAGTACTGTTAGAAAGTTCACAGACTCTGACTTGCAATGGATTTTGGAGAATGTCCAGTTCAGTATGTTCATTTTTCAGATGGGAAAACTGAGGAGCATATGACTTTCATGTTATGAATATGCTACAGGACAACAGAGTTTCAGCTCAGGGTGTTCCAGGGAATCAACTTCAGGCCACAGACTCATTTGTTGGGCACCAACATGCTTATCATTTGTTAAACTCAGAATTCACTATTTACATAATATTTCAGTGCCATTCAACCACTGCATGGTCTGATGTTAAATATCTTCTTTTTTTATGCTTTCCTCTTCTATCCCTATTTTCTGGTATATCTAAGATGTTTGTATGATCTGATATAATAGTACATTTCATTTGGTTATTTCAAAAAATTTCTTTCTTGACTGTGCTGTAGCTAACTTACATGGTCTTAACTACATTGAAAGCCCTTAGAAAAGAACTCAGTACCTCAAGCCAAAATAAAGTGTTCTAAATGTAATTTTTAAAAATGTAATGTGATGTGCCTTAAAGACAGCGAATGATAGTTTGTGCTTTATCTCTGAGAAAAAACCATTTTTTTCCAATTTCATATGAAGACATAGGAAATTGTAGAACCTTATTTTCTTCATGTCTACCTACTAGAAAAATAATCTTCAGACTGTCAGACTTTGTGTTTTTTCCTGCCCATTTCACACAAAGATACATTTGTGTGCTTGAATGTTGAATATAATTCATATTTTTTCTTGCCTGGCTATATAAATAAGTTGTTCATACACAAAGCACAGTAGACATATTCTCTGCCATATTACATGACACAGAAACATCATTCTTTACACATCTACATTTAGAAATGTAATAAGTAAATATCAAGCATGTTTTCTTCTTTCAACCTGACCAAAAAAATTACCTTTACATTTACATAATATTAATGGAAATTTGTAACTCGAGGCTCATATTACAGATCACAATTACTTTGCTGAAAAGAATAGTAATGACAGAATCGGGTTGGTATCCATTTTCTCAAGTTTTCCACATAGAACTTCCAGATAATTATTTTACCTTACCCTGAAATTTTCCACTGTAGCAACATCTTGCCCATCAGGAATTATGCAGAAAAGGACTTAGTATATATGTTCCATGTATCGGTCACATGTTCTAATGGCATAAATTCTTTTTTCAATTTGAATAAATCAGTCAAATGAGTTCCAGGGATACAAGTCAATTAGTAGCAGTAAATTAGAATAGAGGAATAGTGTTGCTATAGACACATACACAATAAAATTAAAACCGCCTGACATTGTATAGCGCTTTGCCACTGACAAAATGACCATGGACTGCTACCCACTGTCAGGAAAGGAAGCAGAGGAAGAGTTTGCATAGACAGCAAAACACCCAACAGGGCAGCACAATGGTATAGTACAGACAATAATTATTTTTCAAGATTTATAACCTGAATTCATCATTTTCTTTAAAAAGGACTCCATTATATTCACTCAACGAATGTGTTAATGGGGCTTCTGTGTACCAAGCCGTAAGAATACAAATAGCAGTGGCTCACACCTGTGTTTCCCGCACTTTGGGATGCCAAGGTAGGAGGATTGCTGGAGCCCAGGAGTTCCAGTCCAGCCTGGGCAAGATGGTGAGACCCTGCCTCTACAAAAAAAAAAAATTGTTTTTTTTTTTTTTTTTTTTTTGAGACTGAGTCTCGCTCTGTCGCCCAGGCTGGAGTGCAATGGTACGATCTTGGCTCACTGCAACCTCTGCCTCCTGGGTTCAAGCAATTCTCCTGCCTCAGCCTCTCGAGTAGCTGTGATTACAGGCATGCACCACCATGCCCAGCTAATTTTTGTATTTTTAGTAGAGATGGGGTTTCACCATGTTGGCCTGGCTGGTCTTGAACTCCTGACCTCAGGTGATCTACCCACCTCAGTCTCCCTAAGTGCTGGGATTACAGGCGTGAGCCACCATGCCCAGCCCTACAAAAAAATTTTAAAAATTAGCCAAGTGTGGTGATGTGTGCCTGTAGTCTCAATTACTTGAGATGGTGAGGCAGGGGGATCCCATGTGCCCATGAGTTTGAGGCTACAGTGAGCTGTGATCACGTCACTGTACTCTAGCCTGGACAAGAGAGTGAGACTCTGTCTATTGAAAAAAAAAAAAAAAAAAGAACACAAACATCCTCAGGAAACTTCGAGTCTAGATAGCATTAAAACCCATGGGACTTCACAGTCACAGCCATTCCGCTAGTGGGCCCCATCCTGGGTCCATCTGGATGGTATGTGTAAGAGGATAAGAAAGATTACAATTTGCTCTAAAAGCATCCATTCCATAAGGTTAAAATGTTAACATTTTGGTGTTTAACATCTGCAAAATGACTGTGGAAACTTCCTGAAGAATAAACAGAGCTGAAGTTTAAAATTATGGTTATCATGTTCAGAAAACAAAACTTAGCAAACATATTATGAAGACATAAAACATGCAAAATGGACAAAATATGTATTACTGATACCTGTTGCTACCTACAATTTAAGACAGAGTAATTGTCATGTCTTCCCAAGTTGTCCCACTTTCAGCCGCTAGCAGCTGACCTCAAGCACAAGAAGACAAGGGAGTGGTTGCCAAATGGAAGGAGGCCAAAAAGTCTTGTCCTGAAATCTCTCTAGCACTAAGTCTGAATATTCTACAATTGGGATGCCAAGGTAGGAGGATTGCTGGAGCCCAGGAGTTTAAGTCCAGGCTGGGCAAGATGGTGAGACTCTGCCTCTACAAAAAAAAAATGTTCTGTTTTTTTTTTTTTTGAGTCCTGTTCTGTTGCCCAGGCTGGAGTGCAATGGTGCGATCTTGGCTCACTGCAACATCTGCCTCCTGGGTTCAAGCAATTCTCCTCCCTCAGCCTCCCAAGTAGCATGCACCACCATGCCCAGCTAATTTTTGTATTTTTAGTAGAGATGGTGTTTCACCATTTTGGCCAGGCTGGTCTTGAACTCCTGACCTTAGGTGATCCACTGGCCTCAGCCTCCCTAAGTGATAATTGATAATTGTAGCAAATGATTTGGGTTAAATTTTGAGCTTTTGGGTCTCTTGATTTTGAATGAAGCATCCCTGGAGGATGATAACATCACAGCTTTCTGTTACTGAAGATGAGCATCAAAAAGCTTTTTTCTGGCATGAATAAAATGACAGGCAAGAAATGACATTCATGAAGTGGACATTGTGGAGATTGACCAGTCATTTTATATTTTTGCTTCTGGCCAAACATGTGCCATAGTTCTAAGGAAAGGCTTTCTTTTTAAATGCATTAAATGCATTTCTGTTTTAAATATCCCATGTCCCTCACACAAATTGGCCTTGACAGCAGCAAACTTATAAATAATACATTCTTGTGTCGAAGCTGGCTCAACCAGCTTCGTCAAGACTAACAATAGCAAGCCAGCCTCACTTGGCATCAGCCTCTTTCCCTTCTGCTTCTTTCCAAAGAAGCTTTGTTTATTCCTAACCCTGAGGGGGCTTACGGCGTACTGGAAAATTTGGCAAAGATGCTCATTCTGCTAATTTCAAAATAGCTATAGTTTTTAAATCTTAATAACTTATTTCTAATTATAGCTATGTTAACTCAGTCTGTTTATTCTATGGTAAATATAGAGGAGCTGAACACGTGAAAAGATGGGAAAATAAAATTATTCATTAAAAATATATTTTCCCTAATTTTCTGAAGACTTTGAGGAACTTTAATATGAATTATAACATCATTTCAAGATTTCTAACAGGGTAAACTTCTTCTCACCCCAAGCTTGGGGTGTTTTTCTCCACTTGTGTGCTCAACTTGAGCAGTTGTCTCAGCCCCATCCCGCCATTCCCCATTGTTGACAAGTTGACTAAAGTTAGAAACAGCTGCGTGAACAGTGATACCACAGCCCAGCAACTATGGCCCTTGGTTCCTTTAAAAATATGACCACAAGTTATGTGGGGATTAGATGGGAAGTTAAGTTTTCATATTGGAAAGTGCAGGTAAGAAAATTAAGAATGGCAAGATTTTTCAATCACTGAAGGTAGTTTCATGCATACTGCCTTCCACTTATATCTGCAGTAGTCCTGAATTTGAGTTGAAAAAGGCACAGAGATTTAGATTTAAAATGGATTTCCAGCGAAACCAAAAGAGAAAAGTGCCAGCAGCTTTGTCAAGGGAGCTCATGTGTCAGAAAGAAGCTGATCCCATTTCACATACTCATAGTGTCATGAACATTCTTTGACCTTATAAATCATCTTCAGTGGAAGTGCACACGTTCTGAAGCAAACAGAAATCAAATCACACTCATCATTTATCAGTCTTAAATTTCTTAATCCAAAGTAGATTTAAAATCTCATGGTTGAGAAAGTATTAAATCTCAGCCTTTCTCTATTTATCATATAGTTTTCAAATAGACATTGAACTTTCCCATTTAAAGCAGATGTAATCCAATGGTTATCAGGTTAATGACAGAGCCCCTCTTCCTTTCTCTAGACTAAGGTTTTCTGATACATGTCATGTTTCAGTAGAGAAAAATATATAAGACTATGTTTTATATAGTCTTATATATAAGTAGAAGAATATATACGTTTATTTTCCAATGGATAAATGTTAGTGACAGGGCATTTTTTTCTCTTTATTTTTAATTGTGGTAAAATGCACATAGCATGAAATTTACCAGCTTAACTGTTTTAAGTGTATAGTTTAGTGGTATTAAGTACATTCACATTGTTGTGAACCCATCACCACCATCTGTCTGCAGAACTTTTTTATCATCCTAAACAGAAACTCTGCACTCATTAAATAGTAACTCGTTATTGAGATGTTTTTTAAAACAATAATGTCTGGTTTCCTCAGATGTAGTACTTATTACATTTGTAGTTGCAAAAACTCCTGCCAAAATTTTATGTAAATTACTAAGGATATAATGCCTTTATATCTCAATCTTATAAAATTGACATTATTTATCCTTTCCTGTTAAAACCAAACATATGCACATTAAAACATTGAGTGCCATAGAATGTAAATATTTATTAGTTATTTCACAAATATATCAACTGAATATGATCTTTTAAATATTCTCCTGAGTTTCTAATAGAGAAATAATGTTCAAATTCTGAAGCTTTTCACTTTTTCTGAACATTACTGATTTATTTATCAGTTAAAGTGGTTCATGCGGTCTCTATGCTTGGTTTAGTTTGTAGCTTAATGTTCAACAACTTTACCATATAAACTAAACAACACTGATTAAGTACATGTGTATCAGATGCAAAAATTCTATCAGTTTAATAATTTCCGTGCGCAATTCCACTAGGGCTTTAAAGTTGATGTCTCCAAGAAGTGTTAAAGATAAGATAAAGGCTTTATTTTCACAGTCTGCAGAATTTGAAATAAGCATTTTGAGAAAGCATGCATTTTGTAGGGCAAGTATGTTTTTCTGCATTATGATTCTAAAATCTAGCACATGCACAGTCTTTATTCCCTCCCAAATAATTTGTTTGCTATCATTGAAAAGAATTTTAATGCTTTTCTGACTTCTCTTATCTTAGCTCAAATTTATCAACCATGACATTGTTCACTCTTGCTGTTAAATGCCTCCATATAATCTGAGAAGGTGTTTTTTTCTCTGTACTTCTCTTTGTTGATAATACAAAGAGAGAGTTGCCTGTCAATACGCTTATCCTTCTTAAATATAGAGAAGGGACAGAAAGTGGTGCATTTAATGCAACTGCACTGCTTAGAAATTTGGTGCACTGGTAGAGTTGAACTGTTGTTAAGACTGTCAAAATCTATCCCCTATGTATAGCTATATGCTTTATTTATACACAAGTTAGCCTAGCTGTCATTAGCAACAACTCTCACTTTACTTTTTTTGTTTTTGAAGGATCTCTGAAGTTAATGGTCTATATTTAAGAAGTAAAACTCTTTTCAGAACTGCTCATGAAAAATAATTTTTAACTGGGCAGATTTAGTTATTTTTCTACTAAATCTCATATTGGGTCTTCTCTTCCACCCCACCAATGTCCTGGGTGGTCTAAATGTCAACACTTCATTGACCTCTTCAACATGGATAGCTTTTAGGAGCCTTAATAAATGTATACATGGTGGCTGAGTATTGGAAGATAGAGAGATCTGGGGCAAATATTAGTATATTGAAAACAGAATGAATGGGAAAAAAGATATCTAATAAATTCAAATAAGAAAACTAGAGTTGTTAAAATTTATGTATGAAATGTGAGAAATTTTCTTACTTGAGGGACAAAGGAATATTCTATAGCTATAATCCTAATTAAAAATTTCAAATCGAAAAGTATTAACAAACATTTTATAATTACTTATATTTGGAAGACATATTTAAATTCACTTTGTATGTCCACTTGGCAGATTTGTTTTCTAATGAAAATCACTCTGAGGCCGGGCACGGTGGCTCAAGCCTGTAATCCCAGCACTTTGGGAGGCCAAGGTAGGTAGATCACTTGAGGCCAGGAGTTCGAGACCAGTCTGGCCAACACGGTGAAACCCTGTCTCCACTAAAAATACACAAATTAGCCAGGCATGGTGGCACACATCTGCAGTCCTAGCTACTTAGGAGAGACATGAGAATTACTTGAACCCAGGAGGCAGAGGTTGCAGTGAGTCAAGATCGCGCCAATGCACTCCAGCCTGAGTGACAAAGTGAGACCCTGTCTCAAAAAAAGAAAGAGAGAGAGAGAGAGAAGAAAGAAAGAAAGAGAGAGAGAGAAAGAGTGAAAGAAAGAAAGAAAGAAAGAGAGAGAGAGAGAGAGGGAGGGAGGGAGGGAGGGAAAATTACCCTAAATACATTTTTAAGATTATGAATATTTTGAAGTGTTCAGATGCTTTGATTTATTGCAAATGACTTTGTTTTCTCATTTTAAGGAAACCACCTATTTCTTTTTATTGAACTACAGCTCAAAGACACATTCAAAGATATCAAAAAGAAATTCAATAATTTGAAGTTTAATTACACTAAGAAAAATGAAAAATCTCGAAATCTGAAGGTGCTTAGATATCAAATTCAGCAAGTTGATATGTATGCTGAAAAAATGCAGGTAACAAGAAAGTATGGTTTGTATATGTGCGCATGTGTATGTATGTACTACACAATTATTGCAAAATTGTTTTGAATTTCAAATCTAAATACCTAACTCTGGCTTTTTGTAGCATTGGGACTCAAAGGGTATTTTTCCATTTTTATAACAATTTTATCCTTCATGTAAAAATACATAATAAATTGATTTACCTCTTGAGGCAGATCCAGAATGGTTTCTGCCAAACCCAACCTGTCTACTTCCATTCTTCTCCGCAACACATACACACACGCATGGATGCATGCACGTCATGCCTTCTACACTCCTCCTCCTTTTCTTGCATCCATCTATGTCATTAGTTTTGCTGCTCCTATAGCCTCTTATTCCTGCCTTGATTATTACATGTACTGGCTGGATTATTTGAATGCCTTTTCCAGGAGACAGTGAGCTTATTGAGGACAAGTATTTGATTTAATTATCAATCTCTTTAAAAAAGATCATATTACTAGTCTCAAAATCTGGAATACACCTGTGTACATTTTCTATTTATTTGCTGAATGCTAAATCAATAGAATTTGGGGGAAAACCCATTCTTTCCATAATATATTTGTAATAATAATTATTTTAATAGATTGGAGGAAGCTGCAAAAGCTTTTACCAGTTTTTCTCTCAGTATTTAGTCACTAGCATCATAAATACAAATTGAATGTTATTTTAAAAACTTTTTGTTTTTCACACAGGCTTTGAAAAGGAAAATGGAAAAAGTTAGTAATAAAACCTCTGATTCTTTCTTAAATTATCCAAGTGATAAAGTTAATGTCCTTTTGGAAGTCATGAATGATTTGCAAAAACATGTGGATGACTTTGACAAAGTTGTGACAGATTACAAGAAGAATTTGGACCTGACTGAGCATTTCCAGGAGGTGATAGAAGAGGTATTCTCTTTTTGCAGTGATATCCATGTTGTAATGTTGTTTTCAAAAATCATTTTGCAACTTTAAAGCAATGTTGCATTAGCTGTTATTGTCATTATATTCATGTATCATGCTCCTTTTCATGATTTTTTTTCCTTAGGATAATTCTCTGAAATAGAATTGCTGGACCTAAGGGGATGAATGTTATAAGATCTTTGATTTTATTGGTCAATTTCTCTTGAGAAAAGTCTTTACTAATTTACCGGCAATGTATGAGGGTTCCTGTTTCTCCATAACCTCATCAAATGAAGATGTTTAATTATCATGAAATTATGTTCACTGCTGGATATCTGTTTAAAATGCTCAGAATGGCTTATTTATTTCACAGAACTTGAAAATATTTATTTTAAAAAGTGATACTGTGATTTTTCGCTACAAAAAGTTGTTATTGGTGTTTTCTTTTATTACTGTCAAGAAGATAAATGGTAGAGTATACATAAAATGTATGAAATTTGGGAAGTTAAAGTTATTGTTTGAACACTTTGTATTGAAGAAATTCTGCACTTGAAGTTCTTGAATGTTCTTTGTTGCCCATTATTGTTTGAGATACAGAACGTCTTTACCACTAATGCAGCTGAGTTTTTAGATTTAACACCAGATTAAGGAGAATCAAAATGATCAGTCTTCTACATATGATGTATAAGTTTGTGGTCCCTTTGTGGCACTTATTTAAAACCAACTTCTAACAGAGTCATGTGTTTCTATTTCTCACTCTGCATAAGTGCTTCAGGCCTGGGTCAGACATTGCTTCCATCACAGTTATTTATTTATTTATTTATTTATTTTTGAGATGGAGTGTCGCTCTGTTGCCCAGGCTGGAGTACAGTGGCACAATCTCGACTCACTGCAAGCTCCTCCTCCCGGGTTCACACCATTCTCCTGCCTCAGCCTCCCAAGTAGCTGGGACTACAGGTGCCCACCACCATGCCCGGCTACTTTTTTGTACTTTTAGTAAAGACGGGGTTTCACCATGTTAGCCAGGATGGTCTCTATCTCCTGACCTCGTGATCTGCCCGCCTCGGCCTCCCAAAGTGCTGGGATTACAGGCGTGAGCCACCGCGCCCAGCCACAGTTATTTTTAATGAGAAACTGTCTCATTCTCCACTGTGTTTGGAAACTATAACTATTTTCTACTAAGAAAAGGTGAAATGCTATTTGTTGGATGATATTTCCCCATTCATAAACTAAATCTTATTCTTCAAAGATAATTTATTTATTAGAGTATTCATCAGGCAATACTTTAGCAGTGTATTACTAATGATATCAATTCTTTATGCTGGATTGTGAACATTTGGCTTTTTTCTTGCCATTTAGCATGTATTTGGATTCTTTTTAGTGCCAGATGCTTTTTATCCTGCCTGTTCTTATAAGTCTGCAACATTCCTCTTAGGAATTATATTTTAGGCAAACCTAACAAGGTAGGAGAATCAAATATATTTTCATATTTTTACTTTATTATAGTTTTATTTATATGTATTTTCATATTAGTATTTATTTCTGCCACTAACATTTAAGTGCAATAGAATACAATCATGTTTTAATATTTTCTTTATTATGACTTAGAAAGTTCAAGCCAATGTGAACATAAAGTTGAGGGAATTAAAATTTGATACTTCACTTGTCAAAATTAAGAACTTTAGAAGGACGGTATTTCTTTCATCTGTGCTTTATCTTATTTAAATTTAGTGTCACTTTTGGTACGAAGATGCAAGTGCCACAGTTGTAAGAGTTGGAAAATATTCCACAGAGTGCAAGACAAAGGAAGCTGTGAAAATTCTCCACCAGCAGTTCAATAAGTTTATTGCACCCTCAGTGCCACAGCAAGAAGAAAGGATTCAGGAGGCCACTGACCTTGCTCAGCGCTTATATGGTGAGATCTCTTTTAAGATATTCAGTGATTGGCCATTGAACAAATCTATACTGAGCCTAATCCAGTAGAAAGCAAGAGTGTGGCAAGTCCTCAGGGT
Source organism: Pongo abelii (assembly GCF_028885655.2). Lineage (NCBI taxonomy): Eukaryota > Metazoa > Chordata > Mammalia > Primates > Hominidae > Pongo > Pongo abelii. The sequence goes on along the minus strand of NC_071996.2, from coordinate 81,498,879 downwards.
CCTCAGCACACCAACCTATTCAGGGAAAATGTTCAAGGTAAAAGCCCACAGCCAGGGAAAGCAAATAGGGAACAGAGGGAGGAATTTCTGACAGCAGATAAAGCCTGCAGATTTTTACCTACTTTGTGTAAGCCTTCCTTCTCTATTCTCTTTTCTCCTCCATCCCTGTTGTTCATCTCTAGGGTAATAACACCAGAACAATACTCAGCTTATATAAACAAACAAACAAACAAAAAAATCTAATTTCCACTAGAGTGATTCCTCGAAAAACATACAAAATTTCAGTAATACTTTAAGAAGACATAAAGCTAAGACTGAAGTCTCCAGCCCTCTCCTTTCTATGAGGCTTTTGGTTCACATATTTGAGAAAGACCTTGAAAATTCTCCTTCACTTTCCTCTCACTTGTGGAATAAATGGGAGAACTCAAATTGCCATTTTACAAGTTCTGCTTTCCTCTCTTCAATGACTAGGAAAGATAATGTCATGTCAGCCTGAGAGATCCTTCCTCCTAAAAGAGGCCCCCCATTTAAGAAGTCCATGGAGGATGATAGTTCTTGAGGGCTCTGAGGAATAAGTTCCATGAATTCCCTGGTATCGGTCCTGTGAGACCCAGAGTAATTCCCAGTGACCAGGCAAACGCAGCCCAGAAAGAAGACACAACAGTTGGTACAAAATGCTTAATTTGCCTGCCCATGGCTGCTGCCAGATATTTTCTCTTATAACATGAAACACTATCCATGGAGAGCCATAAATTTTGTAGTATACTACTTAAATTGTTGATAATGAATTATTCACAATATTCTAGAAGAAAAGGATAGAAACATAAAAATAATAAAATATGGATTGAAAAATTAATGGAAACTAAGGTGACATCTTCTTGCTGGAGTTACCGTGTAAGTGCACTAAATATTTTGCAGACGCTCTGCTCCCATAGCCTGGTATATGTTTCTTCCACAATTGAACTTTTTACATTGTAGTATAAATACCTATTGGTCTTCTCTACTGCCCATAAACTTGAGGAAAGTATATTTTTTTTCACCGTATTTGTGCCTGGATCAGTGCCTATTCAATCTCAGAGCATGAGAAGTGCTGACAAAGACCCTAAAAAGTTAAATTCCCTTCCCATCATGCAAGATCTTGCATCTGGCTTTGTTTGTATTCCTGGCACTTACCACCAATTGACATTTTATATAGGTATTTGTCTGTTGCCTGACTTTCCTTACCAGAGTGTAAGCCGTATTCCAGGAGGGATTTTGCCTGTTAGTTCACTGTCTAATGGCACATACCAACTGCTTAACAAATATTTGATAAATAAATGAATCACTGAATGAATAAATGAATGACATGAGTCTCCATCTGTTTGGTAGGGAAGCTATGTATTTTTTAAAATTTGCATCAAGGGAGGCACTTTAAGATTATATCAACTCTTGCAAGCTACTCAAGCATTACTGAACTCAGAATTTTCATGCAAAAAATTATCTCAAACAAATTTGTGCATACCTGTTATCTACTAAGAGCTTTGGCTGTTATAAAAACAATTAAGACCTAGTTCCTGCATTCAAGAGACCACAGTCTAGTCCTTGAAGTCATGGTATGGTAAATGGAGTGAGAAGGACATAAAATGTTTGTGCTTGTTTGCTAGGGCTGCCGTAACAAAATACCACTGACTGGGTGGCTTAAACAGAAACTTCTTGTCTCACACTTCTGAAGTCTGGAAGTCCAAGATGAAGATGCCAGCAGGGTTGATTTCATCTCAGGCCATTCTGCTTGGCTTGCAGATGGCTGATCCCTTGCTGCCTCTTCACGTGGTCATCCCTCTGCACACACACGCCCCTGGTGTCTCTCCCTCTTCTTGTAAGGGCACCAGTCACATTGGATTAGCACCCCATCCCAATGGCCTCATTTTAATTTAACCACCTCTTTAAAGATCTCATTTCCAAATACAGTTACATTCTGAGGTACTGGGAATTGGGACTTCAACATATGAACTTGACAGGATGGGGGGACATAGTTCAGCCCATAACAATGTGTGATACAATCTTGGCCTAGGGTGTAGAGTCAGATAGTCCTGGGTTCAAATCCCTGTTCCCCCATTTATTGTCTGGGTCACCTAAAGAAGTTCTTTTTTTTTTTTTTTTTTTTTTGAGACAAAGTCTTGCTTTGTCACCCAGGCTGGAGTGCAGTGGCATGATCTCAGTTCACTGAAACCTCCGCCTCCTGGGTTCAAGTGATTCTCCTGCCTCAGCCTCCCGAGTAGCTAAGATTACAGGCATGCGCCACCATACCAGGTTAATTTTTGTATTTTTAGTAGAGATGGGGTTTCACCATGTTGGTCAGGCTGGTCTCGAACTCCTGACCTCAAGTGATCTGCCCACCTCAAGTGATCTGCCCACCTCAGTCTCCCAAAGTGCTTGGATTACAGGCGCGAGCCACTATGCCCAGGCAAGAAGTTCTTTTGAGCATCACATTCCTCATTTGTAAAATGTGGATAGTAGTAGAATCTATCCAAGGATTACATTGAGCAATGGTTATACAGTGCTTAGGCACAGGGAAATAATAAGCATGTGCTACATGGTAGCTATTTTTATTACAATATATAGAGAGAAACCCAGTTGGAAAAGATTAAGAATATCTTCACAGAAATGTTGGCATTTCAGGTGGACCTTAAAGAGTAGGTTATATTTTGACAGCAGAAATGGAGAGTGGAGGGACAGTAGTCCTGGTAGAGGAAGGAATACTCAGCTGCTGTGTGGATCTTCAGGGAGGAGTTGCTGGTTCCATTTGGCTGGAGATAAAATACAGGAGAGAACTAGAGTGACATACATTTGGGAGAGGCAGATTGAAACCATGTTATGGAAGGGCCTTGAATGCCATCCTGTGGAATTTATTCTTCTCTAAGCGGAGAGGAACCACTGGATGTTTTGAACAGGAAAAACTAAGGAGAATTGAGCTTTAAGACTATTCATGTAGCAACATTATTTAGGTTACATGAAAGTGGCGTGGTACACCAAATGTAATCATTTTCCTAGAATATCTAGCTTTTAGAAACTTGTCTTTATTCATTTATTTATCTGTTCAGCAAATATTTATTATTTATCAGCCCTTACACTGGACAGGGAGAGGAATTTATACCTGGACTTTTTTTCTTGCTAAAAATTTGACCTTTAAAACTAGTTTCATCCTTCTCCTCCCCAGGTTTGGAAGAAGGACAGAAATATATTGAGAAAATAGTGACAAAACACAAAGAGGTTCTTGAATCTGTGACTGAATTATGTGAGTCCCTCACAGAGCTCGAAGAAAAACTGAAGGTAATTTCTTCTTCCTAGAATATGTATTTTCAAGCAAAATAAATAAAATGTGTTAATCAAATGTCTTCTGGTGCAAAGACATTTTAATAGAATCTCTCAAGGGACATAATGTGCACATTTGTTTTACAGCTTTCTAACATAATTATCTGGGTGTTTGTCATAATTAATTCTATTTCTTTCCCATCACTGCAGAGAAAAATATTGCTGGGAATGAAGGCTAAACATAATTAAGGTGTCTGGTTTACATTTTCATGGATCATATTCTAAAAAATGTGTCCCATTAAGACTCTGCCAGTAAACTTTGTATTAAGTAGCCTATGGTTTTGTTCATAAATAATAGATGCCTGGGTTTTTTTTTTCTCTCCAAATTGCGGCACCAGAGAAAATACAAGTAATCTTCAGGTATTATATTCATTCAACACTTTTCCTCATGGAAATAGTAAACTAATCATGATCACTTTTAGTAGAATACAAATTTGATCATAACGAATATAGAGAATATGTTTATGTCTAAGCAAAACCAGTTAAAGTGAAATACATATGTTTCTTTGTCAATGTCATGTCAAAAACTGGTTTGATTAATGCTGTTTTTATAGCTGGCTGAAAGAACTGGTTGTTGAGGATGGGGAGAATAGCAAGGTCATTAAGATCAAAGGCTGTAGAGCAAAGCACAGTTGCCTTGAAATACCAACTCCCTAAATAATTGGATTTGTGACCTTGGGTAAATTATTTAATCTCCCTGAGTCTGTTTCCTGATCTACAAAGTGGATCCCAGGGTAGCCCGGAGGATTGACTGCGAAGATACTCAAGATTATTGTTGTGATAATTGTTATTGAGGCCTAGTGGTGGTCTTGCAGTTTAGAGCAGAATTATGTTTATTTCTAACAGCCACTTTTTTCTGTAGAAATTTCCATGTCATAAATTTATGTGCCTCTTCCATTCAAATAGTTTGTGAGGCTTTTAATTCAGTGGGTGCCCAACCAAATTATCTTTATCCTTTGGTTACGAATCTAGATTTTTTTTAACCATTTTACCATTTTAAATAACACTACAATGAACATCTTCATGCATAGCTTTTTCTTTCTTTTGTATTATTAACCACACATAAATTCTACAATCAGGTTTGAGAAAACTGAAATTTTTAATATATGAAATGATTACTATTTCTAATATATATGTTATTTGCTTCCCATCATTGTTTCACAATGATAATAAACCACATATCTCATGTAATCTTTTTCAACATTTATTCTTTCCTCCCCACCCCCACCCCACCCCCGAGGAGCTGCTGCTGCTTCTGACTTTCAATACGAAGGCTGAAAATCGCTACTTCCTCTGACTGTTTGCTCTTCATTGTCTACAATATTCCTCCCATTTACGTTGCACATCTTCAAGTGAGGGTCAGCTTCATAAAATCTACTTTCTTCAAGTTATATCCCTTTCCAGCTTTTACCTTGATGGCTATTCTTCCTGAAATAGCTGTTTCCACAGCCTCTCCCACTTCCTCATTCTCCATTCCTTACACACTCAGTGTAGTCAGGATTGCATTCTCTCTTTCTCACGCTCAACCTGTCACTTGGATTCTCTTTTGCAGTAGTCAGGAGTCCTCTAATTATACTCCCAGCTAGATTACCCTTCCTAAATAGTTCTGCTAGTGTCATCTTCACCTTCACAACACTGTACTACAAACTCTTCCTTACCAAGTCAAGTTCCAATTCAAGGCATTTCAGTGTTCTGAAGCTGGTCACCTTTCCAAACCATTGTGCTTCTGCATTCACTGTAGGTCTGTGTCCCACTGATCTACTATGCTCCGTGGGATGTCCCACTTCTAAACCTTTACTTCAAGAACACGAACTTCTGTCTCTGTTTTTCGAAATCTTACCATCTCTCAGAGCCAAACCCAAATGCTGCCTCCTCCATAAATCCTTCCTTAGCTATATCACTCCCTCCCTGATCTCCCATGCCACTTGTGTGCCTTCCTACCTGTCTTAGTCCATCCCGGCTGCTACGCCAAATGCCATAGACAAGATGCCTTATAAAAAACAGACATTTGTTTCTCATAGTTCTGGAGGCTGGAAGTTCAAGATCAAGATGCTGGCAGATTTGGTGTCTAGTGACGACTTCCTGGTAGCTGTCTACTCACTCTACCCTTACATGGTAAAAGAATGAGGGGTATCTCTCAGGCCTCTTTTCTAAGGGCACTAATCCTATTCATGAGAGCTTCACCCTCGTGACCTAATCACTTCCCAAAGGCATCATCTCCTAATACCATCGCCTTAAGGATGTGGATTTTAACATTTAAACTTTGGGGGAACATAAACATTCAGGCTAGTATAATCACACATATAACTACTACATATAATTACATCACATATAACTACTGTTGCCATCCCAACACTCCCTACTTGATTACACTTAACCCTCTGGCGCTGCTAAATTTAGTGTCCCACACAATATTTAACACTATGCTTTGCCTTGTATTTATTTATTGATTGATTGATTGATTTAGAGACAGTGTGTCGCTCTGTTGCCCAGGCTGGAGTGTAGTGGTGTTATCATGGCTCACTGCAGCCTCGACTTCCCAGGCTCAAGCAATCCTCCAACCTCAGCCTCCCAAGTAGCTGGGACCACAGGCATGCACCACCACACTCGGCTAATGTTTTGATTTTTTTGTAAAGTTGAGGTCTCACTATGTTGCCCAAGCTAGTCTCAAACTCCTGGGCTCAAGTGATCTTTCTGCCTTGGCCTCTCAAAATGCTGGGGTTACAGGTGTGAGCCACCACACCTGGCCTGCTTTGCTTTTTAAAGCAGGTACTCCAGAAAGAGTTTTGGCTTTTGTAGTAAATGCCCAATGGATTGGTACAGAGAAGAACTATCTTTCAGTGCTTGAAGATGTTTAATTTGGGTGGATGTAGAAATGAGAAAGGGTCTCTCTGGCAAGAGAACTAGGCAGCAGCATTATCTTTATGAGTTACAGCCTCAGCAAACACTTGCCAAAGAATGCTTAGCAGCACTTTACAGGTGTTTGTATGAAGAGAGCAAATGTCTATTTTTTATGTTATTAAATATAAAGGTTGATGCTATGGCTCTCTTTTCAAAGTTATAGAAAGTGGGCTCAGCAATTCCTGTCAAGGCTGAAATAGTGATAGAAATCCTTTCTAATGTATAGCAATTTGAGACTTACAAAGGACGTTCATATACATTATCTCCAGTGATTTCCAAATAGTTGAGATGAAAAGAAGGCAAATGTTTTCTGTGTAGAGGTGAAAGGAAAAGTCCAAAGAGGGTAAAAGTGCTTTACATGGGCCCCAATAGTCAATAGTGGTAGATCTGAAATTTGAATTTAGATCTAATTCACATTCTAGCATTCTTTCCACACCAGCTGATATTTTGGAATAAGATATCAGCTGCATACCAAAGCAGAGTGGCTCATTGAGCAGCACAAACCAGTTCAGTTTAGAGTTGGGACTGAAAGCAGAATCTCCCCAGTAGTGGGTCTCCCTGAATCCTCCAAGCCAGTGTCACATATGCATTTTGATGAGCATGCGTGTTTAAGACTCATCTAAGGATTTTATTCCAGGTGGAATAGAGACGCTTCCTTTGCAGTATAATCATCATTCTAAACTGGTGTATTCTATCACATGGGATACCAGTGGTTCTTTCCACCTTTACAAAGTCTTCTCAGCTCTCGCACTGACTCCACAGCACTTTGCAAACCCCCACTACCTCCATGACTAAAACTGAGCCCCATGAAATGCAGGGAACAAAATATCTTCAACCACATGAAGCATCCTGTGTTCTCAATTGCTGTTTTTCTTTACTATACTCAGTGATATTTTATTCCTCTTTTCAAGAGTCTCCCTAGTATTTTGCTTGTGTAGATTCTCTGGATTTCCTACTTTCTTCTCCCCTAGAGACCTTTAATCATTTCTACCTCACTGCTGCTCCCGAGACTCTCCTAATGGTTTACACTGCCATGCATAATGATTCCTTTCTCTAGAGAATGCTCCTGCAGAAGCATCCTATTATAATGATTACTTTTTTCCTGCTGGGCCTTTCAACAACCAATTTTTACTGGCAATGAACTCTATCAAAGGAATGAGGCAGGAGGGAAACTGTGAGCTGGGAGGGATAATTTTATAAATCACATCATGGGAGTACACCAGTCTCTTGTGGAATATATTTGCTGAAAGGTTGCAAGTGGTCTATGTTTTCTTCCGAGTAGTTAGTTTATGGCACTGTTCTCCAACTTTCCTGGCTCATGCTCTCACTAACTGTTGCTTTGTACAGCAGGGAGATGTTTTAAAGATGCATCCGAATTTGGAAGACTTCCATGATGATTATATTGACTTGCTAAAGGAACCAGCAAAAAATAAGCAGACAATATTCAATGAAGAAAGGAATAAGGTAAAGAAAACTACTTAACCTCAGCTATTCAGTACTTTTGCTTTGAGGTTAAAGTCATTGTCCATTGCAAAATAAAAGTGAATTGCAGCTTCCTTATCTATCCAAATAGAATTTCCCAGTGTAAATGCAATGTGAGTTTCCTCCTCCATTGCTTCCTTTTGCTCCTCTCTTGGTGCTTCTTCTCTCTGTTATGCTGTTTCCTCTGAGCTTCTCACTATCGAGTACCAAAACCATGACATTTCACAGTAGCATTGGGAGAGCCATTTAAATGCCATGTCACCCCAAACCACTTGTTTTTCCCATCTCTAGCTGCGTTTTCCATTGTCTTTTTATATCCAATCCAACTTCAAATTTTACTTCTCCCTTTTTATCATATTGCCAAGCCATGATTTTTATTGTTTTACACAACCCATTAGCAAACCTTAATACATGAAATTAGATAGTATCTTGTTCCCATAGTCTCTACCTCTAAGATGATATTTCCAGCACATTTACCAAACCATAGAATCCAGCTGAAATATAAATACTAAAGTGTTTAGAGAAATATTTAAATTATTGTAAAACTTATGCACTTACTGATAAAGCATGTAATGACTACAGATACTCACAAAAATGCAAATGTATCATGATTTTGAAAGTGTTATTTAAATCACAACATCATGATGGTTTTTCAGTCTAAGTTGTTCACTCTCTATTCACAGCTGCTGGACTATAATTAGCTTTTGACTTTTTGCTTTGCCAAGTTGCCTGCTCCCAATGTTTCTCTCCCGAGGAGCTGAAGGAACAATCAAAGTCAACATTATTCTCAACCATGCTCAAATTAATAAAATACACTTCTTGTGACATGAGAGTTAAAAACAAAAACCCTCTCCATTTGTAACAGTTATTTCATGGAGAAAGATTTATCATTCCTTGAAGTCAATATGGTTCTTTCAGCTTTCTTATAGGTCCTTTTCCACAGGTTAATCTATGTCAAGGCCTGGTGCAGTTATACAACCAGCAGGCAGCAAGTAGTGTTAAGCAAACTGTCTTTTTTTGTGGTAGGGTCTTGAGCCACTTAAACCCAGATTCCTCTCTGAGGCAAAGGAAAGCTGCCAAACTTTGGTCATTTTGCTGGATGTTACTCTTGTATCACATGGTCTTACGTTACTCCGATTGGTCTAAATCAGGGTTTCTCAACCACAGCACTGTTGACATTTTGGCCAGATAATTCTCTATTGTGGGGAGCTGTCCTATGCATTGTAGTTTTGCAGTATTCCTGGCCTTGCTCACTAGATGCCGGTAGCATCTATTATACTAAAATCACTTCAATTGAGAATGACTAGTCGACATAATAAAGAATAGCCTTAAATGCACCACATTTTCTTAAAAAGGTTTCTAAGAGTTACTAAATCCAACACTCTATCATTTATTTTATTTAGTTCTGCACAATTTCCTACATTGTGAACTAGACACACTTACTAAGAACTCAGAAACAAAAGTTATTGCTACCAAAGAAACAAAAATAATTTATACTTAGTAAAAGTAGTTTTTCTTGCTTTTATTTTCTTGTTAGAAGAGACAGATTCCTTTAAATTAAAAAAAAAAGCAAGATTTACGTTCATGGAAAAATAATTTTTATTCTAATATAAACTAAAAGGATAGGGCATCAGTCATTTCGGGTGTAAGTGAAGGTCTACAATTACAGCTGTCAAGAATTCTTATTAACATCATGTCATGTCCTGGTGCAATTGATGTAGACAGCAAAATAAAAGGGTGGCAGTAATCTTCACTTTTAAGTAGCTCAATCACATTTACCCTCTTATTGTCTCTATTATTTATATGTAGATCAGATGTAATGATTCTCCACAACCCCATGTGGGCAGATAAGAAGCACCAAGTGAAAAGCTTGTCCTGGTATTACTGCAGTCAATTCTGATACCCTTAAATGATGGTAGACTTCCTGAAGAAATTATTTGAGTTGGAAAGAATAGTTCCACTGAACTACTACAAGAATATATTCAATGCAGGGATTTTTTTTTTTCCTGGAGATAGCAAAGTACTTCTCATTTTTCAGACCCAAAAATGCAGCAGGTGGAATTAGGCAATTCACTAAATGCAATACACGTAGCACTGCTAACAGATTAGTGATGGTGTTTTATTCCCAACGTGAGCACCGAAGCTATGAAAACTCCTAAGGTTAAATGGAAGCACACAGTATTAACAGGCTCACCTAAAGTCATGGAACTATTCAGTGGAAGATGATGGCTTTTGATGCCAGCATTTAGAGTTATAGAATTTTAGTGCTAGAAGGGATTTAATCAAATATCATTTTACAGTTGAGGAAACTGAGGCCAAAAGGGATTGAATATATTGTCCTCCAAAAATTAAAGAAAGTAGTGTAAGAACTGGCAGTCACCCCAATTCTCCTGAATTTTAGCCATACACTTTTCCCACAAGACCAAAATGGGAGCTCCCAGGAACTGTTGCATATACATAAGCTGTTTTGTAATGACACTGTAGTTGTCCATGACAAACTTTTCCCCTCTTCCTATTTATCTGTTTATAAGCAATAGCATGGAAATATTTTTGCACCAAAGAATTCAGTGGAGTGCTCTTATCAGACTGGGTGAGGAGGGTCCCTGCACTCCCCCTCTACCCTCAACACACACACACACACACACACACACACACACACACTAATGCTGATCACCTGGCAGGTACAGGAAGATGTTCCTGAAACACTTGCCTTGAAAAAAATTGGGAAGAGAATTAGCATTCTTCTTCACCACCTCTCTGTTCCCTTATCTTTTACCTTGTCCACCTAAAGTGCACAAAAATACCGTATCACCCCTTTTTGTCTAAAGCTCCCGCTAAGGGCCTTCTCTACAAATGCCTTTTACAGACCAAGTCCTATGCTTAATATCTTCCTTTGTATTCTTCCTACTTCCTTTCATTAAATCTTTAACCTAAAGTAAGGCTATCTGTTATGGAGTTATTTTGGAAGATAAAATCTTGTGGTGTTCCTTCAGATTTACCACATAAGTAGTTCCCTGCTCTATAGACTTTGAGGATTGGTTCTGCCCACTTAGTTGAATGGATGTAGGAATATCACTGTATTCTCCCTTCCAGACACTTTTTCTGCCTACCGGGCAATGATTTAAATTCAAGGGATTATGCCCATCAGCAGAAATGAAAGTTCAGAAGTCCTGACAGAGACAAGACTTGAAGCTATAGATTTAGTATTAATTAAAAGCTAATTGTTTACTAGATATGTAAGTGGGTAAGATGTTTGAGGGGCAAGGAATATAGAGACAATTAGAGAACTTAAAGATAAGACTGCAGGCCATTCATATATTTAGAAGGTGGGAAAAGGAAAAGGAATCAACAAAAAGACAAAGATCAGCCTCTCAATTTGATATAAGAAAAGCAGATTGAGAGTTGAGCTATGTTTTGCTGAATTAGATCAGAGTTTCCCAGCTATTTTGCCAGAACTCATTAGACTGATGTAAATATGCCCTGTCTGTACTGAAAACCATAGATTTATTTAACCTTTTCTGGGTAAATAACACACACATTTTTTTTGTAATAACAAACATGGTTTTATGGTGAAAAAATATTAACAAATAATTAGTATATGTGAATGTTTGGATAGCATTTTCATAGTTGAAAAGTAGACAGTTCTAGAAAATATAGCTCAGTGAGTTTTAAAATAATGTTTCTGGCTGGGTGCTGTGGGTTATGCCTGTAATTCCAGCACTTTGGGAGGCCAAGGCAGGTGGATCCCCTGAAGCCAGGAGTTCAAGACCAGCCTGGCCAACATGGTGAAACCCCGTCTCTACTAAAAATACAAGAATTAGCTGGGCGTGGTGGTGGGTGCCTGTAATCCCAACTACTTGGGAGGCTGAGGCAGAAGAATCATTTGAACTTGGGAGATGCAGATTGCAGTGAGCCGAGATTGTGCCATTGCACTCCAGTCTTGGCAACAAGAGTGAAACTCCATCTCAAAAATAAAAATAAAAATAAAATAAAATAATGTTTACATAAAATTCCATAATGACTTAAAAACTGAAATCTTATTTGCATTTTTAATTTTTTAAATTTTTTATATGATACATAATAGATATACATAGTTTTGAGGTACCTGTGATAATTTAATGCATTCAATTTTGCATTTAAGAATAAAAGCAGAAGTGCCAAGAGCCAAGTGGATTTACTCAGAAAACCACTTGCATATATATTAAACTCACCTTATCTTGCTTCCTGAGATGATTATTTAATGAGTAATTCTAGGTTAGTGCCACAGGCATAATTTATTATAGTTTCAAGATGTCATTTGATAAACACACTTATGATGCTCTCTTAAGATAAGTGGAGAAATGTGTACTGAATGAGGGTTTGGCCAAGTTATAATTGTACTCAAGAGTGTTAAGTAGTTCATCAACGTCAACTTTGGAGACAATCTGTCTTGTGGAGATATCTAACTTTGTTCTAAATACTGCAGTGTTCAACATTTTCATCAATAGCATTAATGGACAGAGGAGGTAGGACATTTTAGTTGACTACAAATTCAGCATGAGTCAATGGTCCCATGTGATTTTTATTTAAAAAAAATGAACTAATACAATCACCTTAATAAAAACATATCATATAAGTCAAGAAGATGATGATTCCACTGATTACTTACCATCTGGAAAGTAAACAACTCTAGAAACAAACATGTTTAATGGGAAGTTAAATGGTTCCAGGAAAAGATTTGAGAAAACTCTTTCCCTCTTATTGATAGTAGAAATTATTGCGTAGTGTTATTTTTTGAGGAAAGTACTTTTTCTATTTTAGGAATTGTTAGAAGTGAAAAAATGATAGCCTTGGATTCCTTTCATGTGTTTGGCACCAGCTGAAAGTAAGATACAGGAGTCAGGAACCAGTTAAAGCTGGATGGCTTGGACTTTTCTAGTGGGTTTCCCTAAACTTCATGCCTGATTTAAATAGGTTAAATATGTACCCAGTCCACTTGGGTGCCCATCTAGACGACCACAGACTTCACCTCCAGGGTGCCTGAGAGCCAACCTGAACCCATGCATTTCATGAAAGGCAAATCCAAAAGTGGGGGCCTCATAGAGACAGATCTGAGCATGCTCAGTACCTTCTTCCAAACCCTCAATTAGGAAATAAATTCCTTCCCAGCAGGGATTGAGGAGTTGGGGGACGGGTCTGGACTTTTATTCAAGTTTCTCTCCTAAGCTTGTTGTAAATCTTCAGACAATTGTAAAACATTATTCTTCTGTGGAGAGCCATAGGTTACCTGAAGAAGTCATTAAGGAGTTGTCATTGTCTGCCCCTGGAAGGCCAACAAGTCAACAAATGTCCCTGCTCTTCTATGAAGGGCCTTGTGGCCCAGTAGGAGTGGGACCTCCCAGAAATGACCAAGATGATGAGAGTTGAGGCAAAAGAAGACCTGAAAGTGTCTGGTACAGAGAAAGAGGCTTAGACAGATTGTAGGACCAATTCTCCAAACAGTCAAAGAGCTATTAAAGTTGGAGAGCAGCTGGACTTTTTGTGTAGCTCCAGGAGGCCAATTCAGATCCATTGGTGGAAATTGCAGGAAGGCAGATCTTTGCTACATATAGGAAGATATTCTTAACACAAGTAAGGCACACATTCTCAAAGTACTCTTTCAGAAAAAGTGTTCAAATAGAGGCTGCCAAAATGTTGTAGTGGAGATTCTTAGACTGAATAGGTGGTTGATCAAAGTCCCTATAAGGAGGAAAATAAGCATTCTACTTTCATGAAGAGATGGAGAGAGAGAGAGAGAGACTAAGCTAAGCTGTGGCATGACAGCCAAAAGAGGGAGGGGCAATTAGTAATTTAGTATTCTTTTTAATGAGGGGAACTTCTAAGAACATCTGGGTTTTAGACTCAGAATTTAAACTTTTAGTAAATGGCTGAAGGAAACCACTTTCGCTAAGCTGGGTTAATGTTTCTCTGAGGAGAGATAATCTCTGTGGGATAGTACAAGCAACATTGCTTTGCTTCGACTCTTCAACCTGAAAACACATTTTTTTTTTTTTTGGAGACAAAGTTTCACTCTTGTTGCCCAGGTTGGGGTACAATGGCAGGATCTCGATCTCGGCTCACTGCAACCTCTACCTGAGTTCAAGAGATTCTCCTGCTTCAGCCTCCCAAAGTAGCTGGGATTACAGGCACCCATCACCACACCTAGCTAATTTTTTTTTTTTTTTTTTTGAGACAGAGTCTCACTCTGTTGCCCAGGATGGAGTGCAGTGGTGCAATCTCTGCTCACTGCAACTTCTGCCTCCTGGGTTCAAGAGATTCTCCTGCCTCAGCCTCCCGAGTAGCTGGGACTGCAGGTGCGCACCACCACGCCTGGCTGATTTTTTGCATTTTTAGTAGAGATGGGGTTTCACCATGTTAGCCAGGATGGTCTCTATCTCCTCACCTCATGATCCACCTACCCTGGCCTCCCAAAGTGCTGGGATTACAGGTGTGAGCCACCGCACACAGCCTTATTTTCTTAAAAATCACTTACAAAATGTATATCAAGAGCAGGACTACGGGCTAAAATGAAAAACTCAAAAGCAAGGCAAGATGTGACTTTCCTATATGCATCAGTTACTACAGGACAAAAACCAGTACATACTAAGTAAGAAGGCACCCAAAATGCTGAAGAATGGCACAGAAAGGAGATATAAAACAAGCAGGTGGGGATAGATAAGATCACTTTTCAGCTTCAATGTTCTTTTGAGTCTATGCAACAGGGATATTTGAGCCTCTTCTTAAACCAGAGATGGATGTGGATTAAACTAGGACAGTGGAAGCAGAGAAAGAAGTACTGCTACTCACCACTCCTAGTAGGACTGCACTCCGATTGGAGCAGAGACAAGTGGCAGGTGCTTTCCTATTGTATCTTGATGTGCTCTCTTGAGAAAGGCCATCACGTCTGATTGTCCCATTAATATCTACCTCCTCCACTAGGATATCATCTCCTCACCTGTAGAGACTGATCTACTTGTATTCACCAAATTATGCCTCTAATACTAGTATGGTTCCTAGTGTATAGCAGTAGGTGCTCAATAAATATTTTTTCCATGCAAGAATAAACTAAGGGACTTCAAGAAAACAAAACTAGTCATGAAGAATTGCTTTCTCTATATGAGGTACATAGAGGGGTCAAATGCATAGAGCAAGAGAATAGAATGGTGGTTGCCAGAGGCTGAGTCGGGGGAAGACAGATGATTAGGGGGTTAGTGTTTAGTGGATACAGAGTTTCAATTGGAAAGATGAAAAAGTTGTGGAGATGGATGGCAGTGATAGTTACACTTAATGTGAATGCACTTAATGCCACTGAACCATACACTTAAACATGGTTGAAGTGGTACATTTTATGTATATTTCACTACAATTTATTTTAAAAAGAAATGGCTTTCTTGAGAGAAAGGACAGGTTATTCTGGGAGAGTCCAAGGAATCATCTAACAAGGGAGTCTCTGATTGTCAGCATCTGTGTGTTTATAGATGTGTGTGTAGACAAGCCAGACCTAAGCTGACTTTGCTGTTTGAGAAGACTCCCCAGATCATGGTTTGAAAGATGTTGATCTAGTCCAACCCCTTCACTACAGATGGAAACTAGGGCTTTCTCTCTTCTGTTCACAAAGTCTATCACATTTTACTCAGAACTTGAGGTCTTTATAATGATTCCTTACTCATGAGAAGTGGGACTGTGCTCAGGATCGACAGACAAATGGTTTCCCACCTGTAATTCTTGCTCCAGCCCCCTAAATTTTAACCCCCTGTAGGTTGTCTCAAGTTGTCTCTCTGAAGTTGAGTTTTGCTGTAATTGAAACTGGAAAAAGAAAAATGAATGAATAAGGATGATTTGGCTTTTCTTTTTTCAACGGGCAGGCGCAGGTTGCAGATCTTTTGGGCATCAATGGAACAGGGGAAGAGCGGCTACCGCAAGACCTGAAGGTGTCCACTGACAAGGAGGGTGGCGTCCAGGGCCTGCTCCTGCTTGAAGACATGCTCTCAGGGGAAGAATATGAGTGTGTCTCACCTGATGACATCTCGCTGCCTCCTCTCCCAGGAAGCCCTGAGTCCCCCCTTGCACCATCTGACATGGAGGTGGAAGAGCCTGTCAGCTCCTCCCTCAGCCTTCACATAAGCAGCTATGGGGTGCAGGCTGGGACCAGCAGCCCAGGGGATGCCCAGGAAACTGTTCTTCCACCACCTGTTGCATTTGCGGATGCATGCAATGATAAGAGAGATACATTTTCAAGTCACTTTGAGAGGCCTTACCTCCAATTCAAAGCTGAGCCCCCACTAACCTCTGGAGGATTCGTGGAAAAGAGTACTGCCTTACATACAATCAGTGCCGAACATCCAGAGAGCATGATGAGTGAAGTGCATGAGAGAGCTTTACAGCAGCACCCTCAGGCTCAGGGCGGTTTGCTAGAAACACGGAAGAAAATGCATGCTGATAATAACTTCACTAAAACCCAAGATAGGCTGCATGCTTCCTCTGATGCATTCTCGGGCCTCAGGTTTCAATCAGGCGCCAGCGGGGGCTATCAGAGGCAAATGGTTCCTCGAGAAGAGATTAAAAACACATCACCAAAGAGCAGCGTGGTCAGCCTAGCTGACCAGGCACCTAATTTCTCCAGGCTCCTGTCTAATGTAACTGTCATGGAAGGTTCTCCAGTGACTTTGGAAGTTGAAGTAACAGGATTTCCAGAGCCTACACTGACATGGTGGGTAGCCTATAATGACAAGCCATAAATGGAAACAAATTCAGTCACAGAGAAAAATCATTCTGTGAGCACTGACTGAAAGATTTGGGGCTAGCTGATTAATATTCTATGACACTGCAATTCTGCATGATTCAATCTCACATCAGACCCCTCTCATTTTAGTAGCAGCATAGTTAAAACCCTTAAGAAAAATAAAAGGTAACCATATAAAGTACTAATAATTTAACAAATTTCCAAAGCACTGTAGGTTGGTTGTGCTTGTTTTTTTCTGTTTAACATTCCACATTTCTAAAGACTGTGGGTTGAAATTATTTTTTATTGTCTATTTCCATATAAGCATGGCATCTGCTTGCTTTAACTACCTTTATGCAATTGAAAATATAAGAATTTGTTTTTGTTTCCCTTTTCTCTCGTTTACCTCTTTCATCTTTTTCCTCTTTCCAACAGAGTCACACATGTCATCTTTGTAACATTTTGTTTTACTAGGATTTCTTTTTACAAATTTTTTCCATGTGAGAGGTGGAATAAAAATATTTCTGTCACAGTTGCTCCAGGTGACAGGCAATAAACTCATTTTTGAAAGGTAGTATAATAACTGAGCTGTAAACGATATGATTTCACTCTGGAGACATCGTTATTTTTTAGCCTATTTGTTTCAGTAAAAGCAAACTGTAGAATACTGGTTTTGGATCACCTACTATTGGTAACAAAAGCAGTTCTTTCTCAATATGTGGGTTACTTTTAAACATTTAGAAAATTCTCATCCTTAAGTAAATTTATTTGAGGACAAAGTTACAAATCTGCGAGAGCCAGTTTATACTTATAAGCTAAGATTAAGTAAAATAGCATTTATTGATCACAATGTTTCAGTAGATATTAAATGATCAGTTTCAATTATTGTGTGTGCCTATTGATGGTACTTGAAATATGAACCAGTTATCTAAGGAACTTATGAGAAAACTTCAGTTTCTCAAATTATTTTAAAAAACTGCACTTGTGCTATATTAGTGCAGTCACTTTTGCTTTTTGTTTTATTGTCTTTATTGTTGCATGTTTTTTACAAATCAAGAGTGTCATATTTATGAATTTTAAAGATATTTAATTCATTATTAAATCTCAGTTCACTCCAAAGAAAAATGTTGTCAGATGTGTTTCTTGTTTTTGTCCACACAGTAAATATTAATAATTTGGTTAGTATGTGTGCGGTTAAAGAACAACTGCTACATACGTGTTGTTGAAGAATATTGCAATGTTGTAAACAAATGTGTTGCTGTCAGATTTACAACTGTGCTCAATTAATAACTGACAAGCTTTCAGGATATCATACATTCTTAGGATACCCAAGAAAAGGCAAAGTTATCACTTAGGCAATGGGAACAGAAAACGATTCAGATTTGTCATCACCCCTGAGTGATAGATTGTGGGTATAAATAAATAAACAAGAATCTCAGATATACAAAGTAAACAAATTATTTGCTTCATAAAACCATGCAGTTAAGCACTCATGTTCATAGGAAACTTTTAGAAATATGTTATTAATAGTCATAATCCAGTTGCATAAATACCTTTTATAATTAGAAGTCATTTTCTTCTAATGAAATTGCTTCAAAAAAATTAAATGAAGTGATCTCATCAGGAGGTGATGTTAAGTACAGTCCTCTAAAACAGCACATCTGTATAGTCCTGTGGATACTGTGGCATGAATATGATGGGGTAGATGAGTCTCACTCCCATACAGTTTATAAGGAGTCACAGCTACTGTTCCAGAGTGGCAAAAAGAATAAAGCTGGACAACATGAGGGTGCCATTTCACACCCTAGGTAATTGTTACTATGAGCAAATGGTGGCCTAGTGTGACCAGATGGTATGTTTTGTTTTTGTTTTTGTTTTTAGGCGTAGCTGGATATCTGAATTTTCATATGCAATATTCCAATTTTTAAAGGATTTCAAAAAATTCAGTTTTCCAAAAACATTATCTGAGCCAGTCAAAGCAATTCTCTCACCACCAGTTGCCAACTTCTGCTTGAAAGATAAACAGCCCATAATACCAGCTACTCAGGAGGCTGAGGCAGGCAGATTGCTTGAAACCAGGAGTTCAAGACCAGCCTGGGTAACATAGCGAGATCCTGTCTCTTAAAAAAAATAAAAAATAAAAAATAAAAAACTTAGCCTGCACATGTTGGTAAGCGCCTGTAGTCCCAGCTACTTGAGAGCCTGAGGTGGGAGGATTGCTTGATCCCAGGAGTTTGAGGCTGCAATGATCTCTGATTCTGCTACTGCACTCTAGCCTACCAAAGAAAAAAAGATAAAGAGCCCCACTGGAATTTGTTGTGGCTACAAGGTTCCTACTAATCCTAATAGAATATTGCAGTGGTAATGGGCCTATTTGCAACCATTATTAGAACTTGGAAATAATGTGAAAAAAGAGCAATCCTGACTTTAAAAACTGCCTCTCTGCTTCAGGTACAAGAAGGGCCAGAAACTGTCTGCAGATGGGCACTTACAGGTTTTACACAAGGAGACAAGGCATTCGGTGTTCATTCCAAAGGTATGCAAGGCAGACGCAGGCCTCTATGTGGCTCGGGCCCAAAACTCTAGCGGCGCTCTCTCTTCCAATGTCATCCTCCACGTGACAGGTAACTGCAAGCCACCAATCACAAGAATAAACTGGATAACCCTGTGTATCGTCTATGTTAGTGTGTCCCTAATGTACTGGCTACTCACACAATAACTGTGGTGTTGGCACCAATGGACATCATTCTCATGTACCTAAAGAACAATGCTGCTGTTTATCTTCCTGCACCTCCTGCAAAGCATCTCCCACCAAATGTATCTCCAGTCTCATCACCATACTTGTCTGGCTAATACCACTGCTAGGTGAAATAATCAAATTTTCTTGAGTGTTTAATATATTTGAGAAGCTTGGTAAATTATCTGTAGTGGATAAGAAAGTATTTTTGTACTCTAGAAGGAGATGTTTTCAACATAATATGCAGCAAAATTATTCTATGCCTATTCCCTCCTAATTTAAGGGTGTGCAGATGAAGGCTGACATCGGCATAGAGATGTGCTAAATTTCAAATACAGTTGTTCTATAATTTATTTTTAATTGTATTTTGAAACATCCCTTTGTAGGGAATATCAGTAGAACTATTGAATTGATGTTGTATTTTTGCATTAGCTGTCCTTTAATTTTTCTTTCCATGTCTTGATCTTGTTACCAAAATGCATTCTGTGTAATTTCAACATAGACTACATTCCTGTGTCTGATGATGTCACTGTAAATAATCATTCGTCATGTTGCTCTCATGGGTTTGACATTGGAGGATAGACGTGCCATCAACTTTAAATAGAGTTTCCATCTTTTGTCAGCTCTGCATGTCGTACAGCAAGATGGAACACAGGTTGCAAGAAAGAACCAACATTATTCCTGACATTCTATTGATGTGTTTTGAGCAGCAATGTGTAACCAGGTGTTTCTGCTTCTAATCTTGATTCTGCTGATGACCATTTTTATACTCTATGGCAAAGCATCTCTTTGCCTCAGTTTCCTGTCATGAAAATGAGTTCATCATCTACCTCTTGGGCAATTGGGAGTTTTCATTATGTGTCTTTTAAACATCTGGAAAATGGAAAGCACTCTATGAGGGCTAAGGATAATGATATTGTTTAATGTAATTTGTCATCAGACTGGCCTCCTGCTCACTATTTCTTTTTTTTTTTTAGATGATTTTTTTTAGAATATTAAATTAAAGGAGTGCTGTTAATATGTAATTTTCAACTAGTTTCATGGGGGAAAGTGATGTTTTATGAATTAGAACTTAAATTCCTATCTAATTTCTTAAGACTGCATTCTTTTCAAAGACTTGAAATTAAACTCAGGAGGATACATTTTGTTAGTTCTAGGGGGAAACGTGTAATAGAATGGTATGAGATGAATTCTATCCTTTTATAATAATTATTACTATAATATTGAAGAATTCTATGCCTTTCTGAAACACTTTATTCAGAAAAGATCATTTTTTGTCTTCCTTTTAAAAATAAGCATGAAGTAGGGAAGCATTTGTTTTTTAGATTTTAAATGTAGTCTTATGCTGAGGAAAATCTTTAGTTGAAAGAATAATTCATTACAGATTTTTGATGAAGGGAAGAAATTAATTATGTTGCTGGAAGACTGTCTACAAATAATCAAAACATTTAAATGTAATGTATTCAAGTTGTTATTAAATGTATTCAAGTTGTTATTAAAAAGTTACTGAATGTTATCTGAAGATGTGAAATGTGTAGTCAAGTAAAAAGTTGGCATATACTTTCTTGTGCTGCATATCCAATTAAATTAAAAAATTAAATCTCGGTTTCCTTCTAAATTTTGATAGAACCATATTAAAAGCTTGTATACACAGCATCCTAGGGAATTTCTCTTAACTATCTTTTTTTTTTTTTTTTTTTTGAGAAAGAGTCTTGCTCTCTTGCCCAGTGCAGTGGTGCCATCTTGGCTCACTGCAACCTCCACCTCCAGGTTCAAGCAATTCTCCTGCTTCAGCCTCCCGAGTAGCTAGGATTACAGGCATGCCTACCTAATGTTTATGTTTTTAGTAGAAACCAGGTTTCACCATGTTGGCCAGGCTGGGCCTCAGCCTCCCAAAGTGCCAGGATTACGGGTATGAGCCACCATACCTGGCCTCTTGTATCCTTTTTGTCCAATTTCAAATAATGTGAGAATCTTGCCTAACTGCTATTGCCCATGTTGAAGCTAAAGAGTAAAAACCTATTCATGTCCAAAGAAGGCAGGTGAGACCCGGTAACAAACTGTCTCTCTTCCCATTTTCTCTTTCTTATTAATTTGGCAGATCTCCCTTCCCATTTTGTCAACATGGTTGAATTTGTGTGTTGGGGTTGTTAGGGCATGGGAATTCCTGGTTTGCTTTCTCTATTGCGTGCTTGTTCAAGTTAACTCTTTGGGGAGCAGAGTGAGATACATACGCATCCATGGTTATGATGTAAAAAAGCATGCAAAATCCATTTTTAGAGAGAGAGAGAGAGAAAGGTGGGGGTGGGGAGCACAAAGATCAGAAAAGAGTACTATGCTGATATTCAAGATATAGTACAGATAGCTTTCTGTGTACCTATCCATCTACCTATTCATCTGGGCTATTGATTGACTCCCACAGCAGTAAAGAATAATTATTCAGTTATTCTTCTGGTTATGTTTTAATTTCAAAAACTTAAGTGTGATTTTCCTTTTTGCTGGGATTTCTGTCTTGAGCAAATAATTCTTCTTATGAAAGTATCAATTGCAATTACTGGTTAAAAATGTAAGACATAGGAAATTTAAGTGTTGTTTCTATTTTAAGGTATATACATAATTTATAACCATTTACTTCTAGAGAAAATCCTGAATGGTTAGTAATATCAAAACATTTCCAACAAGAAAACTAAAATGAAAAGAAAGATTAAAAATTACATGTGTTACAGCTCTTTTAGAATTTGTCTAGCAGGTTTTCTGGTGAAAATTGAACTCAAGATTTTCACCAGAAAACTTTTTAAAACTTCTAAACTCTTAAACAAATTGTAAATACTTGATACTTCGAAGAACTGCAAAACAAAATGTTTTTAAGTTTTCATAAGGCAAAATCATTGAGTTTTCCAGCTTTGATTTTCCAATAAAAGGATGTATAAATATTTGGTGGTAGTTTTTCACACTCAATTCCAAGAGAAATTTACTGTGGGAATCTGTACATTTGAATCTCTGAATATTCTATGATATTTAAAATATTTGAACAAGATGCAGAAAATTTTTTAGCTATATTAATCAATAATGGTAACCTCTATCACTCATGATCAAGACACATACTTAAAATAGATGACTACAAGACCCTTCTAACTGCTTTGCTCAAATTTAAATTTCCTCAAGTAGTTCATAGGCCCTTTACAACCTGGCCTCCCCTCTCCACCCTCTGTTTGATCCCCTCCTATTACCCCCAACCCCTAGCAAAGTGACATTTAACTTCAGGGTTTTAACATATCATGCTCTTCTCTGCAGCCCTTTCTTCCTATAACTCTCTTACTATCTTCACCACCCTATCTTCATGTGACTTAACTCTTGCTTATGTTCCAGTTCTGCTGAGACACAACTTCCCCTGGAAAGCCGCCTGACCCATCAAGTCTAGAGAAGATGGTCCTGCCATGTGCACTGTAAGCACCTGCACTGCCCAGCCACACCCCTGAATATACACACGGGAATCACAGGTTTGAGCCTCTGTCTCCTCTGGCTAAGCTGTAAGAACCTTATCAGCAGGATCCATGACAGCTCTGTTGTCATTGTATTGCCAGTACCTAAGACACAGTCACACTCAGTAAACTCTTTCAAATTGAATTGTTGCCAAAGGTAAACAAAGATAAACCTAGCTTTTTTAGAGAAAGGAGAGGGGAAATGTAAACAGAAAAAGATGATTCTCCCTTCTTATAGACAGGAGTCAATCCAAATCATGCCCTAACAATGAAGCACGCATGAAAATCTCTCACCTCATCTGCAAAACTTGTGTGAGCACCCTCCAGACCCTCTGGGCTAGACCCTGATTGAAAATTTGAATTTAAAAATAGATACTGGCTCCACGGACTAAAATAACAGTAACGAGGAAAAAGGAAAGGTCCAGGATTGTTGTTCCTGGATCAATATTGTTCCAACATTTTAAAGTGTTCCAAAGTTTTAAAACATATGTACTTAGGCATAAATCATCATCCGGTATGAGGAACTGGATGCCTCCACTCTCTATGACTAAATCCAAACTGTCAAAACCAGAATTTATGTACTTCTTTAGAACACTACGTAAATGATCAATATTTAATTGTGGCTGGGGCTCAGTAATCTGGGCTGTGAACAGATCTTATTTGAAACCAGTATTTCATACAAACTTGTAAATATAAAGAAAGCCAAATCCAAGAACTTGAGTATTTGAATTCCAAATGAAGAAAGGAAAGAATATCTTATTTTGTTCTGCTTTATGTTTGTCTTTATTCATGACCATTTCTTCCTAAAAATTACCATCTGAAGCTTTTGACACTCCTGTTGTATGCACAGCATTTTAAGTGCAGCCATGAAATAAGTTAGTTTTGAAACAAAATAAAATATCTCCTTCCAGTATGCTCTGATATTGTGTCAATGTAAATGCCAAAGCATAACAGACTGTTTTCCATTTATAATAAGTGGAATCTTGAGTTGCATTGGAAAGCTAAAAGATTTGCATTGACTTAAATGAAAGTGTCCTTTTTAAAGCAAAAACAATTCATTTTCTCTGTGCTCATCACAGGAGATGAGATTTGAATGTTATTAGTTGTGCATGAATTCAACCTCAAAAACAGGAAGCACACAGCTGTGATTTTGGCCTTTTTCCATGAATCTCCACAGCACTGTTCCTTTTGATGGTGAGAGTTTGTATAACATCATGAACTGTCTGAGCATCAGTGCAGGTTGGAGGCATGACACTCCTCAGGGTGAACAAGTCTTTGTGTTGAGAGTTTGAGCGTTTGGCCTGCTCACTCTTCCTTCTGTTCAACAGCAGTTTCATTTGCGTAACCCCGGACATGGCAAATCGGATTCATTGGATCCTCCTTTTTGTACCATAAAATTAACTTCCTATCTTCCTTAAAGAGCAAGAGTGCAGAAATAATTGTATAGACAAGAATGTGTGTGTATTCCCAATTAGCACAATAAAAACTGGGTGAAATCAAAATATATTTTAACCATAGGAGTAGATGAAAAAAATAGATCAAATTCAATTTTTCTTTAAACCAGAACAATAATAGTTACACAACATGAAGTTTTCTATCTGTATTCTCATGGCTGCTTGCCATGGCTCTTTTTCCATTTAGAATGCACATAAACATCAATACTTGTAAAATAGCAGCTCCAGAACTAGGTAATAAAATGAAATCTTTTTCCTTTGTCCCATTCAACAACAGTTCTTTTTACAAGAACTTTATTGATTCAAGCTTCTACAAAATGGTATTTTTATCTTATATATGCGTTTTAAAAAACATGCAATAAAATCTTTTGAGTATAAAAAAATCAGTGAAATATAAAGGGACATACTTTATCCATGGCAAATTTTCTCCAACGCATATTATGCTAATGGTGGCAGACAGCCACCTCTCTTTGTAATAAGTATTATGCACACCCACACACAAACAAGCTGTTGGAAAACAGAGTCAGCTGGAAATGCAGACAAGGTAGGAAACCACTTACTTGGCAGGGTCAGAAAGGCGAATATGCCCATTTGCTTCAGAACCGCTCCTCTGGCAGCTGCTGCCATGCCAACCCTGCAGGGCCAGCCTTTGATTCGAGTGAATGCAGCTCCAGAAGGTGCCTTTTAAAATGCATTTTTATTCATTTCTATTACTCTTACAAGAGTAATAGTATTTCTTATCACATTCTGGTCTGGGTTAGTAGATTAAATAAGAATGCTTCCCCACCCAAAGAACATAATTTCTGGTGAGAGAATAAGGTCTATGGAAAGCTGAAAGATTTGTATGCTATGTTCCACTTAGGGGTGGTGACTGGGGATATGTAAAACTGGAAGGGATAAACTGGCTACACAACATGGTGAGGACGCTGAGTGTCAGCTTTGGCTTTCAGCTTCCCTGTCTGTGTGAATTTCCTGTGGATTCTGGAAACATTTTTAGGGAACTCCCCGAGAAGAAGTTAGAGACCACAATAAAATGTTTCTACATGACAATTTTTGTTACCCAGTAAGAGGACTCTACTGGGTTCAGTAGTGTCAAGGTGGACCTTAAATCCATTTCCTGGTGTCTTTAAAAGGAGGCCATGGCAGACACAGAGACACAGAGGAGACACACAGGGAGGAGGCAGTACATGACACATGACAACAGAGGCAGAGATTGGAGTAATGCAGCTGCTATAAGCCAAGGTGCACCAGAGATTGCAATCGCTGGAAGCTAAAAGAAGTGAGGAAAGATTCTTCCCTAAAGCCCTCGGACAGAGAATGGTTGTTTTGGCTTAGACTTTGGACTTTTGGATTTCTAGCCTTCTGAACTATGAAAGAATAAATTTCTGTTGTTTTAAGCCACCCTGTTTGTGGTACTTTGTTATGGCAGCCCTAGGAAGCTAATACAATGACCATGTTTTAGAAGAACCAATACAAGTCTCTGGTAATAAAATTCCCAGAGACCATTGTTAGACACCAGCCAGCCTTTCAAACCGGCACTCCTGGGGTGTGCTGGAATACCTCAGCTTCCTTACTGATTTGAAGGGATCACCCTAGTACATTTCAGTCGATCAGTAACTTTTCATCTTCTATGTGAACATCACCCCCTAAGTGCACTATGGTAAAAAGAGTTCTAGAGGAAGCTGAAATTATTCACAACAGGGGTCGAGGGAGGGGAAAGGAAAGTTGTGTTTAGACATATAACCAAAGTAAGAATATATACAATATAAGGAAGGAGAATAGAGAAGTTCAAAAAATGGGATTACTAACAGTCAAAAATTAGGAAATACATGACCTGAACAGCACTATCAATCTACTTCATCTAATTGACACATAGAATATTCCATCCAACAACAGCAAAATACACATTTTTCTCATGCTCACGTGGAGCATTTTCCAAGATAGACCACATTCTTGGCCACACATCATCCATTAAAAATTTAAAAGAATAATAATTATACAAAAGCAGGTTTTCAGACCGCAATGGAACGAAACAAGAAATTAATAACAAAGCTCAAAAATCCAGAAATATTTGTAGATTAAACAGCA
Organism: Pongo abelii; assembly: GCF_028885655.2. NCBI lineage: Eukaryota > Metazoa > Chordata > Mammalia > Primates > Hominidae > Pongo > Pongo abelii. Next base: position 81,472,644 of record NC_071996.2, on the reverse strand, counting down.
CACTTCTAAATAACAAGTAGATTAAAAAAATCTCAATAAGGATTTTTAGATACTTTGAAAAATATGAAATTACAAATGTAACTTATCAAAATCTGTGGGATGTAGAAAAATAGTGTGTATAGGAAAATTTATAGCATTAAATGCATATGTTAGAAAGAAAAAAATCTAAAATCATCCTAAGCTGTAACCTTAGGAAACTAGAGAAAGAAAAGTGATTTAGGCCTATAGCAAGCAGAATAAAAGAAAACTTAAAAATGAGAGTGTAAATCAATGACATTGAAAACAGGAAAATAATAGAGAAAATCAATGAGACCAAAAGCTTGTTCTCTGAGCAGATCAATAAAATTGATATACCTGTAGCCAGGATAACCAAGAAAAGAGAGAAGACACAGATTACTAATATTAGAAATGAAAGAAACTCTAAGCTCACAAATTTGATAACTGAAATGAAATAGATCAATTCCTTGAAAGACAAACTACCAAAACTCACACAGGCAGAAACAGAAAACCTGAAAAGCCTTTATCTGTTAGAGATATTGAACCAATAATTAACAACTTTCCAAAAAAGAAAACACAAGGCCCAGATGATTTCACTGATAAATTTACCAGACATTTAAAGGGAAAAAAATAGCCATTCTCTACAATCTCTTCCAGAAAATAGAAGCAGAGAGAACTCTTTTTAAACTTATTCTCTTGGGTCAGAATTACGCTAATACTAAAACCAGGTAAAGGTATTACAAGAAATGAAAACTAAAAACCAATATCTCTCATGAATATAATTACAAAAATCCTCAACACAACACTAATAAGTTAAATCTAACAATGGATAAAAAGAATCCCACACAAAATGTGGGATTTGTTCTAGGTATATATGGCTCTTTCAAAATTCAAAAATCAATCAGTGAATCCACCACATCCACAGGCAAAAGAAGAAAAATAATATAATTATATCAATTGATACAGAAATAACATTTGACAAAAATCCAATGTGTGTTCATGATAATTTTTAAAAACTGTCAGAAAACTAGTAACAGAGGAAACTTCCTCAGCTTGATAAAGAACATCTATGAAAACCTGTAACTAACATCATACTTAAGGGCATCCTCTCTTACCACTCTTATTCAGTGTTGACTGGAAACACTAACTAGTGAATATGACAAGAAAACATAAAAGTTTCTAAGATTTTAAAAGAAATAAAACTAATTTGATTTACAGATATCGTGACTTTCTACCTAGAAAATCCCAAAGAATCTACAAAAAACTCTTGGAACTAATCAGAGTACAGCAAAATCACCAAAGCAGAAGATCTGCAACAACTGCACTCAAGAAAAAGTTGGGAGCTGTCAGTGCAGTGATCAGGCATCTCCAGAGACCATGGCAAAGGCAGGCTGTAAGAAATTGCCCCTTTTCCATAAGTTCGTTGCAGACATTATGGAAACCTGAAATCTAGTTGCGACATGTCACACTTGCTTTTTCTTGCAACTTCCTCTGATATTTTGGTGGGGGGTGGGGGGTGGGGGGCAGATTTGAGAGGTAAATTACTTGAAGAAGATGAAGCTCAACAGAATGAGAGAATACTTGATGTGAAACATAAATCAAATTTGATCATTAACTGCCATTGTTATTATCAACAGATCAAGAGAGAAAAAATAGAAAGAAATTGTAATTACAGGATTGCTAAGCTGGGCTTTCTCCAATAATAACATGATCAAAATAAAATAAAAGAAGTCCTTTTGGCCTCTGACATCACATCCTGGAGTGGATGATTTACCAGTTGGTCATCTGCTGTACTGCAAGAATGAATGTAGCTACTGTGGGTATGTACTTTTCTATCAGCAAGGATGGGCCCTGGCTGCTAGTATTATTTCTAAGATTTCTTCTTAGAAACCTAAGCTAAAATATGCCAACCACTGTATTATACCTTAAAAAGTAGTATTTCATAAAGTCATATTTTAGTTTGTTAATTAATTAAATGATAGAATACAAATGGCTATTTTGGCACTTTTAGTTAACTGGAAACTTTTCAATGAAACTAATTGTTTTGTATTGTCTAAATGTTAAGTATAATTATTTTCTTCATTTCCATTAAACATTTTCTTGAGGGTAATTTTTGATCTTATATGTCAATATTCTAAATTATTATGGCATTGTGCTTTATTACTTGAAAGAAAACTAACTGATGTACCACAAAAGCCAAGTATTAAACTTGTATTTTATCAAAGGCCTTGTAAATATAGTAGTATAAACAGTAGAGCACTGTAAAGGCCCATCCAGGACTTATAAATGGATATACAAAGTACCTATTATAGGTTTTGTTCAAACCTATGTCAATACATCGTATAATTGCACAAATACTGATTTACTTTGAGAACCCAAAATGGATTATGAACACCATGAAAGATGGCCCAGGTTTAACAGGATGTTCCTGGACAAGTCAGGAGCACAGTCTAAGGTACAGGGGCTGGTCCTCAGTTGCAGCTGACTTTTTTTTTTTTTTTGACGAAGTCTCACTCTTGTCGCCCAGGCTAGAGTGCAGTGGCGTAATCTTGGCTCACTGCAACCTCTGCCTCCCAGGTTCAAGTGATTCTCCTGCCTCAGCCTCCTGAGTAGCTGGCATTACAGGTGCACACCACCACGCCGGCTAATTTTTGTGCTTTTAATAGAGATGGTGTTTCTCCATGTTGGCCAGGCTGGTCCCAAACTCTTGACCTCAGGTGATCCGCCTGCCTCAGCCTCCCAAAATGCTGGTGTGAGCCACTGTGCCTGGCCACAGCTGACTTTTTCTTGGCACATGAGTCTCATTCCTCTGTGCTCTGACTCTAATCCATTGTAGGCAAAAGTTAAATCAGTTAGAGGAATGATACCATCTCGTAGAGAACCTCAGAATTAGAAAAGCCTATACCATTTCTTTAAATATAAGAAATTATTGGTTAGCTTAATCAAAATTATATAGCAGAGTGTGTTACATGCCATAAGGATCATTGTGAATGAATAAAAACTATTTCAAGAGATTTGAATCTTTGCTATACGTGTGTGTGTGTGTGTGTGTGTGTGTGTTTCTCTGTATGAGTTCTTGTATGAATTCAGTAATACATAAAGTGCCGAGGTGATATATGATGTGATCAGGTTAGAAAAACACCTCATGCTTAATGGCGCCAGTGCCATTAGCAACTTATGGCCTAGATTTGATGAAGAAATAAGCTTCTCTCATTTTAACAGTGGTATCATACAGAGAGTTATTTATATGCATGCTCTGGATAAAAGGCTCAGCACAATTCCAGTTTTAAAATAGATAATTAAAAATCTGTATATTTCAAACAAAATTTCCAGATAGCTGTTGGAAGGGGGGAAAACATCGTTAAGATATGTGTACACATATAGCAACCTCAAATATAAATTCATTTAAATTCTTCATTGATAGCAAACCAAAAAGAATTATTTCTAAATAGAACTTAGATGTTACTTTAATTTTAATGTAATAACAACATCATAACATCATAAATCTTAGTTGAGAAGCAGCTGTTGGTTTTTCAATCCATTAGTTATGGTATTTCAAGCTTCCATAAAAGTACTGAATCTAGATCTTTAAAGATGAATTTTTCTAGCTCATATCTTAAGGTTACTAAAGCATACATGATTACTGCAGGAACAAATGTTTAGTGTGTTTATTTCTTTTTTATTGCTAATGGTTTATATGCTAATAATAAAATGTATATTATGTCTACTAAATACCTGGAAACAACAGAATTTGCTTGCCTGTTTCTTAGCTTTACTGGGAATTCCTTAAAGCATAATTTGACATTAAGTTCCTCTAAAGGTAATAAATTTAATCTGATTATCTCATTCAAACTTTTGCAGATAGGGGATGCTTATTCTTATATAAATATTGACTCAAAATGCTCTTAATAAATGCAATTTCTCCAACTCAAGAGAAAAAATAATCCTGGTGATTAATATTTAACCACCATTAACATACACCGATTAAACATCCCATTGCAGAGTAGTGGTTTGTTTTATGGAAGGATAGTAATCAAAGCAAGTTAAGACAATTTTCTACAGTCGAATGTACTGGCTTTTCATTGTGCTATATTCCTTTTCATATGTGGACACATGGAGAAATATTTCTTTTTCCACCAATCTGAAACTTTGCAGGTTGGCTCAAACAGATTCCATATACAGTGCAAAGATTACATGGTTATTTTAATAACATTAACAGACATATATGAAATCAGAGTATAATTGATATTTAAATTATATGACATTGGCTGTGCATGTTACTGAAAATAAATTACAGCCAATCTTCACTTTTGTTTTAAATTTCTAATGATGGATATGCCTTTATGTGTCTAATATAAACATTTCCATTTAGAGATAACATAGATGAGATAAACGGCCCTCCATTGATGTTGCCCTGAGAAACCTAGGCCATCTGAATCCTTTTTAATTGGGTAAATGTAGGCTTTTTGTTGAGGTTATCATGTACCTTTATGCAAGTAAATTGAAATCCTAAATATTGCTCATTAAAATAGTGGAACAATAATTTTATAAAATGTCATGCTTTTGAGCCCATTCTCAATCTTGTATTCATAGAGAAGGGAGCACTTGTTTTAAAGAATTGGAGTATTCTGTATTACTCCTCTTAAAATGTTACTATTTGGAGGAGCTAAAGACCAAAATTCTTTTTTTTTTCTCAGGAGGGATTTTTTTTTTTTTTACATTATTATACTTTAAGTTCTAGGGTACATGTGCACAACGTGCAGGTTTATTACATGTGTATACATGTGCCATGTTGGTGTGCTGCACCCATTAACTCGTCATTTACATTAGGTATATCTCCTAATGCTATCCCTCCCCGCTCCCCCCACCCCACAACAGGCCCCGGTGTGTGATGTTCCCCTTCCTGTGTCCAAGTGTTCTCATTGTTCAATTCCCACCTATGAGTGAGAACATGCAGTGTCTGGTTTTTTGTCCTTGCAATAGTTTGCTGAGAATGATGGTTTCCAGTTTCATCCATGTCCCTACAAAGGACATGAACTCATCCTTTTTTATGGCTGCATAGTATTCCGTGGTGTATATGTGCCACATTTTCTTAATCCAGTCTATCATTGATGGACATTTGGGTTGATTCCAAGTCTTTGCTATTGTGAATAGTGCCACAATAAACATACGTGTGCATGTATCTTTATAGCAGCATGATTTATAATCCTTTGAGTATATACCCAGTAGTGGGATGGCTGGGTCAAATGGTATTCCTAGTTTTAGATCCTTGAGGAATCGCCATACTGTCTTCCACAAAGGTTAAACTACTTTACAGTCCCACCAACAGTGTAAAAGTGTTCCTATTTCTCCACATCCTCTCCAGCACCTGTTGTTTCCTAACTTTTTAATGATTGCCATTCTAACTGGTGTGAGATGGTATCTCATTGTGGTTTTGATTTGCATTTCTCTGATGGCCAGTGATCATGAGCATTTTTTCATGTGTAAAAACCTAAATTCTAATCCTAGCTTTGCTACAGAAGAATTCTGAGGATTTAGGCAACTAAAATCTTTGACCCTCATGTTCCTTGCCTGTGAATTATGGTGCAAAATAGACCATTTCTAAATGTGCGTCTAGCTCTCACTGATCTCTAAGGGGTATTAAACACACAGTGTTTCTTGATTTTTCTCATTGGAACAGGCAGGTGATATTGCCCAGCACTTGTTGTTTGGGGCCAAATGATCAAGAGAACAGTCAAGGTTTAGAGCAAAATTTAAAGGAAATTTCCTGGGAAGCAGAAGACAAATAAGGTAGTAATTTTGTTTGCTCAGAATAGTGTACTTTTTGGCAGTCATAAAAAATTCTATTTATTCAATAAAGAAAAAATATAAATATATATATGATTGTAGGACTTCAAATATGGTTCACTAAAAACTTGGTGTACCCAAACACAATCAGGCTCTTATTCACCCCCAAAAGTCCCAGCCTTAAAGCCCTTTCATGCAGTTGTGGCTTTGTTGAGTGATGAAATAACTGGGAATATAGCACGTACTAGTTGATGAAAAATTTATTTCTATAATCTTGTCATTCTCTAGAGAAATGAAAACCTAGTTTAACATTTGTTTTGTGTCCAGTGAGTATTATAAAAATGCATAGTGGTATAATAGAACATAGAAAATAAAAAGTCACTTTGACATCTTTAACAGGTGGAACCTTGAGGAACTTCATAGATAGATACCCTTATAAGACTGTAGCACTCTAAACAGGGCTATCAAAATGTCCACCCACATGATACCTGCTTTAATGAAGAGCTCAGTACCAGTTTCAGGCAATTTAAAAATCTTAGCCTTCATTATATTGAAATTAAGTCAAATTATTTTTCTATTATGATCCCTTTTGAAATAAGCTTTAACACATTTCTAATGCTTTCTTCAGAACAGCTCATATAAATTAATAATTTTTTAAAAAAATTCTTTCATTTCAATTTAATCTATTAATACTTTCGATCTCATTCTCAGGGAAAAATTACTTTATTACACGTAAAGTAATTGCAAATAGAATATAGTTCACAATTTTCTTCCAAATTAAGCTTGAGCCTCGATAAAAATATTTTTAAATGCCCAACAATATTCAGTTATTATTTGCCATGTTTCTGTTTTCATAGGAAGAGAGAATATGTTTAATAAAAATACATATCTAAAAGGATAATCTGATTTGTAAAATTATAAATTCTAGTTTTCAGTCAAAACCACCCTGAATGTGAACTTATCAGAATCTTGTCTGAGTAACTACAACCCTTCCCCCAACCTTAAAAAACACACCACAGCCCCACTCTCCACCAGTGTGGCCAAACCAAGGGAAATGAGAAGCAGGAACATAGCTACACAGGTCAGAGCCAAATACGAAGAGTAAAAATAGTACCTTGAGCTTTCAGAACCACAGATTTTCAAAGTGAGCCAGAGGGCAGAGCAGCAGCTACATTTTCAAACAGAAGTAACTACATCTTTCTAATCAACTGCCGTGATATGGAACATAAACTGCAGGAAATGATAGCTTAATGTCCTTTTATGTATCAGATAAGCAGGAGGAAGTATCAGTGGTGTGCTTTACTTAGTGAGTGAAGCTTAATAAATATATTCAATAAATATCTTCTACTTATGTCCTTTAATGCAGTAGAATGCTTTTCAAAAGCCATTCAACTTGTGTGTACACTGAACAGAAAATGTTCTATATAAAAACCTGTATTTTGCTTGGGTTTTGAGATGAATGTTTCATGAGATATCTGTATATGTATTAAAATTATTTAAACATGAGGAAAATGTGGTATTTGTGGTGTATTTCTCTAAAGTAGGATTTTTCAACCTTGATTCAAGGTTGACATTTAGGACTAGATAATTCTGTGTTTTTGGGGGGTTGTCCTATACACTGTAGGATGTTTAGCAGCATTTATGGCTTCTACCCACTAGATGTCATTAGCACGTCCACCCTCAGATGTAACAACCATGGTGTCTCCAAATATTGCCAAATATCCCCTGGCAGAAAGTCATCCCTGGTTGAGAACCACTATTTAAGGAAACAAGATAGCATAATCTTGGTCAAGATTACACATTGGTGTTTTGTCAGTACAATTTAGAAAATAAAATCCAGCAAATAATGTGGTCTTCACAAAGCAATTTTACTGTTTCTTAATTATTGGAACTTTTTCTTATTTTTGTTCTTCTTAAATGGATTAGTTATCCTGGGTAGATTACTAAATAGTTTTAAGTAGTTGAATAAATTTGTTATGAGAGCTAAAATTTCTGACATACCAGCAAAATGATAATGATGATGTTCAATTAAATATATCAAACAAAAGCCTGCAAAATTCAACAGACTGAAGTCTATATTCTGGAATTTGACAGCAAAAAAAGTGTGTAGGTTATCATTTTTTGGCAGAGAGGCCCCTAAGTACACTTGCAATCGATGGCTACATGCGTAGTTCCAAATGTCATCTTTATTACTTCTGTTTAAATCTGTCTCTAGAACAGTCTCCAAGAATGTAGCTTTTTTACTTTGGAAACTCTTACTCAGACAGATCCCCAGTAAAGCATGGTAATTTAGTAGCTTAGGAACAAGTTCCTCCTTCTGTCTGCCCTTCTTTCTCCCTTATATGTGAGGAAAGTGGAATTTCACAGGATGACTCTATTCAAGAGTCTTGATAAAAGTCACCTTTACAAATGCTTTTACACTGTTTTGGGGAATGTAAATTAGTTCAACCATTGTGGAAGACAGTGTGGTGACTCCTCAAAGATCTAGAACCAGAAATAGCATTTGACCCAGCAATCCCATTACTGGGTATATACCCAAAAGAATATAAACCATTCTGTTATAAAGATACATGCCCACGTATGTTCATTGCAGCACTATTCACAATAGCAAAAACATGAAATCAACCCAAACACCCATCAATGATAGACTGGATAAAGAAAATGTGGTACATATACACCATGGAATACTATGCAGCCATAAAAAGGAATGGGATCATGTCCTTTTCAGGGACATGGATGGAACTAGAAGCCATTATCTTCAGGAAACTAACACAGGAACAGAAAACCAAACACCACATGTTCTCACTTATAAGTGGTAGTTAAACAATGAGAACAGATGGACACAGGGAGGGGAGCAACACACCCTGGGGCCTGCTGAGTGTCGGGGGAGGGAGAACATCAGGATGAATAGCTAATGCATGTTGGGAATAATACTTAGGTGATGGGTTGATAGGTGCAGCAAACCACCATGGCACATGTTTACCTATGTAACAAACCTGCACATCTTGCACATGTATCCTGGAACTTAAAATTTTAAAAAGTCACCTTTATGGGTTTTGTTTTTGTTTTTACTTTTGCTTTTGGTTTTTCAGTCAGGGGAATTATTGATCATTGCTAGACATTAGGAGGTGGTAAGAATGCAGTAAAAAGAAATTTGACATTGTTTAGAAAGACTTCTGAAAATGAACACATTGAAAATATTGCATATGTGGGCCAGATGCGGTGGCTCACGCCTGTAATCCCAGTACTTTGGGAGACTGAGGGGGGTGGATCACCTGAGGTCAGGAGTTTGGGACCAGCCTGGCCAACATAGTGAAATCTCGTCTCTACTAAAAATACAAAAATTAGCCAGGCATGGTGGCGGGTGCCTGTAATCCCAGCTACTCAGGAGGCTGAGGCAGGAGAATCACTTGAACTTGAGAGGAACAGGTTGCAGTGAGTGGAGATTGTGCCACTGCACTCCAGCCTAGGCAACAGAATGAGACTCCATTGAAAGAAAGGAGGGAGGGAGGAAGGAAGGAAGGGAGGGAGGGAAGGAGGGAGAGAGAAATAGAGACAAAAGAGTGATAAAGAAAAGAAAGAAAGAAAAAGAGAAAGAAAGAAAATATTGCACATGTGTATCTTATATTAGCAACTTCAAATTTCCTTTCCCTTTTAGTATGAAGCAAAATTCTAACATTCCTAGAAAGTGTTAGACCTGTCAACCTCCAGGAAGGATGAGATCTGCTTCCACACTGCACAGTGTCCAGAAGATCAGGACCATGTGTCACTTGGTTCAGAGATGACTTCTAAGTGGTACCTGGAGATACTGAAGTAGGTCATGTGGTTTTGTCTTTATTTTCAGAAGAATATATTGTGTTTCATAACTCTTTGTTTTTCTATATTATCCACAGAAAAAGATCATGAATCTTTCTGATTCTAGGAAGTACTTCTGTCCTAAACTAACAGTAGTTTCAGCTAAATTCTTATATTTGAGGCCATGTTCTCAGGTATACAACACATAAATGAATGAAATACTTATTCACAAGACAGTATGCACCCTTTTCTCTTAAAGAAACAAACATGTGGCACATTTCAGACAGAAGCTAAACACAAACAAAAGTTTTTGCCCAAAAATACAACAGAGGAAACAAAAGTACTAGAAGTATGAAAAAAGTACTGGCAAGAACCAGTTGTCCACTTAGGTAAAGGGGCAGGAACTAAAACTCTTTTGTGGAGGTTATCCTGTTTCTAAGTATAAATGTTCATATGTGGAAATATCCATAACCCATGTGAATATTACATATTTTATTGTCATTTCTACTTTTAGAGCTATTACTGTAAAATTATAATTACATTAGACATCTAATGTGCAGATGTAACCTTAATGAATAACCCAAAGTTCTCATTCCTTATTTATCTTAGGTGCCGATTTTAATCTCATCCTAGAAAGCTAGAATATGAAAACCAATTATTTACTCAGGGAATGAGCCTGGTCTACCACCCAGGAGCCACATTTAAAGTTATTGTTTTATTTCCCTCATTCTCTTCTTATTGTGGAATACATCCTAATTATCCCAAAATACTTATTTTATTATGGTAAAAAATGGGTCAGAATACATACCTATTAGAATGGCTAAAATCCAAAGCACTGACAAAGCCAAATGCTAGTGAGGATGTGAAGCACCAGGAACTCTCACTCACTGCTGGTAAGAACGCAAAACGGCACAGCCACTTTGGAAGACAGTTTGGCAGTTTCTTACATAACTGAACGTACTCTTGTCGTACAATCCAGCAATTAGTTTCCTTGCTATTTACCCAAAATGAGCTGAAAACTTATGTCCACACAAAACCTGCATGCAGATGTTTGTAGCAGCTTTATTCATAGTGGCAAAAACTTGGAAGCAAACGATGTCCTTTAATAGGTGAATGGATAAACAAACTGAGATCCATACATACAGTGGAATCTTAGGCAATATAAAATAACTACTAAGGCATGGAAAGACACCAAGGAATCTAAAATGCATATTGCTAAGTGAAAGAAGTTAATCTGAAAAGGCTACATACTGTATGACTCCAACTATATAGTATTCTGGAAAAGAAAACAGTACGGAGACAATAAGAAACCAGTGTATGCCAGGCTTTAGGGAGAGAAGGAAGAGGAAGATGAACAAGTGGAGCACAGAGGATGTTTAGCGCATTGAAACTACTATGTATGATACTGCAATGGTAGATACATGTCATTAAACATCAATCGAAACCCACAGAATGTACAAAACAACAGTGAACCCTAATGTATATTATGAACTTCAGTAATAATGCATCAATATTGGCTCATCATTTATTACAAAGGCCAGCTTCTGGATGCCAGGACCTACTTTTATCTTTTTCAAAGCTTATTGTTTTTTAAACTTACATATGCTCTTATAACAGTTGTTACTCAACTAACTTCTAATGAATGTAATCTCTGATGGGTTAATAATACAGTTGCCTCTCCCTACTCACATGTTCTGCATCCATGAATTCAACCAAATGCATATCAAAAATATTGAAAAAAAGAAAAACCCCAAAATAAAAAAATACAAATAAAAAATACAACATAACTACTTACCTAGCACTTACATTGTATTAGGTATTATAAGGAATCTAGAGATGATTTAAAGCATATATGAAGATGTGCATAGGTTAAATGCAAATACTATGCTATTTTATATAAGCGACTTGAGTATCCACATATTTTGGTATCTGCTGGGGGTTAGGGGGTCCTGGAGCCAATCCCCCAAGGATACTGAAGGACGACTATACTGCAAGCATCCCCAAATCACAATCTATCAACAGAGTTGGGGGGAGACAAAGATTCACATTACAGGTGATAACTGTTCCTTCATTTTGACAAAGAATTTGCCAAAGGTGAAACTGTTGCTAAAGCTTCCTCATTTTAAATGGAAGAGTACACATTAACACTTAGATCCAAAGTGAAGGCCTAGAGATGAGCAGTTTTTTGCTGCTGAGATGTGGTAATAAGCAATTAGGAAGTCCTGTCCTCTCCAGCCTGCTCCACTCTCATTTCCTTAAAATATGATTCAGGGATTCTGAGAAAGTCGGTCACCAAAAGCTCAGATTGTCATCATATTTATCTGATAAAGTTGCTCATGTTCTTAAGATACATGTTACGGAGCACATCATTAGTTTGCTAGCGCTGACATAACAATATACTACAGACTGGGCAACTTAAACTTACTGAAATTTGTTTTCTCACAGTCCTGAAGACTTGAAGTTCGAAGATCAAAGTGCCAACAGAGCTCATTTCTTCTGAGGCTTCTCTCCTTCACTTCCATCTTCCTCCTGTCTCCACATGGCCTTTCCTCTGTTCCTGTTTTGTCTTAATCTCTTGTTCTTTTTTTTTTTTCTTTATTTTTGGAGATAGATTCTCACTCTGTCACCCGGGCTGGAGTGCAGTGTTGTGATCATGGCTCACTGCAGCCTCAATCTCCCAGGTTCAAGTGATCCTCCCACCTCAGCCTCCTGAGTAGCTGGGCCTACAGGTGAATGCCACCATGCCCAGGACTTTTTGTTTTTGTTTTTCTTTTTTAAGACAGACAAGATCTTGCTATGTTGCCCAGCCTGGTGTTGAACTCCTGGGCTCCAGCGATCTGCCCACCTCCATCTCTCAAAGTGTTGGGATTACAGGCATGAGCCACTGTTCCTGGTCCTATCTCTTGTTCTTATAAGGACACCAGTCATATTGGGTTAGGGCCCACCCTAATTAGCTCATTTTAACTTAATCATCTCTTTAAAGACCTAATCTCAAAACACAGTCACAGTGTGAGGCACTAGGAGTTACAATTTCAACATATGAGTTTTGGAGGGTTCACATTTTAGCCCATACCAAGCAGCTACTATGTGTCAATCATTTTTCTAGTCAGTGCTGCAAAAAGGCAATGGGCTGGGCAAAATCAAAACAAGACCAAAAAGTCAGGAGTGGAGGATAATAGATTCAGTCAGTATCTTGGGTGATGTAGGGCTCCCAAGACTTGCTGAAGATTTAAATCAGACAAATTATGTGAAATTTTTATCATGGAGTGCTTATTGGGATTTGAGGTGGACTTAGATTGGAGGAAGAAACGAACAGTTAAGAGGCTAAATCCAATAGAATAAGTGAGAAATAAGGACCTGGAAATGGCAGTAGCAATAAACAAGATTACAAAGATTCAAGCTATTTTTAGGTGGTAGAATTAAAAGAATTTATTGACATCTCAGAGGCAGGTAATAAGGAGAAGGAAGCATTAAGAAAAACTCCCAGAGTTCTCACTCAGGTGATTGAATAGATTGTGACGTTATTAACTCAAATGGAAAAATCCAGGAGAAGGACAGATTTATAAGGAGTCTAATCTGGGTGTTTTAAGTCTGAGATTCTCCTGGAGATACCCAGTAAGAGTGAAATGTGAGTCTGGAGCACACGAGTGATGAATGGGGCAGAGATAATTGTCTTGAAGTGAACAGAATATAGCTGAAGCGTTGAAAGGAGATGAGCTAACCCCAGGAAAACACAAGAGTAAGAAGAGGTAGAACCTGATCAAGACCAGCAGGAGGAGAACTGCTCATGAGTAAGTCAGAACTGTATGTGTCCAGAGAGGCTGGTGCCATGGAATTCAAGTTTGGAGAGAGCTTCTAGAAAGATGAAGTACAAAAGTTAGTAGGTGAACTGGTGAAAGTGATGGGATGCAGAAAAAATTTAATCTTGGGTGATTCTTCCTGGCTATGTTTTATCAAAAAGCCAAGGCCAAAGGAAGACATAGCCTGAGAAATAGTTCAAGTTTAGTGCTATGAACTCGTTGACTTTTCAATCACTCACACAAATAGTTTTCCTTTAAGTGAATTTATTTGAAGAGTTTCCTAACACATCGCTTACTATTATGCATTATGAAAATACAATTTTTAAGTATCCACTGGATTAATAAGTGACAACCAAAAATGTTGCAAAAAAGTTTAAAAAAAAAACTCTGTCTGTTGGATTTGGAAATAAGAAAGGCAGTGGAAAACACAATGTGAGTAGTGCAAGAACAATAAGAAAAGAAGCTGAAAGAGGGTTCAGAAAGAATAGGTGTCTTAGTCTATTCAGGCTGCTCTAGCAACTTACCTTACCCTAGGTAATTTATAAACATAGAAATTTATTGCTTACAGTTCTGGAGGCTGGGAAGTTCAAGATCAAGCCACCAACAGATTGTGTATCTAACAAGGGCACTTTTCTCATAGAAAAGGTCTTCTTGCTATGACCTCACATAGCAGAAGAGAAAAAGGAGCTCTTTCAAGCCTCTTTCATAAGGGTACAAATCCCATTCATGAGGGCAAAACCCTCATAACCTAATCACTTGCCAAAGGCCCCATCTCTTAAAACCATCACCTTTGGGGTTAGATTTCAACATGAATTTTGGAAGGAAACAAACATTTAGACCATAGCAATAAGAAATAAAGAAATTAATACAGCAATAAGCTCAGTTATAATTAAATGGGAAAACAATGTATCAAGTAGAGTGGCTGGTAAGGGGAAGAAGCTTCTAGATAGGGGAAGTTAAACATATATGGAATAGTGTGTGTCTTGGAAGAAACAAGAGTAGAAGGATCCTGAATATTGGTCTAGCCTTGAAAAGGAATAGACCCATTTTCCCCTGACACTGGAGGAAGACAGATAAGCATACGTATATGGTTATAGAGTAAATGTTTAAGCCCTGCTCATGATAATACTGATGAAAAGAGATGTATCTTTAACTTCTCTGTTGATGTTAGAAGAGAAGCAACTCCACAGAAGGAAGACCTGAAGAGGGCAAGACCCAAAGTATGGTCACAGTGGTAAAGTGCTGAAGTGGGAAAGAAGAAATGAATGCCATTTCAGACCTGCCAGGCAGGAACTGTGTGGCTAAAGGTGTAGAAAGGGCTATTCAAATAACAACAATAACCAGCAACAGCTTCCACATTGAGCATTTGTTATAAAATGTGCTATGAAAAAAAATACTAGTATCTAAAACTATTTGTAAAAATAAAAATCAAATAAGAACTTACAAAATCTAGTTATTGAAAACCAAAACAACAGTAAAGGAGAATATTCACTATGAAGAAGTAAGTATTCCCATTTTATGAGGAAGAAATGAAGCCTCAATGATTAATCCACGGTCATTTTGCTAATAACTGGTGCATCTGGGATTTGATCCAAAGTCGGTCTGATTTAGAAACTGTGCTATCCATCATTTTCCTCTTGTGTGGTTACACATGGATGTGGGAGTCCCTCAGGGTGTTGGCAAGGCTTACACTAGGGGTGCTGATGCTGATATCTTCAGGAAATGCTGAGAAGGCCTTTGAAGAAAACACCCTGAAAGCCTGGAGAAGATAGGTAGAAAGTGGTAGCTAAAGAATCTTTAGCTTCAAAGGAAGAATAGACCTTGTTTAGAAATAAAAAAGTAAACTTCTGGAGGTGATAATGGAAGCTGGAGAAAAATCAGCACTTGGCTGTGTGGGCACTGAGTAGTTTCCACTGGGTGAGGCTGCCAAGGGGAGACCTGCATTTCAGCTAAGGCAAGGAGAGGGCAGTGGCACTCTGTGAAACAACTGGAACAGAGGTTTCACAGG
Organism: Pongo abelii; assembly: GCF_028885655.2. NCBI lineage: Eukaryota > Metazoa > Chordata > Mammalia > Primates > Hominidae > Pongo > Pongo abelii. The sequence continues at coordinate 81,457,257 of NC_071996.2, read as the reverse complement.
GCTTGGGAAATTAAAGTCAAGTTCAGGAGAGGAAGACACAGCACCAATAGCAAAGAAACATTTTTCCAGAAGTCTCCTTTTTCCTGGCCCCCAACTATTTTATTTATGTTAGTGATCATTGCACCTGGTTTTTGTCTGTGTTTGAATTTCATTTGCTCTTTATAAAAGAAATACATTTTCATTGCACCCAAATAACATAACTAACACTTCAGTGTACTAGCCTTCTTTCCAGTTATTTTATCCCCCTGTATATTGTATATGATTTCCCCTTCTTAGATCGCTCCAGCTTTTTATCACTTTTATCCACAAAATAAAATTTTTCAGGGGGAGATGCATTTCATGGAAAAAGTTTCTGTTTGTTATTTATGTTTTTACTAACTAGAATTTATAAGTTTTGCCTTATATTTTTAATTCCACACTAGTTTTGGATACATTATTGAAATAGAGGCTTTTTTTTAAGAGAGAGTAATACATGTTCATGGTGAAAATTCAAATTCAGGTATAAGGTGAAAATTAAGTTTTTCATCCAAGCCCTACATACATCTACCTCAAAGAAGTCACTTTTAACAGTTTTTGTGTATCTTTCCAGAAGTTTACTATAAATTTTCATTAAATAAATGTTCAATGAGCATCTTCTATCTAGTACACCACTGTACCAGGAGCCAGAGTTTTAAAGGTGAACTCGACAGGTTTTAATGCTTTCTTATTGAAGTTTGTAGACCAATGGAAGAGTCATATAATAATCAGGAAAATGGAAAATCAAACAAACAAAAAGCAGAAAGAAATATTATTAAAATGAACAGATTGCTGTGATTGAGAATAATATGCATTGCATATCATTCTGCAACTTGCTTTTTCTCCTACTGTCATGGCCATCTTTCTGGGGCAATACATGGGTCTAACTCATTATGCTTAATTGCTGGGTGTTATGGATATCATGGTTATACCACAAATCATTCAAGCATTTCCTCACTGATTAACATTCAGGTTGTCCATTTTATCCCCTTTAAACAATACTAAAATAAGTATCTTTATACTCATACTTTTATATTTTGTGGTATCCAATTCTTTACTGCAGGTGCAACACAAATATTTTTCTCAAGTCTTTTTAATTTGACCAGAGTAGATTGTGCCATTCAAAATTATTTATTTGGTAAATGTTTGGTCTTTTCCTTATGATATCTGACATCTGAGTGTCCAGTGTTGCTTCAAATAGTTTCTCCCACCTGTGAAATTCCACAAATATTATCTTACATATTGTCATAATATTTTATCATGTTCCTTTTACTTTGGGGATTTATTTGACATGGTATGAGGTGCCTTCTTTTGAATAAATATCCAATTATGCCAGCACCATTATGAATTAAACCATTACAGATTAATTCTTCATATTTTCTTGGATCTGTTTCTAGATTCTCTATTCTGTTTACTAATTTATTTTTATATTTTCTATTACTGTGCCAATACTTTGGTTGCTGTGGTTTTATAATAAGTTGTTTTCTGGTAAGGCAAGTTCCTTTTCAACACTATACTAATTTTTAAAAAGCTTCCTAATAGTCTATTGTGTCAGTGTATAATACTCCCTATTGGTAGACAATTAGATTGTCTTTAGTTTAAATTTCCTATTAATATTACAAATTCCTAGAATGAATGTTTTTCATTATATAATGTAATTCTGCATTGCACAAGTAAAGAAAAAAAGCCACACATTAATGTGTCCCTTGTCCACTATAGATTCATGTATTAGGTAAAGGATTAGCATTGGTACACAGCTAGATAAATCAAAGGCAAGTTAGTTACTTCCTAGATACAATGAGGGTACAGGCATTGGGTAAATACAGCCATTCCAAATGGGAGAAATTGGCCAAGACATAGGGGCTATAGGCCCCACACAAGTCCAAAATAAACAGGGCAGTCAAATCTTAAAGCTTCAAAATGATCTCCTTTGACTCCATGTCTCAAGTCTGTGTCACAGTGATGCAAGAGATGCTTTCCCATGGTCTTGAGCAGCTCTGCCCCTGTAGCTTTGCAAGATACAGCCTCCCTCCTGGCTGTCTTCATGGGCTGGTGTCGAGTATCTGCAGCTTTTCCAGGCACCCAGTGCAAGCTGTTAGTGGATCTACCATTCTGGGGTTGGAGGATGGTGGCTCTCTTCTCACAGCTTCACCAGGAAGTGCCCTAGTAGGGACTAAGTGTGGGGACTCCAGCCCCACATTTCCCTTCAGCACTGCCCTAGCAGAGGTTCTCCATGGGGGTTCCACCCTTGCAGCAAACTTCTGCCTGGACATCCAGGCATTGCCATACATCCTCTGAAATCTAGGTGGTGGTTCCCAAACCTCAATTCTTGACTTCTGTGCACCCGCAGTTTCAGCACCATGTGGAAGCTGCCAACACTTGAGGGCATGCACCCTCTGAAGCCACAGCCCAAGCTGCACCTTGGCCCCTTTTAGGCATGGCTGGAGCACTGGGACACAGGGCACCAAGTCCCTAGACCGCATACAGCAGAGGGAGGAACCTTGGGCCTGGCCCATAAAACCACTTTTTCCTCCTAGGCCTCTGGACCTGTAACGGGAGGGACTGCCACAAAGGTCTCTGACATGCCCTGGTGATATTTTCCCCCATTGTCTTGGTGATTAACATTTGGCTTCTCATTACTTATGCAAATTTCTGCAGTCAGCTTAAATTTCTCCTCAGAAAATGGGTTTTCTTTTCTATCCCATCTTCACGCTGCAAATTTTCTGAACTTCTATGCTCTGTTGCCCTTTTAAAACTGAATGCTCTTAACAGCACCCAAGTCACCACTTGAATGCTTTGCTGCTTAGAAATTTCATCTGCCAAATACCCTAAATCATCTCCCTTAAGTTCAAAGTTCCACAATTCTCTAGGGCAGGGGCAAAATGCCACCAGTCTCTTTGCTAAAACATAACAAGAGTCACCTTTGTTCCAGTTCCCAACAAGTTCCTCATCTCCATCTAAGACCTCCTCAGCCTGGATTTCATTGTTCATATTATTATTAGCATTTTGGTCAAAGCCATTCAACAAGTCTCTAGGGAGTTCCAAACTTTCCCACATTTTCCTGTCTTCTTGTGAGTCCTCCAAACTGTTCCAGCCTCTGCCTGTTACCAAGTTCCAAAGTCTCTTCCACATTTTTGGGTAACTTTTGAGCAGCACCCCACTTCTGGTACAAATGGACTATATTTGTTCGTTTTCATGATGCTGATAAAGACATACTCAAGAATGGGCAATTTACAAAAGAAAGAGATTTAATAGACTTACAGTTCCACATGGCTAGACAGTCCTCACAATCATGGTGGAAGGCAGGGAGGAGAAAGTCACATCTTACATTGATGGCAGCAGGCAGACAGAGAGCTTGTGCAGGGAAACTCCTGTTTTTCAAACCATCAGATCTCATGAGACTTATTCATTATCACGAGAACAGCACAGGAAAGACCCACCCCCATGATTCAATCATCTCCCAAGCCCCTCCCACAACATGTGGGAATTATGGGAGCTAAAAGAAGAGATTTGGGTGGGGACTCAGAGCCAAACCATATCATATATGATACATGTAATTCAAATTCACACTTCCTCAAAACTAAATGCTATGACTCTATAGTGTTATCCACCATGTGTCAAACCCACAAGTTAAATCTTTTACTGCCAAGTTTCTACTGTGTAAAAACTTGCACCCTACCGGATTTATTTCATTGGTATGCACAGACTTCTCCCCCTAGGAAACTTAAAAATGAAATGCTTAAACTGATTCATCCACTGAATTTCTTTTTTTAATGGTAATTTCTGCCCATACCCATATTATCCACTGAAGTCTTCAGGTGAAAATCTTAGAAACAGAGGCATGAGGGAGTCAACTTGGCTACACTGGTTCTGACATGAATACATGACATGGCTTTCTCTTCAAAGCTCTTTTATATCATGACCTCACCAAAAATAATGTGTAGCTGGTGCCTTCAACCTTCGCATGTTGCAGCATGTTCCAATATTCAAGGGAAAATACTTGTACTTCACCTTGATCTTCCCCAGGATGTCTGCCTGCTCATTTTAACATTAGCAAAGGGCAATCCATTCAGTTTCTCTAAGTACCATCCTAACACCAATATTCTACAATCCAAGGATGTAATTATCAAATTAGAACGAATTTACTTTCCAAAATATAAACTACTTGTTAAGCATAAAGTCATGATTTTTGTTGTTAAGGACTGTGAGAAAATGTGGAAACCATTACATTACACCAGGAAATGTGAATTTTAGTAAAAACCCTTAAAGATAATGTCCATTACTTTGCAATTAAGCACACAGAACACCAGGATTCCAGTCATATTTTGGTTTCAATTTTGATCATTTGGATCTAAATCCTACCATGGATCAGGTTAGCACCTCACTCCTATTCTTAATTTTTTTAACTTGGGTTATATTTCCTTAGCCTTTCATTCAGTTGCATTCAGTGAATTGCCTTCTGGTATGCCCTGAACTTTTCGTTTAAAACTTGTACTGAAAATATCAACATATCAAATTAAGTCACTACATCTACTACAGGTACATTGTTAAGGATTTTTTGCTAGGTAGCTCCCTTAGTGCCTACTCTATAAAGCTGTACATTATACATTTTACAAATTTAGCATTAGAAAATTGCATGTCCCCCAGGAATTGGTATGCTTTCCACTCTATATTTTGAATTATAACTTTCTTTTTTCTTTAACTTTAAGGAAGCTCATTACCAACCTAAAGATCAACTACAGCAAATATAGTGGCCTTTGTGGATTGTGAACTTATGTTGTTATTTGGCATGGTTTTAGTTTTCTACTCTGTTTCTATTTTCTCTCAAAGGCATTTTTGATTTTCATTTCTCTTTTATCATATTTTATGTGCTTTTACTGAAAATGCTTCAATTCTTTTGTAAAATGAAATAAAAACACCCAACCTAAGTGATCCTCTCCATGAGGAGTTCTGCCTTTGTTTCAGTCTGCACTGTTCTCTTGCATCTCTGAATTTCTGAACACTTAGTGTTTCTTATCATTTTGGCCCTTAACCTTTTATTGTCTTTCCTTGCATTGTTGCATAGCTCTCTTGTCTTTCCAACTAATATCTCAATGAAGGGCCTTACATCGTCTGTACCTTTATAGTTCTTGGTACATGGAACATACTCAAAAAATACTTGAGAAGGAAAGAAAGGAGGGAGAGAAGAACAGAGGGAAGGAGGAAGAAAGGAACAGAAGTCAAACAAGATGTTAAAAACATGCTGTCTGTAGGGAAGAAGCTGGGTAATGAAGAAATCAATTGGAAATGGAAACAATAACTTAGCAATGAAGGTAAATGCTTGACTTAGTTTAGCTTAGGAAAAAGAGAGAAGTTCTTAATGTTGTCTTTAGATGAGTAAGCCAGGTCACAGTCAGGGCAGGAAGCACATGCAACTCAAAAGCATAACTGAAGAGAGTTTAGTGAAGAGACTATTACAAGGCATAGCAGGGTAATGAAAATTAATGGGGGCTGCCGAATAATCCTGGAGGCAGCAACAGTCCAAAGCCCTAACCAAAAATACTGGGGAAAGGAGCAGTTCCTGGAACCAAAGAAAGAATCTGGAGGAGAGGGATCACAAGAGCATGGCCACAAGTAGAGGAAGGTATGGCCACATGTAGAGGAAGGCATGGTCAAACCATGGCCAGGCAAGGAGGAAGCAGGAGGAATGAATACTTCAACCTCTCTCCTTGCAGCACTTCCCATTGGCTGAACCATATAAGAAGCCAGAGGGCCATGGAGGACCCTTCTAGGAGTCAGCCTCCCAGGGGCACAGAGTAGCTTGGAGCAGGGTAGGTAGTAAATTGGATGGGCTGGGGCAACAGAGAATAAGATAGCACCCCATATTTTGCTAATAGAGTAAGTGCTTGCTCAAAAAAGATTCTATTATGATTAGGTGAGGAAATGGGGGAAAGAGGAATTTATCTGGGAATTTGAAATAGATAGGGTAAAACACAAAGGTAAAAAGGCCTAAATCTCTTTAACAGACACATAAAAACTAAGGAATTCCATAGGAACATAAAAAAGAACCATAATTTAAGACTCAAGGAGGCTTTAATCTTTCAAAGATTAACCTTTGTTTTTTGAGACTGTAGAGCTTCTTTTAGGGCCGTTTTTAGATTTTTGACCCACAGAGACTGTTTTAGTTTTGAAAAATCCATCCCTGAGCTTATCAGACGCATTGAAATATACCAATCTCAAGTGCAGTTGACTAGTTGACATACCTTCTTTTGTAGGTATTTGATAAATATCCATTATTTTCATTGTTGCAGATTTCTTTTTGTATTTCAAAGCAAAACTTATTTTTCAGCTCCCAGATATGTTTTTGGCCCTGAAAGAGCCCTTAATCCCTGTCCCCAGGTGCAGGAAAAAATGAGCCTGGCTGCCTCCCTTCAGCATGTGTAAAGCTTGATATTTGACAGCAGTATTACCTCCAATGAGCATTTGCTGGTGGTTAGACCTAATCAGGTTTATAGTTTCCTGCCACAGGCCTTCAGAAGCCCAACTTATTTCTTTTTTAAGATTCCAGTATTTCTTGGGCTTTGCTTTAATCCACATGTAAATGTCATGTCACCTTCTGAGGGCCTTCAGGGAAGGACATGACATGTGCTTTATTCCACGAGCTCACTTTTGGACTTCTCAAAGATTTCTTAGAAAATACTATCTTGTGTATTTTATCAGGTAGTCAGAGATAATTGAGCAAATCAATACTACCAAGCACAGAAATTATTTTCTTAGTGTCATGCTTGGCAGCAGCAAATGAACAAAATGCCTACCATGTGTCAGATTCTCATGGTCCTGGACACTGTCACGTTCATTCTGTCATTTAATATTCCTAATAACTCTTTGAAGTCGAGATAATAATCTCCAATTTGCAACTGACAAATCTGAGACAGATATTCAAGTGAGTTGCCTAAACCCAGGTAGAATAGGAGAGAAATTCCGAGTGCCCCTAACAGCAGTGCTACTAAGACATTCAAGACTTTAATTTTTTTATCTTTCTTACTTTGGTAAAAATATCTTACATGTCTGAAATCATCTTTTTGTATTCGATGTGGTGTTAAATGCATCTGTGACTATTTGTACACTTGTAAATAGTTGTGGAAATCTAATTTGATCTTGCTTCTAAAGAAATTATAACTGAATGTAGAAAAAAATGGGACAATAAGTCTTCTTTTAAATTGTAAGCAACAATTTCTTGCCTCCCACGTTCCCAGTGTAGCTTTTTCTGCCTCCATAACTCAAAGAACACAGACTGTCTTCCATTAGAATAAGTTGTTTTCGTCAGCTCGCTTTTCCCTGTGCACTTCTTGAATTTGCTTTTCTATTTCCTTGTTTAAAAATAGCTCCATGATGAGCCTATATTTCAGCTTTGATATATTTTATGAGTGGAAAGGAATTTACAGATATTATATCACTTAATATTACTGAGTTAATGAAAATGTAAACTCTGAGGGCAGGTATTTTTGTGTGTTGTGTGCATTGCTATAATCTCTGTGCCTAAACTGTGTTTAATACAATAAAAGGACACACACAAAAAATGTAATCAGTCATAAGATACATTAGTTTTACTCTCTTCTAGTATCCTTGCATTGGCCTTAAAAACTGTACCCATTTCTCAAATAACTCCCAGTAAGTCCTTCCTTTGTAAATGGTCCTATATAAGGTAAACAAAGTCTGACTATGTAGTTGGAGTTACTGCCTGAGTTTTACATATATCCTAGACTTGGTCTCAGTCACAGATTAATGAGCATTTATTAAGAGTTTATGTAGACCATGATCTCTAAGAGCACAATAATTCTAACTGTCTTTTCTTGGTCAGCTCTGCCTAGCCATCACTAGCACAATGCCCAGCACAAAGTCACCACTCAGTAGATATTTGTCAAATCAATAAATAACGACAGAATCCAAAATCATAATAATTTATCCCAGTGCTCAGCACTGAGTATATGTTTAATAAATATTTATTTAATTTCATTGAATATTGTTCTCAAAGAGAGAATCATGCCATGCATTCCAAATTAAGTAGGCATTACATTTGAATTAGCAGCTGTTTGGGATTATCTGTGTGGCTCCTCCCCACTGTTAGGGTGGTAAATTGAGATCTTACTCCATCAGCAAACTCCCCAAATCTGCCTAGTATTTGGTTTCCACAAGACTAGTTTACTAATTCTAACAATGGCATATTTAATTTTAAAACTAATGCATACCATGATATCATATGCTGTCCATTACTATTCCAATAATAAGAACTCTTTTTCAGAGCAGCATATTAGTTATTTACTAACTGGTCCCTTCTTTTCTTTTCTTTCTTCTTTTTTCTTTTGTTCATTCATTTTTTTCTTTTCTTAATTCTGAATGTCACATAAACATATAAAGGCCTAAAGACAAGGATCTTGACAATATTGCAAGGTGTATTAGGGTTCTCTAGAGGGACAGAACTAATATGTATATAGGGAATAACATATATATATAAAGGGAAGTTTGTTAAGTATTAATTCACACAATCACAAGGTCCCACAATAGGCTGTCTGCAAGCTGAGGAGCAAGGAGAGCCAGTCCAAGCCCCAAAACTGAAGAACTTGGAGTCCAATGTTCGAGAGCAGGAAGCATCCAGCTCAGGAGAAAGATGTAGGCTTGGAGCCAAGGTCTAGAAAAGTCCAAGAACAGTGACTAGACAATCAGCTTAAGAGGACAGACACTTGACTTTACGTTTATAACATATGGTCCATCTTCTTGGCTCTTGAGTTACCCGAATTGCATCATGTCAAGATGACGCAGGCTTCCAGATTATAGTCACTTCTTCCCTCTGGTTCCCATAAGAATTAAAATGGTTTGACTTTCGTTCCAAAAAACATAACATAACATTAATGTGCTTCACATTAGGTCAAATGAGTCTAAAAATACACACACGCACACTACATACACACACAAATATGCCCAAATGTATCTTAAATAGATAGCCAATTGGTGAACACTCCAAAACAGAAAGATCACACATTTCTAGTGTTTCTTTGCCTTATGACTGGCAGATTCTTTGTAACACAAATCTCTCAGTGAGAATAATTTTCAAAGTATATAATATGAAACCAGTTGTTTCTGAATAAGGCAATCAAATAGAATTATAGCAGATGCAATCTATGGGGGTGGAAATGGTGTCACCAATACAGATACCACCACTTAAGTAAAGGAGAAAAATGTTTAAATAAGTACATGGTGTCATCTTGTTAACATAACTATACTACATTAGTTGTCAGTAAATTTAAACTCTGTTAAACATTAACATATTAATCACTATATAAATAAATATAAGATATGAAATACTCAAGAAATTGAAAAGTTTAATGCATGGCCAAATTCTTCCATAACAGGGAATATTTTTATTACAGACATAAAGAAATTTAACTTAAATTAAGAATTTTAGTCTCTTTTATTGATAAAAGTCTCTTTCTATTATCAACAAGACAATTTTCCTCCCTCTAAGTAGAGTTTCACAAATCTCTCAGCTGAGTCATTATAAAGATCTTTTGGTGTGCTCTTTTGTATTTGAAATATCTCTTGCTTGAAATTAAATTCAGTCCTAAAATAGCAACTATATCATCTCCTAACCACTTCCCATTAGTAACAGCAAACTCCAGAGATTAGCAGAACAGCATTCATGTGCCTGGAAAAGGAACCTTATGGATGATTTAAGCATAAGACCTGGCTACTTACTAAGGAGCAGTGCACACATATTTGTAAATATTAATGCCAGACGAAAATGAAATCTGACAAAGGTGAAATCATTGTACTGTACAGACTAACCTAAGCAGAGTTCCAATTTTGCCTTTCAACATTGTTTCTTGCAGGGTTGTATAAGCAATAAGCTCATTAATTAACATCAATGTAACTGTCCCCGAAATACAAGTGGATTCTGGAGAATGTAGGTAGTACAAATGAGCTCTCTTCAACGCTAAGGTTTATGGCAACTGATTCTTCAGAGAACATGAAGTCTTATGCTTGAGATAAATTCCCTCATCTGCTGTCATGATTGACAGGTCCATTTGGTTTGTTTTATGGGGGAAGGGAACAGGACTGGAGCCTGACTCAGGGCAGAGTCCTCAGGTTTGGGGCTCTTTTGTATGACTGCCCACAAGTGCTATCTACTGTCACACCTCTTTAGACCTGCATTTTCAGATTTTAACATCAGCAACCAATGCTCTTCTCTGAGCCTCAACACAGTTATTCTTTAAATACAGTTCTATTTCCTTGGTGAAGTCTCCTTTGAGGTACTAAATTTAGCACCGTCAATCAGAAGAACAGGTGGTATATGACACTACCAAATAGGTCCTCTCCCATCATGCTTTCCTACGACAGCCAATCACCCAGGGCCCTGCCTAAGGATGTGGGGCTGTCAGCAGATCTGGTGAATATAAGGGCAGGCCAGACCCTGGCTCTTGAGCAGTCGTGCATTCCCAGCCTCGCCTCGGGTGTAGGGATTGCATAGAAAAGCAAAACTACACAGTCTTGACTGTGTAGTTTTGTTTTTAGGATTAGAGGCTCACCGATTCATGTCGGAGATGGTCAGAAAAACCAACTCTCCATAGGACGTCGTTTCAGAAGCAACCTTGGGCTTAGTCCCACCCTTTTTAGGCACTCTTGAAAAATCAGGTGAGCAGCAACTTTTCTTATTTTAATAGTAGAGTCACTTTCTTATTGATCTCTGGCTCCGGATTATTTGTGTGTGCTAAATGCCTATGTACAAGTGTTTGTATGACTATTTCTTGCCAGTGCTGACCCATTATTTAAATCTGCTCGTTAAATTCTATTTTAAAATGTCTGAACATTTTTCCTTAAAAAGTTGAAACCTTTAGCATATCAGCTAAATGATTCCATGACTCAAATTGCTTAAGTTCACTTAATATTCTAAAAGTTGAGGTCTGAAATGTTGAGAGAAATGTTTACTTCTTTTCTAGACTCTCTTTGCCTGCTGAGAATGTTCAAGGTTATATTACTCAATGATAAAGTTAAGCACACCAAGAATAGCTCTGATAAAATGCATGTGGTATCAGCTACACCCTGATGACTTTTTAAGGGAATCAACTGCTGAGGTATCAGTTGCAGGACAGTGACAGAACACTTGCCTGCTGTCAGTCAACCTTGGAGAGTTTAGGAGAGTTTATTTTAAGAGCATGACATTTTAGATGCATACCTTCAGCCCCAGTTAGACAAAGGCCTGTGAAGAGCAAGTGCTAAGGCAACAAAATTTACCTAGACAATAGGAATGTAAGATCAATTTAAGCTGGTTAATTGCAACATAGTTAAAGATTTGGAATAAAATGATATAATTGTTTTCTAAAATATTCAGAATCTCTTCATGCATTTTAATTCAGCACACAGTCCAATCATATATTTTGAGATAAATGTTGACACTAAGAAAGGTAAGAAATAATGTTTAAAGGAAAGGTTTCTTACTTTTAAATACACTTTGATTTCTCATCTTCCTAGAATTTGATTACTAATTGTCAATGCCTGTAAATACATAGATATATAATTATGTATTCTATGTCTAAGAAGACAGCTATTTTTAGATGTACTAGCTTATAAACAGAAAAAGTTAGACACAGAAAGTTGTTCATCCCAAAGATAATATGCTACAAAAAGGAGTTTCTGACAAAAAAATGTATGAAACCTTTTGGATATTATCTGATTTTTCCAAATATAAATTTTATTGTCTCAGAGAATGCTGGTTTCATTTTTTTAACTAAGTAGAAAGTTGCAATAAGGAACAGAATTATCACTAAGAAGATTATTGCTCCATGAAGTTTTAGTAAACAAAGAATTTAATGAAAAATAGTAATGAAGTGATTGACAATTCAGAAATGTTCTATTTCAGAACAGAATAGTCATGTTGAATAATTAGGTATTTATGCATCAGAAAATTCTTCACATAATCTCTCTGAAACTGATAGGCAAAGTAGTTTCTTGCACTTAACAAAATGACTTAACTGCAAATTTTATATTTGTTTCTTTGATGTTGAATATTTTACTTTATGAAAGCATAGGCCTTTTCACTTCATCTACATTTTACACCAGCCTTCCATTATTCAAAGTTTGCAAATTCTTCCATATTAAGAACTCAAGCCAGCATTTTTCTTTCAGAACTATAATAAACTTTGGCCTGTTCACTAAAATTTAAATTTTTCTGAATATTTACTTCAGCAGTAGTAACATTTACTGCACAGTTATAGTATGAAGAAATGTTAAGAAATAGAAAGCACCGTATGCCGTCTACAAAAAGTTTGCATATTTGATAAGGTTTGCCAAAGCTTTTCCAGTCAGGAAAGAAATTACAAAGTTCAGATTTTTACTTCTGGCAACTATTTTAAGTAATCAGATAATGTCTGAATCAATGTCAACTTTATAAATATAGAGTGAATGAAAAATATTGGGGAGAAGGAAAATTTTTAAAATAATTTTCACTTACACACTAAGCTGATGCAGAGGTTTATTTATTTTAATTTTTTTTTTTTGAGACAGAGTCTCACTCTGTCACCCAGGCTGGAGTGTGCTGGCACCATCTTTGCTCACTGCAACCTCCACCTCCTGGGTTTAAGCAATTCTCGTGCCTCAGCCTCCCAAGCAGCTGTGACTACAGACATGTGCCACCACGCCTGGCTAATTTTTGTATTTTTAGTAGAGACAGGGGTTTCACCATGTTAGCCAAACTGGTCTCGAACTCCTGACCTCAAGTGATCCTCCCGCCTCGGCCTCCTAAAGTGCTGGGATTACCGGCATGAGCCACCACACCAGGCCCAGAGGTTTATTTTACATTTATCACATGTCTTGTCTCTCTAATTACACTTCACTAACCCTGCATTGCTATGGTTTTCTTTTTCTTCAACTCTGAACCTGATTTTCCACCATTGGTAAGACTGTATATTCCCTCTTTGACCACTAGGGTTCATTCCTTGCTCTGTTTGGCTAATTCTTTTTTCCATTTCCCCTTACGCTTGCTACTTTGGGTTAGGCTTTAAGTCAACTCAATGATAAACTATGCAAAACTGTTCAAGCCACAAAAGAGAAGACCTGTCCATCACTGTAGGCCCACAGATGACCTATGGAGCAATCCATTTGGAGAAACGTGTGTCTCTGCTACCTGCAAAGCAGCTCCAGAGTGACCCTTAGGTGGGACACCCTAATTTATTTTCTCTTCTTTTTCAGAGTGCCTAGAAAGATGACAACTCAAGCACCGACGTTTACGCAGCCGTTACAAAGCGTTGTGGTACTGGAGGGTAGTACCGCAACCTTTGAGGCTCACATTAGTGGTAAGCTCACACATTCACACTTTTGTTTTTTTTCCCCTTTGCCTCCTCTCCAGTAAGTTAACGTTGCTGCAGGACTTGATGCCAAGTTTAAGCCCTGCTTTCACTTTGGAAAATTAGTCCAACATTATGGAAAGGTCATTTTAAGGGTATACCATTCACAGAGTACTGACAAAATCTGACAATATAATGGCTTGAAAATGTTTTATTCATATTTGTTACTCCACAAAGCAAAAATAATTAGCATTGGATTAAAATTGCTGTTGGAATCCAGCAACTAAGTAGGACCAAATTTAGTCATTCTATATTTGGGTTCAGCTGCAGAGCCAGACTGGAAGCCAAGAACTCAAGCCCAATAGAAGCCAGCCACAGAGGCACTGGGTAGGCAACCTGGGCTGCCTGCTCTGGACACCTGAACTTCAGTTGGTTCACATGCAAAATAACAGTGCATCTAATTTTCCTCAGAGGCAGAGCTGTTCAGTAATTAACCAACTCCTCATTATTTTATTATTTTATTTTCAATCTTTATTGAGTGATTCTAATGAATTAAAAGACTTTCCAATCGTTTTGAAATGACAGAAAATAATATGCTTCTCGGGTCTCTCTATTTAAAAGGAAGCAAATGCTAGCCCTAGAATTTTATCTGAAAGGAAGTTCATCTCTTTTTTGCCTTCTTTTTCTTCCTCATAACTCAGTTTATGGATGATTCAAAAAAATGCATGGTATCATCTTATGAAAAAATGGGGAGTAGTATATGAACTATATTGTAAATAATTTTAAAATTAATCAATATTTTCTCTTTCTGTAGTATTGTAACTAGCCATGTAAGATGGATACAGATTAATAAAAAAATCATGCTTAATTCTTAATTTAGTGCACTTCCATGGTTCATTGCCCACTTCTTTTTTAAAATTTTGTGGCTTATAATAAAGATATAAAATAAAATTTCTTTGTTTCTCTTTTTTTCTATTATATGCCCCAATCTTATTCATAACCGGATAATACTTTATTTTACATTGTACAAATATCATACAATCATTACTTATTTTCTATTGTACATATATAGACCAATGAACATTTGTCTATATATGTACAATAGAAAATAAGTCTTACCGCCTTCCAAATAATTTACCTATTTATCTGGTAACACTCAGTAACTTCTGAACTGAGCAGAACACATATGACTTCAGTGGGAATTTGCCTCCTTGAGAAGTAGTGGAATCTGGCTACTTCATATCTTCTTGTTCCTTCAAACTATATGCAAATAAATTATTACAAAGACACTACTGAAAATATCCAATACCCATAAATCAGTCCAATAAACTATTTAATTGGCCATAGTGGGAGATGGGCTAATGTATAAACAACAGAATGGACTTTCTCTAGATTATCTTTACCTCCCAGCCTAAGTAGATAGAGCATCAGCCTTTATGCCAAGTGCAAAATAAATCATGCTCTGAATGTGCCTCATACATTCTCAATGTACAGTTTTAATATATTTAAAACATCAAACCATGGACATGTAGTTCTTGGCTCTACAATTTATGGCAGGTAAAGAGAATTTGGCTTTCCACCTGCTATTCCAATGATCCATGTTGTTCTGAAAGACTAGGTTTGGATTAGGCTCTTATTATGAGAAACTGCTTGTCCATGTTACAATGTTTTTACTGATTGCACTTGTGAAAGCAGAAGAGTCCAAGACGACAGTGTCCCTGTAACCACAGAGGAGGGAGGAGAGCATGCCTCCTGGGCTTGTCAGGCAGAAACTGGAGATCAGTTTGCTGCTTTTGTTCTTCACTTGCTCTCAAAGAGGACAACAGTCACTCTCTATTTCAAATTTTCCTTGGTTCTTCATTTTTATAAGTCCCTTTCATGATTTTAATGCTGTCTATTAAATTGAATCAGATAGAGCCCTAGGCAGGAAGGCAGGAGATGGAAATTCTAGTCCCCTCTGTGTCACTGCTAGCTGAAGGACCTTGGAAAAATCATTAGGCTTCTTTTGGTCTCAGTTTCCTCCCTTCCTGCCTTCCTAATGGTCTGCAAGTTTACACACTGATTATGCAACTGTAGGGTTTTCCCTATCATTAAGTGGCATTCTATGCCGGAAAGCTTTTTTTTTTTTTTTCGGACAAGGCAGTGAACATGATGGGACAGAGCAGAGGACTTTGCGGTGCCCACTCGAACCTAAAGATGAATTGTTCTTGCTCTTCAGGTTTTCCAGTTCCTGAGGTGAGCTGGTTTAGGGATGGCCAGGTGATTTCCACTTCCACTCTGCCCGGCGTGCAGATCTCCTTTAGCGATGGCCGCGCTAAACTGACGATCCCCGCCGTGACTAAAGCCAACAGTGGACGATATTCCCTGAAAGCCACCAATGGATCTGGACAAGCAACTAGTACTGCTGAGCTTCTCGTGAAAGGTAGGCTGCTGGGGACCTGCCAATCCTCTGCTCCCCCAGAGGACATCTCTGGCAAATTGGGAAAGGGGTCCAGAAAAAGCTATGGGCAGAGGTAGATGCAGCTCTTAAACTACAGAAGGGTCTACTGGAGGCTGAATTATTTATAACCAAGTTGTTTGCCTTTTGGAATTTAATTTTCCTCTAGAGTACATCATAAAAGTGGCTGAGAATCAGTTTCTCAATACACATATTAAACACTCAAAAGTATGTTAAGGAAATATTAAAAATCATGTTTCTCAGCAAGTAGAAAAGCTTGGAGCCTTGTTTATAAGTCTTTTAAGGAATAAGACATATTCTCCAGGGAAGTGTGAATCTCCAGGAATTCACATTTTAACAAGCATCCAGATAATTCTGATGCCGGTGGTCTACAGACCACCCATTTAAGAGGCATGTAAACATACCCAGAAGAAAATAAATATGCTTGTTTATTATTCAAATGCATGACACTGTTTCCCCAGAAAACTTATCACCAATCTTAGTGGCCTCTGTTGTTTTTCTCTATCTCTTACTACCTAGTGAGACATTAGTATACAGAATATTGCATGCCTTTACATGTTTTATAACAATATCTTACATGAGCTACGTAAAGTTACATATGCTTATCCAATAAACCGTACCTTCAATGATGTTCAATTATAGGGCTATAATTGACCGAAGCAGAAACCACATCAAGTAACATCAGGTAGAACTTTAGCATGCACCCAGAAAATTCACAAATGGAAAATGCACAGGGTTGGCAGCACCTGCTATTGTTTATTACTCAAAATCATGTCAAAGTTAATTCCATTCACTCCTCACACTTATAAAAAATTTCTTTCAACATAACCAAAAAAATCCCCTTTCTGTAACACAATTAAAATGAAGTAATGTTATTATTGGGATTAACATTTTAAATGCAAGTAAATATTTGGGTTATTTGAATACCTATCAAGTTGGAGAAGGTTCAGAATTTTAAAAATTGAATTAAAAATGTAATGATTCTTTAAGTAACAGGTGCACCCATCATAGCAACCACTGGAATTAATTTTAAGGCAACTTACTGGAATATGCAACATGGCCTTCCCATATTAATAGAGCGCTAGATGTGAGGTTGAGGGAGAAGTACCAGAAAGATTCTCAAGAAATGTTATAACAAAATCTAGAGCTTTTATTTAAAACAAAGAAACAAAAGGTGGTGGCCTAAACTGCTAAGCAAAACAAAGCAAATAAAATAAAATATGGTGGCGAGAAAACCTTCTGTAATCTCCTGGCTCCATTCTTGCTGTCATCGCTGGGTGAGCTGGGTTCAAGGACAGTCAAGGATGTTTAGATTGGCGAGTCATCATCTGGTTTTGGAATTGGAGCTGTGATTGTTTAAAAATACCTTGTAGGGAGCACCCTGGCTCTCACTCCTGACTTTGTTCTCTTG
This sequence comes from Pongo abelii, assembly GCF_028885655.2. Taxonomy (NCBI): domain Eukaryota; kingdom Metazoa; phylum Chordata; class Mammalia; order Primates; family Hominidae; genus Pongo; species Pongo abelii. Next base: position 81,440,057 of record NC_071996.2, on the reverse strand, counting down.
TCCCCGCAGCTGAGACAGCACCACCCAACTTCATTCAACGACTGCAGAGCATGACCGTGAGACAAGGAAGCCAAGTGAGACTCCAAGTGAGAGTGACTGGAATCCCTACACCTGTGGTGAAGTTCTACCGGGATGGAGCCGAAATCCAGAGCTCCCTTGATTTCCAAATTTCACAAGAAGGCGACCTCTACAGCTTACTGATTGCAGAAGCATACCCTGAAGACTCAGGGACCTATTCAGTAAATGCCACCAACAGCGTTGGAAGAGCTACTTCGACTGCTGAATTACTGGTTCAAGGTATGTGCTGGAGGTTGAGGAACAGAGAGAAGGGGAGAGAGCTGGTTTGTGTCGAAGTGGGGCCAAGTGTCCACTTGCCACCTCTCACAGCCCTGAGAAGAATGCTGTGAGCTGATATAAAAGCCGGCTTTTTGACACCCATGAAAAGTCCCTGAGATTCTAGTCAAGAGCGCAGAATGGAAGCAATCTGTGCTTATGAATCTCATTATAAACTGGAAAGGGTTTCAATTAAGTGATCGACATTTCCAAATTATTGGCAAATAATGGAATTTTAAAAAATCGTTCTAAGTAAATTTTTATCTTGTAATGAACATTTTCTATATTTAAACCTAATTTATATTCATGCAAAATCCAAAACTTTCTGCAATTTTCTCCATTGGGATATCCAGAAAATCTTTTTGACTTTGTAGTCAGAATTAACAGAATCTCTTTTAAAATGGGTCATTGTGCCCCCTCCTAAACATTCATCTTTCCCTTCCCACAGGTGAAGAAGAAGTACCTGCTAAAAAGACAAAGACAATTGTTTCGACTGCTCAGATTTCAGAATCAAGACAAACCCGAATTGAAAAGGTATTTTTCTATACTGTTGGTTTTCAAGCCTTTCAGGCTGTTGCGCCCCCAGCTATTCCTCCTCAACGTGGGCTTTGTTAATCTTTTACAGAAGATTGAAGCCCACTTTGATGCCAGATCAATTGCAACAGTTGAGATGGTCATAGATGGTGCCGCTGGGCAACAGCTGCCACATAAAACACCTCCCAGGATTCCTCCGAAGCCAAAGTCAAGATCCCCAACGCCGCCGTCTATTGCTGCCAAAGCACAGCTGGCTCGGCAGCAGTCCCCATCGCCCATAAGACACTCCCCTTCCCCGGTCAGACACGTGCGGGCACCGACCCCATCTCCGGTCAGGTAAAGCTGCCATAGAGAGAGCAGGTTATTACACATTTTGGAACTAGGTTTTGAAATGAGAAAGATTCCCTTGTCCTCCTCGCAGGGCATGCGACGCAGAGAGTGGCTCGCTTCTTCAGTGTCCCGCTGCTCAAACCTCTAGGGGAGCATACAAACGGGCAGGTTGTGGGGCTCCGTGTTCCTCTCGACATCCAGCCGCTTGTGTGTCTGCCAACTAGGGTCTCGGGGGTTTTTATAGGCATAGGGTGGGGGCGTGGCAGGTCAGGGTGATCTTGGGAAATGCAACATTTGGGCGGGAAGGCAGGAGCGTTTGTCCTCACCTAGGTCCATGGGCACAGGCCTCGCTAGGGACCACGCCCTTCTCTTCCCAGCACTTCCCTGCCCTCCTCCCGTATAAGTTTCATGCAATCAAAAATGTAGCAGGTGACAAAGGAGGTAAACCAAGAAGTTACTGAATAGGATTTTCACAAATCCTCACTGTCCACAGGTAAATTGAAGACCCTTATAAACTTCTGAATTCTTATTTATATTTCATGTAATAAATATCTACTTTAGGGGCCAAAATATAGCACAGCGAAAGGAGAAGAGCACAGAAGTTAGAGTTGAAAGCCCTGAGGACAAATCAGCCTGATCACTTAACAGTTTGATTTAGGGCAATAAGTATAAATAATAAAATAATTGTTACTATATATGGATCACTTCCTCTATCAGACTGGAACTATACATACATCATCTCATTAAATGTTCACAACCTGTAAGAATTATTATCCTCAATGTTATTGATAGGTAACTGGAATTAAAGAAGTTAAGTAGTTTATTTAAGGTTTCAGTTGTGTCATCTGTAAATTAAAGAGAGTCACAATAAGAATGATCTCAAGCTGCATTTTGGGGCTTCAATGAGATAATTAGTTGAAAGTGCCTTGTAAATAGAAAATAATTATGCCAATATTCTTACATTCAGACAGTAAGTAAAACCTTTTAAATATTTTGCATATGCTTGTGGTATTTTATCTAGAAAATAAAATGGACTTCTATGCTTACTTAATATGGAAGTATTTTAGAAGGTGATCATGTATCATAATCAGGGCTCAGAGATTATATAATCAAGTGTAAATTGTCCACAACAGTTTTGAAAGTTTGTGATTTAGTTTATCATGATGAAACTTTTAATATGATGAAATGAAAAATGCACAAAATTTGAGCAAACAAAATTGTTTATTGATCAATTTAAATGAAATAAAAAACACATGATGTTCCCTGCCAAGAAAATTTTTTATAAAAGAATAATAAGAAGATGGTTGACTTAAATAATATTCAAACATACTGTAAAGTTACTATAATCAGAACAGTATGGTATTGGTAAATGAATAGAAAAATACACCAGGGGAACAAAACAGAGAGTCCAGAAAGAGATCCAAGTATAATAGATCCAGGTATATAGGGAATTCAAAAAGCAAAGTGGCCTTTCAATTCAGGGGAGGGAGAGGTATTTTAATAAAGAATGCTGGTCCAATTAGCTATCCAGCTGGAAGCAAACAAACATAAACCTCTGCCTCTCACTATTCACAAAATAAATTTCAGCTTGATTAAATAGTTAAAAAATAAAAAAAAGAGAGAAGACAATCTGCAAAAGCATTTATGGGCGAAAGCTTTTAAAAAGACAGTTACAGATGCAACTACATAAAAGTCAAAATGTATGTATGGCAAAAGCAAAAGGTCATTTCTAAACCAAACAGCATTTGTGAAAAAATTTTAAGAGGTTTCTCCTTCTCAAGGTACTTCATTGCCTCTGCCATAAAAGTATCACAATAAACATAAAATGGCTACAAGGTAGACAACATCAGCCTAGAAACAGTATATAAAATACACAGTTACGTATGTTTATGCTGGATAAGACCCATAAACAAGCAAAATGAAAGAAATGGATCTAGGGGAATGTTTGCAACACTTATGACAAATACCCAATACACTAAATGCATTAAAAACAATCAACAAATTAATTTTTAAAGGAAAAAAATGCAACACAAAAAAGACAAATGATACAAAAAAGTATTTAACATAAGAGGCAATGTAAAAGTCCAATAAATATGTGAAAAAAATGCTAGATGTTTTCCAATTTTTATTGTTTTAGCCACAAAAATGTAAAGATATTGGCAAACACTAACATGAAACCTTGAACAAAGAGCTTACTTTAAAAAACATGTTTAGCAGTCGAATAAGAAAAAATGTTCAGTCTCAGGCTAAATCCAAGTTTGCACACCATGAAATCACAACACAAGCCAAATGTAATTTCTTGAGGAGATAACAACCTAACTATATTTTAAAACCCAAGCCTAAGGGTCATTTAGAATCATGGAGTGTCCCTGATCCCATGGAGCATTTTGACCATCTTAGCAGGTTTGAAAGTTCATTAATAACCATCCAAATTGCCCCAAAATTTTGCTTTCAAATAATTAAGAAATAAAATGCCAATTTGCAGAGAAGATAATGGTTATCAAAGACTACTTCCTAAATATCTCATAGTTTAATCTTGATTTTTGTTGTAGAGTAAGGCAAACATATTTCATTGAATAAGGTGCATTGTATCTAGCTGTGACCAGGTGATTACTTTTTATTGTAAGTACAGAAATAAGCACTCTCCTATAATGACCAAAATTACAATGATTTTCACAGTTATGGGCTTACCTGTGACCTGCTGTTAATCAGTCATGTCATGCTAATCATGTCTTTAACTCTTTTTGAATTAAACCCATTTACTAAGTACAGCAAGAACAAGGCACAGGGTGAAACTTAAAAGCGCATGTCTCTTTGCTTTTCTTCAGTTAGTGGAAACCACACATTATTCTAACTTGGTTTTTGTTATATTTCGAAGGCAGTCATGTTCAGAAAAGAGGCTTATTCCCTAGATTTCCCTTTAGTTTGATTACAAGTTCATTTACAAAATGTAAATGGATTTTCACACAAAAAAAGACCTTCAAGAAAATAAACATTTCTTTGTGAAACTGGTTAATGTTGTAATGTACTGTTAAGGTACTCTGTAAGTTAGAGAAAATATCAACTGTACCTTGAGCTTAATTAGAATAATCATTTCATTTATGATCAGTGTAAGCTAAATATCCTAGATAGTGACAGGATGCATTTATAAACATTTTCTTATATGCAGAATTAATAAAATGCAATGATAGGGCAATACTGCCACCTAGAGAGGAAAATGTAATAAGCCTTATTAAGAATTAAATTAGTTTTGAAAAAAATTTTACCTTACAATAGTTGGCCAGTCCCCAGAATTATTGCTATAGATCAGAAATAGTCTTTTTTGGCCATCAGTGCTGGGATTTAGCACCCAAATTCTTCAACTGATGCTACTTGCACTTTGGATACACCTAAAAAGCAAACAATGAAAACTATTCTGGAAGAAGCAACTTTATCAATTTAACCAAAAATCACAGAATCATTAGTTTTTAAATTAGTCAATTTCCACAATAACTCTAAAGATATTTAAAATAAGTCCAGAGTGCAATGCAAGGAGGGCGAGTGTAAACAAATATGGAGGAAATTAAAAGTAGCTGTCCACAAACACTTCGGCTAAAGCAGCAATTTGCAAAGTGCACTGCACAACCTATACCCAGCAACATGCTGCAGAAAGCTTCCTGAGTATGTGTCCTCCTGTCCTGGAAATTCACAAGGCATACTGACATAGTAAAGGCTGTGGGAAGTCCTGCAGGGGAAAAAAAAATGGCTTAAGCTGCTTAGTCAAGAGTGGCACAAGCATTTTGATTACAGAAACCTTTCTTCTTATAACACCTATATGACATCCTCTAACCCCCTCAGAATTGGAATACAGAGATGAATTGAGAATACAGAGGTTGCTGGATTTGACATGTCTTTCCTTTGGCTGCATATTAAAGAAGTAGCTTTTTCTGTTGTGATTTTTTTTTTTTTTTTTAATGTGAGAAGGTGCAGGGCACAAAATCTCCAGCTTATTTGGAATTAAAGCTGATTTTCTTACAGGGTTACAGCAGATAAGAATAGGTTTATTGAGATTTAAAACAAATTACTAGGTTTATTGAGATTTAAAACAAATTACTTCCAAGTACATTATTTACCCTCTGAATAGGTTATGGAGGCACACATTTTAAAACTCTGCCTTAAAGCACTTCCAGCTTTTCATCCCATTATTCACATCCGGTTACCCCTCTTTGCTTTGACATTCTTGACCTCTGCCTTTTGGTTTTCAGGTCCGTGTCTCCAGCAGCAAGAATCTCCACATCCCCCATCAGGTCTGTTAGGTCTCCATTGCTCATGCGTAAGACTCAGGCATCCACCGTGGCCACAGGTCCCGAAGTGCCTCCCCCTTGGAAGCAAGAGGGCTACGTGGCCTCCTCATCTGAGGCTGAGATGAGAGAGACAACGCTGACAACCTCTACTCAGATCAGGACAGAAGAAAGATGGGAAGGGAGATACGGCGTCCAGGAGCAAGTGACCATCAGTGGCGCTGCGGGTGCTGCCGCCAGTGTGTCGGCCAGTGCTACCTACGCAGCAGGGGCTGTTGCCACTGGTGCTAAAGAGGTACTGTCAGAATGGTTTTGTTTTTCCTTATTTCACATTCTAGTTTCTCCAACTGGATTTCTGCCATGAAACTCAATCTGTATAAATTGGAGGAAAAATGCATATGAACATAAAAATATAGCAGCAACTGAAGACCAAATTCAGTAGTCATGCTTTGTAAAACCATTTTTAATTAGGACAAAAGCTCCAATCTGTGAAGTTTCCATAAAATACAGGTTTTAATGATACAGTCTCTATGTTTCTTGGCAATAATAAATGCTTATGTATGAGTGTATTTTGCTCTAGGTGGCTCAGTTTTCCAGTAGGCTTTTTTATTTTCTACTGGGCATGTCATTTAAAAAAGTAATCTACTTGGTCATTTCTAATCTAGGTGAAACAAGATGCTGACAAAAGTGCAGCTGTTGCGACTGTTGTTGCTGCCGTTGATATGGCCAGAGTGAGAGAACCAGTGATCAGCGCTGTAGAGCAGACTGCTCAGAGGACAACCACGACTGCTGTGCACGTCCAACCTGCTCAAGAACAGGTATGTGTGAGGCTGCCATGGGGCACCCGCCGAGCCGCGTCCTTCAGTGCACATTAACTTAACCACCATCCACTGAGCTCTGCATGCAGCTGTGCTCAATTCATTCTGAAGACAGCCTTGAGCCCAGCAGGGCCCAGACTTTTAGAACTTTCTGAGCAAAAGGTGGTCTGAGATCTCAAAGGTGTTGACAATGTGAGTATCACAAGAGCAGAATAGGCCAGAAATACCTGGGCTATATGAGCAGGCAAAAGTCAACTATGGTATTCGAGGTAGGAAGGCAAAGGGTGGCCGGAGAAACAGAGACCAGTCAATTCCAGAGCTCAGTCACTGCACACACTGGATGTGGAAACTACTATTTCAGGGCAGGCATTACATTTCTCTAAGTTTCCCCAAAGGACTTTTAACAAACATGACACTCGATTCATAGCTGGAACAGTGTTATAAATCCAGGTTAATGTCCCACCTCGCATTTGAATAGATTTTCTGTTACAGTTTAAAATCATTCCAGCTTTCCTCCTTATCCTCTTGTGTGACATTTACGTCTAAATCCTGACAGATTATTGTAACATTTTTTTCTTTTTTGAGACAGAGTCTCCCTCTGTCACCCAGGCTGGAGTGCAGTGGCATGATCTCGGCTCACTGCAGCCTCTGCCTCCTGGGTTTAAATGATTCTTGTGCCTCAATCTCATGAGTAGCTGGGATTACAGGTGTGCACCACCACACCCAGCTAGTTTTTGTATTTTTTAGTAGAGGATTTCACCACGTTGGCCAGGCTGGTCTTGAACTTCTTTTTATGTAAGATGCATTAAAGTGTTTTCTTCCTTTCTCTATGAAAAGCAGGTAAGAAAGGAGGCGGAGAAGACTGCTGTAACTAAGGTAGTAGTGGCTGCAGATAAAGCCAAGGAACAAGAATTAAAATCAAGAACCAGAGAAGTAATTACCACAAAGCAAGAGCAGATGCACGTAACTCATGAGCAGGTGAAAATGGGTTTTTATTTAAAATTCACTGAGGTTCTTACAGGGGTCAACACAGATAATCACCTTTACCATGAAGAGTGTTGTTTCTTGGGCCACATGGTTGTTAGCATACTAATAAGATCCCCTTGTTGTATGTGTAAATTTCTGGGTACTGGATACCAAAGTTTGGTAGTGTCCCTGAATGCTCCCCTTTTGTGTATGAAAAAGAACTCTGTGAACATACACCAGGAGTAGAAACAGGGGTCTCACCACATTGATCTGGGGATGCACTAAGTATATGACTTTAGGGAGAGGACAGATGGGTAAAACCAGGAGGAAGAAATAGATGCTGAGGCAGTAATGGGGAAAAGTGGAGGAGACACTGAACTCACTTTGCTTTAGAAATCTTAGCAACTGCTCCCTGGCTCCTTGGGAAGACGTTTGCACGTGAGTTTGAAGTTGAATGGACAGCATGGCTTTAACAAGCCAAATGACCAGAAAAGGTGAAAAGGACAGCCCCATGGTTGGCGGCATTTGGGGACAGATTGGAAAATGCCAGTTAGTAGAGCTCTTGGCCAGTGGAACCAGTTGGCAGTTGGGTAGTTTGAGAAGATGAACTTTCAAGTCCCTTTCAGCCTTGAGATCCTGTGTTTCAGTGATGAGATATTTGAGAACGGCAAAGAGGCAAATAGAGAAAACTGTGCCCCTATATACGCATATACCTTAGGTGCCCAGATGGAAACAGCGTTCTTCACAGTATTTAGGAAAACTGACAAAACAAAAATATTGTATAAATGCAGATTATAAATTATCCATGCTTGATTTCTCACATGTAAAATAAAAAGATCAGACAAAATTACTTCTAAGTCTTCCATTCTGATATATATTCTAAGAATACCTTTAGATGACAGAATTAGTACAGAATAATATTGCCATAAATCTATTTGTAAAAATTGGACATCATTTTAAAGAAGGCTACAATTCTGCTGTTCAAAACAAAGTGTTGAATTCAACTTGTTTTCTCTAAGCAGCCTACATAATTTACAGTTTAAGGAGAGAAAGAGCGTGATCTTATTTATGAACATGAGATTATTTATTTTATTTAGTGACATCTCCAGAAAAGGGATTTTACATCTTCAAATTCCTATGTTGTTATATTTAATAAACACCATATCATTTCATTGGGCATCAGGAAATAAAGTTTTTTTTAAAATCATTGTTTGCAGATAAGAAAAGAAACTGAAAAAACATTTGTACCAAAAGTAGTAATTTCCGCAGCTAAAGCCAAAGAACAAGAAACTAGAATTTCTGAAGAAATTACTACGAAACAAAAACAAGTAACTCAAGAAGCAGTAAGTCTGATTTTCTAAATATTTTGTAGTTTGTTGACAATATCACATTACAGCCAGCTGCAGGTAGCTTATAATCAAAACCCTTAAATGGAGAAGTCTTTTGTTGTATATTTTTTGTTATTGTTCCTCTATGTCTAGTATTGAAACTCAGGATGGAAATTATGTTCACATTGCACTATTTTCCACTCACTTGATCAGTTTTCAGGAGATTGTCTACAGAACAGTTTAGGGCACATCTATGAAGTTTCTAGAACATACGTAAATGGATGATAGATATCATGCCAGTCCAGTTACCCACCGGGACAGTTGGTTTCTTTGTGCATAGCCCAAGCCCTCAGTCACTTAGATTGTAAGGCACAAACTTTACATGCACACACACATGCACACACACACACACACATACACATACATCAGCCATAAACACCCCGAATAAATAGCAAGGGAAAGTGAGGAAATGCCAGACATCAGAGAAAGCAAATACTTCCTCAAAAAAAAAAATAATAATGCCTTCAATTCATAGTTGATAAACAGTGACCTAGGAGCATTTGCTGCTGTTGTGCCGTAGAGCTGTGTGAGAACAATCTCAGTGTCACTAAAATCCACATCTCTCCCGTATGTGAAATCAAGCCTTTAAGTGTCAGGAGAGAGGCATTTATCTTGAATTCTTCCATGTCGAAGAGGGCACCTGTGCTTATCCTCCTTGAACTCAAGCTCTTTGCTGATCTTAGAGCTACTTTCCTTAAAGGTCCAGTTGAGAACCTTGTACACTTAAAAGGCTGACCAGAGGCTGCTGACTGAATTTCCCTCTCCTTACTGTGAGTGAGACATTTTGAAAGCAGCAAGAACCCTACTTAGCATAATCAAAGGCATAGAAATCCCCATTGCCATTGCAATGCTGGTGACTGGCAAGTTCAGCTGGCCTATAGTTTTCCAGCCACTTGTCAGCAGCCACCCACCGGGTTCCCTAACACGTCAACATGTCTCAAGATGAGATATGTTGAGTTCTAGGACAATTTGCTAAGGCGCATATGGGCAGAAAAGAAGCCCATTCCTCAGGAAAGCAGTCTATGTATTAAGCACAAGTGTAGGCCCCTGAAATGGAAATCTGACATTTCATCGTTCACCAGTAAGCATTCTGTATTTTCCTGAATGTTTCAAGGATGTCTTGCCATTTCTTTTGTATCTTTTGAAACTCAAATCTTTATTTTAATCTAAACATCAGATAAGACAGGAAACTGAGATAACTGCTGCATCCATGGTGGTAGTTGCCACTGCAAAGTCCACAAAACTAGAAACAGTCCCGGGAGCTCAAGAAGAAACTACCATAAAACAAGATCAAATGCACCTAAGTCGTGAAAAGGTGATGACTTCCTGTCAATGTGAAAGTCACTCTTGCACCATTTCATTTGCAAATCACCTACATTTTCATCATGGATCTTAATCATCACTTCTTCACTTCCACCTCTTCTTATAATGCAAATAGAAAATTTCTTTTCCCACACAGCTACCTTTCACTGCCAATTCATTCCTAACTTTCAGACTATCTTTGGCTTGTTACTAATATAATATAATAATTCACTTTAATATCTTCCTATTGAAGCAAATGTCCGTAAACAAGTCAATTCATAATACAAAAAATTATGTATTTACAGTGCTGCTGAGATGTCTCAGAGATTGTAGTTTTAAAAAATGTGAAAAATACAAAATAGCACTCATTAGTCTTTTATTGCTAATCACATTTTTTTCTTTTAAACTGGACTTATTGTTTTGATATTTTTGCCAGTGAAACAGTATGGATGATCAAAGTAACTCAAATGATATATTTTAGTGTAATTAAAATTTCCTTGAATAGGAAGAAATTTTGCCTCCTTTCTTTTTGACTTACGTTTCTTTTATTAAAGATTTATGGAATTTAATGACTATTTTCTTACTTTCTTTTGTATGATCAGATAATGAAGGAAACTAGGAAAACAGTTGTACCTAAAGTCATAGTTGCCACACCCAAAGTCAAAGAACAAGATTTAGTATCAAGAAGTAGAGAAGGCATTACTACCAAAAGAGAACAAATGCAAATAACTCAGGAGAAGGTGAATACAGATATTTGAGCTGTGAAAATTCATCTTTAAACTAATTTCTAGTAAACAATTAACTACAATATGGTATGAATTATTAATCTGTATTTGCCTTTTAAAATCCCTAACTAAAAACAAAATGGTAAATATGCGACTGATTATCATTAATTTTATCTGCACATTTGATTTTCATCCATCTGTAACATTTATAATTCATTTTATTCACCATTATTCTTTGCATGAAGATTAGCATTTTTTAGCTTAATTTTAAAAAAGCAACACAGGGACTCATCTAGAGGTTTTTTAATAGCTAACATTTCTAAGTTTTGTGATTCTCATTCAGTATATGTAGACATTGCCAGGTGAAAGTTTATTTCTTTTGTGTATTTAACCCTGAATAACCATCTTGCATCCCCATGAGGAAGGGGGAAGGGTCATGCTATGTGTGTTTGAAGCCTTGTTCAACTTAAATCTTGATTTTACTGTAATAATCAGATGAGAAAGGAAGCTGAGAAAACTGCCTTGTCTACAATAGCAGTTGCTACTGCTAAAGCCAAAGAACAAGAAACAATACTGAGAACTAGAGAAACTATGGCTACTAGACAAGAACAAATCCAAGTTACCCATGGAAAGGTGACTATTGTTGTTCCAAGTGTGAAATCCCCTATTATAATACATTAATACCACATATCATGTGAAATCCCTTATTATAATACATTAATATCAAATCTCTGAACTTCTTATGTATGAGTCACTATTAACCAAATTTATTTTTTAGACAATTAAATAATTGGAAACTAAAAAAGATTTATTATTGTTAATATTACTACATATCCCTTTCTCCACTTATCTCCTCACCATTATTTTCAACATTTTATTAACATCTGGGAATCTTCCAGAAGTTGATTAAAATTGCATGCAGGCTAATTTTAAGAGGCCCATGTACATTTTTTAAAAACACGGAAGATGTATAAGTAAATGATGACTCTTACTCACTGTCAAGATGTGTGTTTTGAAGGGTCATAAATTCAGTATATTATGTTATGGGGTATGACTTATTTCAGTAAATTACCCATAATTTTCTTTGTATGAAACTTTATCTTTTTTCCCTCCTGTAAATATCAGAGGAGAAGATAAGTTGAAAAAATTATAATGCCTGCTGTAGCAGCTCCCACTAAAGCTAAACAAGATGCGTATTAAAATCTAGAGAAGGAAGTATCCAAACAGAACAATTACACATAAGCCATGAAAAGATTACCGTATCTATTTGTAGCTATGAAATATCCATGAATTAAACTGTTTCCCATGACTCTGTCATTTACTCCAAATGAGCCATTTACCTACTTGTATTCTTTATTGCTAATATACCACTTGAAAATTAGCAACTAAAGTTTTTCCATTTCATTAGCAGGATGGCCTAAATCCTATTTGTATTTCCCTCAGTGTCATTTTCTAACTCTACATCTTTTTTTTTCTAAGATATGATTTAAGATAAACTTTTTAAACCTTTACTCAAGTCTAACATTTAATGGCATATCAGCCTTTCAGAAGTCTCATAAATGACAGGAATTCCACTATGCAACATACTTCATGAGTGATTAACTTCTTATTTTTGTTTCCATTCAAATTTTGTCATGAATTGACTATCTTATTTTTGTTAAAAATTAGCTAAGGATGGAAGCTGAGAAAACGTTTATACCTAAAGTAGTAGTTACCACTACAAAATCTGCTGAACCAGCCACACCACCAATGACTAGAGAAGGATTCGCTATTAAACAAGAACAAATACATCTTTTTCGAGAAGAGATGAAAACTGATGCTATGGAGGTGAAAAGTATTGTTTCATCCCATTTCATCATCAACTCTCATAACTTTTCATCTGTCATGAATTGTGCTTCTAGTGTTCCATCTAATTGCTTAACTGATCAATAAAACAATAGAGATGGTTAGATTCAGTCCGTCCTCCAGTTGAACAGTGAGCATTTCTAGTAGTGAAAAGTCAGACCAAATAATACTCTTCTTTATGTCTCCTAAATTTATTCTCAGCATTTAACTGGTATGAATTGGAGTATTCTAGTCCAATTTGTCTTCCTGCTTCTCTAGGTTACAAACATATGAGAGATATCAAAATCCACTAAGAAATAAAAGCGGTTACCAGCGTACTCATTTGTAGTCCACCAATAAGTGTGTGTATATAAATTTGATATACAATAATTCAAGGAAAAAACAGACAGATGCTTCCTCACTTTAAAATATTCTACCATGATTAAGATTTTTCCATATGTTTAAAATCAAGAACAAAATTTAAATATTTCAGTTGTGTGATATTTAGTCAAATGACAGTTTCTTTGACAGTTTCTTTTATCATTGTTAAAATAAAATTAAGACTTAACCTGACTACTTCATATCAGACTGGCTAAAAGGTTCAAATGAGATATAGTGGAAATGTGATCACTCTACAATCAAAATAATATTTATTTATTTAGTGTTATCTGTCGAAGATGTTAACATTTTAAAATGTCCATACAATTAAAGTCAGCTCATTGCCAACATAGTTTTTAAAAAAGAAACAAATAAATGGACAAACTTAACTCACCTAACCCTCACATGTATTTTATGTTTTTTTTCTGAGATGATGCAATCTAAAGTGAAGATGGTATTTGCAGTCCTTCGAGGCAGATGAAATTGCTTGTGTCTTCCTAAAAGGAAGTCCTGGATAAAGCCCATGATCACTAAAGACCCAATTCCATCTCAGAAAAATCTCATTTATATCTTGAATGGTTCAGAGAATAATTTTTAAAGATATACAGGTAGCATAGTTGAAGAATGTTTCCGATGCATTCTAGATTCTATTCACAGGTATAGAAAACTGAATATTAATAAAATTTTCCAATCTTACTTTTAAAATGCACTTTTAAAATGTACTTTTAAAATGAACATGGCTATGTGATTTTTGCAGTATGCTGTTTCCAAGTATCACATAGAATCATAATATCTAAGCCACATCAGCTAGTTTGCCTTCTTTAAAAGAGAAACTCCTCTGCAAATTGTATTTCCATTTATGTTCATCAGACTCAGAAACGAGAAAATAATATTTGTTTCATTCTTCGCTTTAACTCTCCATAGTAATGAAAGTAAATTAAACTTCAATGTGAAAGGTTGTTCTCTTGAATCCAAACATGATAACACTTTCATTTTAATCACAATATTTTCATTTGCATGGGGTTCTCTCTGTCATCTGTGTGTTTTAAGAAAGGTATTTTCTGGTAGATTAAACAAATCTTACCCTTAGGGAATCATAAGTAAATTCATATGCTCACTCTGTGTTTGTGAGCTTTCATGTTATGTCCGATTTGCATGCAACCATATAACTCTGTAGTCACTGATTTTTCTGGATGGGATGATGACAGTATTTGAGTGCACTTATATCATCACTGTCACTACATTAACACCAGACTAAATGGTCAACAAGATAATAAAAATTAACAGTGAAAAGAACCAGCTCCAAAATTCTGATTTTCCAATTGCTGATTGATTGTCTGCCTGGAAAAATTCTAGAAAATTTCAAAATCTCCTTATGATTTTATGTTCATATTGTGATTGTCCTATGTTGTGTATATGTGATTTAATGTCTAGTATAATTAAGCAGGTGTACAGAGAGTATATCTAAATAGATGTCTGTACAATATAATAATCAATGAAATAGTCCCTAAAAGTGTTTCTGAGATACATTTCTAGACACGTCAACACTGCTGTATAATGTGGATGCCATCTGCCTGTCCTGATGCCTAGGAGATATTCCAGCCTGATCTCGATATTCCTATGTATTAATTCTGGAAACCTTGTCTCCAGGTGGATGTTGGAAAAAAGGCTGAAGCTGTAGCAACAGTTGTTGCTGCAGTAGACCAGGCCCGAGTCAGAGAGCCCAGAGAGCCTGGGCATCTTGAAGAATCCTATGCTCAGCAGACCACTTTGGAGTACGGATATAAGGAACGCATTTCCGCCGCAAAGGTAGCTGAGCCTCCCCAACGTCCAGCCTCAGAACCCCACGTTGTCCCTAAAGCAGTCAAGCCTAGAGTAATCCAGGCTCCTTCTGAGACTCATATCAAAACTACTGATCAAATGGGAATGCACATATCATCACAGGTGAGTCTATAACTGCTGATTTTTCACCTTGTTCACGGTAAAGCAAGCCTCACTGCTGTGGTCATCTGGTGATCAATGGTATCACTGAGTTTCATTTCAATGCAGATCAAGACAACTACAGATCTAACAATGGAAAGATTAGTCCATGTGGATAAACGCCCCCGCACAGCTAGCCCTCACTTTACTGTTTCAAAAATTTCTGTTCCTAAGACAGAACATGGATATGAGGTAAGAAGTTACAGAGCATGATACAGAAATGTTTAAAGGAAATAAGTATCTAACCTGTGAAATAGAGCATCTTTGGGGTAGGCCAATGGAGGCTTCTTTTTTGGTGATGTGTGTGTGTGTGTGTGTGTTTGCATTCACAGTGGGCCCAGACGCCCTAAAGGTTTGGTTTCTGAAACTCGCCCAGGGGAGTGAGCCTAGAGTCACAAGTGGTTATCTTATACCTCTGAGGAGACACAAATCCACACAGGCTTCTCTCTAGTTCACATTTCAGGGACAGCTCAAACTCAATTATTTTGATTACTATTGTTCTAATGATTTTGTGAAAGGTGGTGTGTTACACAGCATAGTTTTACTTATGCTGTGAGACATTTCAGAGTAACTTAACTGTGAATGTGTTTCAATAATAAAGACAGACATTGAGAAATCATATATTTATGTACTCAATACAGCAAGATGGAGAGGTGGTACTGTATGGTGGTTGGGTTGGATTGTGGAATCAAGTAGCTCTGGATTAGTGCCCTGTCTTCCCCCTTATAACCTCTGTCATCGGGAGAAAGTAAGCATACATGTAAAATGCAAGTAAAAAGGACATAAAAACCTTAAGTTGTCAGCATGTAATAAATCCTTGATATTAGTCACTATTGCTTTATACATATCCAAGAAATAGAACCCAAACCTTCTATGCCTTCAAAGAACCGTAAGTTACATATAACGCCTATATTTGATTTAGTCCCAAATTACAAAACAAATAACCATAGACCACAACAGAATAAAAGCAGTAAGGAAAACTTTAAAATATTTTTTCTGAATGTCTTCATGTTTACCTTTCACATAGATTTGTGGCTAAAACCAAAATGTACTATTGCAAAGTAGTTCTTAGGAATTTACCAACAATTTCAATAATTTCTTAATTTTGAATCTCCCATTGTGGTATTTTCAAAAGTGGCATTCATCGGAATGGTTAAGTGAAAATTCATGACTAAGCTTGAGAAGATCCTGCCTTTTTATGATAAAAGCTGTAAAATAAGGAGTTCTGATTACAACTCTTTAAAAAATATATTTTAAAATTTGTTGTACAAACTAACAGGCATGACAAGGAGCTTTATAATTGGCTTATCTCTAACTGACTTTTCATTAACTGTGTGATAATGAGAACATTAAAAAACAGACCTCATAGAAAATACGCTCAGACTCAGTCCAAGAGGGCTAGCCATCGGAGAATGGTTAAATGACTTTATTTTCTGACTCTGTTTCCATGTAGGCATCAATAGCCGGTAGTGCTATTGCCACATTACAAAAAGAGTTGTCAGCCACATCTTCTGCTCAGAAGATCACCAAATCGGTGAAGGCTCCTACTGTGAAGCCCAGTGAGACTAGAGTAAGGGCAGAGCCCACACCCTCGCCACAGTTCCCCTTCACTGACATGCCAGATACTTACAAGAGTGAAGCTGGCGTTGAGGTGAAAAAGGAAGTAGGGGTGAGCATCACTGGCACCACCGTCCGTGAAGAGCGCTTTGAAGTACTGCACGGACTCGAAGCCAAGGTTGGTCACTGGTTACCCGCTGTTACATGGTCCACTCCCATTGAGCAGGGCCAGGTGGTTGGCTAGTTTGTACTGGAAAGTAGCCAGCGGAGTCTTGCCTTTCTCCTTTACCATACTAAGACTTGATTTTTATGGAGCATAGTATGGGTCAGAGATCATTTTCTCAAATTATTTTTATTATTTTTTTATTTTTATAATTATATAATGTTGCATGAGCTAAGAGTTTATGAGATTTCCCTTAATTTCATGAGCATTTTATAATATAATTTGTAAAAATCTAGGTAACAGAAACAGCAAGAGTACCAGCACCTGTTGAAATTCCTGTCACTCCACCAACTTTGGTCTCGGTGAGTAAAGAAGTTGATTATGTTGGACCCTATTCATGTCTGCTCAAATCATTTTAATACATGTTTGCAAAGATATTTCTCAAATTAATACAAAAATGACATTAGTGAGCTTACAGATGCTCATTTTAAGACCATATTTGGTCTGGAAGACCATATTTGACCATATTTGGCAAGGAAAAGGAGAATTCTATGTGGTACATCATTCATGGATTCAAAAGATTTAAAGAGCTTCTAATATGCAGAAGGCATTATTGCAGGAGCTGTGGAGACATAAAGACCAATCCATCCCTCTTTGAAATATTTTCTTTGCCATCAGAGAAAATGTACGTAAACAAGCATAATAAAATATATAAGGTGACAAGCATCACAACAGAAGGAGAATCCATGGGAGGGATAGATTCATTCCAGTTGGTGACACCATGGCAAAGCTTTGTTGAATAGGTAGCATTTGCTATTGAGCCTTACAGCTCTTTACTAATATATTAGTATATTATATAAATATTAGTCTCTCTACTACTATTTCTGGAGTCCTGATTAAAAGGCCATTTTGTGGCATTTGAAATGCATAAGTTCAAACTCCACATTTGTTACAAAACAGAAATGATTAATGAATATGCACACATATCATTATTTATTTTCTCTCCTCTCTTCAGGGCTTAAAAAATGTGACTGTCATAGAAGGTGAATCTGTCACCTTGGAGTGCCACATCTCTGGATACCCATCCCCGACAGTGACATGGTACAGGGAAGACTACCAAATCGAAAGTTCCATTGACTTCCAGATAACCTTCCAGAGTGGAATTGCTCGTCTTATGATTCGCGAAGCGTTTGCAGAAGACAGTGGGCGATTTACTTGCAGTGCTGTAAATGAGGCTGGAACCGTCAGCACATCCTGCTATCTGGCTGTGCAGGGTTAGTGGCCACCCTCCCACAGTCCTAATGCACATGCCATCACTTTCATCTGACACTCTTTTCCACAATACGGTTTCTGTGCACCTCGAAATGATGTCCCTTTTTGGAACTTGGGGGGAGATTATATGGTCAATTTAACTGTCAGTGCTAAGCAGGGGTCACTAAACATCTCATCTCAACGAGAAACTTTTGTTTTCTTTTAGTGTCAGAAGAATTTGAAAAGGAAACCACAGCCGTGACTGAGAAAATTACTACAGAAGAGAAACGGTAAAACATTTTGCTAATTAGTAGCTGTTCTAGTACCATTTTGACTTTCAGCCCCATCAGTATTGGCAAATTGCAACCCAGAAGCTAATATGAGGGGAATTCTCTTTCCAGCTTTGTTGAGTCAAGAGATGTGGTTATGACTGATACTAGCATCACAGAGGAACAAGCAGGGCCTGGAGAACCTGCTGCGCCTTACTTTATTACAAAACCAGTGGTCCAGAAACTGGTGGAAGGTGGGAGCGTGGTGTTTGGATGCCAAGTTGGTGGCAACCCAAAGCCTCATGTATACTGGAAAAAATCTGGTGTTCCTCTAACCACTGGATACAGGTATTTTGATGGCTGAATATAGAGTTCTCTGTGACTTGTATAATACGTGCATGAAGCCTAGAGTAGAATTTACTTACCCCACCGACCCTGAGCACAGGCTCTTTCATTGTGGAGCCTTCTTAGTTTGTTTTGAGGTATTTTTACATTTTTTTGTGCAAAGTCTTCCTAAGAAATAAAGCTATGTGACAAAAGTGGATGGAAGATATATTTCTTTACATTATAGTTTAATTCATTGAGTTTGCAAAAGTAGAGAAAATATGGATTTTCACACACACACACACACACACACACACACACACTTCCAGAAAAGATTTGAGACAATTTTCAATAAAAACATGTAATAACTAAGTGACTAAAAGATAGAAGAATAGCCATGTAATGAAGAAGAAAGCTAGTTATGCACAAAAATCTATGCTAGAAATTTTTCTTCAATTCAATATAAAATTTAGCTCTGAATATTTTGCAATTTAAGATAAAAAGAGCAACCTGGTAATCTACAAATGTAGGTGCCGTACCTTAATAATAATAAATATAATGTACCAGAGAGTTAATACTGAAATATTTAAAGGAATTTATTGTTTTAATTATTCATTTGATCTCTGAATGAAATAATGAGAAAAATAATGAAGAAAGAGAAAATACCTGTTGTTTAAGTGACCTGATCATTTGCTAACATAAACACTGAAAACCACTTAATTTCATGACTGATTCTAGCAATAAATATTCTTTAAAATGAATATTTTAACTAATTTGGCCCTAATTACTTGTGTTCTTGCATTTTTCTCAATTTTCAGCAATCTTATAATCTATTGTGGAGCTTAGTCATATGTTTAGGGTCATTGAATTTTATACCACAGATCCACTCACAGATAAGTCCAATTATTTTACCCACAGAAGGGTTATTGATAACCGATTTTTAAATTTTGTACATTTACATAAAGATACAAAGTGAGTTACAACAAACAAACCGGTGAATGCAAGCTGGTGATTTCTATGACTTTTGCTGATGATGCTGGAGAATACACTATTGTTATTCGTAATAAGCATGGAGAAACTTCTGCATCTGCTTCCTTGCTTGAAGAAGGTACGTGCAACTCTAGTTTCTATGTGTATGATAAGAACTGAAATACAAGGAGATAGCAGTGCTGTCCGTTTGCTGAAAAACCTGTTGCCATTTACTTGTTCTGATACTTTGCCCCAGTGTCCTTGCCTCAGTTGTATGGAAAATGTTTTAGACCACATGGCCTCAAAAACTATACTGGCGTTAAACTTCTGAGGTTCTAGCAATAGTTTCTGTTTGGTGTATTTGTTTCTAGGCATATCATGCCTCTGAAAATGCAGAGATTCTAAATCCAGTTGCCTTCCAGGCCCAGGCAGGTAACAGTGAGCTCAATGAAAGCAGTGGCAAACTGGAGAGTAGGTGCCCTGCCTCAAAGAGACAGTAGCTGTGTTGTTGCCAAGCATGCACCAGACTGTTACCAGGCTCAGTGTTGCTAGAGCTCCTGATATTTTAAAGAAAACCTGGAAGTCAGGATTTTCAATGTTTATAACTTGAAAACAAATGCAATAGCTTTCCTGCTAGACTGTTCACATTTACAGTGAACTGGTTCACACTCTGTTTCATTTGACCTACACAGTATCCCTTAGAGGAAATTACAATATTACCTTCATTTAGCAGATAAAGCACTCGATATTCAGGAAGGTAAATGAATTGTTAAAAGCCACACAGAAAATTAGGAAGTCCTCCACGGTAGATCCCCCCAAAACTGACTGCTAACATAAAATTCTTTCTACAATTGTAGTGGCTGGTTTGATTTGTTAGTGTGTTTGGTTTCCAAATTCCATCTAGAAAATATTGAGCACTTCAATAGTAGATATTTGGAAAATTTGGCTTTTGGTTATCAACTTTCCCCAGTGTAGAGTTTACCTGAATGCATAGTGGTATGACTGTTTTCTAATAAGAACATTAAAAATTAACTTATGTTCTTAACTCTTAGCTGATTATGAGTCACTGATGAAGTCCCAGCAAGAAATGCTTTATCAGACACAAGTGACTGCATTTGTTCAAGAACCTAAAGTTGGAGAAACAGCACCTGGATTTGTATACTCTGAGTATGAAAAAGAGTATGAAAAAGAACAAGCCTTAATTAGGAAGAAAATGGCCAAAGATACTGTAGTGGTCAGAACTTATGTAGAAGATCAGGTGAGTATAAAAGTAATGACCAACCAAACCATTTCATAAATTATACTTTCCTTTTTTTGTTTGATATTTTCATTTTCAAGTGATGAGCTCAGGGTTAGACAGCTATTAGCAGGTCCAAGTTCACTGTTGCTAAGTTTCCTTAATCTTCATGGTATGTTGCATCTGTGAGTTTAGAAATAGAGATTACATATAGGCCATAAATGTGACTTTAGAAATAGGGTTTATAATATATTAAGGAAAAGACCAATATTAGTACAGCTGAGTTCATTCATGCCAAGATCTCTTCATCTGTGTGATAAGCTAATGTAACCTCTAACCCAAATCTAACTCCTGCTTTTGGAATACCTTTCTACCCAAGATGCCACAGCATTCGCTGGGAAAGATTACCATAATGCAGATTAAAACAAACAAACCAAAAAGTCTTCTAGATTCTTCTCCCAGCTAAAAACTTCAACAGTCTAGCTCAGATACATCCCCTTAAATAATTTATATCAGTAAGGATATGTATTTTTAACAGACCATAATCTTTTTGCATAGGAATTCCATATTTCTTCCTTTGAAGAGAGACTTATTAAAGAAATTGAATATAGAATAATAAAGACTACATTAGAAGAACTTCTTGAAGAAGATGGAGAAGAAAAGATGGCAGTTGACATTTCTGAATCTGAAGCTGTTGAATCAGGATTTGATTTAAGAATCAAGAATTATAGAATTCTTGAGGGGATGGGTGTCACTTTTCATTGCAAGATGTCTGGATATCCATTACCAAAGGTAAAATATAAACATTTATCATACCTCCTTGCCACAGTAAAGATACAAGTTGGTTAAAATATAACTATTTGATGTAAATTTTATTCATACATGCATGGTATTCTTTGCAGATTGCTTGGTACAAAGATGGCAAGCGCATCAAACATGGAGAAAGATACCAAATGGACTTTCTACAAGACGGCAGAGCTAGTCTGCGTATACCTGTTGTTCTTCCAGAAGATGAAGGAATCTACACTGCATTTGCCAGCAATATTAAAGGAAATGCAATTTGCTCAGGGAAATTGTATGTGGAGCCTGCTGCACCACTTGGAGCTCCGACTTACATCCCCACACTAGAGCCAGTGAGCAGAATCAGGTAAGACTTGTAATAATTTGGGTTATTTAGTATGTAAATTGTTTTCAAAACATCAAATAGTAGCAAATTGCTATTGTGTAAGAAGAAAATCAAGGGCTAAGATGGCACAGAAACTTACCATTGGCAACACCAACAATTGCCAGGAGTTTTTATTTCTTGCCCCTATGTAAGATGAGCAAAGAATTTTCATCAGTGTATCATACTATTTATTTTCCTAGTGCTATAGCTAATATCACAATAGCTCTTATTTGACACCTGATTTTTACATATGTAAACTTATACAACAGCCCAGCAATAAAAAGATGACTATTATTGGTTTGGAAATAGGAACACTGAGGCCCTGGGAATCTATGAAAATTGTCTTAATTCATCCAGCCTGTAAGCGGTGGTGCCAGCATTCAAACTCCAAGTCAGTCTGGCTGCAATGTGTAGATGGAGTCTTGTTTTGCTTTGTTTTGTTTCCAAATTCATTTCTATGTTTTCCTCCTCTGAGGTAAAGAACGTATATTTTTTATTTTTCCATAAATGTATTCATTGGTTTACTTATCCAACCAACATTTATTAGGATGTTTTAGTAGTTAAATAAAAAAAGTCTAGTGACTGATTAAATCCAAGTGGTAAGGAGAAGAGAGTATTGAGGATTATTCCAAGATTTTTGAGCCTGGGTACCTGGATGTACTGAATGACTACCAGCAAAAATTGAGAATATAGGAAAAACGTAGTTGTGGGGGCAACAATAATATATTCTATTTTAGATCTGAATGAGTTTGAGGTGCCTTCTAATACATGCAAGAAGTAAATTCTAAAATAACATGAATAATGAATAAGACAAAATGAAGTTTGCTTTGCTGAGTTTTCTTTATGCCTCATGAAAGTATTGTTTGTCTTTGTTTTGCAGATCTCTCTCTCCACGTTCAGTGAGCAGGTCTCCTATACGCATGTCTCCTGCACGGATGTCACCTGCAAGGATGTCTCCTGCACGGATGTCCCCTGCAAGAATGTCCCCTGGACGTAGACTGGAGGAGACAGATGAGTCACAACTTGAGAGACTATATAAACCAGTCTTTGTGTTAAAACCTGTTTCTTTCAAATGTTTAGAAGGGCAAACTGCCAGATTTGACTTAAAGGTTGTTGGTAGACCTATGCCAGAGACGTTCTGGTTTCATGATGGTAAGTATGATAAGTTTTTGCTCATGAATCATAAAAACACAAAAACAAGCTTATGTATGCGTCTAACAATTTTTAAAAACTATTTTAAAATCTACTTTCTTTTAAACATATTTTTACAGGCCAGCAAATTGTCAATGACTATACCCACAAAGTAGTCATTAAAGAAGATGGTACTCAATCACTAATTATTGTCCCTGCCACACCCAGTGATTCTGGGGAATGGACTGTGGTTGCCCAAAACAGGGCAGGCAGATCTTCAATTTCAGTGATTTTAACTGTGGAAGGTAAAATGAGATAAAATAAAAATAAATGAATTTTCTTATCACTTGGGTTATAAACAGGTATTTCAGCCTTACTCCCTCTAAATCATGACCTTTCTCTTTCAGCTGTGGAACATCAGGTAAAACCGATGTTTGTAGAAAAACTGAAAAATGTCAATATAAAGGAAGGTTCCCGACTTGAAATGAAAGTCAGAGCTACGGGTAACCCCAACCCTGACATTGTATGGTTGAAAAATAGTGACATCATTGTGCCTCATAAATATCCCAAAATCAGGTAAGTGTGGAAATAATAAAGCTAAGCTCATTATACAAATCCAATAACCAGAGAAGCTATACCACTATATTGATTATTCCCTCCCCCAACTTTTTATAGAATTGAAGGAACCAAGGGAGAAGCCGCCCTTAAAATCGATTCCACTGTCAGCCAAGATTCTGCCTGGTATACTGCGACTGCTATTAATAAAGCTGGCAGAGACACTACAAGATGCAAAGTAAATGTTGAAGTTGAGTTTGCAGAGCCTGAGCCAGAGAGAAAGTTAATCATCCCACGGGGGACATATAGAGCAAAGGAGATTGCAGCCCCAGAACTGGAGCCGCTCCATTTGCGATATGGTCAAGAGCAATGGGAAGAAGGTGATCTCTATGACAAAGAGAAACAACAGAAACCATTTTTCAAGAAAAAGCTCACTTCCTTAAGACTTAAGCGCTTTGGGCCTGCCCACTTTGAATGCAGGCTAACACCCATTGGTGACCCAACGATGGTGGTGGAGTGGCTCCATGATGGAAAGCCACTTGAAGCAGCCAACAGGCTCCGTATGATCAATGAATTTGGGTACTGCAGCCTTGATTATGGCGTTGCATATTCTAGAGACAGTGGTATCATTACTTGCAGAGCCACTAACAAATATGGAACAGATCACACATCTGCTACCCTTATTGTTAAAGATGAGAAAAGTCTTGTGGAAGAATCCCAATTGCCTGAGGGGAGGAAAGGCTTACAGAGAATTGAAGAATTAGAGAGAATGGCTCATGAAGGTGCACTTACAGGTGTAACAACAGATCAGAAAGAAAAGCAAAAGCCAGACATTGTCTTGTACCCAGAGCCAGTTAGAGTACTTGAAGGGGAGACCGCAAGGTTCCGCTGCAGGGTAACAGGCTACCCTCAGCCCAAAGTCAACTGGTACCTCAATGGACAGCTCATCCGCAAAAGCAAAAGGTTCAGAGTTCGCTATGATGGTATCCATTACCTGGACATCGTGGACTGCAAATCATATGACACAGGTGAAGTGAAGGTCACCGCGGAAAATCCTGAAGGTGTGATAGAGCATAAAGTGAAGCTTGAGATTCAACAGAGGGAAGATTTTAGGTCTGTCCTTAGGAGAGCTCCTGAACCAAGGCCTGAGTTTCACGTACATGAACCAGGAAAGCTTCAGTTTGAAGTACAAAAAGTGGATAGACCTGTTGACACCACTGAAACCAAAGAAGTTGTGAAGTTGAAAAGGGCTGAAAGAATTACCCATGAAAAAGTGCCCGAAGAGTCGGAAGAGCTGCGCAGTAAATTCAAGCGCAGAACAGAAGAGGGCTATTATGAAGCCATTACCGCTGTGGAGCTCAAGTCTCGAAAGAAGGATGAATCCTATGAGGAACTCCTCAGGAAGACAAAAGATGAACTTCTCCACTGGACCAAAGAGTTAACTGAAGAGGAGAAGAAAGCTCTTGCCGAAGAAGGCAAAATCACGATTCCAACTTTTAAACCTGACAAGATTGAACTAAGTCCTAGTATGGAGGCTCCAAAAATCTTCGAAAGAATCCAGAGCCAAACAGTGGGCCAAGGATCTGATGCACACTTCCGGGTCAGAGTTGTGGGGAAACCGGACCCCGAATGTGAATGGTACAAAAATGGTGTCAAAATTGAACGGTCTGACCGGATCTACTGGTACTGGCCAGAAGACAATGTTTGTGAACTGGTCATAAGAGATGTGACTGCTGAGGACTCTGCCAGCATCATGGTAAAAGCCATCAACATAGCTGGAGAAACCTCCAGTCATGCATTCTTACTTGTCCAAGGTAATTTGCATGTCTTTCCTTTGATGGACCTGTCTTTGTATTCAAGAATATCCATGAGTGTGTTTACTTTTATTTTCTTTCCCCATTCCTCAGGTTGCGAATTTAATTTAATATAATGTGCTCTCCCCTTTTTCCCCCACCTTTTTCTTGTAGCCAAGCAATTGATCACTTTCACACAGGAATTACAAGATGTTGTTGCTAAGGAAAAAGACACTATGGCAACCTTTGAATGTGAAACTTCAGAACCATTTGTCAAAGTTAAATGGTATAAAGATGGTATGGAGGTTCATGAAGGAGATAAATACAGGATGCACTCTGACAGAAAGGTTCACTTCCTCTCCATACTGACCATTGATACGTCTGATGCTGAAGATTACAGCTGTGTACTTGTGGAAGATGAAAATGTCAAAACGACTGCTAAACTTATTGTTGAAGGTATTCAACAACGAAGGATTTCATTGTTTACCTAAGCTCTAAAGTCACCCTTAGCATGTGGTAAAATTAGCTATGCAATTTTTCTTTCATAAAACAATTATTTGGAAATTGGCTATAAGTTTCATAGCCAGAATCATAAATTTATGTTCCTAATTAAGAATGTTAACAATTTGACCATTTGGATTTTTTTAAGTAGTGTTATCTTGATTTTTAGCTTTTATGTTTGTTATTGAAGCATAATTCTTTACTTTCAAAAATATTTAAAAATTAAAATAAAACGACTGCTTCTTATTGAAAATTTATCACTCAGCCCATCAGCAGGTAGATATTAAGAATATTCCTGAAAGTATGGGGGAGATAAGAGACATACAAGACATCATCTCTATCCTAAGTCTAGATGCATACCTCTCCAAAAAAATTGATTTCTCTTTCTGTTATACACTTCAGGTGCAGTTGTTGAGTTTGTGAAAGAACTTCAGGACATAGAAGTTCCAGAATCATATTCAGGAGAATTAGAGTGCATTGTATCCCCAGAAAATATAGAAGGAAAATGGTATCATAATGATGTGGAGCTTAAATCCAATGGCAAATATACAATTACATCTCGTCGTGGACGTCAGAACCTCACAGTCAAGGATGTAACCAAGGAGGACCAGGGAGAATACAGCTTTGTCATCGACGGGAAAAAGACAACCTGTAAATTAAAGATGAAACGTAAGTCCTCCCATTCCTGTCAGCCTGCAGTGAGCATCATTATGGTTTATTGATAGAAAATGATCATAACATTCTTTTTCTCCCCGTATTTCACAGCCCGCCCCATTGCTATCCTACAAGGACTTAGTGACCAAAAAGTCTGTGAGGGTGACATTGTTCAGCTTGAAGTTAAAGTCTCCTTGGAAAGTGTGGAAGGCGTCTGGATGAAAGACAGCCAAGAAGTGCAGCCCAGTGACAGGGTTCACATTGTGATAGACAAACAATCTCATATGCTTCTCATTGAAGACATGACTAAGGAAGATGCTGGAAATTACTCTTTCACCATTCCAGCCCTTGGCCTCTCCACCAGTGGGCGTGTCTCTGTCTATAGTGAGTCCTAATTATAAAATTTTATGTTTACACTATCAAGCAACATAAAGAACTTCAAGGAGCAGGCAATTTCAACAAAATTCATTCATCTTGTGTGTGTATGATTTTGCAGGTGTGGACGTGATAACACCTCTAAAAGATGTTAACGTGATTGAAGGCACGAAGGCTGTGCTCGAATGTAAAGTCTCAGTCCCTGATGTGACTTCTGTTAAGTGGTACTTAAATGATGAACAAATCAAGCCTGATGACCGTGTACATGCCATTGTGAAAGGTACTAAACAGCGACTAGTCATTAACCGAACTCATGCTTCAGACGAAGGACCTTACAAGCTGATGGTTGGCAGAGTTGAAACCAACTGTAATCTCTCTGTAGAAAGTAAGGATTATCCTACTTATCTAATAATTACTTTAAGCATTCTACTTTCCCAGTATAACAATAACCAAGAGATTATTTTATTTTTTCCCCAGAAATTAAAATTATCAGAGGTCTTCGTGACCTTACCTGTACAGAAACTCAAAATGTGGTGTTTGAGGTTGAGCTGTCCCACTCTGGAATTGATGTCTTGTGGAATTTTAAGGACAAAGAAATCGAGCCCAGTTCTAAATATAAAATTGAAGCACATGGAAAAATATATAAATTGACAGTTCTAAATATGATGAAAGATGATGAAGGAAAATACACATTTTATGCGGGAGAAAATATGACATCTGGAAAACTTACTGTGGCAGGTTGGTATATTTATTAACCTAAATTCTTACAAGGAGTGATTGCTATTTTAAGAAATTATTATTCATTTCCCCCAAAATTCCTTTCAGTTTCCCACTTCCATGTCTCTGCTTATGCTGTTCCCAAAGCCAATAGTACTTGCAACACCATTCCCACCAGCCTAAATTACAAATGTTCCTCTAGGCCTACCGCAAACATCACCTTCTTCATTAAACCTTCCTTAATCTCTCCATTTGTATATGATCTCTTCCTCCTCCAACCCCAGGATCACTTTATATTTGCCTCTTTCATAGTGTTTATTATGCATTTGTCTTATTCCCCATTTCCTCCTTCAATATCAGTGTATAAACTCCTGAAATCTGGAATTTTATTTGTATATTCCAATATATTGCAAATGACAGATAATCAGTTGATGTTTGCTGCATTGAGCTTTATTTAAACTTTCTTACTCTAAAGAATTATTTCCTTTTTTAGCCATTCTTGCTTCTTTAGCCTTTGTGCCTTTTATTTTCTTCCTACTTTTTAATGAACTCAGTAAATATTTTCAAAATACAGCTTAATGTAACTGTATCTCTTATGATATCATGTAGAAATAAGACCATCATTCAGTAGAATTTCTTAGCTTTACAATGAAGAATAAAAAATGTAAATCAATTGTCAGAAAAAACTAGAAGTCATCATTAATTTGTTTGGTTCATTACAGTTTAAATATTGAGGAGTTGAGATGTTACATTCAGATCGTGTTCTCCATTACATCTAGTATTGAAGCAAGTCATATGGTAATGATTTGTCTTATTTGGTATGAAAGTTTCATGGTTTATACTTACTTACGTTATGAGATTTCTTCAGAGATCGGACCATGAAAAGACTTGTAAAACAAAATTTCAGATTCAGCATTTTTATACATTTAATATAAATTATATGTTTTAAATGTGTGGAAACAGGAATAAACTATGAACCCCTCTGTGATTTCACCCAATGTTTTTAAAGTGCCTACCGTTGGTCAGACACTTGTAGAAACTCAGAACACAAAACTAAATAAGAAATGATTTTTTTCTTGAGAAATTCATAATTTAGAGAGGACAGATACATAAGCAACTAGCTTGTTAAAGCAGTAATTATTTCTGCTAGTGGATGATAAGAGTGGAGGCAATGGGGTGAAACTTCATAGAATGGGTGACATTTGCCAACACAGTGATTTTTAGTATATAGAAATCCTTAATGTAGTAGAAACATTGATGACTTGTACATTTTGTTTAGCAAATTTTTATGTAGTCAAAATATCAGATTCCCAGGAAATAATCATTAAAAGACCAAGTAAAATGCTTTTGAAGAAGAAGGAATTGGGTTAGAGACTATCCTGGTGGTATACTGTTCTAAGAATTTCCTGTTAATTCAACGGTTGTTTTTTCTTCATAAAACTTTTCTGATTCCAGTATTTCTCCTAATTATCAGTCATGCCTACTTAGAATAAGGGATTTCTTTGGTACCTTCTCAATATGGGTAAAAACAATCTTATAGACATTTCATGATTTCAAAATCATGTTCTTAAATTTGATATTTTATATTTACTTCTGCAAAGATTTTCCTATTGTGTGAATGTGTTTAAAGGACTCATACCGTACATCTCTTGTTCCAAAGGTGGGGCCATCTCCAAGCCACTCACAGATCAGACCGTAGCTGAATCCCAGGAAGCTGTGTTTGAATGTGAAGTTGCCAACCCAGATTCCAAAGGCGAATGGTTGAGGGATGGCAAACACCTACCACTGACTAACAACATCAGAAGTGAGTCTGATGGCCACAAAAGAAGACTTATCATTGCTGCCACCAAATTAGATGACATTGGAGAATATACCTACAAGGTGGCCACCTCCAAAACATCTGCCAAACTCAAAGTTGAAGGTGAGTAACATAGGATTTGTCCTTTTCAAATCATATTACAATCTTGATTGTTATCATTTTAAAAGACAAATGATATGGCCATTTTGGATACCATAAATTTTCATTTCATAAAGTCATTCTAGATCCTCTACACCTTTCTGAGACACATACCACAAGGTACAAAATTGCTTATCAAATGTGTTTATGCAAAAAAGCCATTTCTTAGGTTAAAGCTCTGTGAAACAGCTAAATCAGACACTGATTCTCCATTCATCTTTCACCCTTCTCCAATCAGTCTATTATGCTGCTAATACATAGCTATGCAAACTTCATACTACTCAAGCATAGAAAAATCATTTCACGATGTACATGTCCAGTTGGATCCCAGGTTCCCCTAAATAATCTCAGGTGTTTTTTAAAACAGAGGTGCCGCATAACTGTAAAATGTTTGGTAGCCATTCTTTTGCAGGGTGACTAAGCAATGATCTTGTTCAGGACTTCTTTTCCTTGATGATGTCATCTATATTTTCTAACCCAATCATAAATTTGTCTTTAGCTGTCAAAATTAAGAAGACTCTGAAGAACCTCACAGTGACAGAAACACAGGATGCTGTTTTCACTGTCGAGCTTACACACCCTAATGTCAAAGGTGTCCAGTGGATCAAAAATGGAGTTGTGCTGGAATCCAATGAAAAGTATGCTGTCTCTGTCAAAGGAACAGTTTATTCTCTGAGGATTAAAAACTGTGCCATCGTGGATGAGTCTGTTTATGGCTTCAGGCTTGGAAGGCTTGGAGCCAGTGCCAGACTGCACGTGGAGAGTAAGTTGAT
Organism: Pongo abelii; assembly: GCF_028885655.2. Taxonomy (NCBI): domain Eukaryota; kingdom Metazoa; phylum Chordata; class Mammalia; order Primates; family Hominidae; genus Pongo; species Pongo abelii. Next base: position 81,409,808 of record NC_071996.2, on the reverse strand, counting down.
TTAGAAACACTTTTCAAGCAGTCAGCCCATGGTTACCATTAAGTTAACCCTATCACTGAATTGCTCCAATTTTCCTCTTAGCTGTCAAGATCATTAAAAAGCCAAAGGATGTGACAGCCTTGGAAAATGCCACTGTTGCCTTTGAAGTTAGTGTTTCCCATGACACCGTTCCAGTAAAATGGTTCCATAAGAATGTGGAAATTAAGCCAAGTGACAAACACAGACTGGTCTCAGAAAGGAAGGTCCACAAGCTGATGCTGCAGAACATCTCCCCCTCAGATGCTGGGGAATACACAGCTGTGGTCGGGCAACTGGAATGCAAAGCAAAACTGTTTGTGGAGAGTAAGTATCAGGCAGCCCCTATGGCCCTTTCCTTAATGAACCCCATGTATCTATTTGTTTGGTTTCATCTATTTTTTAAACAAATTGTATTAACTGAAGTGCTCTTTGATTTTACCAAGCATTACATATTACAAAAACCATGAAAAATATCGAGGTGCCTGAGACCAAAACTGCCTCTTTTGAGTGCGAGGTGTCCCACTTCAATGTCCCTTCCATGTGGCTGAAGAATGGTGTGGAAATTGAGATGAGTGAAAAGTTCAAGATAGTTGTGCAGGGAAAACTCCACCAGCTGATCATCATGAACACCAGCACAGAGGACTCGGCAGAATACACATTTGTCTGTGGCAATGACCAAGTCAGCGCCACCCTGACAGTCACCCGTAAGTTAAAAAATATATATATATACCCATATATATATAATATGAAATATTCAGTAGATTCATTGATATTCTATATCCTACACTTTTCTTTGCGGACCACTCAAAAATCCTTGATTGGGTGGGCAGGGTGGCTCAAGCTTGTAATCCCAGCACTTTGGGAGGCCAAGGCAGGAGAATCACTTGAGATCAAGATTTTGAGACCAGGCTGGGAAATACAATGAGATCCTGCCTCTAGCAAAGACAAAAGGAAAAAAAAATTAGCTGGGCATGGTGGCACACACTTGTAGTCCCAGCTACTCAGGAGGCTGAGGTGGAAAGATCGCTTGGGCCCAGAAGGCCAAGGCTGCAGTGAGCCACGATCACGGCACTGCACTCCAGCCTGGGCGACAAAGTGAGAACTTGCCTCAAAAAATTAAAAAAAAAAATTGTTAATTGAAACATCTAGTATGTGGTTACACTGAGTAAAGCACTAGTATCTCCACCTGGATAAAATGTTCTAGTTAGAGTCGCATTGAAAGGCTACCTGGAAAGATGCCTCAGTGTCTATCACTTGATCTTTCTGTTCTTCTGTGAGTTGGCGCTGTCCTGTATAGTACATGGAAGGTATCAAAGCTTATATCTCTAAACTGTAATCTCCTCAATAGATGCACTAAAAACATTCCAAGTTTTTATTCTGCACCCGTTATAACCCACATCATATTTACAGAAAGTCTCCTTGGGTGTTTTTTCTTTTCTCCTTTGCAGCAATCATGATTACTTCTATGCTGAAAGACATCAACGCTGAAGAAAAAGACACTATTACTTTTGAGGTGACAGTGAACTATGAAGGCATCTCTTACAAATGGTTAAAGAATGGTGTGGAAATCAAATCAACTGACAAGTGCCAGATGAGAACCAGAAAGCTCACACACTCACTGAACATCAGGAATGTTCACTTTGGGGATGCTGCTGACTACACCTTTGTGGCTGGAAAAGCAACATCAACAGCCACACTTTATGTGGAAGGTATGGTTTCATACATATTAGATCCATAGAAAAAATGTCATACATGCTTTATAAAATTTCATGTATCAATTAATGCACGGATAAATAAAATGTGGGATAGCCATACAATGGGATATCATCCAGCAATAAAAAGGAAGCACTACGATATGCTACAACATGGATGAACCTTTAAAACTTTATGCTAAGTGAAAGAAGCCAGAGACCATACAAAGACCACATGTTGTATGATTCCATTTATATGAAATGTCCAAGATACACAAATCTATAGAGATGTAGATTGGTGGTTGCTTTGGTCTACAGGGGAGACAATAGAAAAGTCCTTGAGGTGATGGCTAAGGGTTACATGATTTCTTCTTGGGGAATGAGAATGTTCTAAAATTATGGTGACGGCTGCACAACGATGAATACATGGAAATTCATTGAATTGTATACTTTAAATTGGTGGATTGTATCATATGTGAATTATATCTCAATAAACCTGTTAAAAATGTTAATTTTTCTGCATGCTATTTTCCAGCTCGTCATATAGAATTTAGGAAACACATTAAGGACATTAAGGTACTGGAGAAGAAGCGAGCCATGTTTGAATGTGAAGTTTCTGAACCTGACATCACTGTACAGTGGATGAAAGATGACCAGGAACTGCAGATCACAGACAGGTCAGTTGTTTTGTCTTGCTACATTCCAGTAATTCCCAGTTTCCTCTGAATCACCATACGGTAAACTCGAATTTCCATTTCATCCATAGAATAAAGATTCAGAAGGAGAAATATGTCCACCGCCTTCTGATCCCATCCACCCGGATGTCTGATGCTGGGAAGTACACAGTGGTGGCAGGAGGCAACGTGTCAACTGCAAAACTCTTTGTAGAAGGCAGAGATGTTCGCATCCGAAGTATTAAAAAGGAGGTTCAGGTATTGTCTACATACTAAATGTTTTGAAAAATCATCAGTAGTCCATAATCTATCATTTTATATTTTAATGTTTCCCTTTTACATTTTCTAACCACCATCCTTTAAAGAATTAAATCAGCTCATTCTTACTTGGCTTAGACTCTCTTATGCTGACCTCAATTTAGTCACAGTTTCCACTCAGGGAATAAGGGTGTCCCTAGCAGCTGTCTAAATATGTTAATTAAAGCAGCTGTAGAAATTTCACTGTCTAATAAATGGCTGCTTGCCAAGCAGCACCAACCAGAAAAGAATTAAAATGTAAATCGTGAGGTTCACACATCAATTAGAATTAAGGAAATTTAGAACAAGGTGACATTTTCTCAGAAGGTTTCTATCTATGGAGAGGCAAGTGTCAAGGGACTTAGTGGCTAGAAATACTTTCTGTGTTGTCTAAGAGAAAGCCCTGTCCAAGCCGTGCTGGGTTCCTGGCAAGGATGCTGGGCACTTTTGCTGTCGGCTGCATTTACAGAGCTTGTCCTCATAAGTGTCCACCATCCCAAATGATATAATGGAGGAAACATGTCTAGAGAAATACCAGTTGAGTTCAGCTTTATCATATTGCTCATCCAAAGAAAACCAGGCTTTACAGACTGTGGGCTATAATGAAAAAGGCTTCAATGAGGACTCAGATAACCTGGAGATGTCTTCCATCATTTATTTGCCAATTCTGAACCTCAGTGTTCTCACTCTTAAAATGAGGATAATAATTCCTACCTAGCCCACAAAGTTATTATTCATATAAAATGAAATCAAATTAAGTAATAACTTTTTAGATAATAAAAAGCCCCCAAATGTAAAGCATCATTATATCCCTTATTAGTAAATAAGAAGCAAACATTTAAGGATGAAATAATTGTCTCTTTGGGGCAGCACCTTTCCTCCATGCAGGTGTGAACACAATTCTCTACAAGAGAAGTTTATGTACCATTTGTCCAATACTAGGCAGGAAAAATTAGAGAGTGCTATAATCAGCCAACTTATTACATTATAATATATTGGTTTCACATGCCATTCATTGACCAGTTTTAGAAATTGATTAACTGGGAGGAAACCAGAGCTTCAAGTTTTTTGTTTATTTTTTTTTATGTTGTTCCATCAACAGGTCATTGAGAAACAGCGTGCTGTTGTGGAGTTTGAGGTCAATGAAGATGATGTTGATGCCCACTGGTATAAAGACGGCATTGAAATCAATTTCCAAGTTCAAGAACGACACAAATATGTGGTGGAGAGAAGAATCCACCGAATGTTTATCTCTGAGACCAGACAGAGCGACGCAGGAGAATACACCTTTGTGGCAGGAAGGAACAGGAGTTCTGTCACTCTCTATGTCAATGGTATGTACAGACAGATTTCAGCATATTTTGTGGATCCATCAGAAATAATCCTCCTGTTTAAGTCACTAAATTCTTGTAACTCGAAGGAAATTTCTAAAGAACCTATAGTATTCATGTGGTTGCAGCTACATTTTTTTTCACATTATATCTATGGAAAAGGGAGGGCAGCTGTTAAAAGACCTATTGAGAAGTTATTTTCAGAAAGCAACTGATGGCCAGATCCTCATCTGGTTGCTCAAAACTATTGAATACCCATTGGGTGTCCATTTTCATATACCCCAGATGAGCTTCTAGATTTGCTGTTAAACTATTTTAGTTCTCTGCCCTCTGCCTGAACTGCTCAAGTCCTAGCAGCACTACCAAGTGAAAGGGGTGTTTCCAGCCTCTGGTATGGAGTGCCTGGGAGAACTCAAAAGTCCTCTTTGAGACCCTGGAAGGCCTAGAGAGCCTCAGACAATGTGGAACTAGATCCTCTCTACCCCAAGCTCTAAGAACAGGGGCTCTTACTTTGGAGGGGGAATTCCACATGCTACCAAGCACTCCTGAGGAGCCTTTGAGCAGTCCTCAGGGAAGTGCTGTTAAACCTCTGCTCTCTTCATTAGAAATCTTAAGGCTGAATATCAAGCTGACCTTGTTTTGAGTCTAACCTAGATGCAAGAGAAAAATGGAACCTCCCTTCCTATCCTCATCCTAGGCCATATCTCTTTGAATAAAATACTCCTGAGGCAGATGCAGGAACTCCAGGGGCAATCTCAATATTCACAAAGATGAACCATATTGCCAACATTCCCTAGGCCCCTAGAAGACCAAATGGTCATGGCATCCAGTTCTTATTATCTGTGTATTAGTAGTGGAGAAACTGAGGCACAGAAAAGTAAAGATCTTTTCTATGATAGTGTCAGAAACCAGCCTCACAGAAGTAATTTCTTCTAATTTCTGGGTTCCATGAACTAACCAGGTCCCCTCACTCATCACAGCACTGAGAATATGCTTTAGTTAGCAAAACAGGAAAGCTGAATTTGTTAAGTCTATCTAATGGCATTTAACTAGATCTGAAATAGTATTAATTCAGTCATTCATTCAATACTTACTGATTGCATTTTACTGGCATTGGTACATAACAAAATGACCATGACATAAACACAAATACTTGCAAAACAAACAAACTGGAATGATATGAACCTCCTCACCACATGATTTGTCCAAACGACTTTTGAAAATAGGTAGCACATGGAAGTTATTGTATAATCCATTCAGGTGTCCATCGCTAAGCCCCCACCACAAACAGAAACTGGGATAATCAGGTTAACTCGGCACTCTCAGCATGCCCCCAAAATATCAAAAATATCTTTCTGAAGCTATTCCCTCTGCATGTGGACAAATTCCAAGTGCTTTCTTCAGTCTTAGCACAAAGAATGTTCTAATATTCCGAGGCAAGTAAAAATACCACAATTCCAAAATTTTGTCTCTGGATGTATAACTAGCCAGCAACAAATTAATGTAGAGTTTTGCATGCTCTCTTGTGTTTTTACACTTTTTTATGGGCTATTTGTCAACATTTACTCCTAGCTCCTGAACCGCCCCAAGTTCTGCAGGAGCTCCAGCCTGTCACTGTGCAGTCTGGCAAGCCTGCCCGCTTCTGTGCCGTGATATCCGGAAGACCACAGCCCAAAATTTCCTGGTACAAGGAAGAGCAGCTGCTTTCCACTGGCTTCAAGTGCAAATTTCTTCATGATGGGCAAGAGTACACGCTTTTGCTAATTGAAGCCTTCCCAGAGGATGCGGCAGTCTATACCTGTGAAGCCAAGAATGACTATGGTGTTGCCACAACATCAGCTTCACTCTCAGTGGAAGGTAGGAATGCCTTGCTACTTCCAGCTGAAAATAAAACCTAAGAAGCAGGCTTTTGTCCTTTCCCAGTGCATTTAAAAATACAATTTGGAGCTCATAAAAGTAGATTGCTACCCAACTTTGAAAGCACTCTGCTGTGAAATAAATTAAGATAAACCTACATGCTCCCTTCTGTGAGGTCTCTATGGTGACTTAATCATGACAAATCTTGTGGTTTCTTTCTTTAGTTCCAGAAGTTGTGTCTCCTGATCAGGAAATGCCTGTTTATCCACCTGCCATCATCACCCCGCTTCAGGACACTGTCACTTCTGAAGGGCAGCCAGCCCGTTTTCAATGCCGGGTTTCTGGAACAGGTAGGTTTAAGAACAAAAGGTATCATTGCTAATACTTACAAATAATTATATGGGAAAAACATTCTGTCACCTTCTCCTCCATCACAAACATCTCTCATGCATAATTTGAAGCTTAACGGAAATCTAGCAGAAAACTTATTTCAGTTATTAAATTAAGAATTAGATAAGTGTTTTTCACTATTTTGTGCCCTTAATAATGGTTGTTTGTGTTATGTTATGTGTTCTTTATCACTATAAAAAAATTAGATTAGTGTTTTTCACTAATATTAAAAAAGGTCATGTTCCCCTTATGATTGTAGCTGCACTTTAATTTCTTAATTGATAAAATACAATGCCAAAACTAAAATTATTAGATTATAATAGCATCTACATATATTTCAAAAGAATAATACATTTACATAAGACATTATTCAGTCTATGGACAATGCTTGTGTGAAAGGTATCCTTTGGAAGACAATATCCTATAGTGGTCAAAAGTCGGGGCTTTATGGTCAAAGATGCTGAATTTGAATCTTGCCTTCAATATGTGACCTTAGGCAAATATATCATTTCTCTGGTTCTCTTTCTCTCATGAATACATTGAGTATACGATTGCATTCAATCCTAGAAAATATATTTTATGAGGCTAGGAATTCCGTTTTAGTGCCTAGTATTTGGCATCTGAAAAATAGTACCTGCTAGAAGGTAAGTTCTATGAAAACAAGAGTGGATCGTTGCCCCAGAATATCACCTGATACATAGTAGATACTCCATAAGTAATTGTTGACTGAACTAATTAATGATGGATAAATGACTGTTACCAAACACTTAAGATTATTATCAAGATTAAGTTAGGTAACTCAAGTCAGCACATAGCACAGTGCTCATCATATAGTAATCAATCAGAGTTAGCTGCTACCATTTTTAATTGGGGCATGCTTCTCAAGTACCACCAGCCAATTTCCTCATCCCAGGAATCTGATCTTGGTAGAATGAGACAATATATGTGGAACCACTTCAAGTCATAATTGATTGTCTATAATCACAATTATTTGAGAGTTTCCCAGCCAAAGGGAAACTCTCAAAGCTTGGGCATCTCCCAGCCCTCTTATTAGGCTGATGCAAAAGTAATTGCAAAGTTGTTTATTATGCTTCTCCCATTAGTTTATAATCCAATCTCTACCTTGTCAAGATTTATTTTTCTAAACAGGTTAGTACTTCAGTTTGTCTTCTGACCTGATTATTTCCTCCTCAGGAATGGAGATGGTGATCTAGAAATCTAATAGACCTATTTGATTTTATGAGCATAATTAAAAGATATAATGTATGTAAAGTACCTATAGGCATGGCTGCCAAGTAACTGGGGCTCAATACATTCATTTTATTATAGCCATAGAGAGGAATTACATAAACGTCAATGTTTAGTAATGGGTGGCCAGTATGGACAAATACCATAGACTGTATACTTGAGGGATAGTGTTCAAGAAATACTAAATATTAATAAATGTGGACTGATTTGATAATATCCTACTAACACAATAATAAAAATATATTTTAAAAGCAAATTCACTAAAGCTACGCTAAATAATTTATCCATTTATTTAATTTTTAGAGGAATTTTTAAATATAAACATATATATACATCATTCAAAGTAGTAATATTTGTCTTAACTATATTGGTATAGTGCTTTTAAGTCTATAACATATTAAAATATGGTAGTATTGCCTTTAAAGTGTTGTAGAAATACACCTGAAGCACTCTACAAGACACCAATTGGGGTAGAAAGAGAAAAATTTCACTATCTTTTCTGCATAACCACTATCTTTAAAAAAGTTTGAATAGGCTTTGTAAACTGAGAAGATCATTAACTTCCTATGTGTGGTAATATCTGTACACATATAGTGGTTTTAGCATCCTCTTATAAATTTGTTTTCTATATGAAAGAAATTCATTAAATAGAATGACCTTTCAAAAACTTGCCAAATCACATAGTTTCATACCACTGGGACTAAAAATATTTACACAACTTCCTCTGGCCAGATATTGCCTTAAGTAAGTGTAGCCCTGCTTTCCACAAATTGGAAAGAAATTGGGAGTCTTCAGAAGCCCCCATGTCCTTGGGGGTTGCGGTACTTTCTGAAGCATGAAAGGTGGCCCTGAGCAACCAGGTGCTGTTTCTAACAGCGAAAATGTTACCTATTGAAGGTCTCCAGTGCCACCTACTGGTAGAGGAGTAATTTGGAAAAGCAGAATCTTAAAACGTAAAAAAGCTATTTTTTTGCTGTTTATTCTACAGACGATGAGTCAGTGTCATTTGGAGGGTTACAGAGTGACAGCTAGCAAAACAGAAATGATGAATAATTAGTCTAGCAATGATATTGTCTGTTATTCATTTAAGCATCTGTGCAATTTTAATTCTGCCATTTATTGTTTCCCTGCTATTGAGATATTACCTACCCTAGGTGCTGGGGTGCAGATCTTGCTCTTGCCTTTAAGGAGCTTGACATGTAGGTGAGGAGATGCATGCACACAACTATATCCCAAGGTTGTGAGTGCTATTAACAGACCCACATACTCATCATTCTCTGTCTGGGAGAGAGCTAGAGAAAGATGTGTGAACTGAGCATTGAAAAATATGTAGGATCATTGAACAAAGTGGCATCCTATGATGAGAAAACAACATCTCCAAGTCATCAAAACTTGCAATAATGCTTCATGTGCTAGAAGCAAGTGGTTTAAGTACAGTTGGAAAGTGATATCATGAGTGGGTAAGAAGGCTGGATAATACGGCAAAGCCCTTGCTAAAGTTTTTGGTATTCTATGCTGAAGATTTTGGAATTGATCTTGTTTACATTTAGGAGACACTGAAGGATTTTTAAGCCCCTGGGTACCATGATCAGGCTTGCTTTTTATAAACGATACTGTGATAGGGAAAGAAGGAATGGACAGATGTGGGAGGCGAGACTGGCAGTCAGGAACTCGAGAGAGGTTATCACAATACGCCTGGAGAGCGTGGATGAGGCCCTCAGCCAGGGGAGTCAGGACAGAGAAGTGGGATATTGCAGAAGTAGTAATATGGGAGAAGAATGGCCTCAAAGAAGCCGCGAGAGGCTAATGAGTAACGCAGATCATGGCATCATAGCCACAAGCACCAAGTCCACTACCAAGAAAAGTTTTACCTGTTAACTCACTTATTGTGTACAGTTCATGTCCAGTGGCAGTTCATGTGTATCCTGGTGCCTCATTAAGTTCACCAAAGGAAGAAGCTGTCAGCAGAAATAAGCAGAGAACCTTGTAAGAGAATGTACCATTGATGATCTCTCACACACACACACACACACACACACACACCCCTTCACACAAACTAAATAGGGGTGGTGTTTCATGTTATATCACATGGCACTGTCTTTTGGTGTGTTATTGAAGACAACGTTGCTTCCATCTGTGATGTTAGATATTCTTGCTATAATGACTGACTTGTGCCAGTGGCTTATAAAGCCCTTCCATGTGTGTTATATCATTTAATTCTCACAGCAATTGTATGCAATGAATAGCCCATAAATTATTATGCATGCCATTTTACAAATGAAAAGACTAATCCAGAAAGCTTAAATGACATTTCCAAGGCCACACAGCTGATAAGTTGTAGTGTCAAGATTTCATTTTCTTTATATATATATTTTTTGATGGAGTCTTGCTCTGTCACCAGGCTGGAGATCTCGGCTCACTGCAACCTCCCCGTCCCAGGTTCAAGCTATTCTCCTGCCTGAGCCTCCTGAGTAGCTGGGATTATAGGTGTGTGCCACCACACCTGGCTAATTTTTGTATTTTCAGTAGAGACGAAGTTTCACCATGTTGATCAGGCTGGTCTCAAACTCCTGACCTCGTGATCTGCCCACCTCAGCCTCCCAAAGTGCTGGGATTACAGGTGTGAAGCACCACGCCTGGCCAGGATTTCATCTTCTACTTTACCTTACTATCTAAGGAACTGAACAGATTTGGTACTCTAAGAGGAGAACCTGCCATTTATACACAACTACCATCATGGGCAGGAGAGTAACTTTTATAGACAAGTATTGGCATTAAAATGCAGACAAATGCTAGATGATTAGACTATTAGAAGATCATCTTGGATGGTATTGAGACCAAGAAGTGGTATAGTGACTGTGCTACAAAAACAAGATGGCTTTGATTTTGGCTATTCAAACAATTAACTAAAATTAAAGTGCATATCACCTACAATTATTACAACACAATAACCTGCTACTTTACTGTAATTTGGGTTTTTACTTTCTATTATTTTAAGATGGTTCAAATCCTTATATAGAAATAGCTAGCTTTATTATAATGTCTTATAACTGCCACTCTGAAAACAGTCAAATGTATCTAAGATGCTCAAATATCATATATCACCCTCTTTATTTAAAAAATTATTTTCTGTACAATTATTTGTGCCATATATACTGTGTACTGAAACCTTTTGCTCATTAGTAACAAAGATAGAGATTTTTGTTCTACAGCCTTCAAAGGTATCTATTTTAGACTTTTCATATCTTGATCTTCTCAGCTCTCTTTTTGATTGATTTTTCTGCAAACCAAAAATGGAGATTTTTCTCATTTCCTGTCCCAGAAGGCAGCTACAAGCCCAGATCAAACCTTTCCTGATAACTCTTCTTAGGACTGTCTTTTTCTCAAAGTCACTGAATATGTCAAAATCTTGTTGCTGCTTCCACTGCATGACATGCAAATGTCTAAAGAGAATGTAACTAAAGTTCTATCATTTTAAACATTACAACCAGTTCAACCATAGGACAAGCTATATTTTTCTATCATTACATTTCCTTCTTGAAGATGAAAGGAAATCATTTAACAATAGTAGATATGGCATGCCCAGAGAAAAGTATCATGTTATTAAGTCAAATATGAAATGTAGGCACTAGTATTATTAACATTGTGTTTGCAGGTAAATTGTAAAAATCCACTCATTTTTGTGGTTGAAGTATCTCTTTTCTTTTGTGTCGCAGATCTAAAAGTGTCTTGGTACAGCAAAGACAAGAAAATCAAGCCATCTCGGTTCTTTAGAATGACTCAATTTGAAGACACTTATCAACTGGAAATTGCTGAAGCTTATCCAGAAGATGAAGGAACTTACACGTTTGTTGCTAGTAATGCTGTAGGCCAAGTGTCAAGCACAGCCAACCTGAGTCTGGAAGGTAAAGTAAAACAACTTTCAGAACCCCATTTAAATATAGATCAAATCTTAACAATGTCTGTAACAATTACTCAAGAGTTCATGTAAATCATCGTTGTTCCTACCATTCTCTTCTAATTCAACTAATTATTTCCATGTTATATGCCATGTTCTCGCTTCTCCTTTACCATTTTTCATTGTGAATCATAGACCATCATGTTTCATTTGGCCCTGCTTTTTCTCTGTAACAATTTGTAATGTATTGCTGCGTCACCAGCTGTCATGCTTCCTGATCAGTGTGAATCAGAAGGGGGTGAAATATGCTGCAGAAATAGACAGATTTGTTTTCTCAATTGGCTAAGATAAAAATTAAATTTTAAAAACATCTAAGAGTGTTATCATCCTCCTATCATGCTGACACAATTTTGATTTCACAAAAGCTAGACCGTTTCAGGTCTGTACACCAGCGAGCTATATTCATCCTCCTTTCAAGAATGTCTTAGTGTTAAGGAGTCCAGTCCTAAAGTGGTTTAACATTTCTGTTGGTTGGGGCTCTTAAATTGTAATCAGAAACACTTCCTCAGTAACACGGGGAATTTGATTCAAACAAGGATAGTATTTTAATATAGTGGGACTATTTTTCCTGAGCAAATATAGTCTATGTAGTATTAAGTACATACAAATACATAAGGATTTAGAGAAACTTCTATTTTTTTTCTTAACCTTACTCATTAACTGTAACTAGATGTTTTTTAAATAATGAATTTAAAGTGGTTTAAAATTAAAAAGTTGACTTTACAACCAGAGGAAGAAAGAAAAGAATATCTGAAACCCTGTTGGGTACTCCACTATTGCCTTCATGAACAATGTAGTGAAGTTCCTTAGCCCATTCATGTCTCAGCTTGCTTCTCTGGGAAATGGAAGTGAACTTGTGTGACTTCGAGTCAATAGTGACATACAAGGACAAGGCATTAGGATTGGACTGAATTCTAGTCCATTATTGAAATTTGTGACAAATCTGTAGACAACTCCAAATGAGTTCTGGTTTCAATGCAAGGTAAGACATTAAAAATTGGTATGCTTCTTTTCAGGATTTAGCAAATTTGAAGAAAATACATCAAACTCCCAATGGCATGTCTCTTTATCAGTTTCATTTAAGAAGAAGCCCCTTGGCCAAAAGCCCAGCTTCATCCAGCCTCTGTCAAGCCTCAGGGTGCACAACGGGGAGACAGTCAGATTTCATGCGAGGGTTTCTGGCATTCCCAAGCCAGAAATCCAATGGTTTCATAACCAGCAGCTAATTCTACCAACAAAAGATGTAGTTTTCCATTTTGAGGAGTCCACAGGCATGGCTTTAATGCTTATAGTTGATGCTTACTCAGAGCATGCTGGGCAGTACTCTTGCAAAGCAGCCAATAGTGCTGGGGAAGCCACTTGTGCAGCTACACTCACAGTGACTCCAAAAGGTAAAGCCCATCTTGCTTCAAGGACTTTGATTTGCTGTATACCTCTCAGTCCCACTGTTACTAATGAGAGTCTCTGCTGTTTGTTTTATTGCATACTGTGGTCAGTCCATAACTTACTAATAAAATAACATGCAATAACTCCCCCTAGGTCCTCAATTATGGGTTAACCTACATACTTTAAATTTCACTGAAGTATGTGTTCTATGCACTAGAGAACCAGTAATTATTTTATCAGGCACCACCTTTGCTTGGCTTCTTTACTCTTCTAAGCAATATTGTATCATTGCATCATTAAATGATCTATTTGCTGATTATTACTTATAAAGCATACAGTGGACAGAGAGCAAATGCTAACCCAAATACAGTCAGCTAGAATGAGAGAGAGAAAGACAGACTGGGTCACTTTGGATAGCTGAAATGACAACAGAAAGAAGGAACCAGATACTGCATGGCATCTGCATGAGTCTTCATCAACCACTCAGCACTGAATCACTGGGAATGAATTTTCTTTTGTGTGATCCTGACATCTAGATCATATTGCATCTGGCATGCTGCTTCCAAGTGACAATCACGTCTTTCATCTTCATCTTCCATGCCATTTTGTGTTACTAACATGGGCAAGTGACAAAGCTTAGATCTTAATATTCTTTTCTTTTTCTTGTCACTTGATTATACAGTGCAAGCCCTAGATAGGCAAAGTTCTGGGAAAGATGTAAGAGAGTCCACCAAGTCCCAGACAGTGGCAGATTCCTCTTTCACAAAGGAGGAGAGCAAAATATCTCAAAAGGAAATTAAGTCATTTCAAGGATCATCATATGAATATGAAGTGCAGGTTTTTGAAAGTGTATCTCAAAGTTCCATCCACACAGCTGCATCCGTTCAAGATATACAGTTGCTCCATACTGCATCCCTTTCACAAATTGCAGAAAGCACTGAGCTACCTAAGGAATGTGCTGAAGAGTCCGTGGGTGAGGCGCCCAAGATTCTCCTGCATCTTCAGGACATCACTGTAAAGTGCGGTGACACAGCTCAATTCCTCTGTGTTTTAAAAGATGATTCTTTCATTGATGTAACCTGGACTCATGAAGGTGCAAAGATAGAGGAATCCGAGAGACTGAAACAATCACAAAATGGAAATATTCAGTTTCTTACCATATGTAATGTTCAGCTAGTAGACCAAGGACTGTACAGCTGCATTGTACACAATGACTGTGGAGAGAGGATAACGTCAGCAGTACTAAGTGTAGAAGGTGGTTAATTGATTTTTAGCTATGACTTGCTTCATTTCATCCTCATCGCTTTATGCAGCTTTTCTGCCATGCAAATTCAATTGACGAATATATTAATTAGAATATCTCTAAACTAGCACCCTATTCATAAATGACTTCTGAAAGTCAGCCAAGTCATTGCCATGATTATCCTGAAAATTTAACTTACCAGTCTAGATTCAGAAAGTTTAATTTTTAAACGTAGGTTCGGGAAGCAAAGGTTTATTTCCTATGTGCTGCATTTTCTAATATTTACCAACACACCACCAAGAAAGTGTAGCAAAGTTAAAATGTTGTAGTCTGAGAAGTACTTATTGGGTACTTATTATTGCGCCAGATACTGTGGTAAATTTCAGTTTAACTGTTTTAATAGCAAGAGGTTCAACAATTCTTATCTCCTCTTTATTTTCACATCTGGAGGTTCCAGTTGTTTACAAAGGGGCCATGAAAATAGAAAATTGGGACCAAGTACAGTGGCTCATGCCTGTAATCCCAGCACTTTGGGAGGCCAAGGCAGCCAGATCACTTGAGGTCAGGAGTTCAAGACCAGCCTGGTTAATATGGTGAAACCCCATCTCTACTAAAAATACAAAAATTAGCCAGGCATGTTGGATGTTGGTGCATGCCTGTAATCCCAACTACTCAGGAGGCTGAGGCCAGGAGAATCACTTGAACCCAGGAGGCAGAGGTTGCAGTGAGCCGAAATAGGGTCACTGCACTCCAGCCTGGGCAACAGAGCTAGACTCCATCTCCAAAAAAGAAAAATAGAAAATTGGGCGCTGAAAATAACAAGGCTGTCTCTGGACCAAAATTAGAAGTCTCTAGATATTTCTCCATAAATGATGCTGCTTTTACAGGCTTAAAATCCTCCTGGAATTGTGTAATTTTCTCATGGCAAGATCACAATTTTTGTCATTATTGGGCTTGATTCTCCATTATGTCTGGA
This sequence comes from Pongo abelii, assembly GCF_028885655.2. NCBI lineage: Eukaryota > Metazoa > Chordata > Mammalia > Primates > Hominidae > Pongo > Pongo abelii. The sequence goes on along the minus strand of NC_071996.2, from coordinate 81,394,739 downwards.
AGAGCAGGAATAAACTTGTCTGGGCAAGTGATAACTTCTTCCTCTTATCCATGGACTTTACTTTTGGATATTAATGAAAAGAGAAAAATATTTTTCAGGTGCCATAAGCCTGTGTTGTGTGCCTGTAGGCAAAACAGCTTCACTGAGTCTCATGGAAGGAAGCTGGTGGAAGAAGTTCAGGCATCTCCAGGGGTCTGTGGAAAGCTCTGGCCTCAAGTTCCTCCCTGATCCTGGCCATAGCGGTGTTAGGGATGAAAAGGGGGCAATGCAGTGCTATGTAGGTGCACAGCCATCTCTGCATAGAATTTTGAAACAGTGGCCTTTCTTCCTACCCAGTACAGAGAATACAGTTCATTGATTCGTATAATGTATCTGCAACACCTACTCACCAAAAAGAGGTCTTATTCTTTCTTAATGAGATTTTGTTCTATAGCTATCTCTCATTCTGTCACCATAGCCTACAAAGGCAATATCTCAAGAACTGAGGTCTAGTTATGTAAATTAGATAGAAAATTCCACCAGCCAGAGAGTTGACCCTCAACTTCACTGCAGCTGCTGGCTAGCGCAGTAATCACACAGAGTGACTGTTTATTTGGAGGTGTTGTCTACAAGTCCTGTAGGTGACAGTGTGACAATTTTTTCCATAATGTAATTGGGAGTTGGCTGTGTTGTGAAGATGGGAGAAATGTAGATCTCTTAACTTACTTCCTAAAGAATCTAGTGCTATAGTGCAGTGTTTGACTGTCATATTCCCAGAATTGATTTGAACTCAGCTCTTTTGCCCTAGGATCTCCAGTTCATTCAGTTCCAATTGATAATATTATTAAAGTGTTCTTGAAGCAAAAGAATTTTTTTGAACATCCAACTGCCTTACTTGTACCTAAGAAAGTTGAAAGATAAGACATTTTTAGATGTTTGAAGAGTGAAAGATCAGGCACAGTTGTCTAATTATTTGACATAGGCCAGTCTTTATATGTTCCTTTTTTATTTTGGCCTAATAAGTTCATATAGGCTACAGAGTTATCCACCAAGATCAAGTAGGAATGTCAAACCCCTGGAAGTCTTTTTGAATACAGTTCTTATGTGCATAATAAACATAAACATATCGTGTATTAGTTTGATGACTAACACGCTGCCTTTCCTTCTCATCCTAATGACATTCCATCTTCTCCACATTCAGCATGTTTTTTATTCTTACAAACACAGCTAATTTATGCCTTTCCCTAACTTTATTCTTACCCAGCAAAAGAATCGCAAGCCAGAGCACTTACAAAAATTACTCTGGGTTCAGACACTAAAAGTATTAAAACACTCAAAGAGTTACAAATTAAAACAACCCGTGAAGTAAAAAGAGAATCGTCAAAGAAAACATCAAGTTTGTCATTAACTTCGTGCCAAAAACCATAAGAAACTGAGAACAAGGGAATAAAGTCTACTGACAGGATACCACGTGGACTGAAGACTGAGAGTGATACGAGAGTCACAGCCTTTCCCAAGGAGCTGCCCTAGATATGACTGTGTCTAAAAGCTGTGCATACTCCTTGTATAATAAAAAGAGTTTTGATAAGTCTTTGTTTTGTTTCTTAATATGTAATTGGACTTTGTGTAGTTTAAAGTTTGAACGGTGGTTCAAATCAAAGGAGTATTTACTAGCAGGAAAAACTGAGAATAGCCCTCTGCTAAAGTAGCAATTTAGAAAATGCATGTTCTTTCTAAATGTGATTTCATCTCTTGGAAAGTGTTTAGTCAATAGGACATTTTTTAGAAAATAATATTCCTTCGGTTTGTAGATTGCTTTCTGAATGCATGTAAAGGCATGGGGAATTGTAGAACTAAAAGTGGAAATTTCATGAAGAACCTAAAATAAAAATGTTTTAAATCTTTCTGTCAACATTGTCATGTGTTTTATCAGCTCAATAGTTTGTTTGGCATGGACTTTGGTAAATTTGGGGAATGCAGTTTTCTGTTGTTATAATAAAAAGAAAACTTTAATCATATAAGTCATGAATTGATGCAGAAAGTATATGCAATTAATCACTAAAATCTCTTTATATGTTTTTCTATTTTAGCTCCTGAATCAATTTTGACTGAACAAGAGATTGAGATGGAAATGAAAGGTATTGTTATAATGGATGTGAGATTTAAGTAGAAATTCTAAAGGATTAATAGGATCCTTGAGTTGCCTTCTTTCTCTTAGTATTATTGAGAAAAAAAATGACATAGATATACCACAAATATATCTCTTAGAGTATATATTACTATGTCGCATGCTTGGTTTAGAATTTTGATGGTTACATGCATTTCACAGTAATTTATTGTATGTTAATTTAAAATTTTGTATTTAAAATTTATCAGCCAAATTCAACTTTATGTTTGCAGTCATTTCCAAAAGTGTGTATTAGGAAAAGTTGTCATCTTAATGCATGAAATCATGAAGTAGAAGTTTGTTTTCAAAATCACGGTGAATTACATTGAAAATAGACAATAACCTAGCTGTCATTCTCAGAATGCAATGTCATGAATGAATTATGATTGAAATGCTACTTTACTGAGGTTGTGTGAAAACATTACATTCCCATCTGGTTTACAGTTCATGCACATATATCATTTTAACATTGATATGTCTCTTACACTGGCTTGCAGATAGCTGCCTTATGTGATCCTTATTGCCTGCTTTTCTTTGCATAACATTGTGACTTTATGGCTATATTAGTTCGAATAAACGCCTTCTCATTTTATTTTAGCTAATTATTTATGGTTATAGTTCTTGTATATACTCTTTAAATAGTTAATTCTCAAAAATATAATAATTTAATCTACAATCAAAAGAATCAGAAAGGGCGTTTATTCCACTCTCTGCAAGTCAGGTAAGATTTTCCACTTAGCCATCAAAAGAACAAAGTTTTCCTGCTCTCAAAACAAATATGCACAGGAACATGTTATTTTGAAATGCATTTTTGCTTGTTCAAGAAGAAATTTCAACAGTTTGAAGAAAAGACCAGACAACGAACGATTTTCGTGTCAGAATCTTTTAAACAGAGCATGGTGTTGCGTTTATTCGAACAAATATGGTGAGTGAATTTTTCTATGGATTTGTGAGATCTGTAGCATGCAATTTATTTCATTTCATATTTTGCAATTTTATTTACTTTCAACTTTTTCAAATTCTATGGAAAATAGTAAAAGGTTTTGTTTGTTTGTTTTTTTTTTCCCCCAGAATTATTCTCCGAGGGGGAATCTGAACATTCAGAAAGGGATACACGTGACGCCTTTTCAGATTCTGAAGACATAGACCACAGCTCCATGGCTGCTAAAAGATATGCAAGTAGAATATCATCTACAAGCTCCTGGCCTGAATATTTTAAGCCTTCTTTTACCCAGAAACTTACATTTAAATATGTTTTAGAGGGTGAACCAGTTGTTTTTACATGTAGATTAATTGCCTGTCCAACTCCAGAAATGACTTGGTTTCATAACAATCGGCCCATCCCAACGGGTCTTCGTCGGATTATAAAAGCTGAGAGTGATTTACACCATCACTCTTCCAGCTTAGAGATTAAAAGGGTCCAAGACAGAGATTCTGGAAGTTATAGGTTACTAGCAATTAATAGTGAAGGGTCTGCTGAATCAACTGCATCATTGCTTGTTATCCAAAAAGGGCAAGATGAGAAATATTTAGAATTTCTGAAAAGAGCAGAACAGACACATGAAAATGTGGAGGCTTTAGTTGAAAGGGGAGAAGATAGGATAAAGGTTGACCTGAGGTTTACTGGCTCTCCCTTTAACAAAAAACAAGATGTGGAACAAAAGGGAATGATGAGAACTATACATTTTAAGACAATGAGTTCTGCCAAGAAAACAGATTACATGTATGATGAAGAATATTTAGCAAGTAAATCTGACATAAAAGGATGGCTTAATGTAGGTGAAAGTTTCCTGGACAAGGAGACCAAAGTGAAGTTGCAACGTTTAAGGGAGGCTAGAAAAACGTTAATGGAGAAAAAGAAATTATCTCTTTTAGATACGTCTTCTGAAATAAGCTCAAGAACTTTGAGAAGTGAAGCTAGTGATAAAGATATTCTGTTCTCTAGAGAAGACATGAAAATCAGATCTATGTCTGATCTAGCTGAAAGTTATAAGGTAGATAATTCAGCTGAGAGTATTGTACAAAATCCGCATGCCCTTTCTAATCAAATGAATCAAAATATAGAATCTGAGGAACTTCCCACAAGCTTTCAAACTATTGTTGATGAAGACATTTTCCAGACGGAAACAAGAATGAGCCAAGAAGCACTGGTAAAGGAAAGTCTACCAAAAGACCATTTATATGGTGAAATTCTAGTAAATGAAAATACCCAAGCAAGAGGACAGCTGGAAGAAATGATGGCCAATACTACAATTGGAGAGTCATCCACATATATCACTAATGTATGTGAGAAGGAGGAAGTATATGAGACTCCTGAAAATGTGTCTCAAGCTATTACACCACATGCCAGCGAATCTTTTGGTACACTTGTAAATGTTGAAGAAAGTGAAATAGCTAGTGAAAGAATAAAAAAGGATGATTTGAGAGAATTACAACTCTCTGCTTCTACACAAATTGATGAATTCAAAACTGAACAGAAGGAAGAAAACATGAGATTTTTTGAAAATTCTTTTCGAAAACGCCCACAACGTTGCCTACCTTCATTTCTTCAAGAAATTGAATCTCAAGAAGTTTATGAAGGTGACAGTTGTAATTTCGTGTGTCATTTTCAAGGATATCCTCAACCTATAGTGACGTGGTATAACAATGACATGCCAATCCCACGTAATCAAAACTTTATCATTCATTCTTTGGAAAACTATTCAATATTAACTCTTTCATCTGTTCATCATCAGAATGAAGGTTCTGTTACTTGTGTGCTATTTAACCAATATGGAACAGTAAAAACAACCAGTATGCTTAAAGTGAAAGCAAAACAAAAACATGATGTCAAAGCACATAAAGTCCCAGTGTTCCATGACTACTTTGATGAGGAAGAAGAGCTAGCATTGGTGTTTGACCAAGCAAAAAGCACCCATCAATCTGTGAGTCAAGAGGGCCAAACAAATCTTCATTTGTTAAAAACTAACCCACCAGTTCCTCTCTCTGGAGACACAGAATTGCTTTCCTTTCCTGTAGAAATTCAGGTAACAGCAGCTACTCCTATCCCAGAACAGGATAAAGAGTCTAAAGAAATGTTTCAAACTGAGGAGCTAGAACCTAAAGCAATGCCTCAAGATCAAGTTACTCAATCACCAAAACACAGATTTGTATTTTTGTCTGATATTACTAATGAACCACCAAAAATGTTACAAGAAATGCCAAAGCATGCCAGGTGTAGAGAAGGGGATTCCATCATTCTTGAATGTTTAATATCTGGTGAGCCCCAGCCAGTTGTAACATGGTTTCAAAATGGAGTCCTTGTAAAGCAGAACCAGAAGTTTCAGTTTGAAGAAGTTAATTGTAGCCACCGATTATACATTAAGGATGTTAATTCTCAAGATTCTGGAAAATATAAATGTGTTGCTGAAAACAATTCAGGGGCAGTTGAAAGTGTTTCAGATCTAACAGTGGAGCCTGTCACTTATAGGGAAAATAGTCAATTCGAAAATATTGGTGAAATTTATGGAAAATATTCCAGAGATCAGCAACTGCAAGTCCAGGGAGAATCTGTAAGGGCACATTTTTATGATTATCCAGCTGGCCCCTTTACTCCCTGGACAAATGTAAAAGAATATTCAGTAAGGGACTATTTTCAAAGCCTTGAGACTATTGAGCAAATAGACCAGAAAGAGCAGGTGCGTTGCATACCTTCTAGAGAAAAAATTCCCAGATTTGTGCATGGTGCTTCAAGAACCATAAAAATCAGCAAGCCCATCAGGGCTGAATTCATACAGTGTCAGGATGAAGGGAAAGAGAGACATGTAAGTGAAAAATCAAAGCTGCACCAAGCAGAGGGTACTGTTTATCCATTTGTTGATGATTTCAGTGATGTCACTATTAAGAAAGAAGTAAGAAACAATTTTGGAAAACTTGGTAGATCAGAAAAGGAAAATGTACAAGAATGTGCCCAAAGTGATTATTTATCAAATATTCACTCTGAGAGAATTTCTGACAGTTACAATACAAAAGATTCATCCGCCATTGTATATGAAGAATCCCTTGGTGAAGAGATACACTACCCAGGGAAAAAGGTGAAGCATAAAATTATCGAATTTGAAAAATTACATGTAGAAAAAGGAGTTCTAGAAAAAAGACCTACCAGAACATCATTTGTTAATCCTCCTCAAAAGAAGATTGATGACAAAGCCTTTTCATTAAAGCAAAGAGAATCAAGATCAAGCAATCTAAATGCAAATATGTATCAGGCAGAGAAAATGTCTCCAAATACTGAATCAGATTCATCTAACATTGCAATAAATTTAAAGCTGCTTTCCTCTCAAACTCATAAGGAATTTGAAAAACAAGAAAGCGAACAACAGGAAAAAATAAGTCTTACAGATAAACCTGCAATTTCTAAAAGAGCTGAACATGAATCACCTATTACATTTGACTTAAAGCAGTTTCACACTCAAATAAAACACACAGATGTGAAATTCCAAGAATTAGATAGTGGTCAACCAGAAGAAGCTTATTTTAAAATCCAACATCCTGCTGACACTGAGAACATTGTGTTTGATCTAAAACAAATGTATTCTCATATAGGAGATCCAGCTCTGGAGTTCCAAGGGCAAGAAACTAGGGAACAGCAGGAAATACATTATAAAGAAAAAATTCCTAGCCCTGAAACATTACAACCTGATACACAGAGTATCTCCAAAAATGTGCAAAATAATGTATTTGCCGGTCAAGAAATTTCTTCCAGTCAAGAGCTTTCAAATAGAACTATGGTGGAGAAAAGTAGTATTGATGAAAATTCCATTTCTTTAGAAAAAGAAGTCCGACATGTACAGGAACAAAACTTAGACATTTTAAAAACTGATCTTTCTCTTAAATCCTTTTCTGAAGAAATCTATAGTGAATCATGTGCCCTACTTCCCACCTCATCTGCAGATATAGAAGAAACTGATCTTTCTGAGAAAAATTGTCCTCTAGAAAATGGAGGCAGAAGTTTCATCTCACATTTGAAAAAAGCAGCAAGTGAGGAAAAGCCTTTAGAGGTTGGTGAAATGGAAGAAGAATGCACTCTAGAACCAGAGTTGGCATCATTTCCGAAGCAGGATGGTGGGACACAGGAATACACAGATGCCACTTTGGAAGACCACAGAGGTGATGTTCAGGAAGCTGACACACTCTGTAGACAGCTCTCCCTGAGTCAGTGCCTCCCACTCTTGATGACTGAAGAACAACAGAATCCAGGTGAACAAATAAGTACAAACATTCATGCCTCTGGAGAAGAAAAATGTTATGAAGAAGTTCAAGTTCAGAATGAAGCTTCTTTCTCCACTTTAGAAGGAGAAATGATAGAAAGTAGTTTTTCTCAAAATATTCCTAAATTAGATGAGGCACATACCACTGAGGTAGTGGAATTTGAGACCTCCCTAACACAATATTTACTTGCTGCTGGAAAGCGTGAGATTCCTGAAACTAAAGACACCAGAGACCAGGCAAAGCTTGTCCAGAGTGAATCAATCACTTCAATGGAGGTGGAAGAAGTAACTTTCAACACTGTATATGAATACTACAACCAGAAACAGGAGTCACTAGGTCGTCCATTTTCTCCTGAGTCTGACATTTCCATTGGTGTGGGAAGTACAACCAGTGAAGAAATATCTGAGTTAGATCAGTTTTATACCCCACCATCATCTGTTGAATATTTTGAATCTCCAAAGTCCCCTGACTTATATTTTAATCCTTCAGATATAACTAAACAATCCTCAATACATTCAGGAGGTGAGACAGTTGAAAGATATTCCACACCTTTAGGGGAAGTTGCTGAAAGATATTCAACACCTTCCGAAGGTGAGGTAGGAGAAAGATACTCCACGCCCCCAGAGGAGACACTAGAGAGATACTCCACACCTCCAGGAGAGACTCCAGAGAGATACTCCACACCCCCAGGAGAGACTCTAGAGAGATATTCCACACCCCCAGGAGAGACTCTAGAGAGATACTCCACACCCCCAGGAGAGACTCTAGAGAGATACTCCACACCCCCAGGAGAGACTCTAGAGCGATATTCCACACCCCCAGGGGAGGCACTAGAGAGATATTCTATTCCTACCGGAGGACCAAACCCCACTGGTACTTTTAAAACATATCCATCAAAAATAGAAAGGGAAGACAGTACACCAAATGAGCATTTCTATACACCTACAGAAGAGAGAGGTTCAGCTTATGAAATATGGCGTTCCGATTCATTTGGTACACCCAATGAAGCCATTGAGCCAAAAGACAATGAAATGCCTCCATCTTTTATTGAACCTCTGACCAAAAGGAAGGTATATGAAAACGCAACGCTAGGCTTCATTGTTGAAGTTGAAGGTCTTCCAGTTCCTGGTGTGAAATGGTATCGAAATAAATCTTTACTAGAGCCAGATGAAAGAATCAAAATGGAAAGAGTGGGTAATGTGTGTTCACTGGAAATTTCTAACATTCAAAAAGGAGAAGGGGGAGAGTACATGTGTCATGCTGTAAACATCATAGGGGAAGCAAAGAGCTTTGCAAATGTAGACATAATGCCTCAGGAAGAAAGAGTGGTGGCACTCCCACCTCCAGTAACACATCAGCATGTCATGGAGTTTGATTTGGAACACACCACATCATCAAGAACACCTTCTCCTCAAGAAATTGTCCTGGAAGTTGAATTAAGTGAAAAAGACGTTAAAGAATTTGAGAAGCAGGTGAAAATAGTGACAGTTCCCGAATTTACTCCTGACCATAAAAGTATGATTGTGAGTCTAGATGTTCTTCCATTTAATTTTGTAGATCCAAATATGGATTCAAGGGAGGGAGAAGACAAAGAACTAAAAATTGATTTAGAAGTATTTGAAATGCCTCCTCGCTTTATAATGCCTATTTGTGATTTTAAAATTCCAGAAAATTCAGATGCTGTATTCAAATGTTCAGTCATAGGGATCCCTACTCCCAAAGTTAAGTGGTATAAAGAATATATGTGTATTGAGCCAGATAATATTAAATACGTGATTAGCGAGGAGAAGGGAAGTCACACTCTTAAAATTCGAAATGTCTGTCTTTCTGATAGTGCAACATACAGGTGCAGAGCTGTGAATTGTGTAGGAGACGCTATCTGTCGGGGATTCCTCACCATGGGAGATTCTGAAATATTTGCTATGATAGCAAAGAAAAGCAAAGTGACTTTAAGCAGTTTGACGGAAGAATTGGTCTTAAAGAGCAACTACGCAGACAGTTTTTTTGAATTTCAGGTGGTGGAAGGGCCTCCAAGGTTTATCAAAGGTATTTCTGACTGTTATGCACCAATAGGTACAGCAGCATATTTTCAGTGCTTAGTTCGTGGCTCTCCAAGACCCACGGTTTACTGGTACAAAGATGGAAAATTAGTCCAAGGAAGAAGGTTCAGTGTTGAGGAAAGTGGCACAGGGTTCCACAACCTGTTTATAACAAGCTTAGTAAAGAGTGATGAAGGAGAGTACAGGTGTGTAGCTACAAACAAATCAGGAATGGCTGAGAGCTTTGCAGCACTCACCTTAGCTTAAAATGTAATGTTTTAGTGCCTCAGTAATTATTAGAATTTATCTGAGTGCTTTCATATTTTCCAAATTATATGGATCTAATAAACTTCAAACAGGTCCACCATATTTGAATTCATTTCCTTGGAGACCCCTGAAGAAATAATCTCTATGTAGAAATCTCATCTTTGTAATACATGTAAATATTTTGTTATCTGAACTGTGGAATCACAACTTGTGTCAATCATGCTGTGTAACATCAAACACAATTAAATCTCTCCTTGGCTACCTAATTGTTTGTACTTCTATTTACTCTCATGCCTCCTCCACAAAGTGTTTCATTGGAATGGACTCTCTTTTAGCAGATAAACCATATATGCAAAAGTACAATGTAAAAGTGGAGACCATATCAGATGACCACGCAGACAAATTGGTAAGGGCAAATCTCTCTGCTCCCATTCTAAGTTATTTTTGGAATTGTAACCCCTTTGCATCCAAACCCATGTTTATTTACTTTGACTTAGAATAGGCAAAACAAACAACAAAAACCAGCTTCTCCCAATTGGCAACTAACTCTATAATCTGTTTGACATTTCAATCTTAATATATTAACTTCATCTCTTTAAAAAATATTTTCATTATTAATATTCCTTTTCATAAGTGCTTTAATTCTCCCTGGCTTCAAGGGACCAGTTGTGCTCTTTGTGGGCAGGGTTCACCTAGACATTTGCAGAATAAGCAAATAGATCTTTCCACTTTTGGAGATACCTTATTTTTCTCCGTTTTTGAGATGACATCAAGTGTAAAATGCAGCAATAATTTAGTATTGGCCTGGGGAAAAAAGAGAAACTATCATATTGTGTTTACATATAGATTTTAAAACTGTATTCTGATTTCAGAATCTTTAAAATTAAAAAAAAGGTGGGATATTTTTAGAATTGAGACAATATGGCAATTTGTATTTCAGATTATATATAAATAACAAGATAACAAGCTTTCCTATCAGTTTCACTGAATTTCATCTTTAAAACTAATATAGCTTAATAAGCATTCAATTTTTATTATGATGTTTATGTTTCTAAAGTAACTCTTTAATTTTGTCTTTTAAAATTAAAATAACAGTAAATTAACATACTCCTTAATATCTTGCCTATATACTAATGTGGACCTAAGTCTTCTCATATAAGACTCGACAAATATAAAAAAATTCTGAAAATGAAGGGTAGGACCAAAAGACCTTAGAGATGATCATTCAACAATACAATTCTGTGTTAACCTAATAGTAATTATTCTTAATACAATTTAGAATAAACTTTAATTTTGTAACAAAGGACAAGAGAAAGAATATTACAATGAAAGATAAGTTTTATCTCCCTCCACCTCTTAAATTACTTATTGTTACTTAATGGCTATATTTGTCACCTGCATTAAGCAATATTTAAGTACCATGATCATATTTAAAATGCTAATTTTAATTTGAAATGTAAACACTTAATTTAAATTTAATTTTCAAAAGAATTCATATCCAATTATGTTTATTATGTTTCTTTCATCTATCAATCTTTATTCTCAACATGGGAATTCTCTAACAGCTATCCAAATTAAAGCAGCAATAGAGACAATGTACAGAAAATAGGCAGAGCAGTCAGGCTTCCCCTGCCTCCCTCACAAAAAAAATTTTGAATTATCTGTTTGAGCCACCATAACTCATCAGCATAGATACACTATTGTAGAACAATCATTCCTGTTCCAACCAGTGAGCACACAATATCTGTGATAATAATTATAGACATAATATAATATATCACATCACAAATTCCTGAAATAAAACTAATTCTATAGATTAGGAACTTAGAGATTTATTCTGCACTTAGTCACATAATGGATGTTAAAATTAACGAGAAACTCAGATTGAGGCAAACATGACAAGCATGCTTTACTCAAACATCATACAGCACAGCAACAGTTCAAACCTTGTTTCTTAAAAAAAGAGAAAGAAAAACAGAAAAATGTTTTAATGTCCTACTGGATTTCAGGAAGAGCTGAAAAACACTCTTATTCATATAATAAAGAGGGCTTTGTTTGATTTTGCTCATTAGAATTCTGTAATTCTGTTAGTTTCAAGTACGGTGAACTTGAGTATATGCAGAATAACAGTGACTGAATAAAGAAAAGTAAGCCTTGGCTTACTTTAATTGTCATAGATAATGAAATGGAATTTTTTATTTTCTGACTCAATGGCACATAACATAAAACCCCAAAATATTAATTTCTCTGATTCTGGATAAAGAATTTATTGTATTGCACATAGTTGAGTTTAGACAATTAATAGCTGCTACCACAACATGTAATTTTTAAAACTATGTCTTTCAAGTTTCAGCACATTTGAATTTCATTTACTATCCTTTTTATAGCTAATAATACCATGGCTTGAAGTAAGGGAAAATATTTGAAAATAGTTCAGCATACTAGTGAGTAAGGGTATTTTAACTGTATTCACATTCATTCCCTTTACAGATATTTTGTGATTTCAAGTGAAGGGAAAGGTAACACAAATTATGTATTGTAGATTAAATGCAAAGTTAAGTGATCACCATTAATATGTAAAATTATCAATGGTTTTATGGTTTACTTAAAATAATAAATACCTGAATATGTATTCTGCATGCTATAGATGAGTTTCTCCAGTATTTTTACAGCCAGCAGACACTTGAGTCCTGTGTTCTAATGCTTATACGCTAGAACAGAAAGGAATTAAGGTGTAAGTCTATTTCATGTGATGCAAGTGAAGTCACCAAATAAAATCATAAAACTGCCTTTTGCTAAGGCAATAAAACTACTAATAACAGGCCTGTTCTACATACCTAACAGGTTTAATAAAAAATTGAATTCCTTGTTTAAAATTACATGTCTTTCATCCTGTCATCCAGGATACTGTTTAAAGAGTCTGTGTTATGCACTGCTTTGTTTCTTGCTCAGTGGCTCTGTATAGGTATTCTTATACAATAAAATACAATGAGCTTTTAATATTGGAGTTGTTTTCTCTTATTTTTGATTATCTTATTTTCTTGGCTAATGCCTTATTACAAAGGCTTTGTTCAAGTAATATGGTGATTTACATAGGTGAAAGAAGGCCTGCATTTCTAGAAACTGAAAACAGTGGTTCTCTTACAAATCCAATTTAAACATTTCCTGTAGACTCTTATTTTTAATAATGACTTTAGAGGCAGTAATTAGAACATCAATGGTTTATTTTGGAAATAATCAGTCTTTAACAAAGAAGATTATTCTTAAACTCAAGAAAACTCTTAAATATAAATAACAATTCTGGATCTTTTTAGAAGTTGATTTAAATAATGATGGATTATTATAACTAATTAGCAGTTTTTCAAACTTTAAAATTGGAATTATATCTCAAGAAAAACTCATGAGAGCATTTTTAAAACTTATGAACTCTAACACAGATGAAGTGGATCAAAAATTGCTTTTGTACAGTATCTTTAATTTTGCATAATTTTATATGTTAAGCTAAGAAAAATTTAGAAATGTGCTTTTTGACACATTAATCTTGGAATAATCTAATCATTCCAGGAATAAAGCAGAAGAAGGCCATCAACTGGTGTCTAATTCTTTGATTTCATTTTTATATTAAATAAAATTTTGTAGTAAAATAATAATCATTTTTCCCCATACAGAGTTTTCTAGTTCTTTTCTGTCTGCCGAGGAAGAGGGACTTCATAGCGCTGAACTTCAATTATCTAAAATAAATGAAACACTTGAACTTTTGTCTGAACCTCCAGTTTACTCAACTAAATTTGATTCCAAAAAGGAAGGCACTGTCCCAGTTTTCATCAAAGAAGTGTCAAATGCTGATATAAGCATGGGGGATGTGGCTACACTGTCTGTAACTGTCATTGGCATCCCCAAACCTAAAATTCAGTGGTTCTTTAATGGAGTGCTATTAACCTCTTCTGCTGACTACAAATTTGTTTTTGACGGTGATGATCATAGCCTGATCATTCTGTTCACCAAATTGGAGGATGAGGGAGAGTATACATGTATGGCCAGTAATGACTATGGAAAGACAATATGTAGTGCCTATCTAAAAATTAATTCCAAAGAAGAGGGTCACAAAGACACTGAAACAGAATCAGCAGTGGCGAAATCTCTGGAAAAGCTTGGAGGTCCTTGTCCTCCTCACTTCCTTAAGGAGTTAAAACCAATTCACTGTGCTCAAGGGCTTCCTGCCATCTTTGAGTACACAGTGGTTGGAGAGCCTGCCCCTACTGTTGCATGGTTCAAAGAAAACAAGCAGCTTTGCACCAATGTTTATTACACTATCATTCATAACCCTGATGGCTCTGGAACTTTCATTGTCAATGACCCTCGGAGGGAAGACAGTGGCCTCTATATCTGTAAAGCAGAGAATATGTTGGGTGAGTCCACCTGTGCAGCAGAGCTGCTTGTGCTTCTGGAAGACACAGACATGACTGATACCCCCGGCAAAGCAAAGTCCACACCAGAGGCTCCTGAGGATTTTCCACAGACACCCTTAAAGGGTCCTGCAGTTGAAGCACTTGACTCAGAGCAGGCAATTGCAACATTTGTAAAAGACACCATTTTGAAAGCTGCTTTAATTACAGAAGAAAACCAGCAACTATCTTATGAGCATATTGCTAAAGCCAGTGAATTGAGCAGTCAGCTTCCTTTGGGAGCTCAGGAATTGCAATCCATTTTGGAGCAAGACAAGCCCATTCCTGAAAGCACCAGGGAATTTCTTTGCATCAATGGCAGTATTCCCTTTCAGCCTCTCAAAGAACCATCTCCCAACCTACAGCTGCATATTGTACAGTCCCAGAAAACCTTCTCCAAAGAAGGTATTCTAATGCCTGAAGACCCTGAGACACAGGCGGTTCTATCAGATACCGAGAAGATCTTCCCAAGGGCCATGTCCATAGAACAAATTAATTCATTAACAGTTGAGCCTCTGAAAACTTTATTAGCCGAACCTGAAGGGAATTATCCACAGTCTTCAATAGAACCTCCAATGCATTCTTATCTAACCTCTGTGGCTGAGGAAGTACTTTCACCAAAAGAAAAGACAGTATCTGATGCCAACAAAGAGCAAAGAGTGACTCTTCAAAAGCAAGAGGCACAAAGTGCGCTCATCTTGAGTCAGAGCTTAGCTGAGGGACACGTGGAGAGTCTCCAGAGTCCTGATGTCATGATCTCTCAGGTAAACTATGAGCCCCTAGTCCCTTCAGAACACTCATGCACAGAAGGAGGTAAAATTTTGATAGAAAGTGCAAATCCACTGGAAAATGCAGGGCAAGATTCTGCGGTCAGAATTGAGGAAGGCAAGTCCTTAAGATTTCCACTAGCACTTGAAGAAAAGCAGGTACTGCTCAAAGAAGAGCATTCTGACAACGTGGTGATGCCCCCAGACCAAATCATTGAGTCTAAAAGAGAGCCCGTGGCAATAAAGAAAGTGCAGGAGGTACAGGGAAGGGACATTCTTTCTAAGGAAAGCTTGCTTTCTGGTATTCCAGAAGAGCAGCGATTAAACCTGAAAATTCAAATCCGCAGGGCTTTGCAAGCAGCTGTGGCCAGTGAGCAGCCAGGTCTTTTCTCTGAGTGGCTAAGAAACATTGAAAAGGTGGAGGTCAAGGCCGTAAACATCACCCAAGAGCCCAGACACATCATGTGCATGTACCTTGTTACTTCAGCAAAGTCTGTAACAGAAGAAGTAACCATCATTATTGAAGATGTTGATCCTCAAATGGCTAACCTGAAAATGGAACTTAGGGATGCTTTGTGTGCTATTATATATGAGGAAATAAACATCCTCACAGCTGAGGGTCCTAGAATTCAGCAAGGAGCCAAAACAAGTTTGCAAGAAGAAATGGATTCTTTTTCAGGTTCACAGAAGGTTGAACCCATTACTGAACCAGAAGTTGAATCTAAATATCTAATCTCAACTGAAGAGGTCAGTTATTTTAATGTGCAAAGTCGGGTTAAATATTTGGATGCCACACCTGTCACTAAAGGGATTGCTTCAGCTGTTGTCTCTGACGAAAAACAAGATGAGAGTCTGAAATCATCAGAGGAAAAAGAGGAGTCCTCCTCTGAAAGTGGTACTGAGGAGGTTGCTACAGTAAAGATACAGGAAGCTGAGGGTGGCTTCATCAAAGAGGATGGCCCCATGATACATACACCTTTAGTGGACACTGTTTCTGAGGAAGGTGATATTGTACACCTCACAACATCCATAACAAATGCTAAAGAGGTGAATTGGTATTTTGAGAATAAACTGGTGCCTTCAGATGAAAAGTTCAAGTGTTTACAAGATCAAAATACATATACGCTAGTCATCAACAAAGTAAATACCGAAGACCATCAAGGAGAGTATGTCTGTGAGGCCTTGAATGACAGCGGAAAAACAGCAACTTCAGCCAAACTCACTGTAGTAAAAAGAGGTTGGATTTTAAGGATAAAATAGATCAAGTGCTAACATTCACTGGATTGTAATGATTTAGCTTGCATCACTTAAATTTTCACTTATCTGCCACTTCCAGAATGTAATTTATTTAGAGTAAGAATGAAATCACAGACATAATCATGGTTATGAACTCACCTTTTCCCTTACTGCCCTGTTGGGTGCTATGCTATCATATCCATGGTACTACTTATTTTAAAAATAAAACATATTTTCATATGTTTCATAATACCGATAGATAAGCTTTTAGTTAATTTTCATATGAAGATAACTTTCATAATATGTAATAAAAAGTATCAGTGAACACCTAGCCACTCTGAAATCACCGGTCTCACCCTTAGATTCAAAATAACCATGATTAGTTGTCTGTTTCTTGTTTCTGTTTATTTTTTGCTGTTGTTTCACTTCATCACTTTATTTAGTATATCATGTTTCTTCACATTATTTTCAGTGTTCCCATTTGGCATGGTATATTTAAAGAATATATCATGTTGTTATGCATGTAATCCAGTAGCATCACATTTTTTCACAATTCACTGCAAAGCAATGATTGAATATGGTTTTTTTTTTTTAAAGCTTATTGTCTTCTTTTGCCTTCAATGATCTTTCTCATTTTCCAGTCACTTGCCTTAAACTGCTGTAATCCATCTCACCAATTTCAACTGTTTTACTCCATTAACAGCAACAAAAGTTAGAAGAAAAAGAAAAATGTCATATGCCTGATAAGGAGGCATGTTAATGGACTCTACTTCCCTTTGCAGCTGCCCCAGTGATCAAGAGGAGAATCGAACCCCTGGAAGTAGCACTGGGCCACCTAGCCAAATTCACCTGTGAGATCCAAAGTGCTCCCAACGTCCGGTTCCAGTGGTTTAAAGCTGGCCGAGAAATTTATGAGAGTGACAAGTGTTCTATTCGATCTTCAAAGTATATCTCCAGCCTTGAAATCCTGAGAACCCAGGTGGTTGACTGTGGCGAGTATACATGCAAAGCTTCCAATGAGTATGGCAGTGTCAGCTGTACAGCCACACTAACTGTGACAGGTAAATGCCATACATTGGCACAGATGTTGTCACTTCATTTCATATTGTTGTCCTTTTTGCTTTCTGTACATGTGTGGGAAATGCTTGTATTACCAACTGGAGAGACCAACAACTAAGACGGTAACATGGCTGGTAGGTACTGCAGAGCCTATATGGGATAAGAAATCATTATTTACAGCCACATTTCTACTACTGACCAAAGAAAAAATAATTTATTATTTGAGAACAAAGTTAAGTAATCAAATGAGCTCAGCTTGGCCCTTCATATAAAACATATCAGGACAGTTTGGTGCTACTAAAAAAAAAATAATGTCTCAATGTATTTAAAAATTTTAAATCAAATAAGCAATTAAGAATAGAATTACAAACTTTAAAAAGTCAGTGTCTAAGTCTAAAATTAAATCCTAGTGTAAGACAGGGAGCTAGTATAGGACTGAAAACTAGGATTCTCTCTAGGCATTTTTACTAATTTAAAAAGACGGCTGGGCACGGTGGCTCACGTTTGTAATCCTAGCACTTTGGGAGGCCAAGGCAGGCGGATCACAAGGTCAGGAGATCGAGACCATCCTGGCTAACACCGTGAAACCCCATCTCTACTAAAAATATAAAAAATTACCCAGGCGTGGTGTCACGCACCTGTAGTCCCAGCTACTTGGGAGGCTGAGGCAGGGGAATTGCTTGAAGCCAGGAGGCAGAGGTTGCAGTAAGCCAGGATCGCACCACTGCTCTCCAGCCTGGGCAACATAGCGAGACTCCATCTAAAAAAAAAAAAAAGAAATAAAATAAGACAACTACACAAATATCCTATTCCCAATTTTCTAATTGATACGTAGGGTGACTTTCAAATAGTTAACACTCATCAAATACTTGAATGCCTTCATTAACCAAAATATTAGTAGCAAGCTTTTCCTCCTTCCTTCCTTCCTTCCCTCCTCTCTATCTTTCTGTCTTTCTTTTCTTTCTTTCCCTCTTCCCAAGAGAAAGTATGAGTATGAACTATGGTTTGAGGACAGGGGTAGAGGTGCAGTCAAGCCATACTTGGACTGTCAGGGAAGGCTGTCCCTTGGTCTTCTTTGTCAATGAGAATATCAAGGGGAAGGGCAAATGCAGCACATCTCTTGAATGTGAAAACGATGAGGTTCCCTATAGCTTCCTCTTCTCTACAATCCTTTTACATGATCCTAAGAAAAACCCAGGCCCATGATGACCCAACCAGTGCTTTTCACTCTGGTCAAAATGTCTCCATAAAACCAAGTACATGATATTATTCATACTGATGCGTTTGGAAGTTTCTTTACTCAAATTAGGTCAATTTAGGAATGTAACTAATATTGAAGCTTCAGATAATAAGAGGAAAGGATAAGGAGGATGACTTAAAAAAATTAAAAAGAGAGGTTCTGAAAGTCTGGCTTCAAGATGCAGAATGGAAAGGGGAAGTTGCTGCTATTAAATATTTTTACAAGTTTGAGTTGGCCTAGAGGATGCACTCATAGTTAAGCCATGTAAGAATTTCCAGGCAGTTGACATGAGGGTTAGAAAGACATTACAAAACTATTTCAATCTTCTTATCACTTAATATCCCTACTCTTCAGAAGAGTCAAATACATTTTCTTTATCTTCCTTACATAATCTTCTAATTTGCAGAATTAAAGTATCAGCTCAATAGCTCATCAAATAATTAAACAATCAGCCACTAAAATGGACAAATCTTTAGCAATGTTACCTAATAAAGGAACGCTTGTCTTTTCTTTGATAGAGACAAGTAAAGTGATGTCTTGCTCCTTTATAAAGAACACTCTCATCCCTTTCCTTTGACAATCTTTTGTTCTTATTAACACATTACTCCATTTTAAATTACGGCTCACGTCTATCTAAAGACAACGCATCTTTTCTCTGTCTTGGAATATATAATTACAGCAAGTGCTTTGGTGGGGACTAAATGTAATGCTGGAAAAATTTCTTTTGCAGAGGCATATCCACCAACCTTTCTCTCCAGACCTAAGTCCCTTACGACTTTTGTGGGTAAGGCAGCCAAGTTCATCTGCACAGTGACAGGGACTCCTGTGATAGAAACCATTTGGCAGAAAGATGGTGCTGCACTCTCACCTTCACCTAACCGGAAGATTTCCGACGTAGAAAACAAACACATTTTAGAACTCTCAAACCTTACCATTCAAGATAGAGGAGTTTATTCTTGTAAGGCTTCTAACAAGTTTGGAGCAGACATCTGCCAAGCAGAGTTGATCATCATTGATAAGCCACATTTCATTAAAGAATTAGAGCCTGTGCAGTCCGCTATCAATAAGAAGGTCCACCTTGAGTGCCAAGTAGATGAAGACAGAAAAGTCACAGTTACGTGGAGCAAAGATGGGCAAAAACTCCCCCCAGGGAAAGATTATAAGATCTGTTTTGAAGATAAAATAGCAACACTTGAGATTCCTTTGGCCAAACTGAAAGATTCAGGAACCTATGTCTGTACAGCTTCAAATGAGGCTGGAAGCAGCTCCTGTTCAGCCACAGTCACTGTCAGAGGTAAGAAACGTGTGAATGTATTTTCTAGTCCCTTCTCTGCAAGGAATCCTCGGTAGAAAAACTGTTGGCAAACAATTCAGTCAGTACACTTTGTTATTAAAATAATGTCATTCAGCAAACATTATGGTTTGGGAAAGTCCTGGCATTGTTTGATTTTATTTTTTTAATCCTCTTCAAAGTTCACTTACTTTTGTTCTTTTGAATTGTCTGCTATTAACAAAGCTTGCTTAAAATTTCTTCTAAGAAAAAACTCCAAGTGTCTGGGCAATTCTTAACTATCTTCTTTTATAAAATTCTTCTTTGTGTAGGTAGGCTGTTTATTGTTGTTTTATTTTAAATCAAGAGACTGGGAAAGTGTCTTAGAATGATAGGAACCTATTAAATGCACCACAGCTTTTACAGAAATTTTGTGGAGATATTTTATGTGTGTTGGGTCTCTTTGTTGTATATGTCTACTTTTCTTTTGTGGAGTTTATGTTTCAGATATCTTCTCCTTTTTCTTTTTTGTAAACTTCATGTAGAACCACCATCCTTTGTGAAGAAGGTGGATCCCTCTTATTTAATGCTCCCAGGTGAATCAGCACGCCTCCATTGCAAGCTGAAAGGCTCACCTGTGATCCAGGTTACTTGGTTTAAAAATAACAAAGAACTCAGTGAAAGTAACACAGTCCGAATGTATTTTGTCAATTCTGAGGCTATACTTGATATTACGGATGTAAAAGTTGAAGACAGTGGGAGTTACTCATGTGAAGCAGTGAATGACGTCGGCAGTGATAGCTGCAGTACTGAAATAGTTATCAAAGGTTTGTTCACTGAGTTTCCATCCAGTATTTTTCTGAGAAAAGATTTCCCTTTTAATTACTTATTACCCATTACTTACACAATGCTTTCATGCTTTTGTAGAACCTCCTTCTTTCATCAAAACTCTTGAGCCTGCAGACATAGTGAGAGGAACAAATGCTCTACTTCAGTGTGAAATCTCAGGCACTGGACCATTTGAAATTAGCTGGTTCAAAGACAAGAAACAAATTCGAAGTAGTAAAAAATACAGATTGTTTTCTCAGAAGTCTCTTGTGTGTCTGGAGATCTTTTCGTTTAATAGTGCAGATGTTGGTGAATACGAATGTGTTGTTGCTAATGAAGTCGGCAAGTGTGGCTGCATGGCAACACACTTACTCAAAGGTTAGTGCTTGAAAAACTAATGTCTCTTTAATAATTGTCAAAATAGCTTTCTTACCCCATGGAAGAAAAACTGGTACTTTCTTCTCCTGTCCTATCCTTTAAATTTGTTTTGTCTTGGTTTGACCTGGGACCTTGGGAACAAAGTCAGTAACTTTCACCTGATCTTTTTGCTGAGACTAGTGTAAATATCTATTGTCTGATAACAAAAGGGAATAATAAGCCATTTTGTCAGCTGACAAACATGTATCATCTATGCCTCTGTCTCTTGGATGGAATTATAATTATTCTTAACTTTTATTTCTTCTTCTAATTAACACTATGAAATAGTAGTATTGGGACAAGATAAATAAAATCTTAATAAAACTCTTAAATATAGATGGTGTTGAAAGTGTTTGGGAATTGATATGTTTTATATGCTCTCTTTCCTTAACTAGAACCTCCAACCTTTGTAAAGAAAGTAGATGATTTTATTGCACTAGCAGGACAAACCGTTACCCTGCAAGCTGCTGTGAGAGGGTCAGAGCCCATTTCTGTCACATGGATGAAAGGACAAGAGGTCATCAGAGAAGACGGAAAAATCAAAATGAGCTTTTCCAATGGTGTTGCAGTCTTGATACTCCCTGATGTTCAGATTAGTTTTGGAGGCAAATACACGTGCCTGGCTGAAAATGAAGCTGGAAGCCAAACATCTATTGGGGAATTAATAGTTAAAGGTTTGTGTAGGAACATTTAAACCTGAAATTGCTATTTAGAATTAAAGTGAAACCCTAATAAGCATTTAGGGTCCTAACTATTTCATACCATTGTAGAACCTGCCAAAATCATTGAGCGAGCAGAACTGATCCAGGTGACAGCAGGAGATCCCGCCACACTGGAGTACACAGTGGCAGGCACGCCAGAACTGAAGCCCAAATGGTACAAAGATGGGAGACCCTTGGTCGCCAGTAAAAAATACCGAATAAGTTTTAAAAACAATGTTGCCCAGCTCAAATTTTATTCAGCTGAGCTGCACGACAGTGGCCAATACACATTTGAGATTTCCAATGAAGTGGGCAGCAGCTCCTGTGAGACTACATTCACTGTATTAGGTTAGTATTTTTAGAAAATGATGCTACGTATGCATTTGAAACCCAACAAATGGCCTAAAGTCAATCACTGAGCACTTTTCTATATTGACCTTTTCTCCCTTCTTGTGCCACACACAGATCGAGACATTGCTCCATTTTTTACCAAACCCTTGCGCAACATGGATAGTGTTGTTAATGGTACCTGCAGACTGGACTGCAAAATTGCAGGCTCCCTCCCCATGAGGGTGTCCTGGTTTAAGGATGGCAAAGAAATATCTGCTTCTGACAGATACAGGATAGCATTTGTGGAAGGCACAGCCTCTTTGGAGATCATCAGAGTAGACATGAATGATGCAGGGAATTTCACTTGTCGAGCCACAAATTCCGTGGGAAGCAAAGACAGCAGTGGAGCCCTGATTGTGCAAGGTTGGCTGGAGACTTTGCATTTTATCCTTATTAAAGATTATGTTCAAATTGAGTCATCTTCCCTTAGATCAGACCTCTTAACTCTTTGAAATTCTTTCTTATACCCCTTCTTCAGAACCACCCAGTTTTGTAACTAAACCCGGCTCAAAGGATGTTCTGCCTGGCTCAGCAGTCTGCCTGAAGAGCACTTTCCAAGGATCTACTCCTCTCACAATCAGATGGTTTAAGGGCAACAAAGAGCTGGTTTCTGGTGGAAGCTGCTATATTACCAAAGAAGCTTTAGAGAGTTCCCTGGAACTCTATTTAGTAAAAACCTCTGATTCGGGCACATACACATGTAAAGTCAGCAATGTCGCTGGAGGGGTGGAATGCAGTGCAAACTTGTTTGTAAAAGGTTTGCATTGTTTTCTTGACATCTTTGTGTTAACCTTGTTATAAATTCTTTCCTCTTTCTCACATTTCTTAATAACTTCCTTCCTTCCACAGAACCTGCCACATTTGTTGAAAAGTTAGAGCCATCACAGCTGTTAAAGAAGGGAGATGCCACCCAGCTAGCCTGCAAAGTAACTGGTACCCCTCCAATTAAAATAACATGGTTTGCAAATGATAGAGAAATTAAGGAGAGCAGCAAACACAGAATGTCTTTTGTGGAGTCTACTGCAGTTCTAAGACTGACAGATGTTGGCATCGAAGACAGTGGTGAATATATGTGTGAGGCCCAAAATGAGGCTGGCAGTGACCACTGCAGTAGCATTGTAATAGTCAAAGGTTTGTGTTCACTTTGCCTCTTGTGTTGCCAAAGTTATGGCCCATGGCACAGACCCCTCCTCCCTTAATGCAAATCATTCCTTTTTTACTGTAGAGTCACCTTATTTTACCAAGGAATTTAAGCCAATTGAAGTCTTAAAGGAGTACGATGTCATGTTGCTGGCTGAGGTGGCAGGCACTCCTCCCTTTGAGATCACTTGGTTCAAAGACAACACAATCCTACGAAGTGGTAGAAAGTATAAGACCTTCATTCAGAATCATCTGGTTAGCCTGCAGATTCTCAAGTTTGTAGCTGCAGATGCTGGCGAATACCAGTGTCGGGTGACCAATGAGGTGGGCAGCAGCATCTGCAGTGCCAGGGTGACTTTAAGAGGTTAGTGTTGGTTCCAGTGATGGACTGGCTTTTCTGAAGAGCCAATTCTTTTTTTTTAGCCACTTTTGCTATAGGGATAATATTGATTGAGAATTCATTCTTCTGTTAGAACCCCCATCCTTCATAAAGAAGATCGAGAGTACCAGCTCCCTCCGAGGAGGCACAGCTGCCTTCCAGGCCACTCTGAAGGGCTCCTTGCCAATTACGGTGACTTGGCTAAAAGACAACGATGAAATCACTGAAGACGATAATATAAGAATGACCTTTGAGAACAATGTGGCCAGTTTGTACCTCAGTGGCATTGAAGTCAAGCATGATGGGAAATATGTCTGTCAGGCCAAAAATGATGCAGGAATACAAAGATGTTCTGCATTATTCTCAGTAAAAGGTTGGTTCAGAAAGTTTGCCTTGGGTTTGAGGAAGAAATGCAGATGTAAGCCTTTCAGCAGGGTAATGCACAACCCACATCTATCCTTTTGTTTTCTACAGAACCTGCAACAATCACCGAGGAAGCTGTGTCTATAGATGTCACCCAAGGAGACCCAGCCACTTTGCAGGTTAAATTTTCAGGGACTAAGGAGATTACAGCCAAATGGTTTAAAGATGGCCAAGAACTGACCCTGGGCTCAAAATATAAAATCAGTGTCACTGATACAGTCTCAATACTGAAGATTATTTCTACAGAAAAGAAAGATAGTGGAGAATATACTTTCGAGGTCCAAAATGATGTTGGGAGGAGCAGCTGCAAGGCTAGAATTAATGTATTAGGTTGGTATTGTTCTTCTATAGAGAGGATTGGGCCTTTCCATGCTCCTTCTTCCCTTAAAATTAAAAAAAAAATTAGTAGATTGACCTTTTTTTGTTGTTGTTTGCTTTTTCATTAAATAGATCTTATCATACCTCCTTCATTCACCAAAAAGCTGAAGAAAATGGACAGCATTAAAGGTTCTTTCATTGACTTAGAATGTATAGTGGCTGGGTCACATCCCATAAGCATCCAGTGGTTCAAAGATGACCAAGAAATATCAGCTAGTGAAAAGTACAAATTCTCTTTTCATGACAATACTGCCTTCTTGGAAATCAGCCAGCTGGAAGGTACAGACAGTGGGACATACACTTGTTCTGCCACAAATAAGGCAGGGCACAACCAGTGCAGTGGGCATCTGACAGTCAAAGGTTGGCAAATTTTATTTCCACTTATCAAGAATTTACAAAATATTTTTGTTTCATTTCTCAATTTTTACCATTATTGCTAAGTTATAAAATAAAACTTCCTCTTTTCTTTTGCTTCTTTTTTCTTTCACCTCAGAACCCCCTTACTTTGTGGAAAAGCCACAGTCACAAGATGTCAATCCCAACACAAGGGTACAGTTAAAGGCTCTTGTGGGTGGCACTGCACCCATGACAATAAAGTGGTTTAAAGATAACAAAGAGTTACACTCAGGAGCAGCCCGCTCAGTTTGGAAGGATGACACCTCTACCATTCTAGAGCTCTTTGCAGCCAAAGCTACCGATTCTGGAACCTACATTTGCCAACTAAGCAATGATGTTGGCACAGCAACCAGTAAAGCCACTCTCTTTGTAAAAGGTCTGGTCTCTACATCTCCTCACTTTCTTGCTTGTCTAGGTTTTCTTGCCTGGGGGTGGGGGTGGGGGAATGCTTAAGAAAGCAGTTTTGCCCAGTGACCTGTTTTTAAAAATATTCAACATCACAATTCTTTTTCCATCTTTAGAACCTCCTCAATTCATTAAGAAGCCCAGTCCAGTCTTAGTGCTGAGGAATGGACAGTCAACAACATTTGAATGCCAAATAACAGGCACTCCTGAAATCCGAGTGTCTTGGTATCTAGACGGGAATGAAATAACAGCCATTCAGAAACACGGCATTTCCTTCATTGATGGTTTAGCCACTTTCCAGATTTCTGGTGCCAGGGTAGAAAATAGTGGGACTTATGTCTGTGAAGCTCGAAATGACGCAGGCACGGCGAGCTGCAGCATTGAACTCAAAGTGAAAGGTTCGTGAATGGAATCTATTCTCCATTTTGGCTGTGCTGCCTGATAAGTTTGGGGTCTTCCCTTGAGTAAGCTACTGTCTTCCTTTTGAATCTTTAGAACCCCCCACCTTTATCAGAGAGCTGAAGCCTGTGGAGGTAGTAAAAGATAGTGACGTGGAGCTGGAGTGTGAAGTTATGGGAACACCTCCGTTTGAAGTCACTTGGCTGAAGAATAACAGGGAAATTCGAAGCAGCAAAAAATACACATTGACCGACAGAGTGTCTGTGTTTAACCTCCATATAACAAAGTGTGACCCTTCAGACACTGGGGAATACCAGTGCATTGTATCCAATGAAGGCGGCAGCTGCTCATGCAGTACTAGAGTTGCCCTGAAAGGTCAGTTATACAAGAAGCAGCCTACCAAATAAAAATTCTGTAACGCTTTTAAATCTTATCATTATGGGTAGGAGTTACAATATGTTTCTTCTTTTCACACTCTCTTATTTAATCACAGAACCACCATCGTTCATTAAGAAGATAGAAAATATGACTACTGTTTTGAAAAGTTCTGCCACCTTTCAGAGTACCGTGGCAGGTTCTCCTCCTATTTCTATAACCTGGCTAAAGGATGATCAGATTCTTGATGAAGATGATAATGTCTATATTTCATTTGTGGACAGTGTGGCCACACTTCAAATCAGAAGTGTGGATAATGGACACAGTGGGAGATATACGTGTCAAGCCAAGAATGAGTCAGGAGTTGAGAGGTGTTATGCTTTCCTTTTAGTACAAGGTTTGTAAGCTATTCTCTTTCAAAGATAGTCTATAGAGACAGTTTCATGAGCAGACATTATTTCTAGTGGAGTTACCAATGTAACTCATCCACATTTTCATTTTTACTACAGAACCAGCTCAAATCATAGAGAAAGCTAAATCAGTTGATGTTACGGAGAAAGATCCCATGACCTTGGAATGTGTTGTGGCCGGAACACCAGAACTCAAAGTGAAATGGCTTAAAGATGGGAAACAAATAGTTCCCAGTAGATACTTTTCAATGAGTTTTGAAAATAACGTGGCCAGTTTTAGAATTCAGTCAGTAATGAAGCAGGACAGCGGTCAGTACACTTTCAAGGTGGAAAATGACTTCGGAAGCAGTAGCTGTGATGCCTACCTAAGAGTGCTAGGTTTGTATCTTCACCCCAGTCAGCTTCCCTTATTTATAGTATGTCCTTTGTAAACAAATAGCAAGAGATTAATGGATGTGTTTTGCTGTTTGCATTGGACAGATCAAAATATTCCTCCATCATTCACCAAAAAATTAACCAAAATGGATAAAGTTCTGGGCTCTTCTATTCATATGGAGTGCAAGGTGTCTGGTTCACTTCCCATTAGTGCTCAGTGGTTTAAGGATGGAAAAGAAATATCGACAAGTGCAAAATACAGACTTGTGTGCCATGAGAGATCTGTGTCTCTGGAAGTTAATAATCTGGAATTAGAAGATACTGCAAATTACACATGCAAAGTGTCAAATGTAGCAGGAGATGATGCATGCAGTGGCATCTTAACTGTGAAAGGTTAGAATTTCTTTACCTCTTCTTGATTCTTCCTTGTGAGTGCTTCTTAAATGTATCACTCTTACCTTTGTATCCTTTAGAGCTAAAATCTCTATGATTCTGGTTCTTTAGACACATATTCATTGTGTTCAAGAAATATTCAGCCATTGCCTCTTTTAAAGAGTGTTTTCTTAAATGTCCATAAAACTGTCACAATAATTCAACTGCAAGCAATTTAATTAAATATATCTCTCTTAAAATCTATAGAACCACCAAGCTTCCTAGTGAAACCTGGGCGACAACAAGCCATACCTGATTCTACAGTGGAATTTAAGGCAATACTGAAAGGAACACCACCATTTAAAATAAAATGGTTTAAGGATGATGTGGAACTTGTCTCAGGTCCTAAATGTTTCATTGGCTTGGAAGGGTCGACTAGCTTCTTAAATCTCTACTCAGTGGATGCTTCTAAGACTGGACAGTATACTTGCCATGTTACCAATGATGTTGGTAGCGACTCTTGTACTACGATGTTGCTTGTGACAGGTGTGCAAATTTGATTCCTTTATGTTTCTGTCTGACTGTGTCTTTGGTTCTCTGTATTCAGTTACAATGTCTCTAAACAATCAAGAAAGTAGTATTCTTTCTAACATAGTAAACAGTATTTGCTCATGTTTTTCTCTTCCCTATATACTATCTAATTTAACTATTGTTATTTATTTCTGTTCCCTCATACTCTCCTCTTTCCTGACTCTTTAGAACCACCAAAGTTTGTAAAGAAATTAGAAGCATCCAAAATTGTGAAAGCAGGTGACTCTTCACGACTTGAATGCAAGATAGCTGGATCCCCAGAAATCAGAGTTGTGTGGTTCCGAAATGAACATGAACTTCCAGCCAGTGATAAGTACAGAATGACTTTCATTGACTCAGTGGCCGTCATACAGATGAACAATCTCAGTACTGAGGACAGTGGAGATTTCATTTGTGAGGCTCAGAATCCCGCTGGCAGCACAAGCTGCAGTACCAAGGTTATAGTAAAAGGTAGACATCTTGTTCTTGTGTTTCTCATTAAATGAAAACCATCTTCCCCCCTGGGTATTATAGCTCTTTATTCATTTACTATCATTTTAGTTTCCATTTGAGATCATAGAATATTTTTCTGAGCTAGTATTATTTCCCTTTTTAGATATTTTTCCTTCTTGAATTTTGCTTACATGTAACTAGTCATTATGAAATATTTTTGATATTCCAGTGTCATCATTCTGATTACCTCAACACATTTGCCAAACATCAAACGTGATGTTTCAAAACTGCACAAAAAAATGAAGTAGGCATTTTAAAATTAGTCTTTTGCCTTCAATCAACTTACAGATATATCATTCTCACTATAATCTATATCATTAACAACAAGCACTTTTACTATATCTATGCAAAGTGAAAGCAATACAGGTTTTAAACTTATGTTTAAAACACGGCAATCATATTTTTTCCTTCTCTCTCAAGGATCACTTCCTATCCTTTAAAAATTATGTGACTATACCTTGGTACAAATAGTATCTGTATTTTTTTGCTGCAATTTTCAAGTGCTTTTTTTTTTTGTCACAAAGGCCAAGTTTGTCTTGTTTTAAGACAATTATTGCAGTAATAATTTGCTGAAATGGAAGACTTAGATCACAGATGTTGTGATGACTTCCCAGTGTCTGTTATAGAACATATACAAAAAAAATCATCCTTGAAATTAGAATTCCATACTTCATGCGAATCATTATTTATTGCTATACTTGCTTGTTTACAATTTTTGTATCAATCTTTGTAGCCTAAGATACATCAGTAAGGTGGAGTAGACAGAATGTTGAACTGTTCAGTAATGACATCTAGGATCTATCTAGGTTCTCTGCCCATCTAGCTGGTTATCTTGTGAAGGCGAATGGCTTCTGAGGCTGTTATCCCATGAGAGTGTTAGTGCTGGACTCTACTTACCCATTAGAATATCTTAAACCTTTCTTCCAATTTAAAGACAAGTAAAACACTTGCATTCTGTGAAATTCAGTAGCCCAATTCATGAGAAATTCTTGTTTTTTACAGAGCCACCTGTTTTTAGCAGCTTCCCTCCTGTAGTAGAAACCCTTAAAAATGCTGAAGTCAGTCTTGAATGTGAACTTTCGGGAACACCACCGTTTGAGGTGGTATGGTACAAAGACAAGCGGCAACTCAGAAGCAGCAAGAAATACAAGATTGCATCCAAAAACTTCCACACAAGTATTCACATTCTCAATGTGGACACTTCAGACATCGGTGAATACCACTGCAAAGCACAGAATGAAGTGGGAAGTGATACTTGTGTTTGTACTGTAAAATTGAAAGGTAAATATAGTTCATCCACATGGCAGAAATGTGCAAAATCCTATTTTTTTCACTCTCGCATGATCTGGACAATCTTTTCAAAAATTTCCATCCATCTTTTCCTGTTCAGAACCACCAAGATTTGTCTCCAAACTGAACAGCCTCACCGTTGTAGCCGGAGAGCCTGCTGAATTACAAGCATCCATAGAAGGCGCCCAGCCTATTTTTGTCCAGTGGCTTAAAGAGAAGGAAGAAGTGATTAGAGAAAGTGAAAACATCAGGATTACATTTGTGGAAAATGTTGCAACTCTACAGTTTGCAAAAGCAGAGCCAGCTAATGCTGGAAAGTATATCTGCCAAATCAAGAATGATGGTGGAATGAGGGAGAACATGGCCACACTGACGGTCTTAGGTTGGTACAATAGCCCACGATAGAAACTGGTGCCAAATGCTGGAATGAATTACTAAGAGTTACTGGCAGATTCTTTTTCTGAGTTTCTTCTAGAACTATATTTATCCTCATCTATTTGAAAGGTCTAGAGGAAAGACATAGTTGATCTTTCAAACACTCTTTTCTGTTTCTGTGATTCTAACAAAAATTAGACATCTGTTTTATTGTTTAATAACTACCTGTCTTAATCAATTAGTAGATACAATCATGACTCTCTTTGATTAAGCATGAAAGAATACAGAGCCCAGCATGTGCTACAAGAGTAATTGTTAAAACTAACAAGAACCCCAAAGGTTGGCATTTGATAGCAAAGCTTCCACATAAAATTAATGACAATTAAACAATTGTTTGAATAACAACTTTCAAAGAATTGTCTTTAGCACCTTAAGGTAGAGCAAAAATACCAAGTAATTCACAATAACCTGTAGCCTTTGATCTACAGAGGGTCAAGTGGAAATCAATATATACTATCTAATGCACATTGTTTAAATTGTTTTGAAGTTGAGTCATGCATGAACATATATTTCTTAAGAATAATTGCTATACAAGACGACAGCAAGAGGGGTAGGAAAAACAAAAAATAAGGAAAAAACTGAAAAGAAAAAATATTAAAATAAAAAATAGCTATAATTCTATGACTCCCTGTAATTATGGAATCACACTTTAAAGTCGAGAGAGAGAGCACCCTAACATAACCATCTCACTGGGAGAAACAATCTTAGTGAATGTGATAGTAGAGACAGAGTAAAGATCCCAGACTTTGACAGATGGATATCATGTTTTATTTCAGAGCCCGCAGTCATTGTTGAGAAGGCAGGACCGATGACAGTGACTGTAGGAGAAACGTGCACTCTGGAGTGTAAGGTGGCTGGCACTCCGGAACTCTCTGTTGAATGGTACAAGGATGGAAAGCTGTTGACCAGCAGCCAAAAACACAAATTTAGCTTCTACAACAAAATCTCTTCCTTAAGGATTCTCTCAGTTGAAAGGCAAGATGCAGGCACATACACTTTCCAGGTTCAAAATAATGTTGGGAAAAGCAGCTGCACAGCTGTGGTTGATGTTTCAGGTTAGTTCTGCTGTTTTCTTCTGGTTGCTTATGCAAATTCCTTTTACAAGTTTCTTTCTTTCAAGTCTCTTCTATTCTTTCAAATCATGATGAGTCTCTTACCTTTCCTCACACAGACCGAGCAGTTCCTCCCTCTTTCACACGAAGACTGAAAAATACTGGTGGGGTGTTAGGTGCCTCTTGCATCTTGGAATGCAAAGTAGCTGGATCATCACCTATTTCAGTTGCCTGGTTTCATGAGAAAACTAAGATTGTCAGTGGAGCAAAGTACCAAACCACATTTTCAGATAATGTCTGCACATTGCAGTTGAATTCTCTGGATTCATCAGATATGGGCTATTACACATGCGTGGCTGCTAACGTCGCTGGGTCTGATGAATGTCGTGCAGTGCTAACTGTGCAAGGTCAGTAGACAGTCAAACTTGTAAGGAATTTCTTACAAATTCCTCTTCAGGTGCACACCTATGTTGACAAACATTCGAAAGTGCTCTAATGTTTTATTCAAAATTGCAACTCTATTTGAAGTTTACAGGATCTTTTAATTGTTCTCCATGTCTATATAGAACCACCCTCTTTTGTGAAAGAACCTGAACCTTTGGAAGTGCTACCAGGCAAAAATGTAACCTTCACAAGTGTTATTAGAGGAACCCCTCCATTCAAAGTCAACTGGTTCAGAGGTGCCAGAGAACTAGTGAAAGGAGACCGGTGCAACATCTATTTTGAAGACACTGTGGCAGAACTGGAATTATTTAATATTGACATATCTCAGAGTGGGGAATACACCTGTGTGGTTTCTAACGACGCTGGCCAAGCATCTTGCACTACCCGTCTCTTTGTAAAAGGTTTGCTCAAGTGGATTCGCTTTTTCTATTTTCTGTATACCGACATCCTTGTGTTTTTATTGTGTTTAACTGCTGTGCCTTGTCACTTACTAGAACCAGCTGCATTTGTGAAGAGATTAAGTGATCATTCTGTAGAACCAGGGAAGTCCATAATTCTGGAGAGCACCTACACTGGAACACTTCCAATTTCTGTCACTTGGAAAAAGGATGGTTTTAACATAACTACCTCTGAAAAATGTAACATAGTCACAACAGAGAAAACTTGTATCCTGGAAATTCTGAATAGCACAAAAAGAGATGCAGGACAGTATTCCTGCGAGATTGAAAATGAGGCAGGAAGGGATGTTTGTGGAGCTCTGGTATCTACATTAGGTGCGTTGTCTTATTGTCTCTTAAATCATTTGCATTCTTCTAACATGTAGCATAGTTTCTTTGATATTCATTAATTCCAGTTGCTGACTGTGAGACTTTCTTCCTTAGAACCGCCTTATTTTGTTACGGAACTGGAACCTCTGGAGGCATCAGTTGGAGATTCGGTTTCTTTACAATGCCAAGTTGCTGGGACACCAGAAATTACAGTGTCTTGGTACAAAGGAGATACCAAATTACGGCCAACTCCTGAATACAGGACCTACTTTACAAACAATGTGGCCACACTTGTTTTTAATAAAGTGAACATCAACGACAGCGGAGAGTACACATGCAAAGCAGAAAATAGTATAGGAACTGCTTCTTCTAAGACTGTGTTCAGAATTCAAGGTGATGATATTTTACAAATTAAAAAATTTCTTTTTTCCTTAACTCTTGTATCTTTATGGTGAACTTCTCATTTCATCTCCTAACGCCTTAAGTACTACATGTCTCCCTACAGAGCGCCAACTCCCACCTTCTTTTGCAAGACAATTAAAGGACATTGAACAAACTGTGGGGTTACCTGTTACACTCACTTGTCGATTAAATGGCTCTGCACCCATCCAAGTGTGCTGGTATAGAGATGGAGTACTTTTAAGAGATGATGAAAATCTACAGACTTCATTTGTAGATAATGTGGCAACTTTAAAAATTTTGCAAACTGACTTGAGCCACTCTGGCCAGTACTCTTGCTCAGCTTCCAACCCACTTGGAACAGCATCTTCTAGTGCTAGACTCACAGCAAGAGGTTTGTTCACACGTCACTCTTCTTCTTTGCAAACTGTGACTTCATATTTCATTGTCAAAGTAGAAATGACCAATGGCAAAAAAACAAACAAAAAATACACATTGCCTTTCTTCTCATCCTCCAGAACCCAAGAAATCTCCCTTCTTTGACATCAAGCCTGTATCGATAGATGTTATTGCTGGAGAAAGTGCTGATTTTGAGTGTCATGTTACTGGTGCTCAACCGATGCGAATCACTTGGTCAAAAGATAACAAAGAGATCCGTCCTGGAGGAAACTATACAATCACATGTGTGGGAAACACTCCTCATTTGAGAATTCTTAAAGTAGGCAAAGGAGACTCTGGTCAATATACTTGCCAAGCAACCAATGATGTCGGCAAAGACATGTGCTCAGCTCAGCTCAGTGTAAAAGGTATCATTCCATGGCTTTTGACAATATTTGTTCCTTACCATATTTGCATAATTGTCTTATAAAAGTTTCTTTGGTTTTTAAATGTTTCAGATAAACTAACTGGACATGTTAGAATTTGTGTATTAGTGTTGGAGGCAACATTAATCAAAGTTGTGTTTTCTCTTTATATTGTTCTGTACATTAGTGTAACTCTAAGTGTAATCTTATCAAAAAGTATTGTTTAATTGAAATTTGTTAAATGTTGTTTTAACTATCTACTCCATTTTTTAATGCTTTCTTGTTATATGGCATTCTGATTTATCATTACTAACTGTTGATCAAATACATCTATAATACATTAACTTTTATGTTTTAACTTACAAAAAGTCAAACTAAAAAAAAGTATGAACTAAATTCTCTATTTAAAATGTTATGAGATTATTTAACTTAAAAGATAACTTATTTTACTGTAAAATCCTCAGAAAGTATATTCTTAGTAACAAACCAGTTTAAATATAAATTTATGGAATCTTCAGCTACAAAAACAAGCTCTTTTAACATGTATAATAAATATCCCTTACTGACTGTTTCGTTTGGTTTACTAGAACCTCCAAAGTTTGTTAAGAAATTAGAAGCTTCAAAAGTTGCAAAGCAGGGAGAATCCATTCAACTGGAATGTAAAATAAGTGGCTCCCCAGAAATCAAAGTTTCATGGTTCCGAAATGACAGTGAACTTCATGAAAGTTGGAAATACAACATGTCATTCATTAATTCCGTGGCATTGCTTACCATCAATGAAGCTAGTGCTGAAGATAGTGGGGACTACATTTGTGAGGCTCATAATGGTGTTGGTGATGCCAGCTGCAGCACAGCGTTGACAGTGAAAGGTTAGACACTAAGCTTCTTCGTTTCTTTATTCTCCTCTGATTTGGGCTCTTAGCAAAGTTATGAGCTCCAAAATAAAAGGATAATTAAGGTTATTTGGTTGCAATTCTTCAACAAGTTTTAATGAATTGTCATTTCTTGTGTCAGCATGTATTGTCATATGATCACACCAGTCACTCTTCAAGGTTCTAGATTTAATTTTTTTTTCCTTTATAGTAAGCAAGTGTTCTCATTGTTTATCTTCTTTTTTCTGGTAGCACCTCCTGTTTTCACCCAGAAGCCTTCTCCAGTAGGAGCTCTTAAAGGTTCCGATGTGATTCTCCAATGTGAAATTTCGGGAACTCCCCCATTTGAAGTAGTATGGGTAAAAGATCGAAAGCAAGTTAGAAGCAGCAAGAAATTTAAAATCACTTCAAAAAATTTTGATACAAGTCTTCATATCCTTAATCTTGAAGCCTCTGATGTCGGGGAATATCACTGCAAAGCTACTAATGAGGTGGGAAGTGACACGTGTTCTTGCTCTGTCAAGTTCAAAGGTTTGTATACACGGACACAAAAATATATGCCCCTTCCTCCTACCTGTTCTTGCCTAACTAATAACTTGTGTGGCCATGATTCTCACATTTTTTCCTCTAACCACAAATTTCTTTCATCAGAACCTCCACGATTCATGAAAAAGCTAAGTGACACCTCAACCCTTATTGGGGATTCTGTTGAGTTACGGGCCATAGTGGAGGGCTTCCAGCCAATTTCTGTTGTCTGGCTGAAAGATAAAGGTGAAGTCATCAGAGAGAGTGAAAACACCAGGATTTCATTCATCGATAACATTGCAACCCTCCAGCTGGGGAGTCCAGAAGCATCTAATTCTGGAAAATATATATGCCAAATCAAAAATGATGCTGGAATGAGAGAATGCTCCGCAGTCTTGACTGTACTAGGTTAGTAGCAAAGCACAGCCAGAGAAAAAAATCAAGTTACTTGATCCGTGATCATTTTCCTCAAATATTCCTCTTATCCAGTAATACAGTGATTGCACTATTGAGTTTGAAAGGTGACTTTGTTTTCAATGCAAAATACTTCTTCTTTTAGAACCAGCAAGAATCATAGAGAAGCCCGAACCCATGACTGTCACTACTGGAAATCCTTTTGCATTAGAGTGTGTAGTGACCGGAACACCAGAACTCTCAGCCAAGTGGTTCAAAGATGGAAGAGAATTGTCTGCAGACAGCAAACATCACATTACATTCATCAATAAAGTGGCTTCCCTTAAAATCCCCTCTGCCGAAATGAGTGACAAAGGGTTATATAGCTTTGAAGTGAAAAACAGTGTTGGCAAAAGTAACTGCACTGTATCTGTCCACGTTTCTGGTGAGTAGAATGAGATTTTTATGAATATAAAATATTTCCAGGGGGTGGAGGGGCACAGAATAAAACTTCTCTTTAAACGCAAAACTACCCTTCCCCACATAGATCGGATTGTGCCTCCATCCTTCATCCGCAAGCTGAAAGACGTGAATGCCATCCTGGGGACCTCAGTTGTTTTGGAGTGCCGAGTCTCTGGCTCGGCCCCGATTTCAGTTGGCTGGTTTCAGGATGGAGATGAGATTGTTAGTGGGCCCAAATGTCAGTCCAGCTTTTCGGAAAACGTCTGTACTTTGAATCTGAGCTTGTTGGAGCCCTCCGACACAGGCGTATACACGTGTGTGGCTGCCAACGTAGCTGGTTCCGACGAGTGCTCAGCAGTCCTGACTGTGCAAGGTCAGTGTGCAGGGATAAAGCTGCTGCTTCTCTAACACCTCTTTGATGTGGACGTGATGCCTGCCTTCCCTGGAGTCTCTTTATTTTGTCTTCATGTTTAATCTTAGCTCCCTTTTTTTAAGGAGCAAAAGCACTTCTCACTTGGATTTCTTTCTTCTCTTTATCTCCCCTTTCGCCTTGCAATATCTAGAACCACCATCTTTTGAACAAACCCCTGATTCTGTGGAAGTTTTGCCTGGAATGAGCCTCACGTTCACCAGTGTCATCAGAGGCACCCCTCCTTTCAAGGTCAAGTGGTTTAAAGGCAGCAGGGAACTGGTGCCTGGGGAGTCATGCAACATCTCTCTGGAAGATTTTGTCACAGAACTGGAGTTGTTTGAGGTGCAGCCATTAGAAAGTGGAGACTATTCTTGCCTCGTTACCAATGATGCTGGCAGTGCTTCCTGTACCACACATCTTTCCGTGAAAGGTTTGCTCTTTCCCCCAATATGTGCATCTTTTACAATTTCTCTTAAGTCTTCATTAGAAGACAAGAATTTTACCCACATGTTTTCTCCTTATAGAACCAGCCACCTTTGTGAAAAGATTGGCTGATTTCAGTGTTGAGACAGGAAGCCCCATAGTTCTCGAGGCCACATACACTGGCACACCTCCAATCTCAGTGAGCTGGATAAAGGATGAGTATCTTCTTTCACAATCTGAGAGATGCAGTATTACTATGACAGAAAAATCTACCATACTGGAAATTCTTGAGAGCACAATAGAGGATTATGCACAGTACAGCTGCCTGATAGAAAATGAGGCTGGTCAAGATATCTGTGAAGCTCTGGTGTCTGTCTTAGGTGTGTTGACAGCTACCTCTTTTTATTGCTCTCTTTCTTTTCAAACATCCTCTTTTACATGGCATGACTGACTTGTTGATTACCATCTTTTGTACCATAGAACCACCATACTTTATTGAACCTCTGGAACATGTGGAAGCAGTCATTGGAGAACCTGCAACTTTACAGTGTAAAGTGGATGGAACTCCAGAAATTAGAATTTCTTGGTATAAAGAACACACAAAGCTACGATCAGCTCCCGCATATAAAATGCAATTCAAAAATAACGTTGCTTCCTTGGTAATCAACAAAGTGGATCACAGTGATGTGGGAGAGTATTCATGCAAGGCAGAGAACAGTGTGGGGGCAGTCGCTTCTTCAGCTGTGCTTGTTATCAAAGGTGATGGTGTTGTTTAACCTAGTGTGTGTGGACAGATTCATTTTCTTAAAAACGTTAAAACTTTCATGAATTGAAATATGTTGTGGATGCTTTCTCACCTGTAAATAAGGATTATCTGTAACTTCTTTACAGAGCGCAAACTTCCACCTTCCTTTGCAAGAAAACTGAAAGACGTTCATGAGACTCTAGGCTTCCCAGTTGCATTTGAATGCCGCATCAATGGCTCAGAACCTCTTCAAGTGTCTTGGTACAAGGATGGAGTTCTTTTGAAAGATGATGCTAATTTGCAGACATCTTTTGTTCATAATGTAGCAACTCTTCAGATTTTACAAACTGACCAGAGCCACGTAGGGCAGTATAATTGCTCTGCTTCTAATCCTCTTGGGACTGCTTCATCCAGTGCCAAGCTCATTCTGTCAGGTGAGTAACTCACACTACCCTCTTCATTGTAAAGCAGCTTCACTGCTCCAGGCCACCAAAAGGCTGGTGCCGTTTAGTTTCTGCTCTGTATGTGAGAGCATGGAAATAAAAATCACCATGTTGGTCTTCATTCTTTTCAGAGCATGAAGTGCCTCCTTTCTTTGATCTAAAGCCTGTATCAGTAGATCTTGCTCTTGGAGAAAGTGGTACTTTTAAATGTCATGTAACTGGGACTGCACCAATCAAAATCACTTGGGCCAAAGATAACAGAGAGATTCGCCCTGGAGGCAACTACAAGATGACTTTGGTAGAAAATACTGCCACTCTGACAGTTCTCAAAGTAGGCAAAGGCGATGCCGGGCAGTATACCTGCTATGCAAGCAACGTCGCTGGAAAAGACTCTTGTTCTGCTCAGCTGGGTGTACAAGGTACTTGTTAGAGTGAAGGAGCAAGTACATTTTCAGTTTCTTAAAATATAGGAGGGTGGGTGTGCTTCAGAGAGAGCTATGTTTAGGACCAGGGTCTAGTGATTAAAATGGATCAAGTGGATCAAGGACCTTCCAAATGGAGACAAGTATTTTTTAATTACTTAAAAAAATTTTTTAAAACTAGGAAAACATGGACCAAAAGTCCATTTTAAGAGGCTAAAAATAGAGACTAGAGAGAGATAACCGAAACTCTACCAAATTGCAAGAAAATCCTAGTTTGAAAGACGGTATCATAGGACAAAAAAGCAAAGTTATTGCAAATGACTTTTTTTCCACAGTACTTAGTAAATGAATGGATTTTGTCCCTCTAAGGCATAGCAAAGCACCAAACTATCAAGACCTTCAAGGAGAATTCAGATGAGAATGATAAGTTCAACTTACTTTCCTCCACTAGCCCCACTTAAATAATAGTGGAGGTCAGGGGCTGGGGAGTAAGTAGATCAGTATCTGCCATTATGGAAGGCAGTCATGTGTTTCTGCCACACGTTTATCGATGCTACTGTCAGAAATTAAATAGTTCACTCAATGGACTGCTAGTCTAGTCCATTAGAGTACTTTTAAGGGTTTTTGTGGTGGTGGGTTATAAATATCTTGAAATTAAAATATAATTAGATTTAGCAGCCCATTTGCTCTATGACATATAGCTAATCATTTTTACTTCCCTATGCCTGAATTTTTTGCTTCAGTTAATGAGGAAACCATTACTCTCATACACTTCAAAGGAAAATTATGAAGGTTGAAGAAATAACCATTTGACACCTATAAGAGGAAAATGGCATTTTAAAAATATTAAGATATCTGACCCATTTTGCCATTCTGGCTCTTCATGCTATGTAACTGATAGCATTGCAGCCTTAGGAAATAGTTCTCCACTGGTTAATATACAAGACAGTAATCAAATTCTCATTCCCCGTGGACCTCAGACGGCTTCCACTGACAGATACATGCTATTATCTCTGATCTTGGCACTAGAGAAGGGACTCTTGCTGGGGAGAGGACGGCACAATAGAGAGTAATGTCTTTTTCTCCTTCCTTTAGTAATAATATTTGATGTGGATGCTTACAAAAACAAGCATATTTTATTTTAGAAATTTTCTATTTAGGTTTCATTTAACTCTTCTTCCTTGAACTGCATAAATTTGTTTTCCAGAGCTAAAGACCTCTCTAGCAAAGATTATTTTTTCCACCTCATCTTGAATTATATGCATCTTTTCCATCCCTTACCCTGTGTTTTTCCTCTTGGTTCCATAGAACCACCCAGGTTCATTAAGAAGCTAGAACCTTCAAGAATTGTGAAACAGGATGAATTCACAAGGTATGAATGCAAAATCGGCGGGTCTCCAGAAATCAAAGTTTTATGGTATAAGGACGAGACTGAAATTCAAGAGAGCAGTAAATTCAGAATGTCATTCGTTGACTCGGTGGCTGTGCTGGAAATGCACAATCTCGGTGTTGAAGACAGTGGAGACTACACCTGTGAGGCCCACAATGCAGCAGGCAGTGCCAGCAGCAGCACGTCCTTAAAAGTTAAAGGTCAGAGCTCTCCCCACCTGTGTGTTTTTCACATTAGCCTCCTCTTTAATTGTCCTCTTAACTTCCTGTTTGACTCTTCAACGATGTTTTAAAATAGGGAAAGGACACAACAAAGAATTGAACGTGTTTTTTTCACTCTCTCTCTCTCTGATGGAGTGGAAGATTGATTCTTACTTTTAACTATATACTTACAGAATACATCCGTATTTTCCTTTTTTCCAATTTTAGAACCACCCATTTTCCGCAAACAGCCTCATCCTGTAGAGACACTGAAAGGAGCTGATGTTCACCTTGAATGTGAGCTTCAGGGCACTCCCCCATTTCACGTTTCTTGGTATAAAGACAAGAGAGAACTTAGGAGCGGCAAGAAGTACAAGATAATGTCTGAGAACTTCCTTACCAGTATCCACATCCTGAATGCCGATGCTGCAGACACTGGGGAATATCAGTGTAAAGCCACAAACGATGTGGGGAGTGACACTTGCGTTGGTTCCATCACTCTCAAAGGTTAGATGGACTGCATTCTCTTCTGCTCACTACTTCCCTTCTAATTGTAATACTCTGTTGCCCCCTCCACCCCAGCCCAGTCTTATCACTAGCAGCCTATTCCACTTTCCCTTTGTTTCCTCTCTAAGTCCTTTTCTGTTTAGTCTGCTTCCCTTTTCCAAATCCTACTAAATATCCTTTTACATAATGTTGTCATTAGGTTTTGATTAGATTAAGAAAGCTGGAGTAGATGAGATATTCAACTTTCCTACTGAATACAAACTTTAATGTGTCCCTGCTCTCATCCACCAAAAATGCCTCTTAAATGGAAATAACACATTATCACTAGTTTGATTCCTGGCATTCATGATTTGAGCAAAATGCTGTCAGTCTCACAAATTTTAAAACCCAGGCTTTCCTCTTTTTTCATCAGCACCACCAAGATTTGTGAAGAAGCTGAGTGACATATCTACTGTCGTTGGTAAAGAAGTTCAGCTGCAGACTACCATTGAAGGCGCTGAGCCCATTTCAGTGGTGTGGTTCAAAGATAAGGGAGAAATCGTTAGAGAAAGTGACAACATATGGATTTCTTATTCAGAAAACATTGCAACCTTACACTTTTCAAGAGTGGAACCAGCCAATGCTGGAAAATACACTTGTCAGATCAAAAATGATGCTGGGATGCAAGAGTGCTTCGCCACGCTATCCGTTCTCGGTTAGTAAATAGATGATGTTATCACAGATACAAGGCACACACTCACCAGGATCTGTATTTTCTTTAGTTTTTCAATTTGAGTTTAAAATATGGATATCTTTTACATTTCATTCCAGAGCCTGCAACAATTGTAGAAAAGCCAGAATCCATAAAAGTTACCACGGGAGACACCTGTACCTTGGAGTGTACAGTAGCTGGCACCCCTGAATTCAGTACTAAGTGGTTTAAGGATGGAAAAGAGCTAACAAGTGACAACAAATACAAAATAAGCTTCTTCAACAAAGTATCTGGCCTTAAGATCATCAATGTAGCACCGAGTGACAGTGGGGTATACAGTTTTGAGGTGCAGAACCCTGTTGGCAAAGACAGCTGCACAGCTTCATTGCAGGTTTCAGGTTGGTTGATTGCTTGGGCTTTTCTTTCATCATTATAATAATGTAGTTCCTGATTTTCATAAATGTATATGGGTTGTTACATCTTCTATAGGATAACATGAGTCTGACATCTTCTGAATCAGCAAATTCAGAGGCAATACCATCTGTAGAATTAGAAGAAAACCATTTTCAAAAGTTATATCCCTTTCTTTTTGAGGAATTTCCAAAATGATGATAGGAATGAAAAATAGTCCCTGGATAAGGTTAAAGTAGTCTTCATTTATGCTGAAATAATTCACCACATAATGCTTCACGGCAAAGAGAGAACAAAATCCCTAGCAAGTCAACGATCACATTCTGCCCACTGATTCTCCAAGCTTTTGATAGTGTGAACCCATAGAGGATTTTTTAATACGCTCACAAAAGAGCCAAATGGATCTAGGGATATTCCATCAAAAAGGCAGTTCTCTCTTCAAGTCATTTTATAATTATTGTTGTCCTTTGTTTTTGCTTTTTTTTTTTTTTTTTTTTTTTTTTATCATTCAGACCAAACCATTCCGCCTTCATTCACAAGAAAATTGAAAGAGACAAATGGTCTATCCGGTTCCTCAGTTGTAATGGAGTGTAAAGTCTATGGGTCACCTCCAATCTCTGTCTCCTGGTTCCATGAAGGAAATGAGATCAGTAGTGGAAGGAAATACCAGACCACCCTGACAGATAATACCTGTGCTTTAACTGTGAACATGCTGGAAGAATCAGACAGTGGTGACTACACATGTATAGCTACTAATATGGCTGGTTCTGATGAATGTAGTGCTCCTTTGACTGTGAGAGGTCAGTTTACAAAACAGTAAAATGAATTGCATTTCATAGTTTATTAAACATGTTTGTCATAACAATTCACAAATACTAAACCTTTTCTGATATGTGATTTTGTGTTTAGAACCACCATCTTTTGTTCAGAAACCTGATCCCATGGATGTTTTAACTGGGACAAATGTAACTTTCACAAGTATCGTAAAAGGAACACCTCCTTTCAGTGTTAGCTGGTTCAAGGGTAGCAGTGAACTAGCACCAGGCGACAGATGCAACGTGTCTTTGGAGGATTCAGTTGCTGAACTGGAGTTGTTCGATGTAGATACATCACAAAGTGGAGAATATACTTGCATAGTTAGCAATGAAGCTGGCAAGGCTTCTTGTACAACACATCTCTACATAAAAGGTTTGTCAGACTGCTCTTCTAGATTTATATGATTAGTAATTAGATGTGTCTATGTCTGTATATGTGTTTGATTTTATATTTTCAATTTGGTCACTTTAGCCCCAGCCAAATTTGTGAAGAGGCTGAATGATTACAGCATAGAGAAAGGAAAACCCCTGATCCTAGAGGGTACATTCACTG
The DNA here is from genome assembly GCF_028885655.2 of Pongo abelii. Lineage (NCBI taxonomy): Eukaryota > Metazoa > Chordata > Mammalia > Primates > Hominidae > Pongo > Pongo abelii. The sequence goes on along the minus strand of NC_071996.2, from coordinate 81,352,095 downwards.
GAACTCCTCCCATTTCGGTTACCTGGAAGAAAAATGGCATAAATTTAACTCCTTCTCAGAGGTGTAATATAACTACGACTGAAAAATCGGCAATCCTGGAAATTCCAAGTAGCACAGTAGAGGATGCAGGACAATACAACTGCTACATTGAAAATGCCTCTGGAAAAGATTCCTGTTCAGCACAAATACTCATACTAGGTTTGTCATGATTGCACATTCTTATCTTTGTATACAATCGATGATCTGGCACGTCTCCTTCATGACTGATTGATTATCTCTCTTGGCTGCAGAACCACCGTATTTTGTCAAGCAGTTGGAGCCAGCTAAGGTGTCTGTTGGAGATTCTGCCTCTCTACAATGCCAGCTTGCTGGAACCCCAGAAATTGGGGTTTCCTGGTATAAAGGAGATACAAAGTTGAGACCCACTACGACTTACAAAATGCATTTTAGGAATAATGTTGCTACACTGGTCTTCAACCAGGTTGATATTAATGATAGTGGAGAATATATCTGCAAAGCTGAAAACAGCGTGGGAGAAGTTTCTGCATCAACTTTCCTTACCGTTCAAGGTGACTGCAATATTTTTAAAGTGAACGGATTTGTGTTTCTTTTGAACAAGATTTAAAATGTCTGGGGAGGCCTTATTTTTAGGAAAATCTTTCCAAAGGCTTAAAATTCTGCTTAAGTAATCCTATTTACAGTTAGTGGCTTATCTTTTTCTATGGATTCTACAGAGAGATAATATGACTAAATCTTTAATTGGAAGGATTATGCAATCATTTGCTTCTATAATTAAATCTTTTTTAAAAAGTGACCATATATTTTTAAATTCCACCCCATTAAGTATCTCATGCAAATTGCTAGAAGGCAGTCTTTAAAATTACAGGAATCTGCTGCTTGCCCAGAGACATGCCTTCAGCCAGCCAATTGCTTTATTGGTTTTCATACTATTTTGCACCTACTGTGCATTAGGGTTGGTCTCAGAGTGATACTTTTGCTCCAGAAATCTATATGCTTTTCTTTATCTCCAAGTTAATTCAAGAGACATTAATAATTCCTGATTTTTAATAGAAACTGCATATATACATGCGTTTGTATATATATAATTGTGAGAAGAGCATTTAGTAAATTAAAGTGTTTGTTGCTTTTATTCTGTTCCTACAGAACAAAAACTTCCACCATCATTTTCTCGACAATTGAGAGATGTTCAAGAAACAGTTGGACTGCCAGTTGTTTTTGATTGTGCCATAAGTGGATCAGAACCTATCTCCATGTCTTGGTATAAAGACGGCAAGCCATTGAAAGACAGCCCAAATGTACAAACATCATTTTTAGACAATACAGCCACACTCAATATTTTTAAAACTGACCGGAGCCTTGCAGGCCAGTATTCCTGCACAGCTACAAACCCTATAGGCTCTGCTTCTTCTAGTGCCAGGCTTATTCTCACAGGTTTGTGGATTCTTAAACTTTTATTTCTAGAATTAAAGTATTATAATCAAATATGAAATTAGGGAGAAATTTCTATTTCAGTAAACTGACATGGTCCAGATATTGAGCCTGAAACCTTGTCTTTCTGCTCTACTATTAGAGGGGAAGAACCCACCCTTCTTTGACATCCGTCTTGCCCCTGTGGATGCTGTGGTGGGAGAAAGTGCTGACTTTGAGTGCCACGTCACGGGCACACAACCGATAAAGGTCAGCTGGGCCAAAGACAGCAGAGAAATACGAAGTGGCGGAAAGTACCAGATTAGTTATCTGGAAAACAGTGCCCACCTGACAGTCCTCAAAGTAGACAAAGGAGATTCTGGACAATATGCCTGCTATGCTGTGAATGAAGTGGGAAAAGACTCTTGCACAGCTCAGCTGAATATAAAAGGTATCGTTTATTTTGCAAGTGGTCCAACAAACATGTAATCATTTTGTAGTATAGCCTGAAGGTGTCATTTTTATGATGATGAATGCAATTTAGGACATTTTAAACAAATGAAAAGAAAATATTTAAGGGGAAGTAAGTTTATCTAGAGAAGAAGTCATTTTTGAAATCTGTATTTCTTTCTTTCCTCGAGACAGGATCTCACTCTGTCGCCCAGGCTGGAGTACGGTGGTGTGATCTCGGCTCACTGCAACCTCTGCCTCCTGGGTTCAAGTGATTCTCGTGCCTCAGCCTCCTGAGTAGCTGGGATTACAGGCGCCTGCCACCATGCCCAACTAATTTTTGTATTTTTTGGTAGAAATGGGGTTTCACCATGTTGGCCAGGTTGGTCTGGAGCTCCTGACCTCAAGTGATCCACCCGCCTTGGCCTCCCAAAGTGCTGGGATTACAGGCATGAGCCACCACACCCAGCTTATAATCTATATTTCTAAAACTTTATATATTCCCTATGATACTGAGATTACCCCTTCTTTTTACAAATTTGTGATTCTGTAAATGGCCATGAGTTACTTCTTATCATCCACCTTGTAAGTCAAAGAACAGTTTAGAATAAGCTCGTAGAAGGAGGCTGAAATGTTTAGGAACATACACTGATATAGTGTATTTAGTTGGTTAGCCTTGATTTTTAACTAAAAATATGAGTTTTTTTTTTTTCTTGAAAAGCTTCATATTAGTAATCTGCTTCTGGATTCTACTTCATATATCCTTGCAATTTCTTATAGAGCGGCTCATCCCACCAAGTTTCACTAAAAAACTCTCAGAGACAGTAGAAGAAACAGAAGGGAATTCTTTCAAACTTGAGGGACGTGTGGCTGGTTCCCAACCTATAACTGTTGCCTGGTACAAAAATAATATAGAGATACAACCAACTTCTAACTGTGAAATAACATTCAAGAACAACATGTTAGTGCTGCAAGTCAGGAAAGCAGGCATGAACGACGCTGGTTTGTACACATGCAAAGTGTCCAATGATGCAGGCTCTGCTCTGTGCACATCTTCAATCGTCATCAAAGGTGAGTTATCCTCACAGCCCCAACCTGTTGTGTTTTTCTTCACTGCCTGTTATATATCCATGAGCATTTCTTATGATATCTTGACCAAGTAAGTTATAACAAATATAAATACACATTAGTTAACTGTGTATTTATCACTCCATATGTTTACTAAAAATATAAATTATTGTAATTTAATTATGTGGCTTCCCAAAGGAGGTGTCATTTAACGGACTAACATCTTAGGTTTCTAAATCATATCCTAAAATTCCCTTAGGTAGTTAGAAGTTTCAGCATACTCTGAAATGTGTGCATATGTGACACATATATTTTTATGAAGCATATTTTTTTTGAAATTTTTTTAATGTTCATCACCAAATATCACACTAACTTGACTATTATTGAGTTATATATTATATCACAGTCTGAAACTTTCTCCTTTCTAGGTGTATTTCTAAAGGATTATTGTTTAATGTATATTGCCCAAAGCTTTTGACCTGCAAACAAATACTAATCCCAGACAAAAGGGTAACATTTGCACAAAAAGAAAAATAATGGGTAGAAAACATTGCATATCATTATGGAAGACATATTTAAATACACAATCATCGCTTGAGACAATGAAATAGACTATGTTGTTTAAGGATATCTTTATCTGTTTCTCTTCACTGTAATAGCTTCCAGTAATTACAACATAGCTTCATCAAAATCACATTAAAAACTAACCTCCTAGAGCAGCTTGGAATTAATTACCAACTCTTATGATCTGGTTAGTCATCTCACAGTGCACAGATAGTAAGTTATTATTAATAGGCTGATATCACTAATAAGTAAATATCACTGAGTTGTCTTAAAATTCCAATTTCATCACTCATTTTATGGAATTTAGATGCATTTAGTTTTAAAACGCATTTAATAAAACAAAAAATATATACTTAGCAGTGGCTTATATTCATGATTTACATTCATGATGGTTATACCATGGGCAGATAAATGCTTTCTATAGAATTCTGAAGCTATTTATAAAATTTTTTTAAAGGATAGACATCAGAAGTTTTAATCTTTGCAATAACAAAAAAAATGGCCTTATTCTTTCTAGGTACAGGTCTCAGAACCATTGAACAAAATCATTACATAATACTGAGTTGTATATTGCCTTCCTATCATGTTACTCATCAATGTCTTCATCATTGGTCTTCAGTTAAACACTGAGCTTCAACTCCTAATTCCCTTGGGCTAAGATTGGATTTTAAATGCTACTGTGGCTGCATTTAATAGCTAAAGATGAACATCAGAGAAAATCACATATAAATATGTGGGCTCATGTATTACTCAAATGCTAGCTTTCTTTCCTAGAGGGTAGCAATCATTGCTGCTGGAGATAAGCAGAATTCCCAAATAAGCCCTTCATTTTCAGGGTTCAGCAAAAATGCAGCTGTACACAGGTTTGAGAGAATTAATAGTGTGCTATATGGCAAAGAAATTCATAGTAACTGCCAATGTCTGCAGTGCTTAGTAAGGACACAGATGCTGGGGCAATTTGTGGGCAGCACGTCATGTGTTCTTTGCTTGTTTTTAAACCTTTATCTTTTTAAAAAATCCAACAAATTTAAACTATTGTCTTTAAAGAGGAATAAACCAGGCACATAATTCTGTTCTACTACAGCAACCAGTGTTACCTGTTAGAGGCAAAACTGTTTTTCTCTTTATTTGTTTCCCTTGTGGAATTTAATACTTTTTTGCCTTTAACGTTCCTCATGAAAATACCTTTTCAATTCCAGAACCTAAGAAGCCACCTGTATTTGATCAGCACCTTACTCCAGTAACAGTGAGTGGAGGAGAATACGTGCAGCTCAGCTGCCATGTCCAGGGATCTGAGCCAATTAGGATCCAGTGGTTGAAGGCTGGAAGGGAAATAAAGCCTTCAGACAGATGCAGCTTCAGCTTTGCTAGTGGGACAGCTGTACTGGAACTCAGAGATGTGGCTAAAGCAGATTCGGGAGATTATGTGTGTAAAGCTTCAAATGTGGCTGGAAGTGACACTACCAAATCAAAAGTGACCATTAAAGGTACAGACACCTCAAAAGTATTATGCAGCTCAAGCCAGCAACCACTCATGTTTATTTGCTTATTACAATTTCACCAGAAATGGAATTAGATTTTTAGAAACATCAGTTGTTGCTCATCTGCAATTTGTAGGCTCCTTATTATAATTGAAATATTAGGTAATTTAACAGAAATAATGTCAATACAAAGTATCTGAAATTACTACAAGTTTACCACCCTATTTCTTGAATTTCTTTTCACCATATCCATTAATATGTAATTAATGCAGTTCCAAAAATGATGCTATAATAATGCGATAGAAAGTAGGCTGGTGTGATACACCTGGAAAAAATAAAACCAAGTCTAAAAATATTGACACTACTAATATGATTATAGTTCAACCTTTGAGAGCTATCATTAGCATAAATGTCTGAGAAGCTGCTTTATCTTCTGTAACCCACCCTTACACAGAAAGAGAATTCTGCAGTACTTACTTATCACAGTGCCAACCTCCTAAGGCTTATTTTACAAAGGGGGATATTTATTATAATTTTGAGGTGATTGTAGTAAGAAAACATGTAAATGTTTTTTCAGACAAACCAGCTGCGGCCCCAGCAGCCAAGAAAGCTGCGGTAGATGGAAGACTCTTTTTTGTATCAGAACCTCAGAGTATCAGAGTCGTAGAAAGTAAGTGCACTTCATGAGAAGTACATTTTCATCTATCTTGTACCTTTTACTTATGATTTAATTTTGGAAGAACTGATTTTAGAAAATTAAATTTTTATTCACTTGTTTTCATTATTCCTTAGAAACCACTGCAACCTTCATTGCAAAAGTTGGAGGTGACCCAATCCCAAATGTTAAATGGACAAAAGGGAAGTGGAGACAGCTGAACCAAGGAGGTCGTGTTTTCATCCACCAAAAAGGCGATGAAGCAAAACTGGAGATTAAAGACACCACAAAAACTGATTCTGGGTTATACCGATGTGTGGCATTTAACAAACATGGTGAAATTGAAAGTAATGTTAACTTACAGGTGGATGAAAGGAAGAAACAAGAGAAAATTGAAGGCGATCTTAGAGCAATGCTGAAAAAGTGAGTTCAATAAAAACCACAAATGGTACAGTCAGCCCTCAGTATAAGCGGGTTCCGCATCCACAGTCAACTACCCCCAGTGGAAAGTATTAAAGAACAAAAAATTTAAAAATACAAATAAACAATACAGCATAACAACCATTTACACAGCACTTACATTGTATTAGATATTATAAGTAATCTAGAGTTGAAGTATACGGGAGGATGTGCATAGGTTACATGCAAATACTATGCCATTTTACATCATGGACTTGAGCATCTGGCCACAGGCCTCCTGAAGCCAATCCCCCAGGCATACAGAGGGATGACTGTAATGTCCCATTCACAAAAAGAATCTCTCAAGAGGCATGGGCCATCCATCTCAAGATTCAGATTGTTAAAGAACATAGGCATATAGGCATTTTAACAGAAGCAGATAAGCAAATACACAACATCTGGGTGTTCTTGTTTCATTAGAATCAATTTCTGAATTTAAGAGAAAGTTTTAAGAATGAGGTGAATGTCTATTAAGATTTTTAAACAAAAAGAAATGGCCCATAAAGAAACCCCAATATTGTCTGTGCCTAGGTATGAAATTTTTTTTCTGTATATGATTTCTTATGTTATGAATGGTTCTCTAAAACAACCGTTTTAAACATTTTCCATAATTATCATTCATTTCAATATGGTTCATTTTTCAACATAATTATTAAATCCACACTCAATTTCCACGCATCTTTTCCATGATATGTATACTATTCTATTATTAAAGTTTTCCATTGCTATTATTATTTTTTCTGATATTATAATTCATTACCTAGGCTCTTTGGTTATAAAGTTTACAGAAATACTTCTATTGTTCTTTCCTTTCTTAAAGTTTTTGTTCCTACATCTATATTTTATAACAATGGTCCTAATCCATCTGATCTTAATCCACTCCATCTCCAAACCCACATTTTTAAATTGTTTCACAGCTAACATGGTAAAATTAATATTTATTGAACAAAGAACATAGAAAACCTTAATGAAGTACATAATCTTTGAATGATGATAGACAATTAAAAATAGAAGACAGGTGATTTATCCTTACTTTTTAAATTTTATTTAGGACTCCAATCTTAAAGAAAGGAGCTGGGGAAGAAGAGGAAATTGATATCATGGAACTTCTCAAAAATGTTGATCCTAAAGAATATGAAAAATATGCCCGCATGTATGGAATCACTGACTTCCGAGGTCTTCTTCAAGCATTTGAACTGCTCAAGCAAAGCCAAGAAGAAGAGACACATAGACTGGTATGTTCCTTCATACATAGCATCATGCTTAAAAAGTCACATTTAAAACATCTCACATATTCCCTTTGAACTACCAGAATCCTATAGTTATATGACATTATTTAATATGACATAACCAGCGTCCAGAATGGAAGGTGAATATAGTCATGCATCCTCTGAATCAAATTTTGTTTCATATGTAATGCCTATCATTTTTGTTCTCAGGAAATTGAGGAAATAGAGAGGTCAGAGAGGGATGAAAAGGAATTCGAAGAACTTGTATCATTTATTCAGCAAAGACTGTCACAGACAGAGGTAAAAAGAATTATGCTGATGATAAAATGAACAAGTTATTATTGAGTATTATTGTAAGGGAAGGAGTAACAAATGTGTTTTAATTCTTTATTCTCCTAGCCTGTCACTCTGATCAAGGACATTGAAAATCAGACAGTTTTGAAAGATAATGATGCTGTGTTTGAAATTGACATTAAAATTAATTATCCAGAAATCAAGCTTTCATGGTACAAAGGAACTGAAAAACTGGAACCCAGTGATAAATTTGAAATAAGCATTGATGGTGACCGACATACACTCAGAGTCAAAAACTGTCAACTTAAAGACCAGGGCAATTATCGATTGGTTTGTGGTCCACACATCGCTAGCGCTAAGCTAACTGTAATTGGTAAGTTAGAAAAGGCTTATGAAATACTTGTGAGATTTAAATTACTGTTGAGCACATCTGCGTGTGATATTGAACAAAATGTGTGTTGTATCACATGAACAGAGCCTGCATGGGAACGGCATCTTCAGGATGTGACTCTGAAAGAAGGCCAGACTTGCACCATGACATGCCAATTTTCTGTACCAAATGTAAAATCTGAATGGTTCAGAAATGGCAGAATCCTTAAACTCCAAGGTAGACATAAAACAGAAGTGGAACACAAAGTCCATAAATTGACCATTGCAGATGTTCGAGCAGAAGACCAGGGTCAGTACACCTGCAAATATGAAGACCTTGAAACTTCAGCAGAACTCAGAATCGAAGGTGCGTGAAACACTATGGAGTCCTTGTAGTACAACATAGGTCAATGGCAAATGTTGTGCAGGACCCCTGCAACCCTACCTTTAAACACACACGAAAGTGGTCATGTGTTCTTATTTCCCAACACACGTTCTCATAGTATTCATCTCAAAGTTCATACAAAAGCACAAGGGAAATATTCAAATGAGTGTCAATTGTTTGCGTCGTTCTTTTAGATTTTAATCTAGTCTAAGACATAATCTTTAACAGTTATTTCTGTCTGAAGTCTAAATTTCATGATTCTCATATCTAGGATTGTAGAAAGAAATCTAGGAAAGGACAAGATCTCATAGATGTAAATCTGGAGGATCTTGGCTAGGAATTGATATTTTGTTTATAGGACTTAGTCTGACTTTCTCTGTACAAAATTCATAGACAACATTAACATGTCATGTGCAATTAGCAACTATTTTTCAAAAATATTTATTTCATTTTCAGATCATGTTTCAACCTTCTGAATCTCTGAAATTAAGTGAAATCTCAGAATTTAGGAGTAACAACATTCATTTCCTAATTGATTCTATACATTTTCCAAAGACACCTTCAAACTGTATTGAGAAAAATTTTGGCTATCATAATAGCATCTCCTTTCAGCTATTGGTGCCCATTTGTAGTTGCTGAAACACAAATATATGACATTCGATTTACATAAGCATGTCAACTTTTCTGACTTACCTTACAATGAATATCAGTGACTGGTTGTATTTTAAATGGTTTTCAATTAAAGGTCCAGCTGCAAGTACTAATTATTTTTTAAATAATTGATATTTTTAATATAATTCTTTAGTAAATAGAGCTCACCAGAGTACTGTGATTTCTAAGACTTTATGGTACTGTTATACATATACGACCCTCCCCTCCAGCCTCTTCTAGAAAACACTCCTGCCATCCACACACATCCTTTGTTTGTGCCCATATGTACTTAGCAGATTTCTGAACTCTAAAATTTTTCTTTTTGAAATTTAGAAGTGCAGATTTCCTATTGAGTTTAAAATTATTTTACAGGAAAAGTTATACATATTAGATAAACAATTATAGATCCTGAATAGCAAAAATTATTTTACTGAGGCAAGAAAGAATTTCACAGAGGAATAAGTTGTAGAGTACAATCAAGTTTGTGTTCCCTAACACTTTTAAAATTTAATTTGACTTTGGGTCATCAGCTCTCTTTAGTATGTCCTTTATATAAATATTTTAAGGACTCACAATAATTTCTTTACACTTTGCTACATTTGACCAGCATGAATACACTTAAGAATTGGGATACTTTTTTGTTAGTGATGCAAAGAAGAGTGCATTTCTTCTCATTTTGGATTTTTAAACTTTTCTTGCTATTTTATAACTGGGTACAAAGATGGAGATTTTAAGTATCTGAGGTAAAAGCAAGTAAAAGAAATTCCTCTCTATATAATCTAACTTTGAACCCTCTTTGTACTTAAACAGCTGAACCAATTCAGTTTACAAAGCGCATACAGAACATCGTGGTGAGTGAGCATCAGTCTGCCACCTTCGAGTGTGAAGTGTCCTTTGATGACGCCATTGTAACATGGTACAAAGGACCAACAGAACTGACAGAGAGCCAGAAATACAACTTCAGGAATGATGGCCGCTGCCATTATATGACCATCCACAATGTGACCCCAGATGATGAAGGTGATTTCATTGACAGTTTTCCAGTGAATGTATAATTTAAGCCTCGTCTGTTTTCTGTATTTCTACCCTGTATGCGCTCATGCTCTAATTCTATCTAGAATGCTTTTTTAGAAAAGACAAGTGTAAATAAACACATACGTATATTGAAGTAAAGAAGTGTTATTTGCAACATATCAGAAAACAAAAGTTGGATGATTTTTCACCCTAGGTGTCTACTCAGTCATCGCTCGGCTGGAACCAAGAGGTGAAGCAAGAAGCACGGCAGAGCTGTACCTAACGACGAAAGGTGAGGTAGCGCCATCAGAAAGCCACCCTGCCATCTTCGAAACACGTAGCCTAACTATACCATTCTGAACACAAAAATATCATTTTTTTTTTATTTTGCAGAAATCAAACTTGAGCTGAAGCCTCCTGGTAAGTTGTTTTGTAAGAATCAATCCTTTCTTACAATAAATTTGGCATAATTTTGTAAATCACAGAAGCCAAACTAAAATGTATAAGATATCTTTCTCTTTTGGGTAAAATATTTTTCAATAAAAGTGTTATGCAGTAGAGTTACTTTCAGTCAGATAATAAAATGTTAAACCTTGCGAGTTTGGCAAATTAGAGATAATAAGGTCTCACTCAGCTGATGCTAGAATCATATTAAATAGAATAGCCACAGAATGAAACAAATTTTGACAGTGAACAAAACTTGCCTATGTGGTTGCATACAAAAGAATACTAATATTATTTTGTCTGTGTATTAGATTCTGCCATTAGATATGCCTGATATATCTCAGGGTCTAATAAATCAAACACATCTTAGTTTTCTAATAAATAGCTTGTTCTCAGTCTCTCTATACTTATTACATGTCCCTTTCCAGATATTCCTGACTCCAGAGTTCCAATCCCAACCATGCCTATCAGAGCAGTGCCACCAGAAGGTAAGACCCAGAACCTCAACATCTGAGCTTGGAGCAGCAATATTCTAGCACTAGGAATCTGTACAAAATTTTATACCAACGCCCAAACTGCAGCAGATTCAGAACAAACCCTTCTATGTCGTATTCTTCAGTGAGCAATTAGAAATTAAAGTTAAAAAAAGTAGTTCCAGTTATAAATAAATGCTATTTTTATTTGTTCCGACTGATGAATTGGTACTATAATACCTATGAAGTACTGAAAGAAACGCATGAGACTTTTCATTATATTTTACGCAAAATAAGAAACTAAAACATGTTACTAACGGCATTTATTTTCTTCAGAAATCCCTCCTGTAGTTGCTCCTCCTATCCCCCTTTTGCTACCAACACCCGAAGAAAAGAAACCACCAGCAAAACGTATTGAAGGTATTATACCTCATCTACCTACATGTCGAAATAAGAATTCCACTCTGCTGACCCGAAAAATGTTGCTTAATACAACACATTGGCCCTCTAGTGGTCAAGAGGTGGAATTGCCTTTCAAAATATAAATTATTTTCTCAAAGTATTCGCTAACTAAATGTGTAAGTTATGTGCTTAAAACTCTGAAAATCATCAAACAAAATACTATGTTGGTATTAAAATATTTTATCTTAATGGAATTACTGAAACATTAATGGAGAACTAATTTTATGTCTCATATTTTCCTAACTACTATGTATAACAAAAAGAATAATGGAACCAATTTCTAGTGCAGCTTATAGAAATAAACCATAGTAGTTTACAGTCAAATTGCAAATTATAGCTTGTGGCTTTTCTCAATTTATAGTATTAACTACTCTTAAAAATTTACTATTTTGTTACAAAAAATATGATTTAGAATACTTATGAAATATTTGACTTCTTTTGTACCTAAGGCATGATCTCACCAATAAAGAGATCTTAAGTGTTCCAAGGAATTGCTCCTCTCAAATACCCAGTAGAGAAATTTTACTATTTGCGTCCCAAAGCTTCTCAACTAAATTAGACAACAGATTTCCTGGGACTTTCTGGAGTTATAGGGAGTTCAGAAATGCTGTCAGAATTCTCCCAGCATGGTCAGAAAAAATTGTGTATGTCAAAAATCACATTTTTCTATAGCTAAGTCACTACTACTGTATTAGATTCAAGGGGTGGAAATGGTAGGCCCTTAAGACCCACTATAATTGGCATTAAACGCTTGACCTATTTTTCAGCCAGCCTTAGAGGAAATTCAGTTAGAAACTTCCAATTTTGTGACTAATGCAACCTCATTAACAAAAAGAAGCATTTTTATGATTCATACGGACATAAACATTTTATCTAGCTGTGAGAACAGAGAGGAACAAGAATCAACAATCATAAATTGGATTTCCATTTCTATTTCTGTTGTCAAAAATAATAACATGTTAATGAATGATTTGTTCTTTGACTGGTAGTATCAACATGGCTAAGTCTGGTACTCACTGTGAAACTTGAGAAGTTAAATAATGTTTTAAAAATTAAAAAAGAGGCCAGGCGCGGTGGCTCACGCTTGTAATCCCAGCACTTTGGGAGGCCAAGGTGGGCTGATTACAAGGTCAGGAGATCGAGACCACGGTGAAACCACGTCTCTACTAAAAATACAAAAAGTTAGCCGGGCGTGGTTGTGGGCACCTGTAGTCCCAGCTACTCGGAGAGGCTGAGGCAGGAGAATGGCGTGAACCCGAGAGGCGGAGCTTGCAGTGAGCCGAGATCGAGCCACTGCACTCCAGCCTGGGTGACAGAGTGAGACTCCGTCTCAAACAAAAAAAAAAAAAAAAAAAAAAATTAAAAACGAGTGTTCTTTATTCATGAATATGAGAGGCCATAATCAAGTATGATTAGGAACCGTGGTTAAGGTATAACAGCAGCACAACAAAGGACTTTAAACCCACTTGTTATTCTTCCTCCTAACATATTTGTGTTCGTCCCTAAGGATGAAACAAGGATGAAAATGTGTACTTTTCTATTTATGATATCACTTAGATTCACACTCCATGTTCTGAAAACTTTAACTCTCAGCAGACATAAAATCAGTGAATATGTAAGATCACAGTACATTTTCTATATCCCTCCAAAACAATTTTTTTGCATCTAGTCCTAGATCTTTCCAAAACAAATATCTTGTAGTAATATGCAGAATCTCACTACTATCAACGTATGGAAAAATAAAATATTTCAATAAAATTCCTAGTTTCCTGAAAGCATTTTAGTTACTTACACCAGAAATTTTTTTTCTTTTTTTTTTTTTTAGTTACCAAAAAGGCTGTGAAGAAAGATGCCAAAAAAGTTGTTGCAAAGCCCAAAGAGATGATACCACGTGAAGGTATTATAATTAATCAAAAAGCAGTCTTAACACTTTTTTCTTGGCTAAAACTTTTAAATCCTAAATAGTGGAGGGTGAAGGAAGGGTAAGAGTTTGCAATCACAAAATGGTACCTCTCCCTTCACTCACTTTCGCCCTCTTCTTTGACTCAGTCCTCACTCTCTCTTTCTCAACTCCTTTTTTCCCCCTTTTCTCTTTCCTGTCCTCCTGAGCCCCTGGGAACCAATGACAATACCAGTGTATTCTGGTTATTTCTGGATGATAATTTAAAGAAGGTCTTGCCCAGAAGTCCAACAGCTATTCTTTTTTTTTTTTTATTGTAAATTGACGATTTACTATTGTGTATATATTTATGGGGTACAAAGTGATGTTATGATCTGTGAATACAATATGGAATAATTAAATCAAGCCAATTAACATATCCATCACCTCAAATACTTAACATTTTTGTGGTGAGAATATTTGAAATTTACTCTTAGCGATTTTGAAATGTACGGTACACTATTATTAACTATATTCACCTCTCTGTGCAACAGATCTCAAGAAAAGCCATGTTTCTCCTGTCTAACTAAGATTTTGTACCCTTTGACCAACATTTCCCCATTCCCTCAAATCCCCAGCCTCTGTAACCATCATTCTACTCTTTATGAGTTCAACTTTTTTAGTTCCACATCTAAGTGAGAACTTACAGTCTTTGTCTTTCTGTGCCTGGCTTATTTCGCTTAGCATAATCTCCAGTTCTATCCACGTTGTCACAAATGACAAAATTCCCTTTTCTTATAAGGCTGAATAGTTTTCCACTGTGTACATATATACCACCTTTTCCTTATGTATTCATCCATGGATGGACACTTAGGGGTTTCCATAACTTGGTCTTTGTGTATAATGTTGCAATGAACATGGAAGTGCCCAACAGCTGGTCTTGATAAAGTCACATCAATGTAAGATCAAGGGTTGGTGCTAATTTTAAGAGGTTGCTGCAACCCACCTCAGTATCTTTCCCGATTTAGGTGATCTAAATATCAATATTTGAAGAAAAAATACTTTATGAAGGAGGATCAATTCAAATCACTTTAACTTTCAATATATCCTCAAAGATTTTTAGGAAAACAGTTGGATAACTAAATTTAAACAAATAGTTTTAACCCATTTGACTAAGATTAGAGTACAGCAACCTCCATAAAGAAGGAAAATATGGAAACACAAGGCATCATTCATCATTCAGACTTTTCTGAGTGGTCATTTGTGAAACATCATGGAATAAGAGGACACTCAAAAAGCATGGATATTTCATGAACTTTATAGTTACTAATTGAAAAAGTCTAATGCATTATTTTTAGCATTGGACATATTAAATATTCTCTTCATGCTTAATGTTAACTTATTATAAATCAATCTAAACTAGAACCAATTTAAATGATCTTAAATCAATCTAAACTAGAATCAAACTTTGGCCTTTTGCATGTTTGATTTTTGTTAATATGGCCTTGCATAGCATTTCTAATGAGCTAGATTTGGAAATTATAAAAGCATTATTATGATTCCTGGAAGGGCTGGTGTATGAGTAGTAGTCATAGCTTCTACAAACAACTAACAATGATGTGGAGGATGAGTAAACATTAATAATAATGTAATCTAAAAATAAACACACATTTTTATGTTTTTAAACTCCCAGAGATTGCCAAGAAGCCTCCACCTCCTACTACCTTAATTCCAGCAAAAGGTAAATAAAGAGAAATTATTTTTATTCTGTTTATTCCTGAGATTTGCACTTCTGCTAACTCTTCTTATTTTAAATATTAGGCTTCCAACTTATTGCAAAGTTGTGGAGTCTCCTCTGCTGTGTTAAATTTAGCATTAGAAATGATGGCTATTTCATATTGCCCCTTTCCCAGGAAAACAAACCCAGGCAGATGTTTATGCTGCCTCTGTGCAATGGTCTCAGAGAAGGAAGCAGTGAGGGCTAGAAAGGAAGGGCCATTCCTTATTTTTTTTATTGTAGTTAACACAAATGTTAAGAGTCATATAAATAATGAGAGCCCTTAAGAACTTTAAAAATCTGTTATCTAAAAGTACCTAATTAACTTGGTTACATAATTTTAAATGTTTTTATGAAACTGACTAAGGGATCATATGCAATAGTCAAAAACCTAGGTTTGAAATTAGAAATGTGTTTGAAATAATAATCAGAACTTTTAAAAAAAGTTAACTGTATAAGTATGAAATATAAATTCCATAAACTTATCGAATATTAAAACAATTCCATTGGAAGAAACTAGGGGTTCTGCAAACTGGAGCTCTCATGGAATAATGGAAGGTGTGTCCATTTGATAATATTTATTGAATCCATTTTTTCATACTGGAAAAATCCTCAAATCAAGAGTAGAATGCATCTTGATACTCTACTATGTTCCATAGTCAAAAATTTAAATGGAACCAATACAAAAAGAAAAAACAAATTATCAATAAAATAGATCTGAAATACTGATGTTGTTTAACTAGGTAGGTTTTTGTTTAGTGAAGCAGTTGGATGGATAGAATCAATATGCTAATAGTATCTTTATCTATTTTAGCTCCTGAAATCATTGATGTGTCCTCTAAAGCTGAAGAAGTAAAAATAATGACTATAACCAGAAAGAAAGAGGTTCAGAAAGAAAAAGAAGCTGTGCATGAGAAAAAGCAAGCAGTCCACAAGGAGAAGAGAGTCTTCATTGAATCTTTCGAAGAACCTTACGACGAACTGGAGGTAGAACCATACACAGAGCCATTTGAACAACCTTATTATGAAGAACCAGATGAAGACTATGAAGAGATCAAGGTAGAAGCTAAAAGGGAAGTTCACGAGGAATGGGAAGAAGATTTTGAAGAAGGGCAAGAATACTATGAAAGGGAAGAAGGCTATGACGAAGGGGAGGAAGAGTGGGAAGAGGCTTACCAAGAAAGGGAAGTAATTCAAGTTCAAAAGGAGGTCTATGAAGGTATGTATAAACTGAATGACTTGTTTCCCTCTTTTCTTCATTTTTGCTCAGTTCATGAAATTTTCAATGCTAAGAACCTGATTTGCAGTTTATGTGAAATAGATAAAATGATCTTAGATTTTTTTTAAGGTTAGAAATCTTTTAAAAGTTATTTTCTTCAGAGTTACTTTCATGCTTTGACATTATAAGCTAAATCATTTAGTCTTATTACTAACACTAAATTCCAAGTGCTAATTTCTAATGCAGAAGGTCAAGTTTTACTTTTACTGCCTTGTTGCATTTCTGCTTGATCCTGCTTCAAATCCTAGCACTAAGAGTTGTGTTGGTAATAACGATCCCAAATACAATACTTCACACAATTATATATTATCCTTACCTTATCTCATTTGCAATTAACAACCTAAGAGAACTCTCCTATTTAAGCATCCCTTCTTATTCCTGTGTTTTTATTTAAGAATCACATGAGAGAAAAGTTCCAGCCAAAGTACCTGAAAAGAAAGCACCACCACCTCCTAAAGGTAAGCAATTGGAAATATTTAAATAGACTAGAGCATCAACATCATTATCATGGCTTGTTTGGCAGCGATGTATAAATCAGCAGTTCAATCCAATAGGCACAACTTCTTCTCTAAGCTTTATTGTGAATGATTTTTTTTCTTAAAATTTCTATCTAATTCATTTCATTAAAAAATCAAAAGATGATAAAAATTGTAACGGTAAACTTAAAATAAATGTAACCAAAATATGTTAAGTACAGAAACTTGTACCCAAAGTTCAAAGTTGTGCATAAAGGTCAAAGAAAAAAACCAAACTCATCTCTCTCTTTAAAGAATGATACATATATCTGCATATACACATATAGGTGTGTATAAACACATATACACAGAGAGAGAGAGAGAGAATTTTAATAGGAATTCTAAAAGTACTGCAATTTCTCTAAAATGTTTGCAGTTATAAAGAAGCCAGTAATTGAAAAAATTGAAAAGACTTCTCGAAGAATGGAGGAAGAAAAAGTTCAAGTCACCAAAGGTATTATCATTTAAAACATTCCTAGCACCCATGTACACAAGTAATATGTTTACTGATCCATACTCACGTTAGTTATTTATATAATCAAATACTTTTAAATTTTGTGCAAAGCAATATTCTTCAAAATACAAATATATTTGTACATATTTTTAAAGTACCTGAAGTTTCAAAGAAGATTGTTCCACAAAAACCTTCCCGGACTCCAGTACAGGAAGAAGTTATTGAAGTGAAAGGTATACATCTTTGTGTTTCAGCTACAAGTTCAAAATTTTTTTATTTATGTGTATGGACATGTGTACATATATTGCTAAGTAACTCACAAATCTGAAACGACCAAAAAAAGCACATTTTTACATAATACAAATTTTACGTTGAGTTGCACATATGTTTAATTTAAATAATAACATTATCTACTTTGTTTCTAGTTCTGCTTAAAAATTACATTTTTTTATTATAAGGAAGGTTCGTGTTTAATTAGTAGTTTGCTAACTTCACTATGCAATGCATTCCATTGCATATAATAATCCCTGTCCTCTTATTTATAGAAATAGACCCTAACAGATTTGGAAAAGCACAACATTGTGTGTGAAGAAGTTGTGTCTATTTGATTCTCATTTAAGAATGTTTGATGAAGGCTGCATGCGTTGTTTGTCCCTATAGATCAAAACATGATTTGTTTTCTTGTCAATACTGAATTTGTTCTCAAGCTACCATATTAACCCACTTATTCTGTGTCTAAATACTTGAGTATAAAATCCATGTGTTTGATCTGATGTCTTGTACTAAAAAAAAGGAATACTAATGTGAAATACTCTCTTTAAAGTACCAGCTGTGCATACAAAGAAGATGGTTATTTCAGAAGAAAAGATGTTCTTTGCTTCTCACACAGAGGAGGAGGTGTCAGTCACAGGTATAAGGCAAACTGGAATGTGGGGGCTCAAATGGAAGGGTTTTAGGCAGATTTTTATCCCTCTTGTTGTCTGATTTATGATCGTGTAGACATTTCTGTCTCCTTGTAAATTCTCTGTCATCTTTTTCATTTCATGTTTGTCTCTGTTTTCATTTTTATTTTAATGTCCTTTGTAAATTACAATTAACACCCACAACATGGCATATCAGTAATTAAAATGTACATTTTTTTAAGTCCCCGAGGTACAAAAGGAAATTGTTACTGAAGAGAAAATTCACGTTGCCGTTTCCAAAAGGGTTGAACCACCACCTAAAGGTATTAGTAATTCATTCTAAGTTTAAACTATTTTAATAAAAATTAGTACAAATTCCATAGTAAAACATTTATGTTAGTATTAAATAATAGATTTAGTCACAGTCTGCATACCTATAGCCACCATGTACAAAGGATGTGATGGGGGATGGGAAGAACCGTGAGGAAGACACAGGGGAAAAAAGTGAAAATTATTGGAGCCTCCGTTCCCTGCTTCAGAGAGTTTGCAATCTCGTAACCTGTTACTTGGAAATACAGTGTCCTGGAGCCAGTTCATACCAGCTCACCAGAGCCTATGGTTACATTTTCAGGAATTTTGCCAGCCAGTAGTTTAACAACACCATTATTAAAAATTAGATTATATAAACTTACAGTCCAATAAAGTATATTTTTAAATGTTAATAAATACTCAAAACTCCTATTTTACTGCATTTTGTTCTTATCTGTGTTTCTGAGATTGTTTCCATCTTTGTGTCTGTGTGGTGGAAATACCATATAATGTACTACTGCACATCTCTTTCCAACTCCAGGACAATGACATCACCTTGACAGCCAGAGTGGGAGGGAGTGTTTACACCACCTTGGAAATTGGAAATCTGCAAGCACTATAGATCAAGGCTCCACCCCCTCCATTCCACCCAAATTGTTAAACATTTAAGACACCAAAAAATCTAATGCAATTGTATTTATGAAACTGCTTTATAAAAGTAAAGGTTACAAAGAAAACCTAACTTCATAGTTATTGATGTTCATAAAAAGCTGGTTTCTGAGGGACCGACACAGGCACCTCCGAGGGAGGATTGCTCTTACCTGTTCCTGACAAAGTGGAGGCTTCTGCAGTTGAAGGTGACAGCGGTCACATTTTCTAATTAGCCATTCAGCCATCTTCACTTACCCTCATTTCTAAAGCATAATTTTCTTGCATTCAATTGGTATAAAAAGGGAATCTGTATTTAATTCTAAGTCTTACAACAACATATGCCTGTCAAACGCACGCTTTCTCAAAAACGGCACCTTTCTTTTAAAGTCCCTGAGCTACCTGAGAAACCAGCTCCAGAAGAAGTGGCCCCTGTTCCCATCCCTAAAAAAGTGGAGCTCCCAGCACCGAAAGGTAGAATAATATTTGTGAAAAAAGTAATTCTTAGCATCCATCTTGTATCTTCTTCTATAAGATCTATGTATTAACAAAATAGCATCTGTAAACCATCTATAATATATTTAATTCTGTGTGTATTGATTTCATTTATTTGTGGTAATGTGTTATGCAAGTATTGGTAACATTTCTAGACTCCAGATCATGCTAACTGGGTCTTTGTCTGCTTGTGTAATGTATGTAATGTCTATATGGTGTTGAGGTATTTAGCGTTCATTTCTATCACAAATAGGCATATTGAAATTACTTCCTAATTCTCACACTCTTAGTGAAGATTTATGCTTTAATGTAATCTTAAATGTCTCAGAAGGCGACTAGAATATTCCACATTATTTCAACAATTGTATCTTTAAAGTTCCTGAGGTTCCCAAGAAACCCGTGCCAGAGGAGAAAAAGCCAGTTCCTGTGCCTAAGAAGGAACCTGCTGCTCCCCCAAAAGGTACACCAGAGCCAATGATGGGGAGACTCTTTGCTCCAAGTGCCAGCCTTTTGCTTTCTACAATCTTCATATGTATGATGCTGCCTTTGTCTTTTGTCTCTTTTACATTCTCCTTGTGTTTTTAATGTTTGTCAGCTTCCGTGCCATGCTCTTGACATACTTTATTTACTATACTGAATATTCCTAAGACATCACCAAAAAGTGTTGTTAAAGGAAGTAACTATGTCAAACTGCTATCTTACATTTTTAATATCTTCCCTCTGTTAGAGAAAGAGGAAATGTTTGTGAAACTTGTTTTCTACTGACATGTTTCTAGGAAAAAAACTTTCATCCTTCATAAATGCATAAATGCAACTTTTTCTTAATAAAAGCAGTTTCATGCATTATGAAGAGGTGGAGACAGGCAATGACAACTGGAGAGTGTCTGGCAGAACTGAATGTTAATTACATAAAGACATACATAGTACCATGCTTCTTAAAAGTCAATAGTGACGAGTCTTCAATAGTGGGGAACATATAGATTTTTTGAAGTTTACTTTCACAATTTTCTTGAGACCTTAACTGAACTTCAGTATTGGCCATAAATGTTTCCGTTATCTAATTAGCTAGTCAAAGTACCTTTCACAGAGGTATGTTTGAATGAAAATATGCTGCTGTGGTATATCACAAATCCCTTGCTTTGGTTTGTTTGGGATTTTTTTTGGCGATAAAGGCACTATCTTATTGAAGCACTGAAGCTACAATTGCACACATCCGTTCAGTTATAGAGACTCAGCAATAATTCAACATTATCCAATTTAGGAGAAACCAGACCTAACTAAAATAGTACATTTTGAATAGCGTTCCCCTGGCCTGACTTTGCAATGTTTCTATTTTCTTCCTGAATCAAATATGCTTCTCTCTTTCTCAAACTCTTGGCTCTTTCAAAATTCTTTTGATTATCTAACCATTAAATACAAAGGTCATGTTAGTAAAACCAATACTAATACTAAAGCTACTTGAGACAGATCGTCTTAGATAAATTAAACCCATTGTTATTATGTACTACATTTCCCAATACAAACCATAAAGAAGCTTTTCTACATACTATCTGAACATTCTTGACTGTTTGTGTAATCACTAATTCGTTTTCACAAGTCATATATGTCTTCTAAAGGAGACACAGAGGCATCTCTCATTTACTCATAAAAACAAATACACATAGTATAATAGCATGTATATATATATAAATACTGCATGTATATATAGCATAACATATACATATATAAATGAACAGCTATATAATTACACCAAAATATTACAAATGCATGTGCAGAGGTGCAGGGATTCACAAAAGCTGCCAATATCGTATTTAAAATGAGAACAATTATTGCCAGTAATGCATGCTGTTAAAATTCATCTTCCAATTAAAAAGTCAACATTATCCATTCTTAGAATAGATAAATCAAATACAGTGTAAACATTTTTTAGGTTGAAAACCCTGTTGAAAAGTCTAGAGCCCCTTAGAAAAAAAAGCACAAATACACATACCCACAAAATTCTGCACACAAAGCTCTGTAAAGTCATTAACACGTGGGTATCAGATTGAGAGACCTACTCTAGAGTAAGTGTTTCCTGAGTTTTGAATTCACTACAGGCACACCCCCCAAAAACGAGAGGAGAAATGTGGGGAAGAGAAGTAAGTTATATATATTCAACTATTCTAAGACTTCTTAGTCTTAGTCTAAAATAGTCTTAGATAAACTAAAGCCATTGTTATTACGTATTCCATTTCTCAATACAAAGCATCAAGAAGTTTTCTATATACCATATCCACATTCTTGATTGTTTGTGTCATCACTAATTTGTTTTTAGCAAGGTCATATCAATATATAAAGGATTAATTCTGTGCACAACTTTCTGTTACATAACTCATTTTTGCCTAAATGCCTCT
Source organism: Pongo abelii (assembly GCF_028885655.2). NCBI lineage: Eukaryota > Metazoa > Chordata > Mammalia > Primates > Hominidae > Pongo > Pongo abelii. Next base: position 81,330,018 of record NC_071996.2, on the reverse strand, counting down.
AAAACATTATTTGTGATATTTATCACAATGTGATCCTTGGAATATTATAGTTAGTTTAATTTTCTGGATAATTTTGCTGATGCATAGATAATCTATAACAACATTAATGTACTACATAAAGATTTGTGCATGCGTCTATGTTCTTTCATAAAAGTGATATATGTCTGAACTAACATTGTGTTTCAAAAACTTTAAGTCCCAGAGGTGCCAAAGAAACCTGTCCCTGAAGAAAAGATTCCTGTTCCCGTTGCAAAGAAAAAGGAAGCTCCCCCTGCTAAAGGTACAGTGGCTTTCGAAGTAAAGCCCTTCTTTTGTCTTTGATACAAAATATTTTGTTTGATTATCTGTTCATTGAGTTAGTTTAATTCTAAATGAATGTTTTGTGGTGAGAATTGAACAAAAGTGTCTGTCCACCTGTCTGCTTTCTTAAAAAAATAACTGTGCATAGCTACTTTAGAAAATATAAAGTCAATTCTAAAAATGTCTCTTCAAGTTCCTGAAGTACAGAAGAGAGTTGTGACAGAAGAAAAAATAACCATTGTAACTCAAAGAGAGGAATCTCCACCACCAGCAGGTACTTAATCCCATCTCCATGAAATAACCTCGTCTTTCCTTCAAGCTTCTTTAATTGCATGTCTTCTTTAATTGCCACTGCTATGTTGCTCATTTATTTGGCCTTTTTGACAAATTTTAAAATTCAATACTATCCTTTAAGTGCCAGAACTACCAAAGAAGAAAGTTCCTGAAGAAAGAAAACCTGTTCCTCGGAAAGAGGAAGAAGTTCCACCACCATCAAAAGGTATTGTTTCTCCATCTTCCCAAGAACTGTCTTTATGTTCCAGTGATTTTGTTAGTTTTGTGATATGAGTGCATTGTGGGTGTATTTCTTTGTTTTGCATTGGGCTTCAATGAGATCACATTAAATTTCTAAAAGTGCATAATGTCTCTAAAGTGCCAGCTGTGCCTAAGAAACCTGTCCCAGAGGAGAAAGTTACAGTGCCAGTTCCTGTCGCTAAGAAACCTCCTCCTCCCCGAGGTAGGATTTGCCTCAATCCTCTGACAAAAAAAAAAAAAATCTTCGAGTGTGTTAAATTCTTGCTTTTTCCATCTGGTCTGTGCTTGTACTGATCCATTGTCTTACTTGCAGTGAAACTTTTATGTTTATGTCCTTGTGATATGTAACTTGTTTTCCCATTTTGCTAGTCAAAGCGGTGTACTGTGCAAATCTTCCCCAAATTCTAGAAAGTGAGAATTGTTAAAATTCTTGATTTTAAACTTCAACTTTAACACTTTCTTAAAGCTGAAGTCTCTAAGAAAACTGTTGTAGAAGAAAAAAGATTTGTTGCTGAAGAAAAACTATCCTTCGCAGTTCCTCAAAGAGTGGAAGTCACGCGGCACGAAGGTATATAATCGGAAGTCAGGGGATAAATGAGTTTGTGTGTGTTTCCTCAAAGTCTCTTCTTCTTCCACATGTGATTGTTCACCTTAGAACGTGTCCTCATCAGTTATTTCTCCTTATGTTGGTATTAGAATGTGTCTACCTTTTGTATCCTTCTGGGACTGAGTCTTTTGTGTCTATGTTGGCCTTGAATCATTCGAAGGAAGTGGATGAGTCCCGAAAATGTTATAATTTTGAAAGTGGCCACACTTGGACATAACTCAAGTATCATTCTCAGTCTTGGGCTGTACTTGCCCTCATCTTAAATTAGCTTCCTTCTTCTTATAGTGAGGAAGTACCATGAAGCTCTGTCCTAAGCAGATAGAGGAACAGTTATCCATCTGTAGTGACCACATGGCTGTATATACATCTGTATCTCAGCAGGCTGAATTTAAATGAAACTTTAACTTTTAAAGTATCTGCAGAGGAGGAATGGAGTTATTCAGAAGAGGAAGAAGGTGTGTCCATTTCAGTTTATAGAGAAGAAGAAAGAGAGGAGGAGGAAGAAGCGGAGGTTACAGAATATGAAGGTAAACAATGCAAATAAGCTAGAGATGATCTGGGGTTTTGATGAGGTGTTTTCTTTCACAAATTGTTTACAGACCAATGAAAAGAGACACAAAAAAGTGACACAAATTCAGTGAACATCTACCAGTCTCATTAAATGAATATTTTGATCAAAACACAAGATTCAGGAGGATTATACTAGATTAGAGAAATCCAGTGTATTTCTTCTGCATCCCTTCTTACTTGCCTACATAGAATAAAAGAGACTTCATATTTATATATAATTAATCAGGGCAGGTATCTCCATATACATATATCCTTTCATTAAACAGGACTTGGCTTCAGCATGGTGGGCTGGCATAAGCTTTACCTTAGTAGCCTAATGTCTAATTGGTGTTTCTCAAACATTGCTTGTACCACAATCCACAGACAGAAATATATTTTATATTATAATCCTTTAATTTTTTTATTCTAGGCATTTAAAAAATACAAGTGATAATCCATTAAGTCAATTGCAGAAGTCACTATAATGTCTTAAAATGTTTTAAAATGAGCAAGAAAATATATTACCTTATTACATTCCATGAGTCAATGCCATATTTCTGAGTCTGAAGCACTGAACACATAACGCTTTCCTGTATTTTACATATGGAGAAAACAATTGTGTTATAGATGGGATCAGACTGACTTGTTACTCAGATCTTTTCATACCTGTAATGCTAATTACCTATAGTTTCTTAAGGACAGAACCAACAGACTATTCCACTGGGATATTTTTTCAATGAATTAAGGAAACACCAGGTTTCCAACTAAAATCCAGCATTCTGGCTAAAGCCATATGGCCAAAAGAACTTTCCTAAGAAAGTTCCTAAGGTCTGCTTTTAAAGAGAAACCAATAAGCTCCTTAACCAAACTAACTCTCTTCCCAGTGAGAAGATGAGTAGAATTGAAGTACACTTAGATGCCCTAAGTATCTGTTTTTATCTGTCTAATAAAAGATGGCACACCATGCCCCTTTTTTCACTTGGAACAAAAGCCCATGTAAAAATCCAAGGTGCATAGTCTTAATGGAATGCCTTGGAATAGGCCAAGATGGGACATGACTCCCAGGAGGAAATCCATTAGTTCTGTTGTGCTTCCTGGAAGAGGCCATGGTGGTGGACATAAGTCAGGAAGCTGGTAGATTTGAAGACGGCTCCATCTTTTCTAAAAGTGTTCATAAAACCAAACATAGTCTGATTTCAACTTCTGACACTATTAACTTCCTTTAGTAGTCCAGACTTTAGTTAAAAAGAGAAACACTGTGATTATTTTTATGTTCTCATTAAGCCCCAAAGATGGGTGGCTTGTTAGGTTTACTTTCAGTGTAAGGAGCAGATACATTTTTAACCAGACACTTCTATTCTTTATTTAACTTTGACCAGGCATGGTGGCTCATGCCTATAATCCCAGTGCTTTGGGAGGCTGAGAAGGGAGGATTGCTTGAGCACAGGAGTTCAAGACCAGCCTATGCAACATAGCAAGACCCCATTCTACAAAAATTGAAAAAACAGCTAGGCATGGTGGCATGCACCTGTAGTCCCAGCTAACTCAGAAGGCTGAGGCAGGAGGATCATTTGAGCCCAGGAGTTCGAGGTTACAGTGAGCTGTGATTACACCACTGCACTTTAGCCTGGGCAACAAAACAAGACATTGTCTTAAAAAAAATTAAAACTGTATACACTTAGGCTCAAAAATTATGTGAAGCCTCCCGCCTCTTCTGCCATACCTGCCCCACAAAACTGGCTGGGAAAACAATATGAAATATTATCTTACAATTCACTTAAATCCTCAAGTATATGTTTCTGCCCTGTGGCCTTCAAATCTGGAGTGCTCTGTTATTTGTGAAACTCATCTTCAAATTCTTCTGTTCTTGTTAACTCAGCTATTACAATCGTTTTTTGTCTTGTACTTGTCCTGTTGTTGCTGTGGATATAAGCATTATTATCTGTATGACACATTTGAAAATTAAGTTAATGAAACCTATTTCCCATTTCCCATACTCTTCATTAACGCATATGCTTTGATTAAAATGCTCTTTGAGTATTTTAAATAGGAACAAGCAGGGATTTGGCAAGAGTTAAACTTTTGCTATTTTAATTACTCTTTGAAGTGATAAAGCTAAAAATAAACATGAAAAACACTGTAATTTATCTTCTTTAAAACTGCTGTCTTTAAAGTGTTGGAAGAGCCTGAGGAATATGTTGTGGAAGAAAAGCTGCACATTATTTCTAAGAGAGTGGAAGCTGAGCCAGCTGAAGGTATACTGACTCTTTAATTAGTTTTATCCCTATGTTAGCTTGTCTCCTTCTTTATGTTTTCTTATAGCTAATTTGTCATCCATATTGCAAATATTGATAAATATCATGTCTAATAAAAAGATCCCTTACACTTTTATTGAAAAGAAATCTGGACATTTCTACAAATATATTTTATAATCTTTTCAAGTGACAGAGAGGCAGGAGAAGAAAATTGTACTGAAACCAAAAATTCCTGCTAAAATAGAGGAGCCTCCACCGGCTAAAGGTATGATTTCTTTCAAAGAAATGCGACACTATTTATTTTAATGTATATAATAATACCTTCATATTTGCATAATTGTCTTATGCATAACAATTTGCATAACTGTCTACGTTTTGTCAGCACACATGTATGAACGTATTTACTGAGTGTAGTCATTAACGTTTGTATATATGTGCAATCTTTTCAAAAAGTGAATTCTAAGCCCCAAAACTGTATCACTTCATATGTAAGGCAAACTCATATTCTTAAACCTAATCTTTCTAAAGTTCCTGAAGCACCTAAGAAAATTGTGCCAGAAAAGAAAGTTCCTGCTCCAGTTCCTAAAAAGGAAAAGGTGCCCCCACCTAAAGGTATATTGGATTTTATTTTATTCTTCAAGACCGTCTTTTTTTATCTTAAATTGATACATTCTTCAGATTTTTTAAACATTAACCAGAGAATAAGTGTGCCTATGTTTAGTGTTTTCCATATTGTATGTTTGATGGTATTGCCTGGTATCTTTTAAGTGCCAGAAGAGCCAAAGAAACCAGTTCCAGAAAAAAAGGTTCCTCCAAAAGTCATTAAGATGGAAGAACCTCTCCCAGCCAAAGGTAAACAAACCTCCCCAGCAGAAAAACTACGAACATATGGCTTGTCTTTCTTTCTCTCTGCTGCTGTCCTTTGGGTCATACCGTTTATATGTTGGTGGGTGACAATGGTGTCTTTGGGTGGAGTATTACTTGTGATGTTTATTTGTGTGTGCCTTGTAAATTCTTCTATTCTAAACACAGTACTTTCTGGCTAGTATATTTTTTACATCCACTTTAATATAACTCCCTAATCCTAAAATTATCTTTTAAGTGACTGAGAGGCACATGCAAATTACCCAGGAAGAAAAAGTTCTTGTTGCTGTAACTAAAAAAGAGGCGCCTCCAAAAGCAAGAGGTACATCCGCCCTTCCATTATGCACAATATTGTACTTGCCCTACTCTCTTTACCAAATACACTGGTTATGGGTGCTGGTTTTTGTTGTTGTTGTTGATGTTGTTGTTGTTGTTGTTACAGTTGTTGTTTTATGTCTGAAATAATGAAAATGTCAAGTGTTTATGTTTGGGCTACTACTATATGGCTGCCTTTTTGTGGTTTGAAAGAGGGAAACAATACTTTAAAGTGAAATCTCTCTTTAAAGTGCCAGAGGAACCGAAGAGAGCTGTCCCAGAAGAAAAAGTTCTGAAACTCAAACCTAAAAGAGAGGAGGAACCACCAGCTAAAGGTATACTGACTCTTAGAAAAAAAAAAAAAAATCAAAATAAGCATCCAGACACTAAAACTAATCTAGTGGAATAGGTTTCATTAGAAAAAAAAAAAGACATAGTATAAAGTAAGCAATATAAATTTGTTAATGCATATCACTTCAAAACTAAATATTTTTGATAACAGAAAGTACTTTTTTCTTCAAAACAAGTGAGGCTTCTTCTAAACGTATGTGAATAATTTTCCTTAATCTGTATTTGTCTTCTAATGCCTTTTCCATATACTAAACTCATCTGCCTAGATGCTTGCTTTATGTGGCAATCTCTGACGAAATTTTTAATTTTTTCAATTCTGAATTTTCTACATTGTACCAGTAGAGCCAAGGAAAATGTCTTAGAATTAAGGTGAAGAAACTATTCATGTAACATAGGTTTCTGTCAAATGCTTCTACTTAGTTTGATAGTCATTATTTACGCTGTTTAGTTGTCTTTTTAAACTTTTATAAATACTACTTGATTTTCCTAAAATTATTCCATGTCTTTGACGTACTTCATATGCATATTAGAGCAAGTTTATTTCCAAGTCTATTGATTTTCTTGCCTTTTAAATGAAACTTTAATCAGGCACTGTTATGGTTGTCTTTGTCCTTGAATTGTTTGAACAAAATTTCTCTTCACACACACATTTTCAGAATCTTGCAATTCACTTTTAATAATTACTCCTTTAAAGTGACTGAATTCAGAAAAAGAGTGGTTAAAGAAGAAAAAGTATCAATTGAAGCTCCAGAAAGAGAACCTCAACCCACCAAAGGTATATTGAACTTTGATTAAGTAATGTGAGGCATGAAACTATCTGGCTCTTTGCCTTCTAGTTCCCAATCTGACTCCTACACTTTATTAGCTTATTGTTGACTACGGGCAGGGTATATAACATTTGAAATCACAATTGCTAAATATACTCTATGATACCTTGACTGGCCAAAAAAAAAAAAAAACAGTCAGGGTCTCCCATAATCAGTGCATGAAACAAACGCAAAAGAATAAAATCAAAGCACATTGTTACTATCAGTCATCCCTAAAAGTGCTTTAAAGTAAAGTGCTGCCTGTTGTTAATATTGTTTCAGAAGTAACTATAATGGAAGAGGAAGAAAGGTCTTATACCCTAGAAGAAGAAGCTGTTTCAGTACAACGGGAAGAAGAATATGAGGAATATGAAGAATATGATTATAAAGAATTTGAGGAGTATGAACCAACAGAAGAATATGACCAATATGAAGAATATGAGGAGCGGGAGTATGAACGATATGAAGAGCATGAAGAATACATCACAGGTATGAGCAAAACTGCAAACTCAAAACCACACTAAATATGTGCACACTCAAACAAGATAAAACAAGATAAATCATAACAAGATAAAAATTTGGATACCCAAAGAAATTTGGAAAGAACTTTGTTTCATTTCGCAAATGAGGAATTTTCTTCTTTGATAACTTCTAGAAAAAATAAAAAAAAAACCTCTATAAATCTTAAGGTTATTGTTAGACTTTTGTTCTGGGAATAATCTAATACCCCCCTCATTTTTGCTCATATGCAAAATAGCAAATGTCCCTAAGTTTCTTTTTCAAAAAGGTTACAAGTTTATCTTCAAGTGCCCATGATCATTCTAGTACATGGTTAAAAATTTCTGAACATCTTTTATTCTAAAGCTTGCTATTATGGAGTATGATAGGCTATTGAGAAAATGTATTTACCCACAGGGTTCCCATTATCAAAACTTGATAATGACTGCTTCAAAAGTTAAGACAGACATGTAAGCTAACACAAGCTGTTGTGTTTTACCTAATGAAGGTCAAATTTGTAGGCAGATAGTTTGGGCTTCAAATCGTTTATTTTACTCAAAGAATAAATCTCTATTGAAATTTTGAAATGAATCAATCTTATTTCACTTATTCAGTCTCTGATGTTTCATAGCCCACCTTTGAGAACATTCTACATAGTCTTACGGATAGCTTTTTAAAAAAACATATTATAGGGGAGTTTTAGCCAGGAATTTATCTACCTGAAGTGAAATGAGAATTTTAATATGTAAGAATTACCTAATTAAAGAAAATAGCAAGAAGGAAAGGGCAATATGAGCTTGTTCTGCTTGGACCTCTGGTTCTTGCCTACTTCAATAGGCTATGGCTATACTGTAGATAAAAGATATTATTTCAATTATTTGATTCCTTTTAAGAAATGTTTAAACTTATATTCTAAAGTCTAACATGAAATACCTTGTATGTACTTTTAAAGAACCAGAGAAGCCCATCCCTGTAAAGCCTGTCCCAGAAGAACCAGTTCCCACAAAACCAAAGGCCCCACCAGCTAAAGGTAGAGTGAAAAAACATTATTACCTGTAAGAGATCTTTGTTTCCTCCATGTCTGTCCTACTATAAAAATATATGTAAAAGTGGCAGTGTACAAATTATGTGTGTGTTTGGGAATATTATGTTGTATTTGTCTTTCTTAACTTTTTGTTCTTACTAGCCTTGAGAAATCTGTTTCAATTTTTAAAATCTCTTAATATTGATATTTTAAAGTGCCGAAGAAAGCTGTCCCTGAAGAAAAAGTACCAGTGCCCATTCCTAAGAAACTCAAACCTCCAACACCCAAAGGTACATTACTGAGTAATAATCACCAAAAACAACTTTGTTATGTATGTTCTAAAATCATGTCTTCCTAGCCCGTCTGATGTTTTGTGTTTTTGCTGAGTAGGATGTTCTTGTCCTAATTCTTATATTTCAGTTTTTTATGTGTATTTAATACATAGTATTCAAGAAGTTGGTTTTAATGCTCTTTAATAATTAATATCTTTAAAGTGCCTGAAGAACCAAAGAAAGTTGTTGAGGAAAAAATAAGTATTTCAATTACCAAACGTGAAAAAGAGCAGGTGACTGAACCCGCTGCTAAAGGTATAATGATTTCCTTCCTCGATTGTGATCTTTTCTGATGCCTCTTTTGAAATTAATGTAACTATGATTCATTTTGTTTTGTTGTTTCATGTCTTTTAAATTAGTTGTCAGCAGAATGTTGGATGTAAAAATGTGTAAATACAGGATAAGAAGATAATACCTTTAAAAGGAAAAATTATTTTTAAATACATCCATAGCCTGTTAGCCGGTGGCTGTGTCCTGCCACATGGCTACAATACATACAAAATAGAATGTTTGGGTTTAAAATCAGTGACCATTTGGCATATTCCTGATTTACCTAAACGATGCAATGATACCATAATATTCACCAAACTTTGGTAACTGTTTATTCATTCTAAATTCATTCTGAAGATTTTTTTAAAGCTAACCAGTTTCCAGTCATTTTCCCCCGATTCATACTAAGTATGAAGTATACTAATTGAGAAGTAAATTTGGCTTTTCAGGAAAGGATATTTCTTTCAAGGAGAGATATTTGAACACTAAACCTCATTTCACATTTGGGCTCTGCTACTTCATGTTTACTTGGGTACTTCTGCGTACTTGTATTTATATGAAGCTCAGAATCCTTTCCACAGAGAGTATATAGTTTCTTAAAGATGAACAATCGCATATCTATCTCATTAGAGGAAGATACATTATTCTATCTGCTTAAAGTACAGCAAAGCAAGCATTGGCTGGGTGGCCTTTTTCTGACAATAAAATTTCCTTATACTTCATATTTCAAGTGCCCATGAAGCCCAAGAGGGTTGTCGCAGAAGAAAAAGTACCTGTCCCTAGAAAAGAAGTAGCACCACCTGTTAGAGGTACCTAATGGCACTCATTTTAATGTGTTGTTCGTCTTTTGCTGTTGAATTCCTCTTCAGTTCTGTGTGTGAAAACTTCTTTTGTAGGAAAAGTAAATCTTATCTTTTCTTCTGTTATAAATGGGCCTATGTTTCTAAGTTGTCTTAATTTTGTTGAGTCGTTGGCAAATGTCCAACTTAAAGATAATATCTTTAAAGTGCCAGAAGTGCCTAAAGAACTTGAACCAGAAGAGGTTGCCTTTGAAGAGGAAGTTGTAACCCATGTAGAAGAATATCTTGTAGAAGAAGAAGAGTACATTCATGAAGAAGAGGAGTTCATAACTGAGGAAGAAGTGGTGCCAGTGATACCAGTCAAAGGTAGATGATGCCTCCTGCAAAGGGATGTGCAACAGCATCTTTGGAGTTTGGGGGTCTGATTTGGTCAGATTCTGGGGATTATTGGCAGCACTGATGATTGCTTACTTTAAAGCAGATATTTTTAGATGCTGAAATATGATTTCTACAGGTGCTTTTCACATTTTATTTCTTTCCTACAAAATTTCCAACATTCTTAATAATATCTTTAAAGTGCCTGAGGTACCCAAGAAACCTGTTCCAGAAGAGAAGAAACCTGTTCCTGTTCCCAAAAAGAAGGAAGCTCCACCAGCAAAAGGTACACCACCATTCACTGACGGGTATCTAAAAGACTTCATCTGCCTGCCTAGAAATAGTTAACTCAACTTTCTTCTGAGTTCAAAACCTTGTGTGTGTGTCACTATCTGTTGTTAAAAAACATTAGCTGTGTTGTATATGGATGTGTTGTTACTAGTAGTTAGAACTTAACAATAAACAATATCTTTAAAGTGCCTGAGGTTCCTAAGAAGCCAGAGGAGAAAGTTCCTGTGCTTATTCCTAAAAAGGAGAAGCCTCCGCCAGCAAAAGGTACATCTTTATAATCCATCAATGGAATAGCATGATAATTCACCCATGCAGCATAGCTTGGTGAGCCATAGCAGATCTTTCCCCATGACAATATTAACAACATTAATGCCATGACAAGCACCTCTCAATTGGCCACAGGAGCAGTTTACCCGGTACTCATCTCTGAATTTTGCCATCAAATTATGCTTATGCTCAATGGTTGGCTCCTCCTCTTTAGTGGAAAGTTCTTCAAGTAAAATACATTCTTTTTGCATATCAAAATGGACAAAACCGTCATTTACCAGGCATTGTGTCTTGTCTTTATCACCACTCCACGTTTTTTTCAGTGTTTTTTATTTTAATTTTTGTGTATTTTCTGGCCTTTGTTTTGTGGCTATTATAATTTTCAGTCTTAAAGTGAAATTGATAGAATATCTATGCTGCTTCAATTAAGGTCTTACATTGCCAGCCTTAAAATCTTAGCTATGGGTGAAAAATGTGACACTAACTCTATTTGATATCTTTGAAGTTCCTGAAGTGCCCAAGAAACCTGTACCAGAGGAGAAAGTACCAGTACCAGTTCCTAAAAAGGTGGAAGCTCCACCTGCCAAAGGTACACGAACTTTCAATGTCGCAATATTTTTATTTCACATTTGCATATGGGTAAAAAATTAATTGGTTTAATTCTGTACTTTTTGGGATGCAACTCTTTAGAAAAAATTAAATATTTTATTTTAAAAATCAAATGCTTCTTGGAATACCTTTGTCATACTTTTATTACCTCATCTTAATCTTTTGAAACTATGCTTGGAATCAGTATTTTTATGTCATATAAAATTTTTCTCTAAATCATTTCATTAAAGTGCCAGAGGTACCCAAGAAGCCTGTGCCTGAGAAGAAGGTGTCAGTCCCTGCTCCTAAGAAAGTGGAGGCTCCACCTGCAAAAGGTACATCATTTCATCACTTAAAGTACTTGGGGGAAAAAACTCACATCTATGTATACTCACATACAAATTTCCCCATTACATTGTACATTTTTAAAGTGTCTATCTGGTTAGAAATATGTCAGGTATTTTGTGATTCCTTTTCATATCTATTGCTCTAAGACATTATAAAAGAACATATTCCTAAATATAAACAATATCTTTAAAGTGCCAGAGGTGCCCAAGAAGCTCATCCCAGAAGAAAAGAAACCAACACCTGTTCCGAAAAAAGTGGAAGCACCACCACCCAAAGGTACATTAATCTGTAACAGAGCCATGGTAAAAGAGAAAACTAACTGGTGTTATACAGCCTTACTAATTATAATTAATGCTTAGTATTTATGTTGATAATAATTGATGCTTTGTGATCACAGAATATTTGCCTTTCATAAGCTTCTTCATTGTTTTGAATGTTTTACATAAAAGTGATGTTTGTACCCTTGAATAAATATCTTTAAAGTGCCAAAGAAACGTGAACCAGTTCCAGTTCCTGTAGCTCTGCCTCAGGAAGAGGAAGTTCTATTTGAAGAAGAAATTGTTCCAGAAGAGGAAGTTCTACCTGAGGAAGAGGAAGTTCTATCTGAGGAAGAGGAAGTTCTACCTGAGGAAGAGGAAGTCCTACCTGAGGAAGAGGAAGTTCTACCTGAAGAAGAGGAAATTCCACCTGAGGAAGAGGAAGTTCCTCCTGAAGAAGAATATGTACCTGAGGAAGAAGAATTTGCACCTGAAGAAGAAGTCCTTCCAGAAGTTAAACCTAAGGTGCCAGTACCTGCACCAGGTATAGCAGCTCTTCTTGGAATCATCAAAGCCTCTTTTGTGTTGAATTCTGCTTTCTCATCTTTTTGTTCATCTCCAGTTTTATCTATAATCCTTTACCCTCTGTGATTGACCATCTAAATCTTAGAAAACATTCCAGACATGTGTGCTCTTATTGTGTATCTGCCTTGTGTATCTGTCTATTGTAAATTATCTAAATGTCTTTTCAAATCACATATTATGTTTACTTGTTTGTGGTCTTATTCTCATGTGTCTCTTTCATATATATATATATATATATATATATATATATATAAAACCATGTATATGTGGTTTTTAATGCCTTCAAATGAAATGTTTTTAAGTACCTGAAGTGCCAAAGAAACCTGTACCAGAGAAGAAAGTCCCTGTTCCCGCTCCTAAAAAAGTGGAACCTCCACCACCACCCAAAGGTACACTTCCCCAAAGTGAATACGCATTCTTCACCCATAGCTTTGCCACATAAATTATGATGAAACTGGGTTTTAGGAAAATTATATTTATAAAATGGACAATCACACAGTTACATATTTACTTCTAACAATGTTCAGGAACACTGATATCTACTTTTTTCACTGATACAAAGCAGTATTCAAGAACAAAGATGAAAGGAAGCATTGTCCCAGAACTGATACAAAAGTTCTGATTTCATATCATTTGATTAAACATCATAGTTTTCATGGAGATATATTTAAATATATATGAATAAGTATACTATATATTTAAACGTATTGAAAACTATTATGAATAAATATTCTTAAATTTCTTCCTTCAACCATTTATATTAAATGCCTTTTTAACACCAGGCTAAAAAGAAAAAAAAATGAATGTATTTATCAAAACACAGAATAATAGTTATGTCTTCTAATACATCTATATAAAGGGCAGCCCAGCAGGTTTTGATTTTAGCGTTGACTTTACACCATGTTATATCACTCTCAGTGAGTCCTTTAACCAATCTGAGCCTGAAGTTATTTTCCTGTAAATTGGGGATGTTAATATCAGTCTTAATGGGCTCAGCTATTATGGTGAGGATAAAATAAAGTAAGGTATTAAAGTAGTCTATCATTGAATGAATAGTATCCAGATTTAACATATTCAATCAGCTCATAGTACAGGACAGAATTAATATATTTGTGCTTTAAAGCTCAATAATATTTTCTACAAAAGATGCTGGCATGGCTGCTTAAAATCAGCATAACCCTCCCAGCAGACCATATAGTTATATAATCAAATGAAATAGTAAAGCTGATCTTTTATTGGGTATCAATGATTCAGAAATACTTTCTAGACAATAAATTACTAGTGAAATTTAAATGGATGAAATGATATTAGGTTGGTGCAAAAGTAATTGCGGTTTTTACCATTAAAAGTAATGTCAAAACTGCAATTATTTTTGTACCACCCTAATAGCATCTGTCCTCTGATAATGACATAAGCTGCTGGTCCCTTGCTTTACAAATCCCAATTACATTATAATATTTGGGCTCCCAACTAGCATTACAGACCTGTCTTGAGCGACTGTTACACGTTGGTCTTTCTGGGTGTGGGGACTTCTTGGTTTCTCTCTTTTTTGTCCTTCAAAATAAATCCTTGTCATGAAATGATGTCTTTAAAGTGCCTGAGATTAAGAAGAAAGTGACAGAGAAGAAAGTGGTCATTCCCAAGAAAGAGGAGGCTCCCCCTGCCAAAGGTATTGCTATTCCGAAGTAAATTAGACCATGCCATTTCCTTCCTTCACCTATAAATGTCAAAATGTCCTGTTTCTGTATTTATTAGTACAACTTATATTACTGCTGTGTCTACTTGTCTTTGTGTTTGTGAAACTGAACTTATAAAATAAAATAATATTTTTAAAGTGCCTGTGGTACCTAAGAAACCTGAGCCAGAAAAGAAGGTCCCTCCTCCTGGTCTTAAGAAAGCAGTGGCCCCTCCTGCCAAAGGTACATCATCCCATAACACGGATGTGTTTGCTGCACCGATGTTGAACTGTGGTTCTATCCACACAGGACGTTCAACATAAATGTGTGCATTGTATGGTCTGTCATTCACATTCGTCATTTCTGACTCTGCTGCACCCAAGTTTGTGTTGTGTCCATTTTTTCACTTGGTGTTGGTGTGTTTTACATTGTTTCTCTATGTATGTTGTTTCTAAAAAATAAAAATATATCTTTAAAGAGCCAAAAATAACTAAGGAACTAGTCCCTGAAATACCTATTTCTTCGTACCCATTTCTTCCTACAAAAAAAAAAAAAAAAAAGAAAAGAAAAAAGAAATAGAGGCTCCAGCAGTAAAAAGTATAATTTCTCTTTAATAAACACTTAATCTTAAACCACAAACCTTTTTATTCTTTTCTCATTAACCGATTCTGTGAAATGTCAGTGTTTCATCTTGTGTATGTGCCTTGTGATATTTACTCTCTTATGTTGGAAACTGGAAACTTGGTCTTTATTCTTCTTTGGTTCTTGCATTTTAAGTGTCTAAAATAATCAATGTCTCTCAAGTTCCTGAGGTGCCTAAGAAGGTGGAAGAAAAACGAATCATTCTCCCTAAAGAAGAGGAAGTTTTACCAGTTGAAGGTAGATAACTTTCTAAGAAAATAACATTTCAAAGTCATCCTTGTCTTATTATTGTCTAATATTTGAAGTAGGTAAATGTAAAATTTACCTCAGGAAATCAACATATTCAGATTCTAAAATAAATTATTATTAACCTAATAGAAACTCGGCAGGCAAATTAATATTATTTGAATCTCCTTCTTGCATGTTCAGCCTGTTTGTCTGTTTGCTATTTGTTTTATTTTAATTAGAATTCATGAAGGGAAACTGTATTTGCTGTGGGAAATTTTTCATCAAATGACTTAGTAGGCAATTGTAAAATAAGCTTATCCAAGAGAAATTCCAGTTAAGCCTGAGTAACTGGTGCAGACAATCTGATTTCTACCCGAAGTGGCTGTTTGACTTCAAAAAAGTCTTTCATTAAAAAAAAAACAATAATAATTTTCTTATTATTATAAATTATCTGAAGTCCTTTCCAGTTCACAAATGCTGGGATATGCCTAACATATTTTGAAGACCCAGTAGAGATTTTTTAAGGACTAGTGAGTTTACACAAGCGTTTCGAAGGCTGAGCAGTTTTCAGATATTATCACTGTAGTCTAATATTCAAAATAATTATAAAAATAATTTACAAAATAATAATCTTTTTAAAGTGACTGAGGAGCCTGAAGAAGAGCCTATTCCAGAAGAAGAAATCCCAGAAGAACCACCTAGCGTAGAGGAAGTTGAAGAGGTGGCACCACCTAGAGGTATAACTGCTTTTAAGGATTGAACATTTAAAATTCTTGGTGTTCCAAATCTTTCTCAGTAGCTAAATCTAATATTCACCAGTATGCTTTTCTTATATTGTATCCGTGATAAAGTGAAGATTAATTATTCCTGGAACCTGAATCTATGTGTCCTTTTTTTACCCTAAATTTTTCTACAACATCTGCAATACAACTAAGAATGAGAGATTACTATTTTGTTATTGGCGATTGAATTTTTTTCTGACCAGGCCCTACTATAATAGTTTCTCCTAGATTTCAATCCTTAATTTTGTTTTTAATATTAATATGGGGGGAATCTGTTTCTCTGGTGAAAGTGTTCATTTTTTTAGAAAAATCTTTAACTTACTATTCCTGAAGAGTGTGATAATCTTTTGTGTAATTGGTATTACATTTGCTTATAGGATTTCTAAGTAATATCCTTTACACCTCTAGGGTTCCTACTCCACATTTATTATTACCATTTAGGTTGCTGATATCTTTTAAAAATAAGTCAATGTTTTGTGATATTTATTTACTGGTATATGGGTGGTGTTCTGCTCATCACATGCCACTTTTCAAAATGTTCATAAAATTTCTTTTAAGTGCCTGAAGTGATTAAGAAAGCAGTACCTGAAGCACCTACTCCTGTTCCTAAAAAAGTGGAGGCACCACCAGCTAAAGGTATATCAAGTCCTCATTATTAATATCTTTAAATTCCCATTAATTTTCTTTCTAAAAAGCAACATTGTCTTTTTTGACTGCTTTCTTATAATCATTTAGATAGTGAACTGATTAAGGACCAGTAAAAATATAACTCATTCCATTTCTTTAATCTTTTCTAGGATGTTAACGAAGAATTGTGTGCGTGTGTTTGTGTATGAATTATTCTAGAAGCTTCTTAACTAGCTGAGAATTTTAATATATTAGTATGTCTCTATATACTTATACACATAGCAATGGATCCCTCTTCCCCACATTCTAGATTTTATTCCATAAGTGGAGTGGAGTTTTCTTCTGTGTTATAATAATTATTTTACTATATTTATTATTTTATGAACAAATCTAATGCTTGGATAATAACTATTTTAAAGAGCCTCACGTCCCTTTTGCAATGTTTAGCCCAAGCATTCAAGGTTATTACAAAATGTCTACTTTTCCCTGCTTCCTAATTCACTTAATGCTTCAGATAGTGCTGTTAAGCAGTTAGATTATGCTGTCCCTGTCATAGTAGACTCCTCAGCTAATATAAGAGTGCACAGCAGAAAGTGAGGCCAGTGTCAGGGCTTAAATGCTCTATAATGGTAATCACTTCAAAAAAGTCTTCATCAAGTTAAAAATAGTAAAAGTGAGTCCATACTGGTAACCCCTGTTATTAAAAGCAAAAAAAAAAAAAGAATGGCACAGGTACTTTGTGGACATTTCTTCTTCTATAGGAATGTCAGGACAAATGAGTGATTTGAGAAAGTATCTTTATTGCCTCTAAAATGGATGTCCCACAGTACAGAGTGACTTCTGAAAAACTTTAATTATTGTAATGTTGTCGTTGTCTCCGGTGTTTTTATTTCATGTGTGTTATTGAACATTCTCAGCTAACTAAAACACCTAATATCTTTAAAGTGCCAAAGAAAATTCCTGAGGAAAAAGTACCTGTTCCTGTTCAGAAAAAAGAGGCACCCCCAGCCAAAGGTACATCTTCTCTTTTAAACCTGACTTCCTCTTCTGTCTTTTTTTGTTAAGACTTTTATGTCTCATGTCTCTGTGTCTTGATTGTTTTTGATGACTTTTGTCTATGAAAGCCTGCTCTTGACAGTCCTAAATATTAAAACTGTATCTTTAAAGTGCCTGAAGTACCAAAGAAAGTCCCAGAAAAGAAAGTCCTTGTGCCTAAAAAAGAAGCTGTTCCCCCAGCTAAAGGTATTTTTGGAAAGATCTTGGATTTTCGTGTATTGTTGCATGCAATCCCTTATTCAGTTTTAAAAATACATATTTCGAATGTACATCTTTGTTTCTTCAGTGTTTAAAAAAATAAGTCTTTTAAAATAGATGCTCTTTCAGGGAGAACTGTCCTTGAAGAAAAAGTATCAGTTGCCTTCCACCAAGAAGAAGTAGTAAAAGAAAGACTAGAATTAGAAGTAGTAGAAGCAGAAGTGGAAGAAATTCCGGAAGAAGAAGAGTTCCATGAAGTTGAAGAATATTTTGAAGAAGACGAGTTTCATGAAGTAGAAGAATTTGTCAAATTAGAACATAGAGTTGAAGAAGAACACAGAGTTGAAAAAGTTCATAGGGTAATAGAAGTTTTTGAGGCTGAAGAAGTGGAAGTATTTGAAAAACCAAAAGCTCCACCTAAAGGTATAGGGAATTCTTCAGATACTACAAATTCTTATATCTTGCTCTAACTTTCCCTTGAAAGTAAATTTTGTGTTCAGTTTGGAAGATTAGAAACCCCATGAAATACTTTAAACATGAGTTTAAACTAGTTGACACAAAGATTAATATCTCTTTGTGTCGGAGCATAATTTTAGTAGATGATAGTAATATTTGATATCTACTTATCTAAGGAGGTCACTTTATGAATTTGGGGATTATATTTTAAATCTGACTAAGAATGTTACACAATTGTTACAGGTACCAAAATAACTGACCACTGTCATTGGTTAAGTGAAAAAGAAACTCCTCAGTTCACTGAGGAATTTACATGTTCAGGCAAAATAATCACTGCTTTAACATTTCAGTCAACTGTTCACAAACTGAGAAATACTTACCAAAAGCTTTTGCCAGTTTATGATACTTTCATTAGAGAAACAACATTAAGGAAGTGAAGTATTGTTAACGGCACCTGTATTCTAGCATACTGTGAAGACAAGCCATAGCACAAATAAGTTATCTGCAATACCACTCTAGATCTTGCACAAATTAATAATATATGTGTAATATGAAGGAATGTGTGTGTGTATGTGTTTAGCATATATAGCAAATTGCAATATACATGATATTTAGCAAATCAAAGCTCTTTTGGAAATAAGTGTGTTATAAATTCAAAAAATATAGATAAAGAATTTTGTGATCCCTCATTGTACTAACGTTAGTAGTAGTGCTCCAAAATACTTAAAGAGTTCATTCTAAACCAAAATACTAATATCTTTGAAGGGCCTGAGATATCTGAGAAAATCATCCCTCCAAAAAAACCGCCCACTAAAGTTGTTCCTCGAAAAGAGCCACCAGCTAAAGGTATCTTCTTGGTGAAAAATTACTACTAAACTTTACATACAATAGCACCTGGGTTGCTTTATAAGCACAAGTTTGCATTCCACTTGATGTCTTTCTTCTGTATTTCTTGTTTCTGACATGTCTAAAACAAACTAATATCTTTAAAGCAGCTGAGGGTCCAAGGGAAGTTCTACCAAAAAAAGACAGTCACTGTTGTTATACCTAAAACAACCAAAGCAAATATCTCTAGTAACCAAATAGTGAGCCCAAATTTCCTCCTTTGGTGCTATTTGATTATATATTCACTAACATGCTTACTGATAAACACATGTTTTTCTGTTTATTATTAATTATATTAACCTGGCAAATATAAATACATAGTGAATATGTGTTTAATGTTCTTGCTTTGTTCATTTTTGTAACTCTCTTAAATTTCACAATAGAAATAAAACACAGTATCTAATAAATAATATAAACTTATTTCTTCAAAGTCTCTGAAGCATGTGAGAAAGTTATCACTGAAGGGAAGGTAGCAGCTCTTCCACAAAAACAAATAGTAATAGCACCAGCTGAAGGTGTACTGTTAATTTTTCTTCTCAAGTTCTTACCGTTCTAACATGGGAAATTCCCCTGGATTTTTGTTATTATATATTTTTTAAATTCAATGCATTTCAAATACTGTAATGTATTTGATAAAGTGATGTCTGTATTTTATATTGTTGCTGTGTTCTGTTCTGTGTTTATATCTCTCTTATGCTCTGCTTGTTAAAAAATTGTATATTTAAAAATAAAAGAAATTATTACTATTATCTTTAAAGTACTGGAGGTGCCTAAGAAAATTGTGGTAGAAGAAAAAGTACGTGTTCCTGAAGAGCCCAGAGTTCCACCAACTAAAGGTAACTGACTTTTCTCATTCATCATTAATATAAAATCCTTTTTTATTCACTTACTATGTAAGAGAGACCATTCTCCTCTCAACGCTACAAGATGGCTATGAATGACATAAACTTCAATTTATGTGCTATAACATAATCCTGCCTTTTGAGGCAATGTTTTAGGCATAAAGACATAAGCCCAAAGTTATCATTTGTATTGATCCTCTTATTTAATAACTAAATAATATTGATCCCTCAACTTCTCTTTCAAAAATAATTCATTTTGGAAGCTCTTCTGAAATAGCTCTGGAAAAAAAAAAAGTGTGCTCTAAATGACAACAGAAAATGATACTATCTCCAAAGAGCAAAGTGTTTCTGATATAATGAATCAAGAACTCATCGACAAGGCAATTCAGAGAAATGCAATGACTACATTTGACTTATAGTTGACTTATAATTGAGGGGTTTTTGGCATTCGTCTTGTTAGATGCCCCTTCTAGGCTTCCTATGTTTACACCCAACTATAATGTTCTGAAAAAATAAGATAAATAAATATCTTTAAAGCACCCGAAGTACCCAAGAAAATTGTCCCAGAAGAAAAAGTTCGTGAAGCTGTTCCGAAAAAGCCTGAAGTTCCACCAGCTAAAGGTATACAGTGATGCTGATCACAACATGAAATAACTCTTGGTTTAGTTTTTCATGGTTTAAAATGAATGTGTGTGACATTAAATCCTTGTATTTTGTATCTTATATTTGTTATCTGTAACAATTACTATACTAATATCTTTAAAGTTCCTGGGATGCCTAAGAAAAGTGTTCAAGAAGAAAAATCACCTATTGTTATTTCTGAAGACACAGAGATGTACAGTGAGTGTAGAAAAATTAGTGGTTCTTTTGGGTTTCATTTGTGTCCTTAAATTCACTATGTTTGTCTTTATAGCTTTGAAAAGTAAATATACTAAACTCTTGTAAAAGCCTAACATGCCAAAAATATATGACTCAAATAATCTTAGTGGCTATTATCCTCAGACAAGCTATATTTCCTCACCAATTTAAAAAAGAAATACTCTACTTATCAGACTGTGTGATTTTAGAAAAGTCAGTTGTCTTGTTAAATTTTCCTAACCTATTCTGTATACAAGTGTCTTTTGCTTTGAAGCAATTTATTTTCTCAGATCATGAAGTAACTTAACTCCATAATAATATTTTAATTGGATTTTATAAAATCAAAATGTTTCACCATTATTTTTTTTTCACTCTTGACAACCATAATTGGAAATATTTTGGCAAAACTGCTCAAAGGACCCTAGGTTTACAAGGCCACTCGAACCTCAAAAGAATTCTCAAGACTTATTTTTTTTTTTCGCTTTCATACAAAATTAGGTTTAAATAATTTGAATTATGAAATAATCGAAATAGTAAAATATTGTGAATAGAATACTGTTCAACAACCTGAATAGTAAAAATGACAGTAGTCAAAATATTCTTCCTTTTTTTTTTTTTTTTTTTTTTGAGTTGGAATCTCACTCTGCCGCGCCCCAGGCTGCAGTGCAGTGGCACGATCTTGGCTCACTGCAACCTCTGTCTCCTGGGTTCAAGCTATTCTCCTGCCTCAGCCTCCCGAGTGGCTGGGATTACAGGCGCCTACCACCAAGCCCGGCTAATTTTGTGTATTTTTAGTAGAGACGGGGTTTTACCATGTTGGTCAGGCTGGTCTCAAACTCCTGACCTCAGGTGACCCGCCCACCTCAGCCTCCCAAAGTGCTGGGATTACAGGCATGAGCCACTACACACCGCCCTCTTCCATTTTTTTTTAATCTAAAAAATTTCCTTTTGAAACTCAACTTTTTTGTTGTTCATCCTGTTATACTAAGTTGGGATAAAAGAATATAATCCCTTCCTCCTTTGAATATCCTTTCTATTCTTGACTTTAGTTATTGTTTTCAGACAGTTTTTCTTTCTAAAAGCTGGAGAAATTTTTGTTGTCTTTATTTGCCTTATTTTCTAAGTATTTAATTTTTTTAATTTTCTGCCTCCAAACCCTAAATGGCTTTTACATTCATATTAAACTGTGAAACCATATATTAGATGTGATTTGAAAATATAGCTAATGTGGCTTCTAGAAAGGGAAAAGACTTACATGAATTTCTAGTAGGTCAAATATAGGAGAATTCTCAATGTGCAATTCAGCATCTTCCCTGTTCTTTATAGACAAATCCATTAAAAATAAGACCAATAGGACAATTTTACCAATAACTTTCTTAAGGCAAAATGAAGAATTATATAGTCCTTGCCTGAACAATTCCTCCATTTTATTATCATGATCATAGAGAAATGCTTAGAGTCTTATATAATGAACCTGGGAATGAGGCTATCCCCAGCCAATGCATTCTAGCCGCTAATTGCCTCCATGTGCTACTATTAATTTTGGTGATGAATGTGGTATTATATATTATATTTTTCTTAATACAATTCTTTATCCACCTTGAAACATCCTAATTATTTAAATACTAATATCTTTAAAGTTTATGAAGCATCTGAAGAAGCAGTCCTAGAAGAAAAAGTACTTGTGACTCAACCTCAAAAGACAAAACCCAAACTAGCAAAAGGTATATAACACCAATGATCCAGTCTGAAGAAAAACTATTTTTGGCTCCTTTTAAAAAGTTCAATATTTTTCTTCACCATTTATAAATATAACTATACTCATATCTTTTAAGTGCCTGAGCCACCCAAGAAAGTTGTTCCAGAAGACAAAATATATGTGACTATTCCTAAAAAGAGAGAAACACCAGCAACTAAAGGTATATTTCAAATACATCAAACCCAGATGAATATCTTTGGCTTTACAACTCAAACATTGCATGCTTTATATAATTTACTGTTTTTACAACTTCTAAATGTAAACCTACTAATATCTTTAAAGAACCTGATACAACCAGAGGTGTTTTTCCAGAGGTGGAGGTACCTGAGGCTATTCCTGAAATTCCAGAACATCCTCCAACTGAAGGTATAATTCTCTAGTTAGGAAAATCTAAAGAAGAAAATATACTGTCTTCAGTCTGCAAAATGTTTAATGTTTAATATACATTCTCACAACCTCTAATGTTAAAATACTGTCTTTAAAGGATCTGATATACCCACAACAAAGAATGACCTATGACTTGCCCCCAAGAAAGTCAAGTCCCACACATATAATATACAAAGATAAAATATTAGAACAAAAATAACATTTCTAACATAAAGATCTCTGAAATGATATTAACATATCTAACTTTCCTAGTATGTCATGTCTTTATGCCTTTGCCTTTTCTCAATTAAAAAAAAATACTAATATCTTTAAAGAGTTTGAAGTCTTCAAGGAAGTCATTCCAGAGGGAGAAACTCCTATTGTTAAAAGAAGAAAAACACCATCACCAACAGGTACAAGTTGGAAGAAAGTCAGCTTTTTAATCTCATGTTTGCGGTTGTACTTAACACATGTAAAAATACTAATATCTTTTAAGCCACAGTGGCTACAGTGGAAATCATTTCAGAGATGGATCCCCCAAGTAGAAGCTCAACCAAATGTATTCATGTCTCAGTGAGTCACTCAAGAGACTAAATAGAGGGAAAAAATACCTTTAACTTATACACATGAAAGATAGTTGAGTCAGTGTATTTTTATGAGGACTCCAGAGAAAATATATATACACATATTATGATCAAAACATGTCTTAAAGAAAAGAAAATATTAATTCAGTGTGAAGTTGATCTGTAATATCTCTACAAGATTAGAACACCTGAGAGCCTCCCAGAATATCCTCCAACCTAGGGAAAAATAATTCCAGTTAAAGCTGGAAATCTCCCCTCCATGTTCATTTGCTCCTCTCATAGCATATCTTTTATCTTTCAAGCATCATACATTTTTTTTTCATTTTGAATATCTTTAGATAAGTCAAAACATGAAAAAGCTTTAAAACCTCTAGAACAATAATTTCATCATAATACTCATGGTATTCTGTAATTTAAAGAATATCTGAATATTTTGATATTTTTTCTCAGTCTGGAATCTTTTGGTTGTTCTTCTCTCTCCTAAGCTTAAAAAACATTCACCTTTTTAAGGTGCCTAAGGTGTGAATGCAAAAAAAAGCCAACCTAGATTTTTCGAAGTGGCTGTAATTTGTTTTTCTCAACATAATAGCTAGAGGTATAGCATTAATTATAATCAATGTTTCCACTTTCCATGATCTAATTTTCTATGCATCTACCATTCTCCAAGAAATAAAATTACTAATATTGATAGTGCCTGAGGTGACCAAGAAAACAGCCGCTTATAACCAAATACTCACACTGCTACAAAAGAATCCGATTCTGGGGGCGGGGAGTGGGAGAAGGTTCCCATCTGGAATGTTCTGTATGTGCAGTTATGATGGGAACTCTTTACTGCTCTTCATAACTGCAAAGTACAATGCATTCATATCTTTAAAGTGCCTGAATCACCTCGAGAAATTGTCCCTGTAAAGGAAACACCCATGGCTGCTCCCCTTGAAATTGAAATACCTCCCTCTAAAGGTATCGTTCATCTTGTCATTCCTTCCTTCACTTATTAGAGTGCTTAGCATGTACAGGGTGCTAGGGAACTGGAGAATAATAAACAAAGAATTAATATTTGGTTCCTCTCCTCAAGATTTTATAGCTCCTGAGATTCTTTAAAGGAATCATCTTTTTAGCCATAAAAATCACTTTGGTTCAGCTCATTTAATTAATGTCTCCACTGATCCTTTTAACCTCTAACCATAATACTAATATCTTCAAAGCACCAGAAGCTATGAAAGAAGTTGTTCCTGAAATGAAAATATTTGAGGATATACCTGGAGAGCCAGAAACTCCACGTATGAAAAGTACGTTACCTCTGAACAAATGTGGAAGAAGAAATTATCTGTCCTCTGCTCTTAAAACTATGGTTTTTTTCTAATTCTCTTCATAAATTCTAAATATAAACATACTAATATCTTTTAAGTATCTGAGGTTCCACAAGAAGTTTCCTCTAAAAAGAAATTATTTGTGGCTGTTTCTGCCAAAACAGAAAACCCTCCTGCTGGAAGTATTCATTCAACAAATTCTTTATAATGAGAGTGTAGAGTGTCGCGAGAGTTCTGTGAGGTTCTGGAGGAGGGGGAGCACCTCTTCGCAAGGATCCACTAACCCCTTAAAAGACTTAGCCTGTTGGTGGAACAAAGGGAGGATGGAAGGAAGAGAAGAAAATGTGGTTATATTTCCTAACTTACTGTGGTTACTGTTTTCCCTTAATCATTTTAACTCTTAAATGTGAATTACTAACATCTTTCAAGTGCCCGAAGCTCCTCAAGAAATTATTCCTGCCAACACAGTTCCTTCCAAAAAAAGAGAACCCCCATCAGTTAAAGGTACAAGTCACCATGCTCTCAGGGTCAAGAACTAGCTCTGGTAGTTTTGAGAATATTTTTGCTATTCCTAGTGATCTGCATAACACTAAACACAAAACTACTAATTTCTTAAAGTGCCTGAAGCTCTCCAAGAAATTGTCCCTGAAAAGAAAACGCTTGTGGTTCCTCTCAGAAAGCCTGAAGTCCTTCCTGATGAAGGTATATCTTGCTGGAAGCTTAGAGGGGCGGGGACATGTCTTTTCTTGTATAAATGTGTTTCCTGATTGTGTTGATTCTTGTAACTTCTAAATGTAAAATTATTAATATCTTCAAAGTGCCGGAGGCTCTCATAGAAGTTGTCCCGGAAAAGAAAGTGCATCCTCCCCAAAGGGCTGAAGTTGTACCTGTCAAAGGTACATTCTTAACTGTCTTTTTATGGTGGGATAGTGGGTGGGGCGATAGAAAGGACCACCTTTCCAGCCTTGAAAATTATTTTGATGTGTACATGTGAATCATGTCTGTGTTGACTCTTGTGACTCAAGTGTAAATGTATTAATATCTTCAAACTGCCTGAAGCTCCCAAAGAAATGGCTACCAAAAAGAAAGTACCAGAAGTTCCTCCTCTAAAACCTGAAACACCACCTATTATGGGAACTTGTTACCACTGATCTCAGGCTCAGGGGAAAAAAATAGCTCTTTTGTTCTTGAAAATGTCTGTGTATCTATCTAGTCATCTCTGTATTTTCTGAGTGTAAAAATACTAATATCTTTCAAGTGCACGAAGCTCCCAAAGAGATTATCCCTGAAAAGAAAGTGTCGGTGGTGCCTCCTAAAAAGCCTGAAGTCCCACCTGTTAAAGGTATTTGTCACTGGCTTTAGGCTTCAGAAGACCTAATTCTTCTGCTCTTGAAAATATTTTGTTCTAGTAGTCTTCATAACACCTAAATGTAATTTCACTAATATCTTTCAAGTACCAGAGGCTCCCAAAGAGGTTGTTCCTGAAAAGAAAGTGCCCTTGGCTCCTCCTGAAAAGCCTGAAGTCCCACCTGTTAAAGGTATTTGTCCTTGAGTTTAAGCTTCAGAAGATCTATCTCTTCTACTCCTGAAAATATTTTTCCTAATGGTCTTCGTAACTTCTAAATGTAATTTCACTAATATCTTTTAAGTGCCAGAGGCTCCGAAAGAAGTTGTTCCTGAAAAGAAAGTGCCAGCGGCTCCTCCTAAAAAGCCTGAAGTCCCACCTGTTAAAGGTATTTATCACTGATTTTAGGCTTCAGATGATCAAACTCTTCTGCTCTGGAAAGTATTTTTCTAGTGGTCTGCATAATGCCTAAATGTAATTTCACTAATATCTTTCAAGTGCCTGAGGCTCCCAAAGAAGTTGTTCCTGAAAAGAAAGTGCCAGTGGCTCCTCCTAAAAAGCCTGAAGTGCCACCCACAAAAGGTAGACACCCTCATGTTGCTGTGCTTGATATTGTTTGTTTGTCTTTACTTTGTCTAATAATGAAAATACTAATATCTTTAAAGTCCCAGAGGTGCCAAAGGCAGCTGTCCCAGAAAAGAAGGTGCCTGAAGCTATTCCTCCCAAACCGGAAAGTCCTCCCCCTGAAGGTAATGCCAAAGCTATACAAACTATAGGAGAAAAATAACTGTTATTTTAACTAGGAAATTATATGTTAAAAATCCTACTACATAAAGATGATATAATTCTAAAGAAAACAAATGTCAATCGCTATCCAAAATATCTTGGTGTGTGCTTATATGCAAAAGGCATCCATCGTTTTCACGTTTTCTAAACACAAATTACAAATATCTTTGAAGTGCCTGAAGTGCTGCCACCGAAGGAAGTGGTCCCAGAAAAGAAAGTACCAGTGCCTCCTCCCAAAAAGCCAGAAGCTCCACCTCCTAAAGGTAGGTATCACTACACATTGTCAGTCAGGGGGGGCCTGGGGAAAGAGTGTATAGAAGTGTCCGCTGATCTCACAAGTTGTATTTGCTTGGGTAAATGTGGAGTCGATATTCCCCCTTTATAGCTTCTAACTAAAAGATACTAATATCTTCAAAGTTCCTGAAGCTCCTAAAGAAGTTGTACTTGAAAAGAAAGTATCTGTGGCTGTGCCCAAAAAACCAGAAGCCCCACGTGTAAAAGGTATTTATTCCCTCTCCTCTGCTAAGAAAAACTTATTGTCTGTACCCCTCACAATCACTGTAATATATACCTTCGCCATTCATAAGTTATAAAAATACTAATATCTTTCAAGTGCCTGAGGCTGCTCAAGAAGTTGTCCCAGAAAAGAAAACTCCCAAGGCACCGATCAAAAAACCAGAAGCCCCCCCAGTTACAGGTACATGTCAGCTCAACCTTATCCTGCAGAAGAAATCTCTCTTCCATTCCTGAAAACAATTTTAGTCCATTGCTCTTCATTAACCTAAGTATAAAACTACTAATATCTTTCAAGTGCCAGAAGTTCCTCAAGAAGCCGCAGAAAAAGAAATTCCCATGGCTCCACCCAAAAAACCAGAAGCTCCAATTGTCCCAGGTACACTTTAGCCCTGACTTCATTCTGCAGAAGAGATATCTCCTATCCTACTGTAAACAATTTTAGCCCATTTCTCTTCATTAACTTAAGTCTAAAACCACTAATATCTTTCAAGTGCCTGAAGCTCAAGAAGTGGTCCCAGAAAAGAAAGTTCCCAAGGCTCCGCCAAAAAAACCAGAAGCCCCACTTGCCACAGGTATTTTTCACCCCTGTCCTTTTTCTGCAGAAGAAATATCTCTTCTGATCTTAGAAATATTTTACTCCATTTATCTCATTAACCTAAGTGAAAAACTACTAATATCTTTCAAGTGCCTGAAGTCCCACAAGAAATTGTGCCAGAAAAGAAAACACTGGTGCTTCCTAAAAAGCCAGAAGTTCCACCTGTTACAGGTACTTGTCATTTGACCTTAAGCTTCAGAAGATCCAATTCCTCTGCTGTATATTTTTCTAGTAGTCTCCATAGCTCTACACGTAACTTTACTAATATCTTTTAAGTGCCAGAGGCTCCCAAAGAAGTTGTCCTTGAAAAGAAAGTGCCCTTGGCTCCTCCTAAAAAGCCTGAAGTCCCATCTGTTAAAGGTATTTGTCACTGATTTTAGGCTTCAGATGATCTATCTCTTGTGCTCTGGAAAATATTTTTCTTTTATATATATATATATATATATATTTTTATTATACTTTAAGTTCTAGGGTACATGTGCACAACGTGCAGGTTGTTACATATGTATACATGTGCCATGTTGGTGTGCTGCACCCATTAACTCGTCATTTACATTAGATATGTCTCCTAATGCTATCCCTCCCCCCTCCCCCCACCCCACAACAGGCCCCGGTGTGTGGTGTCCCCCTTCCTGTGTCCAAGTGTTCTCATTGTTCAGTTCCCACCTATGAATGAGAACATGCGATGTTTGGTTTTTTGTCCTTGCGATAGTTTGCTGAGAATGATGGTTTCCAGTTTCATCCATGTCCCTACAAAGGACATGAACTCATCCTTTTTTATGGCTGCATAGTTCCATGGTGTATATGTGCCACACTTTCTTAATCCAGTCTATCACTGATGGACATTTGGGTTGGTTCCAAGTCTTTGCTATTGCGAATAGTGCCACAATAAACATACGTGTGCATGTGTCTTTATAGCAGCATGATTTATAATCCTTTGGGTATACACCCAGTAATGGGATGGCTGGGTCAAATGGTATTTCTAGTTCTAGATCCCTGAGGAATCACCACACTGACTTCCACAATGGTTGAACTAGTTTACAGTCCCACCAACAGTGTAAAAGGGTTCCTATTTCTCCACATCCTCTCCAGCACCTGTTGTTTCCTGACTTTTTAATGATCACCATTCTAACTGGTGTGAGATGGTATCTCATTGTGGTTTTGATTTGCATTTCTCTGATGGCCAGTGATGATGAGCATTTTTTCATGTGTCTTTTGGCTGCATAAATGTTTTTTTTTTTTTGAGAAGCGTCTGTTCATATCCTTCACCCACTTGTTGATGGGGTTGTTTTTTTCTTATACATTTGTTTGAGTTCTTTGTAGATTCTGGATATGAGCCCTTTGTCAGATGAGTAGATTGCAAAAATTTTCTCCCATTCTGTAGGTTGCCTGTTCATTCTGATGGTAGTTTCTTTTGCTGTGCAGAAGCTCTTTAGTTTAATTAGATCCCATTTGTCAATTTTGGCTTTTGTTACCATTGCTTTTGGTATTTTAGACATGAAGTCCTTGCGCATGCCTATGTCCTCAATGGTATTGCCTAGGTTTTCTTCTAGGGTTTGTATGGTTTTAGGTCTAACATTTAAGTCTTTACTCCATCTTGAATTAATTTTTGTGTAAGGTGTAAGGAAGGGATCCAGTTTCAGCTTTCTACATATGGCTAGCCAGTTTTCCCAGCACCATTTGTTAAATAGGGAATCCTTTCCCCATTTCTTGTTTTTGTCAGGTTTGTCAAAGATCAGATAGTTGTAGATGTGTGGTATTATTCTGAGGGCTCTGTTCTGTTCCATTGGTCTATATCTCTGTTGTGGTACCAGTACCATACTGTTTTGGTTTCTGTAGCCTTGTAGTATAGTTTGAAGTCAGGTAGCGTGATGCCTCCAGCTTTGTTCTTTTGGCTTAGGATTCACTTGGCAACCCGGGCTATTTTTTGGTTCCATATGAACTTTAAAGTAGTTTTTTCCAATTCTGTGAAGAAAGTCATTGATAGCTTGATGGGGATGGCATTGAATCTATAAATTACCTAGGGCAGTATGGCCATTTTCACGATATTAGTTCTTCCTATCCATGAGCATGGAATGTTCTTCCATTTGTTTGTGTCCTCTTTTATTTTATTGAGCAGTGGTTTGTAGTTCTCCTTGAAGAGGTCCTTCACGTCCCTTGTAAGTTGGATTCCTAGGTATTTTATTCTCTTTGAAGCAATTGTGAATGGGAGTTCACTCATGATTTGGCTCTCTGTTTGTCTGTTATTGGTGCATAAGAATGCTTGTGATTTTTGCACATTGATTTTGTATCCTGAGACTTTGCGGAAGTTGCTTATCAGCTTAAGGAGATTTTGGGCTGAGACGATGGGGTTTTCTAGATAATACAATCATGTCATTTGCAAACAGGGACAATTTGACGTCCTCTTTTACTAATTGAATACCCTTTATTTCTTTCTCCTGCCTGATTTCCCTGGCCAGAACTTCCAACACTATGTTGAATAGGAGTGGTGAGAGAGGGCATCCCTGTCTTGTGCCAGTTTTCAAAGGGAGTGCTTCCAGTTTTTGCCCATTCAGTATGATATTGACTGTGGGTTTGTCATAAATAGCTCTTATTATTTTGAGATACTTCCCATCAATACCTAATTTATTGAGAGTTTTTAGCATGAAGGGCTGTTCAACTTTGTCAAAGGCCCTTTCTGCATCTATTGAGATAATCATGGGGTTTTTGTCGTTGGTTCTGTTTATATGATGGATTACGTTTATTGATTTTCATATGTTGAACCAGCCTTGCATCCCAGGGATGAAGCCCACTTGATCATGGTGGATAAGCTTTTTGATGTGCTGCTGGAAAATATTTTTCTAGTGGTCTGCATAATGCCTAAATGTAATTTCACTAATATCTTTCAAGTGCCTGAGGCTCCCAAAGAAGTTGTTCCTGAAAAGAAAGTGCCAGTGGCTCCTCCTAAAAAGCCTGAAGTGCCACCCACAAAAGGTAGACACCCTCATGTTGCTGTGCTTGATATTGTTTGTTTGTCTTTACTTTGTCTAATAATGAAAATACTAATATCTTTAAAGTCCCAGAGGTGCCAAAGGCAGCTGTCCCAGAAAAGAAGGTGCCTGAAGCTATTCCTCCCAAACCGGAAAGTCCTCCCCCTGAAGGTAATGCCAAAGCTATACAAACTATAGGAGAAAAATAACTGTTATTTTAACTAGGAAATTATATGTTAAAAATCCTACTACATAAAGATGATATAATTCTAAAGAAAACAAATGTCGATCGCTATCCAAAATATCTTGGTGTGTGCTTATATGCAAAAGGCATCCATCGTTTTCACGTTTTCTAAACACAAATTACAAATATCTTTGAAGTGCCTGAAGTGCTGCCACCGAAGGAAGTGGTCCCAGAAAAGAAAATACCAGTGCCTCCTCCCAAAAAGCCAGAAGCTCCACCTCCTAAAGGTAGGTATCACTACACATTGTCAGTCAGGGGGGGCCTGGGGAAAGAGTGTATAGAAGTGTCCACTGATCTCACAAGTTGTATTTGCTTGGGTAAATGTGGAGTCGATATTCCCCCTTTATAGCTTCTAACTAAAAGATACTAATATCTTCAAAGTTCCTGAAGCTCCTAAAGAAGTTGTACTTGAAAAGAAAGTATCTGTGGCTGTGCCCAAAAAACCAGAAGCCCCACGTGTAAAAGGTATTTATTCCCTCTCCTCTGCTAAGAAAAACTTATTGTCTGTACCCCTCACAATCACTGTAATATATACCTTCGCCATTCATAAGTTATAAAAATACTAATATCTTTCAAGTGCCTGAGGCTGCTCAAGAAGTTGTCCCAGAAAAGAAAACTCCCAAGGCACCGATCAAAAAACCAGAAGCTCCCCCAGTTACAGGTACATGTCAGCTCAACCTTATCCTGCAGAAGAAATCTCTCTTTCATTCCTGAAAACAATTTTAGTCCATTGCTCTTCATTAACCTAAGTATAAAACTACTAATATCTTTCAAGTGCCAGAAGTTCCTCAAGAAGCCGCAGAAAAAGAAATTCCCATGGCTCCACCCAAAAAACCAGAAGCTCCAATTGTCCCAGGTACACTTTAGCCCTGACTTCATTCTGCAGAAGAGATATCTCCTCTCCTACTGTAAACAATTTTAGCCCATTTCTCTTCATTAACTTAAGTCTAAAACTACTAATATCTTTCAAGTGCCTGAAGCTCAAGAAGTGGTCCCAGAAAAGAAAGTTCCCAAGGCTCCGCCAAAAAAACCAGAAGCCCCACCTGCCACAGGTATTTTTCACCCCTGTCCTTTTTCTGCAGAAGAAATATCTCTTCTGATCTTAGAAATATTTTACTCCATTTATCTCATTAACCTAAGTGAAAAACTACTAATATCTTTCAAGTGCCTGAAGTCCCACAAGAAATTGTGCCAGAAAAGAAAACACTGGTGCTTCCTAAAAAGCCAGAAGTTCCACCTGTTACAGGTACTTGTCATTTGACCTTAAGCTTCAGAAGATCCAATTCCTCTGCTGTGTATTTTTCTAGTAGTCTCCATAGCTCTACATGTAACTTTACTAATATCTTTTAAGTGCCAGAGGCTCCCAAAGAAGTTGTACTTGAAAAGAAAGTGCCCTTGGCTCCTCCTAAAAGGCCTGAAGTCCCATCTGTTAAAGGTATTTGTCACTGATTTTAGGCTTCAGATGATCTATCTCTTGTGCTCTGGAAAATATTTTTCTTTTATATATATATATATATTTTTTTATTATACTTTAAGTTCTAGGGTACATGTGCACCACGTGCAGGTTGTTACATATGTATACATGTGCCATGTTGGTGTGCTGCACCCATTAACTCGTCATTTACATTAGATATGTCTCCTAATGCTATCCCTCCCCCCTCCCCCCACCCCACAACAGGCCCCGGTGTGTGGTGTCCCCCTTCCTGTGTCCAAGTGTTCTCATTGTTCAGTTCCCACCTATGAATGAGAACATGCGATGTTTGGTTTTTTGTCCTTGCGATAGTTTGCTGAGAATGATGGTTTCCAGTTTCATCCATGTCCCTACAAAGGACATGAACTCATGCTTTTTTATGCCTGCATAGTTCCATGGTGTATATGTGCCACATTTTCTTAATCCAGTCTATCACTGATGGACATTTGGGTTGGTTCCAAGTCTTTGCTATTGTGAATAGTGCCACAATAAACATACGTGTGCATGTGTCTTTATAGCAGCATGATTTATAATCCTTTGGGTATACACCCAGTAATGGGATGGCTGGGTCAAATGGTATTTCTAGTTCTAGATCCCTGAGGAATCGCCACACTGACTTCCACAATGGTTGAACTAGTTTACAGTCCCACCAACAGTGTAAAAGGGTTCCTATTTCTCCACATCCTCTCCAGCACCTGTTGTTTCCTGACTTTTTAATGATCACCATTCTAACTAGTGTGAGATGGTATCTCATTGTGGTTTTGATTTGCATTTCTCTGATGGCCAGTGATGATGAGCATTTTTTCATGTGTCTTTTGGCTGCATAAATGTTTTTTTTTTTTTTGAGAAGCGTCTGTTCATATCCTTCACCCACTTGTTGATGGGGTTGTTTTTTTCTTATACATTTGTTTGAGTTCTTTGTAGATTCTGGATATGAGCCCTTTGTCAGATGAGTAGATTGCAAAAATTTTCTCCCATTCTGTAGGTTGCCTGTTCATTCTGATGGTAGTTTCTTTTGCTGTGCAGAAGCTCTTTAGTTTAATTAGATCCCATTTGTCAATTTTGGCTTTTGTTACCATTGCTTTTGGTATTTTAGACATGAAGTCCTTGCCCATGCCTATGTCCTCAATGGTATTGCCTAGGTTTTCTTCTAGGGTTTGTATGGTTTCAGGTCTAACATTTAAGTCTTTACTCCATCTTGAATTAATTTTTGTGTAAGGTGTAAGGAAGGGATCCAGTTTCAGCTTTCTACATATGGCTAGCCAGTTTTCCCAGCACCATTTGTTAAATAGGGAATCCTTTCCCCATTTCTTGTTTTTGTCAGGTTTGTCAAAGATCAGATAGTTGTAGATGTGTGGTATTATTCTGAGGGCTCTGTTCTGTTCCATTCGTCTATATCTCTGTTGTGGTATCAGTACCATACTGTTTTCGTTTCTGTAGGCTTGTAGTATAGTTTGAAGTCAGGTAGCGTGATGCCTCCAGCTTTGTTCTTTTGGCTTAGGATTCACTTGGCAACCCGGGCTATTTTTTGGTTCCATATGAACTTTAAAGTAGATTTTTCCAATTCTGTGAAGAAAGTCATTGATAGCTTGATGGAGATGGCATTGAATCTATAAATTACCTAGGGCAGTATGGCCATTTTCATGATATTAGTTCTTCCTATCCATGAGCATGGAATGTTCTTCCATTTGTTTGTGTCCTCTTTTATTTTATTGAGCAGTGGTTTGTAGTTCTCCTTGAAGAGGTCCTTCACGTCCCTTGTAAGTTGGATTCCTAGGTATTTTATTCTCTTTGAAGCAATTGTGAATGGGAGTTCACTCATGATTTGGCTCTCTGTTTGTCTGTTATTGGTGCATAAGAATGCTTGTGATTTTTGCACATTGATTTTGTATCCTGAGACTTTGCGGAAGTTGCTTATCAGCTTAAGGAGATTTTGGGCTGAGACGATGGGGTTTTCTAGATATACAATCATGTCATTTGCAAACAGGGACAATTTGACGTCCTCTTTTACTAATTGAATACCCTTTATTTCTTTCTCCTGCCTGATTTCCCTGGCCAGAACTTCCAACACTATGTTGAATAGGAGTGGTGAGAGAGGGCATCCCTGTCTTGTGCCAGTTTTCAAAGGGAATGCTTCCAGTTTTTGCCCATTCGGTATGATATTGACTGTGGGTTTGTCATAAATAGCTCTTATTATTTTGAGATACTTCCCATCAATACCTAATTTATTGAGAGTTTTTAGCATGAAGGGCTGTTCAACTTTGTCAAAGGCCCTTTCTGCATCTATTGAGATAATCATGGGGTTTTTGTCGTTGGTTCTGTTTATATGATGGATTACGTTTATTGATTTTCATATGTTGAACCAGCCTTGCATCCCAGGGATGAAGCCCACTTGATCATGGTGGATAAGCTTTTTGATGTGCTGCTGGAAAATATTTTTCTAGTGGTCTGCATAATGCCTAAATGTAATTTCACTAATATCTTTCAAGTGCCTGAGGCTCCCAAAGAAGTTGTTCCTGAAAAGAAAGTGCCAGTGGCTCCTCCTAAAAAGCCTGAAGTGCCACCCACAAAAGGTAGACACCCTCATGTTGCTGTGCTTGATATTGTTTGTTTGTCTTTACTTTGTCTAATAATGAAAATACTAATATCTTTAAAGTCCCAGAGGTGCCAAAGGCAGCTGTCCCAGAAAAGAAGGTGCCTGAAGCTATTCCTCCCAAACCGGAAAGTCCTCCCCCTGAAGATAATGCCAAAGCTATACAAACTATCGGAGAAAAATAACTGTTATTTTAACTAGGAAATTATATGTTAAAAATCCTACTACATAAAGATGATATAATTCTAAAGAAAACAAATGTCAATCGCTATCCAAAATATCTTGGTGTGTGCTTATATGCAAAAGGCATCCATCGTTTTCACGTTTTCTAAACACAAATTACAAATATCTTTGAAGTGCCTGAAGTGCTGCCACCGAAGGAAGTGGTCCCAGAAAAGAAAGTACCAGTGCCTCCTCCCAAAAAGCCAGAAGCTCCACCTCCTAAAGGTAGGTATCACTACACATTGTCAGTCAGGGGGGGCCTGGGGAAAGAGTGTATAGAAGTGTCCGCTGATCTCACAAGTTGTATTTGCTTGGGTAAATGTGGAGTCGATATTCCCCCTTTATAGCTTCTAACTAAAAGATACTAATATCTTCAAAGTTCCTGAAGCTCCTAAAGAAGTTGTACTTGAAAAGAAAGTATCTGTGGCTGTGCCCAAAAAACCAGAAGCCCCACGTGTAAAAGGTATTTATTCCCTCTCCTCTGCTAAGAAAAACTTATTGTCTGTACCCCTCACAATCACTGTAATATATACCTTCACCATTCATAAGTTATAAAAATACTAATATCTTTCAAGTGCCTGAGGCTGCTCAAGAAGTTGTCCCAGAAAAGAAAACTGCCAAGGCACCGATCAAAAAACCAGAAGCCCCCCCAGTTACAGGTACATGTCAGCTCAACCTTATCCTGCAGAAGAAATCTCTCTTCCATTCCTGAAAACAATTTTAGTCCATTGCTCTTCATTAACCTAAGTATAAAACTACTAATATCTTTCAAGTGCCAGAAGTTCCTCAAGAAGCCGCAGAAAAAGAAATTCCCATGGCTCCACCCAAAAAACCAGAAGCTCCAATTGTCCCAGGTACACTTTAGCCCTGACTTCATTCTGCAGAAGAGATATCTCCTCTCCTACTATAAACAATTTTAGCCCATTTCTCTTCATTAACTTAAGTCTAAAACTACTAATATCTTTCAAGTGCCTGAAGCTCAAGAAGTGGTCCCAGAAAAGAAAGTTCCCAAGGCTCCGCCCAAAAAACCAGAAGCCCCACCTGCCACAGGTATTTTTCACCCCTGTCCTTTTTCTGCAGAAGAAATATCTCTTCTGATCTTAGAAATATTTTACTCCATTTATCTCATTAACCTAAGTGAAAAACTACTAATATCTTTCAAGTGCCTGAAGTCCCACAAGAAATTGTGCCAGAAAAGAAAACACTGGTGCTTCCTAAAAAGCCAGAAGTTCCACCTGTTACAGGTACTTGTCATTTGACCTTAAGCTTCAGAAGATCCAATTCCTCTGCTGTATATTTTTCTAGTAGTCTCCATAGCTCTACATGTAACTTTACTAATATCTTTTAAGTGCCAGAGGCTCCCAAAGAAGTTGTCCTTGAAAAGAAAGTGCCCTCGGCTCCTCCTAAAAAGCCTGAAGTCCCACCTGTTAAAGGTATTTGTCACTGACCTTAGGCTTCAGATGATCTAATTCTTTTGCAGTTGAAGATATTTTGTTCCAGTGGTCTTCATAACCCCTAAATGTAATTTTACCTAATATCTTTTAAGTGCCAGAGACTCCCAAAGAAGTTATTCCTGAAAAGAAAGTGCCAGTGACTCCTCCTAAAAAACCTGAAGTCCCACCTGTTAAAGGTATTTGTCACCGGCTTTAGGCTTCAGAAGATTGAACTCTTCTGTTCTTGAAAATATTTTTCTAGTGGTCTTCAAACTCCTAAATGTAATGTCACTAATATCTTTTAAGTGCCAGAGGCTCCCAAAGAGGTTGTTCCTGAAAAGAAAGTGCCCTTGGCTCCTCCTAAAAAGCCTGAAGTCCCACCTGTTAAAGGTATTTGTCACTGGCTTTAGGCTTCAGAAGATCAAACTCTTCTGTTCTTGAAAATATTTTTTCTACTGGTCTTCATAACACCTAAATGTAATTTCACTAATATCTTTCAAGTGCCAGAGGCTCCCAAAGAGGTTGTTCCTGAAAAGAAAGTGCCCTTGGCTCCTCCTAAAAAGCCTGAAGTCCCACCTGTTAAAGGTATTTGTCCTTGAGTTTAAGCTTCAGAAGATCTATCTCTTCTACTCTTGAAAATATTTTTCCTAATGGTCTTCATAACTTCTAAATGTAATTTCACTAATATCTTTTAAGTGCCAGAGGCTCCGAAAGAAGTTGTTCCTGAAAAGAAAGTGCCAGCGGCTCCTCCTAAAAAGCCTGAAGTCCCACCTGTTAAAGGTATTTATCACTGATTTTAGGCTTCAGATGATCAAACTCTTCTGCTCTGGAAAGTATTTTTTTAGTGGTCTGCATAATGCCGAAATGTAATTTCACTAATATCTTTCAAGTGCCTGAGGCTCCCAAAGAAGTTGTTCCTGAAAAGAAAGTGCCAGTGGCTCCTCCTAAAAAGCCTGAAGTGCCACCCACAAAAGGTAGACACCCTCATGTTGCTGTGCTTGATATTGTTTGTTTGTCTTTACTTTGTCTAATAATGAAAATACTAATATCTTTAAAGTCCCAGAGGTGCCAAAGGCAGCTGTCCCAGAAAAGAAGTTGCCTGAAGCTATTCCTCCCAAACCGGAAAGTCCTCCCCCTGAAGGTAATAATGAAACTATTCAAATTAGTGTTTTTTAAAAAATCTCTCCTTAGTGTTGTAAAAACATTTTTTTGCAAACTATCTCAGTTTTAGTCAATTCTGGCTTTAAAATGAGCTCATGTCTTTAAAGTGTTCGAGGAGCCTGAGGAGGTTGCCCTGGAAGAGCCTCCTGCTGAAGTTGTGGAAGAGCCAGAGCCAGCGGCGCCTCCACAAGGTACATGGCAAGAAAGCTGCTAGTACACCTCGGCCACTCTTTCCCCTTCCTGCCCTGATAATTCTGGGCGCTCTGAGCTTTTGTCTTGTTTCTCAATCTTCATTCTTTCTAAAACATACCTTCTAATTCTTTAGTGACCGTACCGCCTAAGAAACCTGTCCCAGAAAAGAAAGCAGCTGCTGTCGTTGCCAAAAAACCTGAACCACCACCAGTGAAAGGTATTCCTCACTGCCACTAACTCCCTATCAAAAAACTGTCTTTAAAGTGTCATATTCTACTGTTCTGCTTCATGATTTTCACATTTCATTGAAACCATGAGCTTAAACAACTACTAACATCTTTTATAGTGCCCGAGGTGCCCAAGGAGGTTGTTCCTGAAAAGAAGGTGCCTCCGGTGGTTCCCAAAAAGCCAGAAGCCCCACCTGCTAAAGGTATATGCAGCTGTCCACTGTTTGATGGGGGTGGATGGAGCCCCCAGCTTCTAAAAGGGTTTTGTTCTGTGTATATGTGATGAATGTTTACTGGTGATTGTTTCTAATGTTAAAATACTAATATCTTTGAAGTGCCTGAAGTTCCAAAAGAAGTTGTTCCAGAAAAGAAAGTAGCTGTTCCCAAAAAGCCAGAAGTCCCACCAGCAAAAGGTACATGTCACTAATGAGATTCTGCAGAAAAGCACTCACCCTTGTCTAAAAAGTCACCTATTATCAAACCTTTGTTTGCCAGTCCTCTTAAATTCGCAACTACAAAACTGTCATTCTGGATTTTTAGGATGTAAATGCTTTTTAATAATTTTTTCATTGACTTTAAAAAGTGATATATTTACTTATTACAAGCATTGGAAAAGTTTACTAACTTGGTTTTTTTATTCCTAATAGGCCATATTTTCCTCCCCACTATATGAGGGTCCAAAGACAGATCACTGACCTTATTGTGAAATTTGTTCTTGGATCTGTCCCTGGGTTATTTGAGCAAAATGTGAAGTAGATGTGGTATAAATTTAATATACTTCTCAACTACTCATAAGAAAAACTAATTAATATCTTTAAAGTGCCAGAAGTGCCAAAGAAACCTGTCTTGGAAGAGAAACCAGCTGTTCCTGTTCCAGAAAGAGCGGAATCTCCTCCCCGAGAAGGTACACGTGAGACCAATCATTAATGTCCTTGCCACTTGCGACTATTTCTAATTTAAGCTTTGTTCTTCTTCCTTCCTAACTCATTATTTCTTGGTCATTTTCTAACCTTTAATTATTTGTCTTAATTCATTATTCTAAATTAGCTCCAATCTCAAATCTATTTTGGGTTATTGGTCCACAGTATCTACATAAGTCATAGTAAGCTGTATTAAACAAAGCTTCTCCAATGTACATAGAAAGTAAGACAGGAGAACTAATGATTATAAATGACATTAAACACTAAAAGGGCTTTGCAAGCATTTGAATCAATAGACAAAGAAGTCAGTGCAAATGAGATAGATTTTATCTTAACAAAAATAAGAGACGGTATCAATTGAAACAAAGGAAGAAATCAAGATTACTATTTATCGTGTTTAGTGTTTGTCCATCTTAGAATATTGTTCCATACATTGAAATAAAATTAACTAATATCTTTAAAGTATATGAAGAACCTGAGATAATTGCTCCTGAAGAGGAAATTGCTCCTGAAGAGGAAGAGCCAGTTCCTGTTGCAGAAGAGGAGGAACCAGAGGTCCCACCTCCAGCAGGTACAAAGCAGAATCCACTATATGGGAAAATACAGTCATTTCATTTTTGTGTCTACATATCTTCTTTAAGGCAAAATATCAGTCTTGTGTCTTGTTGCCTGAAATCTGACTACATTAAGAACAAAAGTTATTTCTACACATAAAACTTTGGACCCACAGAATTTGGTCCCACATATACCAAGAAATATGTGTGGTTTTTAATTCATTCATTAGCATTAAATTTTTCATTGTAATCACCTAATTCTAAAAGAAATTCCTATTATTCAAGTGCCTGAAGAGCCCAAGAAGATCATCCCAGAGAAGAAAGTTCCTGTCATCAAAAAACCAGAAGCACCACCTCCTAAAGGTACTCATGTTAAAATGAATACTTCATTTTTGTGGTGTCTACAATTTTACACTCTTTTCTTATTGTATGTTGTGTTGTATTATATGTTTGTTAACTTACCTATATGTTATGGTGTTGAATAAACTTGTATGTATATCTTACATCTTGCAACTTTGTATTATTAAATGCTACTAATATCTTTAAAGAACCTGAGATGCCAAAGAAAGTTGTTCCAGTGAAGAAGGTCCCAACTGTT
Source organism: Pongo abelii (assembly GCF_028885655.2). Taxonomy (NCBI): domain Eukaryota; kingdom Metazoa; phylum Chordata; class Mammalia; order Primates; family Hominidae; genus Pongo; species Pongo abelii. The sequence goes on along the minus strand of NC_071996.2, from coordinate 81,289,707 downwards.
AAGAAGCCAGAAACACCAGCAGCTAAAGGTATTCACATCATCATTGGCATCATAAAAAAGAAAGTATTCTGATATCTTAAAGTGGAATCCAATAAGTTGTCCTCATTGTTGCTGCATAACTAAGGACAAAGATTTCCTTATTTTGCTTTCATTAATTTTAATGCTGCTCCAATAAATACAGGTTTTTTATTCTTAATATTTTAAAATGTTTTTAAATACTCTTTTTAAAACAAAACTAATATCTTCAAAGTGCCTGAGGTGCCCAAGAAACTTGTTCCAGTAAAGAAAGAACTTGTGCCTGTTACCAAAAAACCAGAAGTTCTTCCAGAAAAAGGTACCTACCATGAAGAAAAAATAGATTTCTCTAACCGCTATTTAAGCATGTTAATAATAGGTCTTAGAGAAAAACATACTGAGCATGAATTTATGTTAAAACCATATTGCACAGAAAAAAGGGAAATAATGAAGGGAAAAAAATGAAACAGACAAGCAGGAGTGAAAAAATGAATGGGATTCAGTTGTGCTGTGATATATCACATGGCTACAACTAGTAGAAAAGAACCTTCTCTCATTCAATTGTGTAAAACAGCTCAATTCAACATATTTTGTTGAATGTTGACCATTAACAAAACATCATATTAGAAAAATTAAGGCCTGATCCTGTCTTCAAATAAGTTAAATCTGGTGAGAGGATAGAAAGATAACAGGACTCTAATACAGACAGGAAGTGATTACAGATAGCAAGTGAATACAAAAGGGCTGCAGAAACACAGGGCAAGAAAAGATTACATTCAGGCAGAGGCATCATGGGAAGCTGTGTTAAATTGAATTTAAATTTTGATGGATTTTTACATGCAGAAATTGAGGAAATGAGGCCGGATGTGGTGGCTCACGCCTGTAATCCCAACACTTGGGGAGGCCGAGGTGGGTGGATCACTTGAGGTCAGGAGTTCAAGACCAGCCTGGCCAACATGGTGAAACCCCGTCTCTACTAAAAACACAAAAATTAGCTGGGGGTGGTGATATGCCTGTAATACCAGCTACTTGGGAGGCTGAGGCAGGAGAATTGCTTGAACCCAGGAGGCAGAGGTTGCAGTGAGCCGAGGTCATGCCACTGCACTCCAGCTTGGGCGACAGAGTGAGCCTCTGTCTCAAAAAAATAAAAAAAAAAGAAATTGAGGACATGATATCCCATGGAAAGGGAAGAGCATATTGAAAGGCACAGAGGTAGAAGGGTCTAGAATGTTCAAGGATTGTCAAGTAAACTTATGTCAAGTAAACTCAATTTGAGTATGGATTGGCTGTGGAATGTCTTGAAAGATAATACCAGATATAAAGATGGGGTCATATTTTGGCATACTTCAAATGCCAGTAAAAGGCTTGTACTTTTTTGTATAGGCAATAGGAAGCTTCAAAGATTTTGAAGCAGGCTTACATATTAATAGGATTTGGGCTTTAGAAAGATAACTGGCAGCAATTTCAGCTACTAAATAGTAAAGACCCATTGCAATTATTTAAGGTCTTTAAGAGTTGGACAAGATCCGTGGCGGCAGAAATGGAAAGGGGGACTGGGTTTGAAAGAGATGGTGACTGAGTGGCCTCTGACCATTATCAAAACCATTAGGGAAATTGAGGAGCCCAAGATCATTGTAAGGTTTAAAGCTAGATGGCCAAAAGAATGGTTCATTGGGTCTCTGAACTAATGTTAGAGGAAAATGGTAGATGTGCTTTTCACCTTTAAAGCATAAAAGTTGGGAGTGTGCATCAGGAGCTTAAGAAACAGATCAGGCCTAGGGATGTAGATCTTAAAGTCATTCACATGGAAGTAAGAATTGAGTGTGCAGGAACAATTACTCAGAAAATGTAGAGCAAATTTTTTAAGTGTCAAAGTTCGACCACCTTCATTTAAGCATACACAGAGGACTAGAAGCAAATGAAGAAGGCTGAGAAGATTCATATATAAAATTAGGATGTCCAAAATGGTGCCGTGTCTCAGAAATCTAAGATGAAGCTCTTGCCCCTGCATTCTTTGCCTGCTCTTTAGACAATCTTGCATGTCTTCTAAATTCTTAATAGTAAACAAAATCATATCTTTAAAGTGCCCAAAGTGCCTGAGAAAATCATCCCAGAAAAGGAAGTGTCTGTGCCTATCCCTGCAGAGCCAGAAGCTCCACCTGCTGAAGGTACATGGCTTCTCCGTAAATCTTGGAAAGATGACAATTGTCTTCATCCTCTTGCTTTGATTGTAGATGAATCTTACGTATTTGTCTGTCTGTCTCATGTATTGAAGTTATTGATATTTGGGGGTCATCTGAATAATCTGTTATAGAGTGTTACTTAATGTAACTAGGTTGATATGTTAGAATAGTAGTTGCAGTATTCTGTTCTCAATATAGTCTAAAATAAAATACTATGTTTTTTAAAGTTGAAGAGACTCCTGAGGAAATAATATATGAAGAAAAAGCATCTATAACCATTGGTAGAAAAGAGACTCCCCCTGTTGAAGGTATATATATATATATATATATATATACACACACACATATTTTTAATCTCCTGAAGATTCCTGTTAGAATTACAAAAGCATTTACAGGATAATATTCCTTCTTGAAATTATATACAAGAGCAGTCTAGCATGTTTGACTGCTTTATTTTTGAAATAGTTACACTTCTTTCAAGTTAGAATCTTTAATTTAGTTACTGTTGTTGGTAATTATAAATTCCAAAAGGTACAGTTTACTGAAGCAAAATGGAATAATTGCCTTGGATCCTCAAATGATAACACAGTATCAAATTTTAAAAGTCATCTCATTTGCCATCAATATACATTGAATAATCTAATTAATAGGCAGTTCAAGTAAAAGAACTTTTTCTTATACGTGAATTTTTCTATACGTGAATTTGTATGAATTGCATATTTTTATTTTGTGACTGTAATCTTAGCATCAATGTGAAATTTGTATGAGTCTTTTTGAAGAACTTTACATTACAACCTCATATCCTTTGTCAACATTCTTTAAAGAACGTGAAATAGAAAAGTACATTAAACCTGAAGAGCCTGAACCTGAACCACAGCCTGAAGAAATACCAGTAAAAGGTATTCAATCCAGTGGACTTAAATCTTCTTTATCATATTCTTTCTCTTGAAATGTATACGGTTTATGTTGTTGTACATATGTTGTATGTCTGTTCCCATTTGTATGTAAAGTATTCTTTGTTTTAAAGGTGAGCCTCATTCTTAGGTTTCCATGTAACTTGTACTGTTTCTCTCATGTCAATTGTGGCTTGTCTGGATGCTTTGTTTGTTGTTGTTATTGGTGCCTTTGCTGTATTTCTCATCACCTGTGTAAAGGGTTGATATTTTTATGTTTTATGTTCCGTGTTTTATGTTGGATACTGGTATTACGTACCTTAAAAAGTAAACTTTGTACTTCATATATATATATATATATAATTTCTATTAAATATACTACATATCCACATGCTAACATATATATATACTAACACCTCTGAAATACTCTTTCAAGAACCTGAACCTGAAAAGAAGGTTATTGAGAAGCCAAAACTCAAACCAAGACCCCCACCTCCTCCACCTGCTCCACCTAAGGAAGATGTGAAGGAGAAAATATTCCAACTTAAAGGTAAAAAATGCCACTTCCAAAGTTTTATTAGCCTGCTTCAAACTTCTATCCAGCCATCTGAAATGATGCTTGCAAGAAATGTATGACTTTAGAAGTGTGTATTTTCAGACATGATTGTACTGTGAGATTGCATAGAGCTGTGTCTTCTGCTACCCCATGGTTCCTGGGTTGCTTGTCATGCCATGCCCGCTGCTGCAAAAGTCAGAAAGTACATTGATAGCGTCATCCGGGATAACTGAATGCAGGCGCTGTCCAATTAACTTTCTTTTGTGGAGTGGGGAGAAAGAGTTTTCTGATTTCAAAGCCTGATTGCTATACATATCATTGCAATCTTATGCTTAAGGAATGTATAAGAAATCTTTGCAAGATATTTTTAATATTGCAGTAACACATTTACATAAAAGCCAAAACTTTGTTCTTAAAGAATTGCATGTGCTTTTAAATATATTACAAGTAATATAGTTATGATTTCCAATAGCTGATATGTGCCTATATATCATGAAAGGAAAGCATGTGAATGACTTGTTACTGTTCCCCCATCTTTTTTTTCTCTTGCATCTTAAAGAAGTGCTCTGTGTGGTTCTCAGGGGAGCTGGAAAGAGTGGTTATGAAGACATTTGGTATCCAGCATCTCTTCCTATTATTAAACTTCCCTTCCCCCTTCTTATATTTTGATTTTTCTATGAATTGACACAATGTTACTTAATTTTAAAAATATCAGTTTCTTTAAAAGCTGAAATAAACTGGCAGAAACATATCATTCTTATTTTAATAAAAAGTTGTCTTGTGACGTCATGTGATTCCCCAATCTAAAATTATCTAGATGTAATCTTAGATATGCACTTTCCCCATACAGACCTATGTATCTTCAAACCACAGTCTTCCAGCATAAGACATTGCTGCTGGTGATTCTTGCCCTCTACAACCCTTATAGCCATTAGGGGGACCTTCTGGCACCTCTTGAAAGGCCACCCATCTGTTAATTGACACTCCATGAAGACACACACATAAATACATTTCCCTTAACGTAAAATGTATGCTTAAAGGAAAATTTCTTCCTCCTGCCAATAACAAAAATTGTCTTCTTTCTCTGCTGGTCTTTAATTAACTACTGAACTTTGGAGTAAAACTGCAGTCTGTTTTCATGGTTCGAATGCTGCTTGTATGTTCTTTGAAGGCTGTTCTTGGCTGTTATTAGTGCTTTCTGGTTATAAGCAAAGCTTGGTTTTGATTCTTGGAGTAGAAAGTTAATCACTTGCTTCAGATTAAATATACAAATAACAAAAGTAAAATCATATTCTTTAAAGCTATTCCAAAGAAGAAAGTTCCTGAAAAACCTGAGGTTCCAGAAAAAGTGGAGCTTACACCTCTGAAAGGTATTTCACAGGCTGAAAAATACATACTTATGTAGTAGCCCTTTTCCTGACTCCTCGCTCTTTCTGCCTCCATCAAATGTTCTGTCTCTCTTTTTCAATGATCAGAGAGTAGTCCCATTCATTTCTTATATTTTTGTGGCTTTTATGGTCCTGGCTCATGAGTGTGGCTTCCTTTGTCTCCCATCCATTTCATACATGTATAGACATGGTCTATCTTTGTCTCATCTACATATGTCTTCTTGCATTTTCCTAAACTTAAAAATAACAAATTTTACTGGTTAGCCAAAGTTGATATCAAGAGACATGAGATTAAAATGCCGAGAGCTAGTAGTAAACTGTTTTGACATTTCACCTGACATAAGAATTTTAGCCAATGTAATAAGCACTAAAAATAAGTCCTATCTTCCTTTTATATTATTAAGTTTATTTGCAGGGAATTCCTTAGGACTTCCATGTCACTCTCTTCTCACTGGCTCTAAGGCATTCTCTGAGGTGTACAGAACTCACATTTCAGAAAAATTTCCTTATTACTGTAGGTAATTTTTCGAAATGTATTTTTCTGTAAACAATATTTTCCCTAATAAGGTCTCATCTAAAATTAGACCCTAAAGAAAACTAAATGAATTATAAGAGTCTAGAAAACATCTATCAAAAATAAACATAATTTTTCTAGTGGGTAGTAGCGTTCTGTTCAAGTAATCAACACATTCAGACCTAGAAATTAAGACTGTTTCTGGTCACTCTGAAATTTTGCGGAAAAGTCACCCATATAAATATACATTTCCTGATTTCAGAAAGAGGAGATTACAAAATAATGTTATCATGGATATTGATCATAAACATTAAAATAGCACATAATCACATATAATGACTTTAAAAATAATAGCTACAATGTTGGGTTCTCAAACATCAATAAGATTTTTAAAATAAAATAATAATATAAAAAATGCGCAGATATATTTTCACTATGTTCATTATATCAGTAAAGAAAATCTATATTATGCCTCCTCACTTTACATTAATTAGACGCATGTGCTTCCTTCTGGGTTTGAGCAATAAAAATAGTTATTAAGAAGATTGGTACCTCTAAAATAGTATTGAAGGCCAACACAATTTATCCTGGATAAAATATGTAATGCTTAACTTTAAAATTTTTACTTAAAATATTTGACATTAGAAAAAAATGATTATTCAAAATGAAATACATATTTGCCTACTGTAGGTTTAAATTTTTGAAATAAGAGTTAAGCAGTTATCTTTATCACATAAAAAACCATTTAGTGAATTGCAAATATCTTGTTTAAAGCCCTAAATAGGAAGTTTTATAGAAATATCTAAAAATTCAGATTTCTGATAGTGAGCAAATAGTTACATGATACAAATAAATACCGTTTTAAATTAGATTTTAATTGACATTAGTAGAGAGGAAAATGGTTTAATAATCTCCACGTGTTCCTTTCTTTCACCATTCAAATCTATGAGGGCCATAATAGCAAAAGAGGCTGCTCTATAAAATAGCATCATCCACCATGCTCAGTATTCACTGTAGACGCAAGAGGAAATTTTGAGTTCCTTGCGTTCCTTAATTTGAATGAATTTAAGAACATTTTCTTATTCATGAAAAATGAGCTTCCAACACCAGCTTTGAAATTTTATAATTCTATAATTTTAAATATTTTATCCAGCATTATTTCAAAAAGGAAATCTTAAGAAAGGCTACTCTTTTTCTGTTCAGAAAGTGAGATATGGCCCTTCCCCAGCATCAAAGTGACAAACCGGAACTCTTGGCCCCCTTCTTCCCTCAGTGGAGAAGACTGAATGATGGCACTAACACTTGCCAGTATCATTTTCATACATTTAGTGGTTGGGTAGATAACATCGTAGATTTGGACAATCTACAGTTGCAGTTTGGGACAAAGATGCTGTCAAGAACCCTGTAATTTGATGAAAGATTCATAAAGTCAGTATAGAGTAACATCCTCTACATGCATTTAAAATGAATACATTTGCCTGCAGTTAATGGAGTTGAATTTCATCACAAGGCTGTATAGATATTTGCAGAGGAGATAACTTGAAATGTATCATTTAAACTTAAATTCTGTGGTATTTATATGCAGCGAAAATTGTTACTTAATGCACTACAGTTAACTAGTTTTAGGAGAGACATTTTTCTTGTTGAAATTCCGTTTTTATATAAATTCACTTCAAAATTTGAAATCATATTCTTTTAAGTGCCCGGAGGTGAAAAGAAAGTTCGCAAATTACTTCCTGAACGTAAACCTGAACCAAAGGAAGAAGTTGTTCTGAAAAGCGGTATAGTATTTTTCAACCATTCTGTCAGCGTTAAGTATATTTTAAAAATGAACTTCAAAGCTTACAAAATGTTTCTGTCCTTTGGTTCTTTGAATTGGTTCACTATTTATCAAAATTTGTTTGTAGTTTCATTGAAAATGAAGAAAAATGTCATTTCCAGATCTTTTTTTAAAAAAAAAAGACAGAAATTTTGTGAGCATTCACAGTATTTTGAAATTTAAAATGTTAATAGACATAACTAAGTTGATAATATTCTAAACTAACAACGACTATGACTGCCATTTTCATAACCAAATTATGTAGTAAAGTACACTAAACCTATTAAATACCTTACATGAAACTACTTTAGCTTAAATTCAATATTCATTTTTAAAGTGTGACACAGGATCACCACAACTAATAAATAACATTTTTAAAAAACTGAACATTTCTTTCTGACTAATAAAATATTAAAGAATGAGAAACAAGATAGTCAAATGAAGAATTAAGTTCTAACATTGTCTTCACATAGAATTACTGATTTTTAGGCTACATTTCTTCAGATATCTCTGCTTAAGTAAACTTTCTACTTATTTACATACTCATTAAATCATTAACATTTAATTATTATTATAATTCGTTGCTATTCAAATTATTCATTTTGTGTTGGAGCTGTTTCTCCCACAGACTTGTCTCAGAATAGACCCTCTATCTAGATAGAAACAAAGTAACTTTGAGTGCTATTATAATTAACAACCTTTGATTTAAAAAAAAAAAAAACAAAAAAAAACCACTTTCAGTGTAAATGCTTACTTTCCAGAGTGCTAGGTAGCATGCTTTTTTTCATTTTCCTTGCTTTGTACATTATTTGCATTTGTCAAGCTTATTCAACATCTTCATTAGTTTGTCTTGGTTTACATATAAACCTTTTTGTCTTTAAAGTTCTAAGAAAAAGACCTGAAGAAGAAGAACCTAAAGTAGAACCTAAAAAACTAGAAAAAGTTAAAAAACCTGCAGGTAGGAATCTCAGTGACAATTTGTAAGATTATCTTTTAACAAAATGGACATTTAACAAAAGGTTTATCTTGTAAACATAAATGAAGTTAGATGTAAACATGGCTTCATATTTCATCTGTGATATAGTCTCTGTTTTCCATTGTCTGCTTTCTGTTTAAATATTTTTATAGTAATTCCCAAATCCATTCATGTATTTCCCTGCACTTCATTCTTATCATTACTTTGCAACTTAAGTTCTTCCAGTAGAAATGACTGAAATAATCAAGTGGCTATTCATGGGAGGGTGTCAGCAAAGGTTTCATAATATGGGGGCTTTTAAATGGGTTGGTTTTTATCATCAGCCTATTCTCAAAGGGTAAAATTATTGGGAACTATTATAGAAGTGATTTAGAAGGAGAGAGCTAAGGGGAGTGGAAGACAAGTGGATGGAATAAAAGGAAGAAAAATAAATGGAAGCAGAGTCAAGAAAATAAAATAGAAATTACTTGATAAACAATAAGGTTTTCTAAAAAGCCATCCATAGAGTTTTTGAAAAATAAATTGATATTTCAGATGAGTTGCTTCCTAAATATTCAAATATTAACCCTAAAAAATAATCTTATTATCTTAAAGTACCAGAACCACCACCTCCAAAACCTGTTGAAGAGGTTGAAGTACCTACTGTTACAAAAAGGGAAAGGAAGATTCCTGAACCAAAAAAAGGTACAAATCTACTGTCATTCTTAGCTGTTTCTAAAAATGCAAATATGTATCATTTAAAATATCGTTACACTGACATCAAGATTTGAACACATGACCTTAATCTGTTAATCACATATGGCTTAATTTCCTTTACCATCTCACTCTCCTATGCAATTGGCTAATGATTACTCAGTTGCTAAATAAGTTACCAGAAAAAAAATTGTATTTGTGGGCAATGAGATAAATAACAACATTAAAACCAAGAATATTGCCTCACTATATTTTCCAAATATTTTGTTTAAAATGAAAACTAATCAAATACTTGATTTGATAATTATATGTATATAAATTCTAATATCTTCCAAGATATGTGGGCTTAATTTTGGTTTTGACTTTGTGAAAAACTTCAAAAATCCTGTAATAATCTGCCCTCTACTCTAAATTATTTCAGTGCCTGAAATCAAGCCACCAATACCTCTCCCTGCACCTGAACCGAAACCAAAGCCTGAAGCAGGTAAGCAAGCTTATCCTCAATGTCAACAGCATATTCCTTCTTGATTCACACACATAACACGTACTTAATAAAAGATAGTAGGTGAAAGTCAGTATGTATCAAATGATTTCTAACATCTCAAAATGCTTAATATACTATTCTCTTAAAAACTAGTTATTCGAAGATTTCAAAATTATATCAGAAGAGGCAAATAAGCTACCAAATAAGCTTTTAGGAAGTGACAAATTGATACATTAATGCAATGGACATCTCTCTACAGAAGTGAAAACAATCAAACCACCTCCTGTGGAACCTGAACCAACCCCCATCGCTGCCCCAGTAACAGTGCCGGTGGTTGGAAAGAAAGCAGGTATTTATCCTGTAGCTTTCTTTTTGCTAGTTCGTTTTGGTGACTTAATAAAAGTATTCACACTTGATTAAAATTCAAGCCCTGTTTATGCTGCAACATAGGTATCATTTCAACTTCAGAGGTTTATGATAAGTTTCTACCTTTTCTTCATGTGATATCCTTTATCCACCTTGTCTCTTGCCCAGTGGGTGAATATTGTGCCTTAATTGGAATGTACGTTCCTGGGTTGCACCATTTCTTTCATATGCTTTGGAGATTAAGTAATGAATATGTTTGGGGCTGATAAAAACTAAGGAGACAGGCAGAGACCCTGTAAGGGTATACATATAAGAATCCCATGAAGCTTCAAATTTCCCTTATACCCTATTGGAACAATTTCTGTTTTTTAAAAAAGTCTGTATATTGGGATAATGTAAAAGTTCTAGAAATGGGTAGTGTTGATGGTTGTACAATATTGTGAATGTATTTCATGCAACTGAATTGAATACTTAAAAATGGCTAAAATGGTAAATTTTATGTTAGGTATATTTTACCACAATAAGAAAGAAAAAGAAAAAAGAGACTCCATATTTCAGTCTTTCAATCTGTATAAGGAATTAGATCAATAATAATTTTCTTAAATGTTCTAACTTAATGGTATAGGTATCTCAAGTCCAAACTTAAAGCACCTATTAATTGTATATGAACTATTTAGTACAGTTCATCATTTAAGTGATAATTTAAGATATAATTGATCAAAATTGATTTGATGTGTAATTGATAGTCATTGATAAACACACATCCTGACTATTTGCCCTTTGGCTCACTATCTGGGTGAGGAGATCACTCATATCCCAAACCTCAGCATCATGAAATATATCCACGTAACAAAACTGCACATGCATCCCATGAGTTTAAAATAAAAGTTGAAATTATTTTTTTAAAAAAGAAACAACAAAACCAAAAATAAAACAAAGTAAATTTAAAGCGGGGGTGGGGGTGGGGGGAAGAATGCATGTATTGATAATTTTCTAAGATGTGAAGAATCTAAGATATTCAATATAATGCCTTGACAATTTGTTCCTATGGAAAAATGATCATCTCCACTGATAAAGCACAAAGTAAAAAAGTCAGGGTGAATTTTTTTTAAAAAAGAGAACTATCTGTTACATTCCACAGTGAGATGTGCATAGGCCCTGGGAATAACATTTAGAAATGTCCATAATAGTTTGACAGAGAAATTTTTTAATTTAATTTTCTAAACCTAATAATAAAAATTGGCTTATATCTTTAATAAATCAATCAATAAAACTATTCGGAAAAATTATATTATTTTAGATTGTTAATTCAATAATTATATAGTCATTTTATATTTGTTTATATATTTTTATATAAATTATTTAGAAATTTTTTTATTTAAAATTCTCTCAAAATATTTGGAGTTTACCATGTTTAATGACATGAAAAAATACACTACATTCTTTTGACTGTAGTTTAATTTTTAATATTTATGTTATATTTTGTTGCTGATGTTTATGATTTGGGCATATTCTTTTAAACTTTTATAATGTCAACGTAGTACTTTTATTATTCAGAAAAAGGTGATGAACTGCTCTTGACTAATTAAGTATGTATAAAAATAAAGCTATTCTCAGTTATCCTGGGGGCTGAAGCTAGAGAACTCATTCCACAGTTTATACCATCCCTGTATTAATAATGGAATCAAACTAAATGTCAGAACTCTCTTGCTTCTGCCTTACTTCATTGTCTAAGGGAAATCTTCAAAGAAACTCATACATGTGTGGTACATGGACTCTTTTTCCTTGGTCTTCCCTGGATTTGTTTGTCTGCCCAATTTAGACATAAAAAGAAAGGCTTTTGGTAACTTCTCGGCCATTTCCCTTTTCCCTACACTGATTTCTTATTGACAAAACCTTATTTCCTTGGTTCACATAATCAGGACATACATAATAAACATAAAATATTTTGCATAGCTAGGCAGGAGCAAAACTTTTCCTCACAAGGCAACAGTAAGCCTTCCAAAAAATGGGAAGAGAATAAGGCACTTGCTGAAAGAAGTTGTTAATCGTAAATATGTTGGCAATTTAGCTTGAGCTCTCCAATCTCAGAATATGCCTTCCTGGAAATACGATTATCCATAGAAGTCATATAAATGAAACCAATTTCTCTTTATGCATTAATATTTATAATGGAGCATGACTCACCCTCCACGGTTTACTATTAAACATGAAATAAGTCCAAAAAGTGTTTAAATGCTGAGTTTTATTTTTATTTCAGAAGCCAAAGCACCTAAGGAAGAGGCTGCCAAGCCAAAAGGTCCTATCAAAGGTGAGATTCATTTTTCTAGTACTTGCACTGTAACCTTCCACTCTGAATTCCCAAAGTTCATATTCAAGGGAAAAAAAATGTCAAAATTCATAACAATTTTTATTTTTTCTAATTGATTCTACTAAAACTAGCATGTTTTCTGATATTTCAAATAATACACTTTTAGTATTATGCAAGGAGATATATATATATATCTCCAACTATATTTTAGCATAGCGAATCCTATAAGTTCTTAGCTTCATTTTTCATATGCATGGTATTTATACATGGCAGATAAAATAATTAGACATTAATCTGGCTATTTTATACTTCAGATTAAAACTTGAGAAAAGGAACATTTATTATTCATGGATTCCTTATACCATCTCATTTTCCTGTCTGAAACAAGACAGTATAAATTCAATTGGCCTTCAATTGCCTGGTCTTTAATTTTCTGTTCTTGTCTTCTAATTGCTTTATGGCTGGTTTTATCCAGCAGGCAGCCAAATACGAACTTTCTGACTCCTAAGGAGATGCCAAATCAACTTTTTATTTTACTTTGAATTAGGTGTAGCCAAAAAGACTCCTTCACCAATAGAAGCCGAAAGGAGAAAGTTAAGGCCAGGAAGTGGTGGAGAGAAACCTCCTGATGAAGCCCCGTTCACCTACCAGCTAAAGGCTGTGCCATTGAAGTTTGTGAAAGAAATCAAAGACATCGTCTTGACAGAATCAGAGTTCGTTGGCTCTTCAGCAATCTTTGAATGTTTGGTCTCCCCTTCCACTGCAATTACAACCTGGATGAAAGACGGTAGCAATATCCGTGAGAGTCCCAAGCACAGGTTTATTGCAGATGGTAAAGACAGAAAGCTGCACATCATTGATGTTCAACTTTCTGATGCTGGTGAATACACCTGTGTTTTACGTTTGGGAAACAAAGAAAAGACCTCAACGGCTAAACTTGTTGTAGAAGGTAATTTCTAGTCTTCTGAACATAATCTATATTAAACTTTAATGTAACAAACCTTAGTAGCAACTTGCATTGTAGTTTTACAAAACCTCTTATTTCCAAGTTTTATTTCATTGAAAATATTGTATTTATTGAAATATATACCGAAATTCTCCATAGAACTTCCTGTGCGTTTTGTAAAAACACTGGAAGAAGAAGTCACAGTGGTCAAAGGACAGCCATTGTACTTGAGCTGCGAGTTAAACAAAGAGCGTGACGTGGTCTGGAGGAAGGATGGCAAGATTGTGGTGGAGAAACCTGGCCGAATTGTGCCGGGCGTCATTGGCTTGATGCGGGCCCTGACCATCAACGATGCAGATGACACAGATGCTGGAACATACACAGTTACTGTGGAAAACGCCAACAACCTGGAGTGTTCATCTTGCGTAAAAGTAGTAGGTTAGTACTTTCCTGGGAGATTTCGTTCTTCTTATTATCACACTAAGAAAATGGAAGAAAGGACCTCGTTTCCCAGTATTATGATATCAGAAATCTTGTACCTAAGAGGGGAATAACAATATATCCTATAGTGGATTAATTATGCCCAATTTTGTGAAATTTTTCCTATTCCTGAAATTTACTAAGGAAGCTATGTATATTACTTGTTCAGATCTTAATCATTTTTTCTGATCTTATTTTCATATAGAAGTCATTAGAGATTGGCTGGTGAAACCTATACGAGACCAGCATGTGAAACCCAAGGGGACAGCTATTTTTGCCTGTGATATAGCAAAAGATACTCCAAACATTAAGTGGTTCAAAGGATATGATGAAATCCCTACGGAACCAAATGATAAGACTGAAATACTGAGAGATGGAAATCATCTATACCTCAAAATTAAGAATGCTATGCCAGAAGATGTTGATGAGTATGCAGTGGAAATTGAAGGAAAAAGATACCCTGCAAAGCTGACACTTGGAGGTATAAAATCTTACCTTTTATTCGAAATATAAGTTTTGTGTATGCATAAAGCCAAATAACACACCAAAACACATAAAAGCAAAGCATTGTTGGGTTGTCTAAAGCATTATGTCACTTCATCCCTGACCAATACAGAACGCGAAGTTGAACTGCTTAAACCAATAGAGGACGTTACCATTTATGAGAAAGAAAGTGCAAGCTTTGATGCAGAAATCTCAGAGGCAGACATTCCTGGACAATGGAAACTGAAAGGAGAACTTCTAAGGCCCTCACCTGTGAGTAATTTCACATTTTAAATTGTTAGTCATATAAAATAACCACATCCTATATTCAGGATCTATATCCTAGATTCAGGTTGCTTTAATAATAATGGAATTAATATTAATGGAGTCTTCCAAAGTCTCCAAGAAGGAAAGAAATTTTACGTATCATTTGGGGACAACTTGAACAATTGCGTAAAATGTTATGACAGAGAATTCTCTGCTTAGTTTTATTAGTAGTAATTTTTAAAACTCTATAGAAATCTGTATCTGAAACATTTCTCCTATAGGGATTTATCTCTTTCAAATGGTTACTAAAACTATTGTTTTTCAGACTTGTGAAATCAAAGCAGAAGGTGGAAAACGCTTCTTAACTTTGCACAAAGTCAAACTGGACCAAGCTGGTGAAGTTCTCTACCAGGCCCTTAATGCAATTACAACTGCCATTTTGACAGTAAAAGGTATGGGGCTTTTAGAATTCGGGGAGGGGGCTCAACTTCATTTCACATCCCTGTGCATTCTGAAAAGTCTCATTCTTAATGTCTGATTTTCAGAAATCGAACTTGACTTTGCTGTGCCCCTGAAGGATGTCACTGTTCCAGAAAGGCGACAGGCTCGATTCGAATGTGTCCTCACCCGAGAGGCAAATGTTATATGGTCCAAAGGACCTGATATAATCAAGTCATCTGACAAATTCGATATCATTGCTGATGGAAAGAAACATATTCTTGTTATTAATGATTCTCAATTTAATGATGAAGGGGTCTATACTGCTGAGGTGGAGGGCAAGAAGACCTCAGCTCGGTTATTTGTCACAGGTAAGCGAGCTAATGAGATCTGTGACATCCCATAAAGGCATGCAAATATATGACTTTAAAGATAGGACGCCAAGTTCTAAAAGCTGTGATAATGCATCACTAATTAACTTTCACAGTGTTACCAAAACAACCCCCTTAATTTTTTTTTAGTGGAGCTCTGTTTGGAAAGATGAATAAATAGGTGCCATGTGAAATGGGTCCCTTTTACTCAGGCAGATTAGAATGGAATCTTTCTGAGGGTGAATTGTGTTTCTGAGGCATTATCTATGCTTGCATTTCAGGAATAAGACTGAAATTCATGTCACCTCTTGAAGATCAAACAGTAAAAGAAGGTGAAACAGCAACTTTTGTATGTGAACTTTCTCATGAAAAAATGCATGTAGTCTGGTTCAAAAATGATGCCAAACTCCATACAAGCAGAACAGTACTCATCTCTTCTGAGGGCAAGACTCACAAATTGGAAATGAAAGAAGTGACACTGGATGATATATCTCAGATAAAAGCTCAAGTCAAGGAGCTGAGCTCCACAGCACAGCTGAAGGTCTTAGGTAAATGTAACCAACTATAACCAGATAGCCAGTTTCTGAATCATGAGAGTGGGGAGTAATAAAATATTTTGCAAACTTTTACTCTTTAATGAACTTTAATTTTCACATTCTTCTAATTTTATGCTAAATGTCTTTTACAGAGGCCGATCCCTACTTCACTGTGAAATTACATGACAAAACTGCAGTGGAGAAGGATGAGATTACTTTGAAGTGTGAAGTGAGCAAAGATGTACCAGTGAAATGGTTCAAAGATGGTGAAGAGATTGTCCCTTCACCCAAATATTCTATCAAGGCAGATGGCCTGCGCCGCATCTTAAAAATCAAAAAGGCAGACCTTAAAGATAAAGGCGAATATGTGTGTGACTGTGGCACAGACAAGACCAAGGCAAATGTTACTGTTGAGGGTGAGTTGCTCAACAATGTAAAATTTACCCTATCTGAATCTGCAGTTTATTAGTTCAGTCATGTTAAGAAAACTGTATCATTTCAGCTCGACTAATAAAAGTGGAAAAGCCTCTGTATGGAGTAGAGGTGTTTGTTGGTGAAACAGCCCGCTTTGAAATTGAACTTTCTGAACCTGATGTTCACGGCCAGTGGAAGCTGAAAGGACAGCCTTTGACAGCTTCCCCTGTAAGTCAAGATTAGCTAATTATATAGGAGAGGGGTTGCTTGGTTGTGTAGGGTGAAAAAAGGCATAAAATATCTTGATGATTTGTAGGAATAACTATATAAATGATGTTCTTTCTTTCCTTCTAACCCTCACTCCAAACAGGACTGTGAAATCATTCAGGATGGAAAGAAGCATATTCTGATCCTTCATAACTGTCAGCTGGGTATGACAGGAGAGGTTTCCTTCCAGGCTGCTAATGCCAAATCTGCAGCCAATCTGAAAGTGAAA
Organism: Pongo abelii; assembly: GCF_028885655.2. Taxonomy (NCBI): domain Eukaryota; kingdom Metazoa; phylum Chordata; class Mammalia; order Primates; family Hominidae; genus Pongo; species Pongo abelii. Next base: position 81,273,078 of record NC_071996.2, on the reverse strand, counting down.
GGTATGCTCTACTTGTCAGCCATGTTTTTGTATTTTCTCTGCAAGACTTCCTGATACACCCCTGCATTGATCAAGGGTCATCAATGGAAATGTATTCTGACTTCATCCACTGTCCACTTCTTTCAGAATTGCCTCTTATCTTCATCACACCTCTCAGTGATGTTAAAGTCTTTGAGAAAGATGAGGCTAAGTTTGAGTGTGAAGTATCCAGGGAGCCCAAAACATTCCGTTGGCTAAAAGGAACCCAGGAAATCACAGGTGATGACAGATTTGAGCTTATAAAGGATGGCACTAAGCATTCAATGGTGATCAAGTCAACTGCTTTTGAAGATGAAGCAAAATACATGTTTGAAGCTGAAGATAAGCACACAAGTGGCAAACTGATCATTGAAGGTAAATAGTTTTATCAAATAGTCCACCCCAAAATCATTTTTTTTTTGCCTTTAGTTTTATATTTCTTCTTTAATGTGCTTCAATTAATAAGTTCTTTCTTTTTTTCTTGATAGGAATCCGGCTCAAATTCCTCACCCCTCTCAAAGATGTAACTGCCAAAGAGAAGGAAAGTGCTATATTTACTGTGGAGTTATCTCATGATAACATCCGAGTTAAATGGTTCAAGAATGACCAGCGCCTACACACCACCAGGTCGGTCTCAATGCAAGACGAAGGGAAAACTCATTCAATCACATTCAAAGACCTGTCTATTGATGACACCTCCCAAATTAGAGTAGAAGCTATGGGGATGAGTTCAGAAGCTAAACTCACTGTGCTTGGTAAGTGCTTTTTAAATTTTAATTTTATTGCATTAAATTCAACAGAAATTGTGGAGTATCTATTCTATAAAATAGTCTTCTAAGTGTTACATTGCATGAAAGCAGCCCAACTGCTTAAGAAGCTATCACATATGTAATCAGTCTTATTTCTAAAACACTTTACCTTCATTACTATAAATTAATGAAGATTCTAGCTTACACCCACAAAATAGCCAGTTAAAAGCCAACTTAAAATTCTTCATTAATTATTGAGCCCTGTCATGTTTAAAATAGGAATATATAAATACTTTCTATCTCTTCATTTTATCAAAATTATTTCAGAGGAATGTTTTTCAAGTTTCCCATAAGAGAAGATATTACATAACTTACATTAATAAGCCTCGTTGTTTTTCTTGGCCACCTAATATCAACAAGATTAAACATGAAGGCTAACATATATAGACACGATTAAAGGCAAACTATTAATTGATTAAGAAAAACTAACAATGTGAACCTGAAAGCTTAAAAGTAAACTAGACATAATAGAGTTGCTAAGAAATTAGAAATTTATCCAAATAATGGAGGAACACAAAATTGTATTTGAAGCTAAATTTCACAGTCTTTTTAGCTACTGTTAATAAAATGTTTCAAAATTCAATATGAATGGATTAGATCTTGATAAATCCCATGCACTGATTCCCTTTCTAATATTTACAGAACTTTTGAACATAAACAGGTTAAATGATTGAACACTTGACACAATTTTAAAATAGAACTCTGTGAGTTGTATCTTAAACTTTCCAAGAGATTGTCATTTCCCTAAGGTGATTAATAAAACTTTTTCACTTATACTTTACTTGCAGAGGGAGACCCATATTTTACAGGAAAACTTCAAGATTATACTGGTGTAGAGAAAGATGAAGTTATTCTACAGTGTGAAATTAGCAAAGCAGATGCACCAGTGAAATGGTTTAAGGATGGGAAGGAAATAAAGCCATCCAAAAATGCTGTTATTAAGGCAGATGGCAAGAAACGCATGCTAATCCTAAAGAAAGCCTTGAAATCAGATATTGGACAGTATACCTGTGACTGTGGGACAGATAAGACCTCAGGAAAACTTGACATTGAGGGTAAGGAAATTTCCATGAGTTTCACTCTTGAAGCATTGGGGTTATTTGTGCCAGAGGCTAATGACCCATGCTGGCTCTTCACTTTTCTAGATCGGGAAATTAAACTGGTGCGACCCCTGCACAGTGTGGAGGTGATGGAGACTGAGACGGCACGCTTTGAAACCGAAATCTCTGAAGATGATATCCACGCCAACTGGAAACTCAAGGGAGAGGCCCTACTCCAAACACCTGTAAGGCTATTTCTGAACTGGTCAACACCTAAAGGAGCTGTGTAAATTAGAAAAGAACAGGTGAAAGTCAGAGTGGATGCAGGACATTTAAAACATGATAGCAGTTTCTCTATCAGACCCTAAGCCAAAGAGAGATGTCAGGGTCTATGAATGGGCTCAGACTGGCACATTTGCATTACTTTTGATCCAGCAGAGTGGGTATAAGGTTGTAGATAATCTGTGATGCTGCTAGTTGGCTCAGAATTATACAGCTAAAATAAATGTGGCTTTCCTCTTAGTACTTGTAAGCTTTACTTCCTAAAAAAGAGCTCAAAGTTATATAAAGTTTCACCACCATTTATTTGTTGCATTCCTTTAATTAAGATATTCTATACTTAGAACAAAATTTCAAAGAAAATGATTTTCTATGAAAGTTTTTCTGTTTCGTTGGTACAGGATTGTGAAATTAAGGAAGAAGGCAAAATACACTCCCTTGTTTTGCACAACTGTCGCCTGGACCAGACTGGTGGGGTGGATTTCCAAGCTGCCAATGTTAAATCTAGTGCCCACCTCCGAGTTAAGCGTAAGTATTGTATGTTTTTGAGGAAAATTAAATAAACACTTTTTCAGAACATGAATGTAAGTGAAATTAATTGGACTTATTTTATTAGTTAGAAAATATTATTAAAACACAAAAACTGGCTCTCTTGTATTTGCCACTTTGACATTCCAATACGGAAGTGGTTCAAATCGTAAAGTTTTGGAAATTTTGTTGACCTTGCCATTTGAACAAAAGAAAATTTAACAAATCAGATTTTCCTGCTCTGTAGTCCTCTCATTGAAAGTAGATACACATACAATGAGAATCTAACTCAGAACCCTTAAAGACCACTTCCCTCAAGTGGCTGTGCAACTAGAGCACCAGAAAGACAAACTTTGCAGTGTGGGCATTTCAGATTCAAGAAAGAAGGTGGGGAGCATTAGGCTAACGTTTCTGGAAGGTGCAAAGTGTTTGATGGATAGGGACAGCCTCTGATTGAGGGTCCCTTGTCCTCTCCCAATCAGAGTCTTAGTTATTTTGGAAGTCACATACCTTATGTAGCAAGAAGAACTTGACGCCTGGCAGAGAGACAGATGCAGCACAGATTTCTCGCTGACCTTGTACATCAGAACGAAAGGGCCCCTACATATACTCATTCTCCGGCTACCAGCTCTCCCCTTCTCAGCACCATGGGGCCACGTTCACATGGGAGTTAAAATAGTGGCCAGTCCTGTGGCTTCTTGAAGAAAGCAACCATGAAGATTCATATCTAAGTCTCTATTTATTCTTTTGGGATTATAAAATGAGTAACACAAAGCTGTTTCTTCCCTCTCGAAAAGCACGAGTAATTGGTCTTCTGAGGCCTTTAAAGGATGTCACCGTGACTGCAGGGGAAACAGCCACCTTCGACTGCGAGCTCTCCTACGAAGATATCCCGGTGGAATGGTATCTCAAAGGGAAGAAACTAGAGCCCAGCGATAAGGTAAAAAGCAGGCATGCCTTGTCTTTCCCGTTCTTTTTCTGGAGTTCTTCCACCTTCACTTGTATGTTCCTTATTCTTTGCTCTTTCTAATGTCTCTTCCTCTGTCTTTGCCTTTCTCTTTCCGCCTTTAGCCTGATTTCTGCTGAAACTGTAAAGCCAATTGTTCCATTTTTTATTAGGTTTAACCTGATGATATTTTTTATTGAAATCGAAATAAATTTAAAGTATGATCATGTTTTAGTTTTTTGAAGAAAAGGCAAGACTCATTGACTATCAATGATAGTTTGTTTGATTAACCAGAAGACAGGAAGGATCAAAAAGGCTTTCTGACTACACGCTCTGCAACCATGGTGCACATTAAGTTTTAAGACTAACGCTCTCCATCCTATTTAGTGTTCTGCATATAAGGGGATTAAGAGGAGAAGATTGAAATTCCATTTCGGGCAGTTGATCAAGTAGTTGAGATAACTTCTGGGCAGATTTGTTCTTCAAGCATTTCTCCAAAGCTATTTTTAACCTTCAAGTGCTTTGGGCTGTGCGATATCTGGAATGCAAGTGGACTATTTAAAGTGCAACTGATGGTACTGACAAGAAAGAAGGGCTCTGTGGTTATCCACATATGTGGATGAAATTTTTTTTTTAAGCTTTGGTAAATAACTAGCTCCTGCTGTTAGCTTTTACTAACATTCTTTATGCCCAAGATTTTACCCATAAGTAAAAACTAAGGGATTATTCAGATAGGCCCACAATACAATTTGCCGAAATTGATCTATATGTTTTGTCCCCAGAAACAACATATGTCTTTAAATTATCTTGACAATCCATCATTAATTTTGAATTCTTAAAATAAAATATATGGAATATGTCCAGCCTGGGTTGGAAATAAAGCACAGGACAGTACATTGTTCTGTGACATTTTCCCCCAATATTTCAGAAATGATATTAAATGTGCTATAAAGATCTCAACGAAAATCAAACTTTGAAGACTTAAAGGAATATAATTAAAAAGTGATTCAGTTTAACAAAAAGCCACAAAGTTGACTGAAGTATCTGAAAGCAATGCCTTCAAGTAACTGCTTTGAAACAAACAAACAAACAACAACAAAAAACTAGTATTCCACTAAAGTGATTACAGGGTAATTCACCAACAGTCATCTGATAGGTAACGCCTGCCTGTTATACAGATAATAAGATCTTCTTGGTCTCCTTTTCCACTGACCAGAAAAAGCAGCAGTACATTCCATTTGTAGCATGAGAATTAAGTTACATATCAGAAAACCTTCCTTACAATGAGGTCTTCTAAATATTGAACTGAGGGAGGCACCTCTACCTTCAAGCTTATTGTTTGAAAAAATATATTTTTCCTATCATGCTTGATTTAATTAACTTCATGTTTAAAGGCAGAGAATTGGTTGATTTTTCAAGATTCTTTCTAGATCTGCAAATTCATGATTTATATATAGGAACACTGCTTAAAGACAAATGATATTATTTTTTCATTACCAAATATCTTTTTGTCATATTAAGAGCTTCTTATTAAAAGATCAGTCTCAGTTCTAATACAAAAACTGTACTATTGTAATTCAAATGTAGACTCCTAAAAATCTTATTCACATTTTATTTTTAAAAAATTCTTACTGTAACTAAATTTTTTGTAGGGTTAGAAAGGATCAGTTTACTATAATTCTATAGGGCCCCTTTACATCTCTTTTGGCATAGGAATTTTAATCCTTTACTCTAGGCACCCAAAATACCTTAGCCTTTTGTGAACTTGCTCTTGCATTACTTAAATGTCTCTTTTCAAAAAGAACTTAAATATAAACTTTGAAGTAATAAAATCATTTTATTACATTTGGCAGATTTTGTTTAAATGAAGTCTGTCAGAACAAACTTGCTCTTGTCAGTGTAATTCCGAACTTTAATACTCATTTTTTGTAAAAATTTTCGCCTTCAAAACTACAATACCAAACAAGTAAAAGCAAGCTATAGGAATAGGAAATATGAAGAGAAACTTGTAGACATGAGTTGTTTGCATTTTTTCTTCGTTGTTGTAGTTGTTTTTGGCTGTCAGTTTAAGAAGGGACTGCCAAGTTCCAAATGGCATTTGATAATTTTAAAGTTAAATTTTAAATTTGATAAAATTAAAGTTTAAATATAAAACTTTAATAGTTTTGTCACGGTCATAAGCCTACCATATTATAGTAATATGCTTCCATTATAAATAAATTTTTTTAAAATCTCTAACATTATTCTTACAATCTACTGCAAAATCTTCAACATTCATTTTATTGGTTTATTTTTATAAGGTACCTACCAGTTTTCCTTTTTTTTCTTTTAACATAGTGGAGGTGGATTGTATACAAGCTGTTTATTGAGACATACTGCATTCTGAGCAGTGTCCTAGAGTAGCTACAGAGGAACTCAGATGATAAAGCAACATAATATTAATAGATAAAATATATCTGTGGGTGGGTTAGAAACTGAGACACCTTTTCAAATAGCCAAAAGTTGCATGCCAAAATTTATATTGAAATGTTATCAAAAACCAAATTTTCCCCATTTCAGCACCATGCCCTTGGATAAGTAGCTCTGTTCCAAGGGCATATTTAACTACCCCCTCCTAGCTGTTATTTTTCCTTATTATGTTTTTTGGCCACTCTCAATTATTAAGATAATTATGTGACTAACCATGCCCAGTTCTTAATTAAAGAAAACACTTTTAGATGAAGCCTTATTTCTGATTCTTTTCTTTACACTAGCATAATAAATAGTTCCACTGGTGAAAACCTTTACATTATTTTTAACTCTAAGTAAACTCTTAAGCAGTGCAAAATCAGTCTGGATGACAGGGCACAGCTTCTTAGGAATTTTATATAATAGAACTGGAAGAACCCCCAAGTCTCTTATCTTTGCTGTCAGAATGACCCTATCTGTCGCACCACTGACATCTGATTTTCCCATTCCTGATGCTTAGACACATGAAAAGGGAAGAAGAGTCCAACCTTCATTTGCAGTTTTGAACAAAATTAATAGGTTGTACAAATTATTTTAATCACAGGTTTAATTGGTTTGCAAAATAAGTTTAACTGCTGAAATAAATGGGAAGAAGAGTTATAGCTTGTTGTTGCATGGCAAACACCTTACATACAGAACATAAGGTTTACTTTTAGCTTGCCATAGCTGATATTTTCTTTCATCCTTTCATGATTTCGCTTTTCTAAGTTCTTCCTTTATATACATATAAGCCCAGGAGCAGAATGGGGGCACACATATATATACATATATACGTATATACTATATGTACTATATATCTAAGCATATGCAAAAAAGACCACAAATGTAAACAGAAATTGGCCTGGGCAATTTCAATGTGAAAGGCCACCTAGTAATTATATAAAGGTAACTATGAAACCCTAAAATTTTCTTGAAAGATCCCAAACTATTGGTTGAAATGATTTTTGAATGCATATGTGCTAAATAGATGATTATAAAACAACTTGGAAAGCTCTATTTCCATTTATTTTTATCTAAATGAATTAAATGCACCCATATACTAGATTGCTGTTTCATATATTCTTTTTTTAAAAACAACTAGGTGGTCCCACGTTCAGAAGGAAAAGTTCACACACTTACTCTGAGGGATGTAAAGTTAGAAGATGCTGGGGAAGTCCAACTAACAGCAAAAGATTTCAAAACTCACGCCAACCTCTTTGTGAAAGGTAATTACAAGGCTTATTTTAAAAACATGTATAAGGCAGAGGCTCATAAATAATGCCAACTCTCAATTATCTTTATATGATGAGTACTATAGATTTTTAAAATCAACCAAATAATCAAAAGTCTAATTTTACTTTTTAGCATAACAAATACTTCACAGACTATATTTTTAAAGAGTCAAAATTGACTAGCATAGGTTTTACTTCCTCCTTCCATCTCTATTGTTTTTATTGCACATCCTAGATTTTCAAAAGCCAGCTGGAGGAAGAATTATTATCAAGCTAGGTATCCATCACTTTATTAACCAAGAGTTGGCTGTTATTTCCTTAATGTTTCCTAGTTTTAAAAAATGATTTTCCTCTTGTCTGTACAAATAATGATAAAATATCATTATTAGAGGAAAACGTCTGAGTGTAATCAAAACTTGAAAATAAAACTTAGGACAGAACAAAGCCCTGGAGATGGCATGGGAAAGTTGAGAAGGTACCAAAACTCTTGGAGAAGGAAAGGAGTACCTTGGCTAATGAGTATGATTCTTTCAGAACCCCCAGTTGAATTCACTAAGCCTCTTGAGGACCAGACGGTCGAAGAGGGAGCCACTGCAGTGCTGGAGTGTGAAGTCTCCAGAGAAAATGCTAAGGTGAAATGGTTCAAAAATGGGACAGAAATCCTCAAAAGCAAGAAGTATGAAATTGTTGCTGATGGCAGGGTCAGAAAACTTATTATACACGACTGTACCCCAGAGGATATTAAAACATACACTTGTGATGCTAAGGATTTTAAGACTTCCTGTAACCTGAATGTCGTGCGTAAGTATTCTTCTTACAAAGGACTTTTCATTTGCAATTCTTTGATAACAACAACAACAAAACAACACAACACTTTTTGCATGCCCTTCTTGGCCTAACTGCATTTCTTGGCAACTTCTAGTATTCACACTGACCTAACCTGATCCTTTATGTGCTTAAAGAAAAAAAGAAAAGTCTTATTCTATGTCTGGTCTGATTAATGATGGAGCAATCACTTTTTCCTATGCTTCTTTTCTCTCACTGAGTAGTAAGTAGATGTGCTCTTTGTGTACATGGGGTCAGCCTACTGTATGGATATCCTGATATGAATGAGGGGAAACTGAATTTTAAAGATAAGTAGGGAGTCCTAATTTTAAAAACAAAGTAAAAGTGATTTCCATGTGGAAGGAAAATGAATTTTCAGGTGTGGGGAACAACCAGAAAATGAGCATGAAATTTCAGTCTGAATAGGAGCATACTAGAGATCTGCTGTAATATGACAAAGCACATTCCATGATTCAATCTCTGAGAATAAGAATGGATAAGAAGATGGAGTGAGGCCCTGGATCTTTTGAGTCCTGGACTCTTTGAATGAAGAGAACTCTAATGGTTTTTAACATTACTTCTTCCTCTGGTGAAAAATGTATGTCTTTTTTCAAAATGCCACATGCTAGCTTATTTGTTTCATTCATTCCTTTGTCCAGTGATGACATTTTTCTGCATATTTTTGTGCAATATTTTGTTTGGTTTGGTTGCTTCCCATCTGTCAACAGCTACAACCTAGTGACTCTGTGCTTCATGCATCTTGTACCATGTTTTTCTTACCACTTTGTGGTTGCTCTGCTCAAGCTTATGTCAAAGTAGTTTCTTGGGTCTCCTTCTTTGCCTTGACATCTACCTTCATTCCAAGAAGGCTCAGCTGCAAGGAGCATATCTTCAAACCTATTAGCATTTGTCTCAGAATCTTATTGCTCAAGAATGGTCATCTTGGGACGGACTCACAAGGAGCTCTGAAAGAAGGAAGGGCAAGGGGGCAGCTCCCTACTCCTATACACCAGCTGAATTAATTCTAGAGATGAATGAAATAACAGATGTAAAATCCTAATCACCCTCCCATACAAAACACATTGCTTTATTGCACTAATAGGTGTTATGCCTGACTTATATGTGACGTCTTCAAAGCTGATTTTTTTAAAAAGCTGAATATATGTTTCAATTACAGCCTCATGCCTCTTAGCCATACACAAGGCTGGCCATAGTGCTTCACGTGTTTTATCTTTGAATTCTGCTAATTTCTCAAAGATTGTGCTGAGTGCCTTAAATAAGACAATGTTTCTTTGCCACTGGTGTCTGAAGTTTCCTTTGACATTATCTTTCAAGTCTGGTGCAGTACAAATGAAGATTTCTCCTCCAGCTGTTATTCAAAAGAACTGAGATGGCTCCCTAGTATATATACTGTACACACACACATGCACACTAGTTGAACATATAGAATGCCACATAATTTTATGTAAACTAAAGAGATATCTAAAAAGCAAAGCATCATACCTGATGGACAGCTTCAAGTGATTTCAAAGTCAGCTGTAATCTATTAAGATGGAAAGGCCCTACAAAAGAGTCACTTTTTCTTAATGTATACTATGGTAATGTCACAGTAAATTTCCAGAAACCTCATTTTGAATTCTGATGACATTCTCTTACAGCTCCTCATGTGGAATTCTTAAGACCACTTACAGACCTTCAAGTTAGAGAAAAAGAAATGGCTCGATTTGAGTGTGAACTTTCCCGAGAAAATGCTAAGGTCTGTGATTGTATACCTGTCATCTTGTACTGTCAAATAACTTTATATTTACTTTTGGTCTAGCCAAAATGGAAAAAAAAAAAGTTAGTCACAACTTCTCTGGTCACCACTTTACTTTTAAAGATAATTTTAGTATAAAATGTATTATTGACTTTAATTGTTCTCATTTTAGTATTATTAATTTACTATTACTTGAAAAACTCTGGACTCACAATCAGGAGATTTAGATATTAGTTTGAACCATATGAAACTGCTGTTTTCTTAGATCAGAAAAAGTCAAATATCAGCAATTATATTTCTTTCAACTAAGTACCTCCTGTTGCCATTAACTACCATTGGCAAGTTTCTTCAAGTCTGAGCCTTAGTTTACACATCCAAGAAGTTAGTCTGCATGATGTCTAAGGCTCACTATAGCTCTAAACTTACATGATCCCACTGTTTTTAATAACTGATCATAGTATTACAGCAGCTCACTTAACAGTAATTGGTAAGATTGTTCTTGCTTTTGCAGTTTGTTTATATTTGTGTCTGCCACCTTGGTTCTTCTTCACACTATGAAGTCTTGTTGGTTGCTTTCAGAAAAACTCAGGATCATAGTTTTTCTTAGGGACACCTGTGTGAAGGAACAACAAGAAAACTGATAATTTATTTATCTTAAATATAGGTTAAGTGGTTTAAAGATGGTGCTGAAATTAAAAAGGGCAAAAAATATGACATCATATCCAAGGGAGCAGTGCGCATTCTTGTCATCAACAAATGTCTACTGGATGATGAAGCTGAATATTCCTGTGAAGTAAGGACAGCAAGAACTTCTGGCATGCTGACAGTTCTGGGTAAGAGTAAAGTCATTCTTTGTGAAGTATATATGTTGGGAAAAAATAATAATTTCCAACTTAACTCAATGTGGTTTTTGTTTTTTTTAATGCTTGCAGAAGAAGAAGCTGTCTTTACCAAAAATCTTGCCAACATTGAAGTTAGTGAAACAGACACTATAAAACTGGTTTGTGAAGTCTCCAAACCTGGTGCAGAAGTGATTTGGTATAAAGGGGATGAGGAGATCATTGAAACAGGAAGATATGAAATACTGACTGAAGGACGGAAGAGAATCCTGGTCATTCAGAACGCTCACCTTGAGGATGCCGGCAACTACAACTGTCGACTCCCAAGCTCTCGAACCGACGGCAAAGTCAAAGTACATGGTATGAAAACTACAGTGAATAATCTTTTATTTCTAACAATTCACACTTGCTAGATTTAAAGTACAAAGACATATGTTTCTAATATCTTGTAACTTTTTCTTCCCAGAACTGGCTGCTGAATTTATCTCAAAGCCTCAAAACCTTGAAATACTTGAAGGAGAAAAGGCTGAATTTGTCTGCTCTATATCAAAAGAAAGCTTTCCAGTCCAGTGGAAGAGGGATGATAAGACACTTGAATCTGGAGATAAATATGACGTTATTGCTGATGGTAAAAAGAGGGTCCTAGTTGTGAAAGATGCCACATTACAAGATATGGGCACTTACGTCATCATGGTAGGGGCCGCCAGAGCAGCAGCTCACTTGACAGTCATTGGTAAGTTTGTTCTTGCTTTTAGGGTTTTTTGTTTGTTTGTTTGTTTTGTATTTGCATTTACCGCTTTGATCATTCTTCATACTATAAAGTCTTGTCGGTTGCTTTCAGAAAAACTTAGGATCGTAGTTCCTCTTAAGGACACCCGGGTGAAGGAACAACAAGAAGTTGTTTTCAACTGTGAAGTCAATACTGAAGGTGCCAAAGCCAAATGGTTCAGAAATGAAGAAGCCATATTTGATAGTTCAAAATACATCATTCTCCAAAAAGACCTGGTCTACACCCTCAGAATTAGAGATGCACGCTTAGATGACCAAGCCAACTATAATGTGTCTTTGACCAATCACAGAGGTGAAAATGTTAAAAGTGCAGCCAATCTAATAGTAGAAGGTAAGTAATTTATATACCACTAGAGATTTTTTCATCAGTTTCTGTTACGAAAATAATTAAAATCAACATATTTTTCTCCTTTACAACAGAGGAAGACCTTAGGATTGTTGAGCCTCTTAAAGATATTGAAACAATGGAGAAGAAATCTGTCACATTCTGGTGCAAGGTGAATCGTCTCAATGTAACACTGAAGTGGACCAAAAATGGTGAAGAAGTGCCTTTTGACAACCGTGTCTCATACAGAATTGATAAGTACAAGCACATGTTAACCATTAAAGACTGTGGCTTCCCAGATGAAGGTGAATACATTGTCACTGCTGGACAAGATAAATCTGTTGCTGAGCTTCTCATCATAGAAGCCCCGACAGAATTTGTGGAACACTTGGAAGATCAGACAGTCACTGAGTTCGATGACGCTGTCTTCTCCTGCCAGCTGTCCAGAGAGAAAGCCAATGTAAAATGGTACAGAAATGGGAGAGAAATCAAAGAAGGCAAAAAGTAAGCAAGATCTTTTTATTCTCTATTTCTGTAGCTATATATACACTTTTGACAATTTAGTGGCCATTATGCAAGCTAACTGATAATCCAATGTCTCCTTTAGATACAAATTTGAAAAAGATGGAAGTATACACAGACTCATTATAAAAGATTGCAGGCTGGATGATGAGTGTGAATATGCTTGCGGAGTAGAAGACAGGAAGTCTCGTGCTAGACTTTTTGTGGAAGGTACATATTAAGTGAAAGAACAATTCTAATGTTACCAATTTTTAAAAATTGTTAATCAAAATGTAAACATATTTGTATTTATTTAACATTTTCTTTCCAGAAATTCCTGTTGAGATCATCAGGCCTCCACAAGACATTCTTGAAGCCCCTGGTGCTGATGTTGTCTTTTTAGCAGAACTCAATAAAGATAAGGTGGAAGTCCAATGGCTAAGAAATAACATGGTTGTTGTCCAGGGTGATAAACACCAGATGATGAGTGAAGGAAAGATACATCGACTACAGATTTGTGATATTAAGCCCCGTGACCAGGGTGAATACAGATTTATTGCCAAAGACAAAGAAGCCAAAGCTAAGCTTGAACTGGCAGGTCAGCCCCTTTCTTTTATTTTAAAATATCCTTCCAATATCACAGAGATTAGATTTCAGATTTCACAGTTATTTAATGAGGTAATCCTTGTGAGGGTCTTTCATTTCTAGCAAGCCCTACGCACATGTTAACAGCTCTAATTTTGCTCACTACAAAGTAAGTGTCTTGAGTAAGAGGAAATTAATAGCAATAATCTTTACATGCCAGAGCCTTGGACAGTTCCTAGTACATGATGACTGTTTATGAACTTAGGCTACAACTAAGCTATCACCCTGAGAGTCTTGGCAAATCTAAAGACGGTCTTATACTCTCCTACTTTACAAACCCCTGTGTGCCTTTTAGGTATGTTCTCATCCTGACCCAGGACATCCTTATACACTGTCCTTATGAAAAAGCCATTAGTGTACCTCTCATTCATAAGGAAAATTTCTCTGATTTATTGAACTAAGTATGCAGTGCCTACTCTATCAAAAAACAAAACATGTTTTGCACTACACTGAGTCCTATGTTACTAATTTTGGCAAGGAATGCATGTCTTATGATTTTATGCCATTCTCAATCCTCTACTCTCCAATCTAATTTGCACACACAACAACAACAACAAAAAGCTATGAGAACTCTTAGTTTTGTCTGCTATAAAGTTACTGTGGCTTACTTCCAAGGTTATGTAACCAATATTTTCTAATAAATGCATAATAACATGATGTAGCTTGGCTACGTTTAATAGTCGAAAGCATTCACATGTTATCTTTCTCACTAGCTGCACCGAAAATCAAGACAGCTGACCAAGACCTTGTGGTTGATGTTGGCAAGCCTCTGACAATGGTGGTGCCATATGATGCCTACCCCAAAGCAGAAGCTGAATGGTTTAAAGAAAATGAACCTTTATCTACAAAAACCATTGATACTACGGCTGAACAAACTTCTTTCAGAATTTTAGAAGCCAAGAAAGGAGACAAAGGGAGGTATAAAATTGTGCTTCAGAACAAACATGGAAAAGCAGAAGGATTCATCAATTTAAAAGTTATTGGTAAGCCCTTGGGTCTCTCAGACTTAATTGGCAAAGCACAATTTAAAAGCAAGACAGCACACTAAAAAAATTCCTTTATATGTGAATTTCAGATGTTCCTGGGCCAGTACGTAACTTAGAAGTGACAGAAACATTTGATGGTGAAGTGAGCCTTGCTTGGGAAGAACCTTTAACTGATGGTGGAAGCAAAATCATAGGTTATGTTGTTGAAAGACGTGACATTAAGAGAAAGACCTGGGTTCTGGCCACAGACCGTGCAGAGAGTTGTGAGTTTACCGTCACTGGTCTACAGAAAGGAGGAGTTGAGTACTTATTCCGTGTGAGTGCAAGAAACAGAGTTGGCACTGGTGAGCCAGTAGAAACTGACAATCCTGTAGAAGCAAGGAGTAAATATGGTAAGAAGTTTTAAGTAAATTCAACCTAGCTTTTAAGTAAATTGCAGTCTTTGCCTTCATCATCGTTACCCCAAACTCATATTTTCTTCTTCTGTGGTGAAATCCAGATGTTCCAGGCCCTCCTTTGAATGTAACTATCACTGATGTGAATCGATTTGGTGTCTCACTGACATGGGAACCACCAGAGTATGATGGAGGTGCTGAGATCACAAACTACGTCATTGAATTAAGAGACAAGACTTCTATCAGGTGGGATACTGCCATGACTGTGAGAGCTGAAGACCTGTCTGCAACTGTTACTGATGTGGTAGAAGGACAGGAATACAGTTTCCGAGTGAGAGCCCAAAATCGAATTGGAGTTGGAAAACCAAGTGCAGCCACACCCTTCGTCAAAGTTGCCGATCCAATTGGTAAGCCCATCAAAAAAGGGAAATAATTACTGCATGAAATCCAGACATTAGGCCTATCAATTAAAATAAATCAAGTTAAATGAAAGTTAATAAAAAGGTAGAATATCATAAAAATTTGGATAAAGTTTTAGAAACCCAGACTGTGCCTACTTTACTTAGTGAATTCGATAAATCTGTTATTTTAATGAGGATGATATAATTGATTACAACACTGTCTTCATAAATTGTCACTAATGTAAATGGTATGCTCCAACTCTTTCTTTCATTCCAGAGAGACCAAGTCCTCCTGTAAACCTAACTTCCTCAGATCAGACTCAGTCATCAGTTCAGCTCAAATGGGAACCTCCTCTGAAAGATGGAGGAAGCCCAATATTAGGCTATGTAATTGAGCGATGTGAAGAAGGAAAAGATAATTGGATTCGTTGCAATAAGAAACTTGTCCCTGAACTGACTTACAAGGTAGGTCATTTGCATATAAAAAAGAATATTCAGTGTGGATCATGGACATAACTCTATGTGTTTTTTACAAATATTAATTCATAATCATAGGTTACCGGATTGGAAAAAGGAAATAAATATTTATATAGAGTATCTGCAGAAAATAAAGCTGGTGTTTCAGATCCATCTGAAATTCTTGGTCCTCTCACCGCTGACGATGCATTTGGTAAACAGATATTTTATTTTTAGAGCGGGGAATAGCACATAGCTACTTTGGGGCAACAGGGACTTAAATATGGCACTGCAAACTCATTAACTTTTCTTCTTTGTAGTTGAACCAACAATGGATTTAAGTGCATTTAAAGATGGTCTGGAAGTTATTCTCCCAAATCCTATCAAGATCCTGGTTCCAAGTACAGGCTATCCAAGGCCAACTGCAACCTGGTGTTTTGGAGATAAAGTACTAGAAACAGGGGACCGTGTGAAAATGAAGACCTTGTCTGCCTATGCTGAACTTGTCATTTCTCCAAGTGAACGTTCAGACAAGGGCATTTATACACTGAAATTAGAAAACCGTGTGAAAACAATTTCTGGGGAAATTGATGTCAATGTAATTGGTAAGGAACGAAACGTTTATCATCTAAGGTGATTTGGCAGTATTAACAAATATTAGTTCAGACTATTAACAGTGACTTGTGAGTGCATTTTTTTTCAGCTCGCCCAAGTGCACCCAAAGAACTGAAATTTGATGATATAACCAAGGACTCAGTACATTTGACTTGGGAACCACCTGATGATGATGGAGGAAGTCCGTTAACTGGATACGTTGTTGAAAAACGAGAAGTCAGCCGGAAAACATGGACTAAAGTGAGTTTTGAGCAGCACTGCATCAATGCCAAAAATGAGAGTAGGGGAAATCCCAGAAGGTTGGGATGCCATACAAAAGTCTTACGTGCTACAACTTCTTACCTTTACCTCACTGAAAATGTACAAAAACTTTTTAAGACTGCATCGGTGCTAATGCTTCCTGAGGTAGCTCAATCAAGGATTGTATAATTGTAATTGTCTTGTCTTGTGAGCCTTACCAAATTTGTAAAAAAAAAAAAAAAAAAAAAAATTCCCTACTGACTTGGTACCTGCTAAGTACCCAATATGTACCCATTAAGCTAGAAGCGGAAAGTAAATATTTACTTCCCTGGTGGTCACACTTCTTATTCCACTAGAATACCTTAGTTGACCTAATCAACCATTATTTCCTTGTGTTTATATTAGTTACTATTCTTTACCCTGAATTAAAATCATATTTCTGATAAGCAAACTGGTAGAATCAACACCTCATTTGCCATCTTTTTTCATGTGTACAAACTATGAAGCAGTTTTTCTTATATCGAGTCAAATATTATCATGTATCCTACTTTGCAATTTTCCCTAATATGAAATTAATGTAAGAATAATCCCTAGCATTCAAAACAACTGCAGTTTGTATCCCTGGTCATGGTAAAAATCTTTTGAGTTGGGGAAAGGGTTTTTGGGAAATAACTGATTAACTGTATTTCTTTGTCCCAGGTTATGGACTTTGTGACTGATCTAGAATTCACAGTTCCTGATCTTGTTCAAGGAAAAGAGTACTTATTTAAAGTTTGTGCTCGTAACAAATGTG
The DNA here is from genome assembly GCF_028885655.2 of Pongo abelii. Classification (NCBI taxonomy): domain Eukaryota; kingdom Metazoa; phylum Chordata; class Mammalia; order Primates; family Hominidae; genus Pongo; species Pongo abelii. The sequence continues at coordinate 81,256,173 of NC_071996.2, read as the reverse complement.
GCCCTGGAGAACCTGCATATGTTGATGAACCTGTAAATATGTCAGCTCCTGCAAGTGAGTACATTCTTGATGATTTCTTACCTAATCTTGTTGCCTGTTTTTGCTTTTAGACCTAGAGTTGAAGTTATGGGGCAAGGCAGGGTTGGCAATGTGAAGAGAACTGCATAGGTGGCCTGTGTAAGACTGACTCTCTCTTCCAAATGTTATAGCGGTACCTGACCCACCAGAGAATGTTAAATGGAGAGATCGAACAGCCAATAGCATCTTCTTAACATGGGATCCACCTAAAAATGACGGTGGTTCACGCATCAAAGGATATATAGTTGAAAGATGTCCACGTGGTTCTGATAAATGGGTTGCCTGTGGAGAACCTGTTGCAGAAACAAAGTAGGTTTTTAATTTGGCATGAGAGTAAATGTGTACTCCTAGTCACTAAAATGGGCTTTGTTGGGGAAAATTTAAATGTTTGTCTTTTTTCATTGAGAATCCTATGCTGCCGGTGTGTCTGTCTGATTTTTAAAGGTGCTGCTGAATGTACTGCCTGCTCAGGGTTTTCATGACAGTATTGAAATGAAAATGTATTCAGTTTTAGTGTTGAAGTAATCCAGGTTTAATTTAAAGACTAGTATTATACCGGGGTTTGAATTTTTGAAAGATTATGAGTACTACACAATGAAACGATTATCGACATCACAGTAAAACATCCTATTCTGTTTTCTGGCAGAATGGAAGTGACAGGTCTTGAGGAAGGCAAATGGTATGCCTACCGCGTGAAGGCCTTAAACAGGCAGGGCGCTAGCAAACCAAGCAGACCCACAGAGGAAATCCAGGCTGTGGACACACAAGGTATCTATTTTTGATTTTTGTCTTATCAAATAGGGCTCTGACCTTAAATCTGCTTGAACTTGATAACATCGTAAATAATCTTTTCCAATTCAGAGGCCCCAGAAATCTTCCTCGATGTGAAGCTCCTTGCTGGTCTCACCGTAAAAGCTGGGACCAAGATTGAACTTCCTGCCACTGTAACCGGAAAACCTGAACCTAAAATAACTTGGACAAAGGCTGATATGATTCTGAAGCAGGACAAAAGAATTACCATTGAAAATGTCCCTAAGAAATCCACAGTGACTATTGTTGATAGTAAGAGAAGTGACACTGGCACATACATCATCGAGGCTGTGAATGTGTGTGGCCGGGCCACTGCTGTGGTGGAAGTGAACGTCTTAGGTAAGGAAGGTTCTCATTTTAAAAGGGCATAAACTCTTTGCAGTTACTTTCTTGAAAGAAAAAAAAAAATGGTGAACAATTTTTTTTTTCTGCATCTGTAATGCCATGCACAGATAAACCCGGACCACCAGCTGCCTTTGACATCACAGATGTAACCAATGAGTCATGTCTTCTAACATGGAACCCACCACGCGATGATGGTGGATCTAAGATCACAAACTATGTTGTGGAGAGACGAGCAACTGATAGTGAAGTGTGGCACAAGCTCTCATCCACCATCAAGGATACAAACTTCAAAGCCACCAAATTAATCCCCAATAAAGAGTACATCTTCAGAGTTGCTGCAGAAAACATGTATGGTGTTGGTGAACCAGTTCAGGCCTCTCCAATAACAGCCAAATATCAGTTTGGTAAGTTTCTCAATCAGCTGATAAAAAAAAAAGGATGCTTATGTCAAACTTGCATTTTGGTGTCATATTTCTATACACGACATATAACATTTTACACCATTATCCTGTCTATAGATCCACCTGGACCTCCAACTCGCCTAGAACCTTCTGATATCACTAAAGACGCAGTGACTCTCACATGGTGTGAGCCAGATGATGATGGTGGCAGCCCAATCACTGGATACTGGGTTGAAAGACTGGATCCTGATACAGATAAATGGGTTAGATGCAATAAGATGCCAGTAAAGGACACAACATACAGGTATGCTCAGAATCCCCATCAAGATGTAAGACAGCAGTATATTCAAATGTTTACTCTTTAATATTCCTTGGGATTACAGATGATTATATCTTACTAAAAAAATTTTAAACTACTTTTACTCATATTTTCTATTACCTCATAATTTGAAAAATTATACAAATTCCATTCAAGGGCACATTTCTTAGTTTACTCTAAAACATTAACCTTCAGGAAGTTTCAAAGTGTTTGATCCCCCAGTATATTATGATAATGATCACTGTCATAGATATTAGATTGGTATGTTTGGCCAAATCTAAAGTGTGTGGCAGTTAAAAAGCAATTTTTAATTTATATCGAAGTGCTTTTCAGTTAAATTTCCAAATCACCTTTTCACAATTTAAACAAATTAGTCTCTTCTGTGTAAAATAAACATAGCCTTCTTCTGCTTCTTACCATGATGTTACACATGCACTTTGTTCCTAATTCAGAGTGAAAGGTCTCACCAATAAGAAAAAATACAGATTCCGTGTGTTGGCCGAAAATCTTGCTGGACCTGGAAAACCAAGCAAATCAACTGAACCAATCTTAATAAAGGATCCCATAGGTATTGTTTATATAATTTTTGTGGTTATTTTGAAGCTCATATGAACTCCTTTTTGACAAACCTTAACAATGATTTCATTGGCTTGCAGATCCTCCATGGCCCCCTGGAAAACCAACTGTAAAAGATGTAGGCAAAACATCAGTAAGGTTGAATTGGACAAAACCAGAACATGATGGAGGCGCAAAGATTGAGTCTTATGTCATTGAAATGCTGAAGACTGGAACAGATGAGTGGGTCAGAGTGGCGGAAGGGGTTCCCACCACTCAGCACTTGCTCCCAGGGCTCATGGAAGGACAGGAATACTCATTCCGAGTTAGAGCTGTGAATAAGGCTGGGGAAAGTGAACCCAGTGAACCCAGCGACCCTGTGCTTTGCCGGGAGAAGCTATGTAAGTCACTCTTGATGTCTGGGGTATATAAATTCTTCTAACATCTGCCTGTGAGCTACGATATGAGAAAATATGAAAAATTCATTACTATTATTTCCTCCTGGCTACATTACTTCTTAATGACTGCCTGCACTTTCAGACTGACTATTGGGTGATAGAAAAAATGAATTTGTTTTCCTTCCTTCTTTTTCAGATCCTCCATCACCACCACGCTGGCTTGAAGTTATTAATATCACAAAAAATACAGCAGACCTAAAATGGACAGTTCCTGAGAAAGATGGAGGGTCCCCCATCACCAACTACATTGTGGAAAAGAGAGACGTCAGGCGAAAAGGCTGGCAAACAGTGGATACCACCGTCAAGGATACCAAGTGCACAGTCACCCCGCTGACTGAGGGCTCTTTATATGTGTTCCGAGTTGCTGCAGAAAATGCTATAGGACAAAGCGACTACACCGAAATTGAAGACTCTGTGCTGGCCAAAGACACCTTTAGTATGCTCTTGCACTTAATCTTTGTGACAATAAGTGCTCTCGCACTTAATTTTTGTGACAGGAGATTATCACCTTTCCTCCGGTTTTCCTAATCATTGATTATTTTGTTTTCAGCCACTCCTGGACCACCCTACGCCCTGGCAGTGGTTGATGTGACAAAACGACATGTTGACCTAAAGTGGGAGCCACCTAAAAATGATGGTGGAAGACCAATACAGAGGTAGAATTTGAATTAATTCATAAAGAATAACTTACACTTGGCTGCAAATTCTTAACTGTGTTTTTTCATTAATGCTAATGAAATGCTTTGTTGTTTCAACAGATATATCATTGAGAAGAAAGAAAGGTTAGGTACCCGTTGGGTGAAAGCTGGAAAGACTGCAGGACCTGACTGTAACTTCAGAGTAACTGACGTCATTGAAGGAACAGAGGTCCAGTTTCAGGTTCGTGCTGAAAATGAAGCTGGAGTTGGCCACCCAAGTGAACCCACAGAAATCCTAACCATCGAAGATCCAACAAGTAAGTAGTGCTGATTATACACAAGATATTGTCTAGAACTTGATGAGACTGTGCATATGAATATTTCACTCTTTTCTCAGGTCCTCCCTCACCACCCCTTGACCTACATGTGACTGATGCTGGGAGAAAACACATTGCCATTGCTTGGAAGCCTCCAGAGAAAAATGGTGGAAGTCCTATCATAGGATACCATGTTGAAATGTGTCCAGTAGGCACTGAGAAATGGATGCGAGTTAATTCTCGCCCAATAAAGGACTTGAAATTCAAGGTTGAAGAAGGTGTTGTTCCTGACAAAGAATATGTCCTGAGAGTGAGAGCAGTCAATGCTATTGGTGTCAGCGAGCCATCTGAAATCTCTGAAAATGTGGTTGCCAAAGACCCAGACTGTAAGAGCACAATGTCTTTTATAGTTAATAAAGTACCCTTTATTCATGCATTGCATTTTGACATACTCTCTTTTTTGCTCTTTTGAATGATACCTTACAGGCAAGCCAACAATTGATCTGGAGACTCATGACATTATTGTTATTGAAGGTGAAAAGTTAAGCATTCCTGTTCCCTTCAGAGCTGTCCCAGTTCCAAGTGTTAGTTGGCATAAAGATGGCAAAGAAGTTAAAGCAAGTGATAGATTAACAATGAAGAATGATCACATCTCTGCACACCTTGAAGTTCCCAAGAGTGTCCATGCAGATGCCGGAATTTATACCATTACACTGGAGAATAAGCTCGGCTCAGCAACAGCCTCAATCAATGTCAAAGTCATAGGTAATCATTCTTTGAAGAAAAACCAGACATTCTTCACATGTAGAGGAAATTAGTTAACTTTGCAGTGCTATTAATGATATAAATGGCTTCATGAACTGGCCACTTATAAACTAAATGTCACTTCTGATTATGTCTTTCCATATGAGAAGTAAAACAATTCTAAAGAGATGAAATCGCTAAACTCTTATTAGACTAATTTATACTAGTTTTAATTAATTGCATGTGAAATACTAATTTAAGTAAAAGAGGTTAGCATACCCAAAGAATATTGAAATGACCACAATTTTTTAATTGTACGGCTTCACATTTTCCCATAGTGTTCTCAACCAGGGATAGTAACATTTTCTGCATCCCCCCAGCCCTGCAAATAATGTCTGGAAATTTGTGGGGCCATTTTTGCTTGGCACACAGACTTGAGGCAGATACCACTGACATTTAGTAGTTGGGAGCCAAGGATGCGAAATGCTCTGCAGTGTGAATGACACTCCAGCACATCAAAGATTATCCTACCCAAAATACAGATAGCCCCACTTAGAGACAAGTGCATTATTAAAATGATGATTTTTCAGGATTATTAGAATAATTATTCATTTTTGTAATAGGCCTACCTGGACCATGCAAAGATATTAAAGCAAGTGACATTACCAAGAGTTCTTGTAAGTTAACCTGGGAACCTCCAGAATTTGATGGTGGAACCCCAATTCTTCATTATGTCCTGGAGCGCAGAGAAGCTGGGAGGAGAACATATATACCAGTCATGTCTGGTGAGAACAAACTGTCGTGGACTGTGAAGGATCTCATACCAAATGGTGAATACTTCTTCCGTGTTAAAGCAGTCAACAAGGTTGGTGGAGGAGAATATATTGAACTGAAAAATCCAGTCATTGCTCAAGATCCAAAGCGTAAGTTTGGACATGGATGCACTATGGCTAAGAACTAATAAACCATAGTTTTGTTTTAAGAAGGTGGTTTTCCTGATACTAACATTTTTTTTCTTGTTCTTCAGAACCCCCTGATCCACCTGTAGATGTAGAGGTTCATAATCCTACAGCGGAGGCAATGACTATTACATGGAAGCCACCTTTGTATGACGGAGGGAGCAAGATAATGGGCTACATCGTAGAGAAGATTGCTAAGGGTGAAGAAAGGTGGAAGAGATGCAATGAACACCTGGTACCAATCCTGACTTATACAGCAAAAGCACTTGAAGAGGGGAAAGAGTACCAATTCCGTGTGCGAGCAGAGAACGCCGCGGGTATTAGTGAACCTTCTCGGGCTACTCCTCCAACCAAAGCTGTAGATCCCATTGGTAAGTTTTGTTTCAAGGAGTTGCCACTTTCCCATTTTGAAATAAATGAAAATAATGTTTTGTCAGTTATTTTCATCAGAATTGAAAACATTTATTGGTTATGATCATTATAGATGCCCCCAAAGTCATTCTGAGAACAAGCCTAGAAGTGAAACGAGGTGATGAAATAGCACTTGATGCAAGTATTTCTGGATCACCTTACCCAACTATTACATGGATAAAGGATGAAAATGTTATTGTACCAGAGGAAATTAAGAAGCGGGTAGCACCCTTGGTTAGGAGAAGGAAGGGTGAAGTTCAAGAAGAAGAACCATTTGTCCTGCCTCTGACACAGCGTTTGAGTATTGACAATAGCAAAAAGGGAGAATCTCAGCTACGCGTCCGAGATTCTCTCCGACCTGACCATGGTCTGTATATGATCAAAGCTGAAAATGACCACGGTATCGCAAAAGCTCCTTGTACTGTCAGTGTGTTCGGTGAGTCATTAAAACTACAATTTCCAATGGAAAAGGTTTTAGTAAAACATAAAAATAAAAAGTTTGGGGGAGAGTTAAAAGAAATGGGACATAGCTTCAGCAAGTTATCCTCAATCATATTTTATCTGCTGGCCATGTAAAAGAAATCACCTGATCTTGTTATTTATTAGCTAATAGAATACAAAGATAGATGTGGGAAAACCAGAAATCATGTCAGAGGAGCATGCTCCCATTTATATTTTCCATAGCAACCCTTCCCACACAAATTTTTGATTACCGTTCTCTTTTGAAATATTAGATACACCGGGACCACCAATCAACTTTGTATTTGAAGATATCAGAAAGACCTCAGTCCTTTGTAAATGGGAACCACCCCTTGATGATGGTGGCAGTGAAATCATAAACTACACTTTGGAAAAGAAAGACAAGACAAAGCCCGACTCAGAATGGATTGTTGTCACTTCAACACTTAGACATTGCAAATATTCAGTAACAAAACTAATTGAAGGAAAAGAGTACCTCTTCCGTGTAAGAGCTGAAAACAGATTTGGGCCAGGTCCACCATGTGTTTCAAAGCCACTTGTAGCTAAAGATCCATTTGGTAAGTTTCCTTTGGCATCTAAAGTTTGCCTTTTTACCATGTACTTTGGTATATAATTACTACAGCTTTTAAAATTGCATTTTTATGTCATATTGGGAAATTTAATTCAAATGTTATTTTTTTATCAGGACCACCTGATGCACCAGATAAGCCCACTGTGGAAGATGTTACCAGCAACAGTATGCTAGTGAAATGGAATGAACCAAAAGATAATGGAAGCCCCATTTTGGGTTACTGGCTTGAAAAACGTGAAGTTAATAGTACACATTGGTCTCGTGTCAACAAAAGCCTTCTGAATGCCTTGAAAGCCAATGTAGATGGCTTATTAGAAGGACTCACCTATGTCTTCAGAGTATGTGCTGAAAATGCAGCTGGACCTGGAAAGTTCAGTCCACCTTCAGATCCCAAAACAGCACATGATCCAATCTGTAAGTAGTTCCTTAAGAAGAAGGTGGAGTGGAACAAGCTATTGTACATTTTAAAACCATCGGGGAGTTTGATTTGTATATCTTCATTCATTCTAGCTCCTCCTGGGCCACCTATCCCAAGAGTCACTGACACAAGCTCTACAACTATTGAACTAGAATGGGAACCCCCAGCTTTCAATGGTGGTGGGGAAATTGTTGGCTATTTTGTTGATAAGCAGTTGGTTGGCACAAATGAATGGTCACGCTGCACAGAGAAGATGATCAAGGTCCGTCAGTACACCGTCAAAGAAATCCGAGAGGGTGCTGATTACAAACTTCGGGTGAGTGCTGTCAATGCCGCAGGGGAAGGACCGCCTGGAGAAACAGAACCTGTTACTGTGGCTGAACCACAAGGTACTTAATGTTATTGGAATAAAATTATGGATATTTTCTCTACATGGGACTATTTTTTAATCTTTCATGGGCTAATGTATGACTGTTCTCTTTCAACAGAGCCTCCAACTGTGGAACTGGATGTTTCTGTCAAGGGTGGAATACAAATAATGGCTGGGAAGACTCTTAGAATTCCAGCTGTGGTGACTGGTCGCCCTGTACCTACAAAAGTATGGACCAAAGAAGAAGGGGAGCTGGATAAAGACCGCGTTGTAATAGACAACGTTGGAACCAAATCTGAACTAATTATCAAGGATGCACTGCGAAAAGACCATGGCAGATACGTGATTACAGCTACAAATAGCTGTGGTTCCAAATTTGCAGCAGCCAGGGTAGAAGTTTTTGGTAAGGAATGTTGCACTGATTTTCACAGGATTTTCCCAAGTGATACTATCTTATTACATTGATTTTTGGCTTTGTTTTGTTTTCAGATGTCCCTGGTCCAGTTCTTGATTTAAAACCTGTTGTAACAAACAGAAAAATGTGTCTACTTAACTGGTCTGATCCAGAAGATGATGGAGGAAGTGAAATAACAGGCTTTATCATTGAAAGAAAAGATGCCAAGATGCATACTTGGAGACAACCAATAGAGACTGAGAGATCTAAATGTGACATCACAGGTCTGCTTGAGGGACAAGAATATAAGTTCCGTGTTATTGCCAAGAACAAGTTTGGCTGTGGCCCTCCTGTTGAAATAGGACCAATTCTTGCAGTTGACCCACTAGGTAAAAGAGAAGGTTTCATTGTGTTTGTAGAATAATGTTTTGCTTCTAGTTATATTATTTACTGAGCTTTATGGCTTCAAACTCCCAATAGTCTCAAAATCTATAGCTAAAGAGTAATAAGAAAAGTAAATCAAAAAACTATTAACAACATTAAAGATATCATATTTGCTATAATTTCAATGTAATTTGTGGCTGTAAGTATATTAATCAGCATGGTTTCTTGTACTGAAAAACTTGGATCTACAGGGGCTTAATAATAACCTAGAAGTAGTTTAGACATATTATATCTCTCCAGTAGAACACATTGGAAGTCGGGTTTTTAAAATTTACTAGCGTAGTAGTTAAAGAGAATTCAATGTTCTTCTAAAAGATTAGACAATTCCTGAGGATAAATGCCTTAGTCTTCCTCTATATTCAAAAAGTCCCCATACTGGAAGGATAGAGAGGCCCAAAACCAGAAACAGCCTCCAAAGAATAGAAAACCAACCAGAGGGAATCTCCAGAAATCAATACAAAACACTAAAATTGCACAGACAGTAATGCACACTGACATCCCATCTCAGAAAGCAAAGCCTTTGAGGAAGAACCATTCCTCAAGAGACAGAAGAACTTATTCCTTCACCATCACCCCCTGAAAAAAAAATTACATCCTATACCACTGCTGCAGCTCGTCTATGAATGTCCAATATACCACAGGCTGTGCCAGAGGCACCAGAACAGAGCTGAGCTTCCACTCCTTCTGGTTGCAATAACAGTCAACAAGTATGGATTGGGTCTAGTTTTACCACTGAAAGCTTAACTCTTAGTTTGGTCCTTCAGGAAAGAAAACTTCAGCAGCATTACATACATCCTCTTTCCACCATATTTTGAACCCACATGTGAGGCAACATGACTCAAAGTATGTTCGTAGACATATCCACTATCTGTTAATAAAAGAAAAGACACTTTGCTCTCAGCTGGTCATTCAAAGCAAAACTTCACAGACTTACTTTCCTAGTTCATTAGAATTAGAAGCATCCCCAGTTACAAAGGTAAACAATCTAAAATGTTAAATTAAAAAAGCATACGTGCCCTTGATTTATTTTTCACTGATAATCTTGATGAAAAGTTTGCTAAGAAAAATTCTGTCTACAGGAATGTCTATAGTTTTGGCAACTGACAAGTTTTAGGAATGATTTTAAATAAGGATGTAAGGTTATGCCAAACAGAAGGCTATTTTTTACATAATTAAGTTGAAGTGAAATACTATTTCTTACATGAATATTTATCTCATGCTAATCATTTTCACTTGCCTCCGGCTAAAGGTCCTCCAACATCTCCAGAGAGGCTCACATACACTGAAAGGACAAAGTCCACTATCACCCTTGACTGGAAAGAGCCCCGCAGTAATGGTGGCAGTCCCATCCAAGGATATATCATTGAAAAACGGCGTCACGACAAACCTGACTTTGAAAGAGTTAACAAGCGACTCTGCCCAACCACATCTTTTCTGGTTGAAAATCTTGATGAACACCAAATGTATGAGTTCCGTGTCAAAGCTGTCAATGAAATTGGTGAAAGTGAACCATCCCTACCTCTTAATGTAGTCATACAAGATGATGAAGGTGCGGAATCTGAATATAATAATAATTTTAATGCATTTTACAGTGTGCCTTTATCCCATAAGTTGAAAAAACATCCTTATGACTTTGTTACTTTTTTTCTTTCTCTTCTCTTTGCAGTGCCTCCAACTATTAAGTTGCGTCTGAGTGTTCGAGGAGACACTATCAAAGTTAAGGCAGGAGAGCCTGTCCACATCCCTGCAGATGTGACAGGCCTTCCAATGCCTAAGATTGAATGGTCCAAAAATGAAACTGTAATTGAAAAACCCACTGATGCACTTCAGATAACCAAGGAAGAGGTATCCCGAAGTGAGGCAAAAACTGAGCTTAGCATTCCCAAAGCAGTCCGGGAGGACAAAGGCACCTACACAGTTACTGCTTCCAATCGCCTTGGCTCAGTGTTCCGAAATGTTCACGTTGAAGTATATGGTAAGTGACTTGCTTTCTTACATCAAAAAGGCATCCAGTGTCTGTTTAAGAATTGCCTTCTCAATATTCTCTGTTGATTCCTTTCCAGACCGCCCATCCCCACCAAGAAATCTTGCTGTTACTGACATTAAAGCTGAATCTTGCTACTTGACATGGGATGCCCCTCTTGATAATGGTGGCAGTGAAATCACCCATTATGTTATTGACAAACGTGATGCAAGTAGGAAGAAAGCAGAATGGGAGGAAGTCACCAACACTGCTGTAGAGAAAAGATATGGGGTAAACTCTTCTAAACATTTTCTTATACACATTAAAAGTACATGACTCTGGTTTGATGCCATTTAGTATAACCTTGGAATTTGATAATTAAACTCAAAACCACACACAATAAGCTGTTATTTTGTTATTGTAGTGTTTAGCCCCACACACATAAGGCTCCTTAGTACATAGCGTTTGATACACAGATACTCTTTTAATTGAGATCCACTATCAGGTACAATACATCTACATATTTTTATTTTAAAAAAGCTTTCTCCTTTTCTCTGTCTTCCCATGTTTTGAGTCTATATATTTATTTCTCCTTATAGTCATCCCTCCCAAAATAAGTTGAATTTTTAAATGAGTGAAAATCAGTATAAGTATATTCTCTTCAATAAATTTCTATTTTTCTAATTTCTAGATCTGGAAACTTATCCCCAATGGTCAGTATGAGTTCCGAGTCAGGGCAGTGAATAAATATGGAATCAGTGATGAGTGCAAATCAGATAAAGTAGTCATTCAAGATCCTTATCGCCTTCCTGGACCTCCAGGAAAACCAAAAGTTTTGGCACGCACCAAAGGATCAATGCTAGTGAGCTGGACTCCTCCTTTGGACAATGGTGGCTCTCCAATTACTGGCTACTGGCTGGAGAAAAGAGAAGAGGGAAGTCCTTATTGGTCACGTGTTAGCCGAGCACCAATAACCAAAGTGGGATTGAAAGGCGTGGAATTTAATGTTCCTCGTTTGCTTGAAGGCGTTAAATACCAGTTCAGAGCCATGGCAATAAATGCTGCAGGAATTGGTCCTCCCAGTGAACCATCAGATCCAGAGGTTGCAGGAGATCCCATATGTAAGTATGCTTCTGTTTCTGGGGACTAATTTCTAAAGCACAAAGTCACTAAATGGATAATTCTGCCTTAAATTTCTTATATTTTTCTATGCCAAATTATTTTATTTATTAAAATAAAAAAGGTTCATATTCACATAGACTATCAGAAGTATATATTTATGTGTGTATACATACATGCACATATATATACATACACACATACATAAAATCATGCAGTTTGTAAACTCTTGGATTAAACCAAATATTTTATGAGGAATCACAATAATAAAGACCTGGACTATAAACTCCTATCTCTTCTGATACTTTAAATACATTTCTATCTCATTAGATACTGGGGAAATCATCTCTCCCACTAAACAGTCAGACCTTCCAGTAGGAATTCAACAAAAAACAAAATGTTATTAGCTTTTCAATAATATTATTGAACAAAGATTTAGGATTCTCAGGCATAGTCTGTGAGGTCAAATAAGAGAGAAAATTCTTCTAAAAGATCTGTGAGCAGATTCGTTCAAAAATTAAAAAATACTGTGGCCATAATAATTCATCCTATTTGCTATATATCTGATTAGATTCTCTATAGAAGAAAAATTAAATTATTTGTTAAAAAGAAAATTTTAAATACTCAAGTGCTATGTGGAGCATATATACATATATAATGAGGTAGTTATTCATTCATTTGCAAACTAGTATTGAACATGTGCTATGTGCAAGGATCTATATTAACCACTGGAGGGGGAAAGGTTAAGATTAAAAAGACAAGTGCAGTAAAAGAATTTCTGTAATTGTAAAGCACTTTCAGAAAGGTAAAGGATTGTTATGGGATTATTGTAGACACTGATCCTGTCCCTAAAGGGCATTAAGATTAGTTTGTGTTCAAAGGTTTACTAGCTATTGATGGAATCGTTTTTAAATTTTCATATTGTGGCAAATTAAATTTAAATCATGTTTTCAGTAAAGGCTATTGTAGAATTTCTTCAAAGGGATCTCAAAAGTAAAGTAGTTTTTTACCAATCATGTGTAAATAGAATGTAAATCTAACAAGATAGGAAGTAGTCTTTCTATTCCCAGTTAGGTGTTTGCTTTCTCTGTTTTTGCATTAATGCTAAAGGAAAATAGACCATTTCCTTTCATTCTCTTCTCTAGAAGGCAACTGTATTTCCTTTTAGCATTTCTATTTTAATATTTTAATAGATTAAAATAATATATGATCATGCATAGTAAAAGATTCTAGCACTTCATCAGCTTCAAAATCTGATGAAGCTTTTTTTTTTTTCTTTTGTTATTAGTTCCACCGGGGCCACCTTCTTGCCCAGAAGTTAAAGATAAAACAAAGTCAAGCATCTCACTAGGATGGAAACCTCCAGCCAAAGATGGTGGCAGCCCAATCAAAGGATACATTGTAGAAATGCAAGAAGAAGGTACTACTGACTGGAAAAGAGTAAATGAACCAGACAAACTTATAACTACCTGTGAATGTGTGGTGCCTAATCTGAAAGAGCTCAGGAAGTACAGATTCAGAGTGAAAGCTGTCAATGAAGCTGGTGAATCTGAACCAAGTGATACAACTGGGGAGATCCCTGCCACTGATATTCAAGGTACTATTACTTACTCAGTTTATGTATTCCTCTTTTGATCTTATTATGAAATTGATTAATTTACTGAATATATTTCAATTACTTTTGACAAATATGAGCTAAATCCTGTTAAATTGTATGTGGTATTACAGAGGAACCAGAAGTTTTCATTGACATTGGAGCACAGGACTGTCTGGTTTGTAAAGCTGGCTCACAGATTAGGATTCCTGCTGTCATCAAGGGACGCCCAACACCAAAATCATCTTGGGAATTTGATGGAAAGGCAAAGAAAGCAATGAAGGTAAGAAAATAACCATTCTCCTCTTTTTTCCACTGAATCACTATAAGGAGTATTTATACTACAACTGGCTGTCTCCTTTTCTAATAGGATGGAGTTCATGACATACCCGAAGATGCACAGGTAAAAAAATAATAATTAAAATAATTCAGAATATGGTTGACTTCAATATTGCTATGATTTCATTCAATGTATGACTACTATTTTCTTTGTACAGCTGGAGACTGCTGAAAACTCCTCAGTAATTATTATTCCGGAGTGTAAACGATCTCATACAGGCAAATACAGCATCACGGCCAAGAATAAAGCAGGACAAAAGACTGCAAATTGCAGAGTTAAAGTCATGGGTAAGAAAGACTTTGAAAGTTGCTACAGAATAAAAACAAATTATTTTTAAGCATTTAAGGAACGTTGCTTATATTGTGATTTACATCCAACAGATGTACCAGGCCCACCCAAAGATCTGAAAGTCAGTGATATCACAAGGGGTAGTTGCAGACTTTCATGGAAGATGCCAGACGACGATGGAGGAGACAGGATCAAAGGCTATGTTATCGAGAAGAGGACTATTGATGGAAAAGCCTGGACCAAAGTCAATCCAGACTGTGGAAGCACCACATTTGTAGTGCCTGATCTCCTCTCCGAACAGCAGTATTTCTTCCGTGTGCGAGCAGAAAACCGTTTTGGTATTGGCCCACCTGTGGAAACCATTCAGAGGACCACTGCCAGAGATCCGATATGTAAGCTTTAAAATCTAAATTTAAAATATCTTCTCAAAATTGAAGTATATTATTATAAACAATGCTTAATACTTCCTTTAACTATTTTTAAAGATCCTCCTGATCCTCCTATTAAACTCAAGATTGGCCTCATCACAAAGAACACAGTGCATCTGTCATGGAAACCGCCGAAGAATGATGGGGGCTCCCCTGTTACCCACTATATTGTTGAGTGCCTTGCATGGGACCCTACTGGGACAAAGAAAGAAGCCTGGAGGCAGTGCAATAAGCGTGATGTGGAAGAACTGCAATTTACTGTCGAAGACCTAGTAGAGGGTGGGGAATATGAATTCCGAGTCAAAGCTGTCAATGCTGCAGGAGTCAGCAAGCCTTCAGCCACTGTTGGCCCTGTGACTGTCAAAGACCAGACATGTAAGTACCAATGTACTGACAAAGAATGTCCTCCTTACAGCTGCCTTCCTAGGTGTTCAACAATAGTTCAAAATTAAAAGAGCTATATCTGTACCTTATGAAGCTACTATGGCTTGAATGTAGACATGGGCACATTACTCAATTACTCATTCCCTCAATTTCCACAGAATTTTCACATTCCCTTACCTGTTACCTTTTCCCTATTCAAAGGAGATGATGTCTGTAATTTCCTTGCTGTAATTTTCTCATGGCAGGCTGTTTTATTTATCAGAGGCTAAAACAATTTCTCTGCATGCTCCTCAAAAGGGACAGAAAGTAACTAGTCATTTTCTTAGCAACTGCTGAGACCCATTTATCTTCACAATCAAGTTTCTATTTCTCTATATAAGAAAAGATATATCTATTTTAATGAAGTATATATATATATATATATATATATATATAAAAAAATATATGGTAATATTTTTCCTCTGATAATTACCATCACTACTGTTGTGTATTTGTTTAGTCTCTCATCTAAGTTCAAAGAAACTGTAGTCATTACCCTCTTTGAATATTTCTGTCCTAAATTTGTGCAAAATGGAAAATTGCTTTCCTTTTATTAACAGTTATATTTCTTAAAAGGGGAATTCACCTTCTTATGTATCCCTTCACAATTCTGCGTAAATATTAAAGAGAGCATCCCATGATACTCTCCTACTACAATCTCCTCTCTTCCCTTTTGTCAGGATATGAGAATATAATAATACACATCATTACATACATAATGATGCCAAATAAAGTGAGGCAAGCACTGATATATAGCCACATGTAGATCCAATAAAAGATGCTGACCCCATGTACCTGCTCCCCAAACTACTGTAAAAGTGTTAAAGACAGAACCATTCTTTATATTGGGCTGAGCTACAAAGTCTGACTACAGTGGATCCAAGCAACTTTATAGTAACTGTGAATTCTACTTTCTATCCCTCAATGCTTTTTGCTCCTAATGACAACTTTTTTTTAATAATCTAGGCCCACCATCAGTTGATCTAAAAGAATTCATGGAGGTTGAAGAAGGAACTGATGTTAACATTGTGGCCAAAATTAAAGGTGTGCCATTCCCGACACTAACCTGGTTTAAAGCTCCTCCAAAGAAGCCTGATAATAAAGAACCTGTTCTCTATGACACCCATGTCAACAAACTGGTGGTGGATGATACTTGCACTTTAGTTATTCCACAGTCTCGCAGGAGTGACACTGGCTTATATACCATCACAGCTGTAAATAATCTGGGAACAGCATCAAAGGAGATGAGACTGAATGTCCTGGGTAAAGACTGCATGGTTTGGTTAAAACTACTTGTTTTTCTGTTCATAAATAACATTTGGCTTTAAAATCATCTGACTGATAAAGGGTCCCTTCTTTAAACCATTTTAGGTCGTCCTGGCCCTCCAGTGGGACCCATAAAATTTGAATCTGTTTCAGCAGAGCAAATGACACTATCTTGGTTTCCACCTAAAGATGATGGTGGGTCTAAGATTACAAATTATGTAATTGAGAAAAGAGAAGCTAACAGGAAAACATGGGTCCATGTCTCCAGTGAACCTAAAGAATGCACGTACACGATTCCCAAATTGCTAGAAGGCCATGAATATGTATTCCGAATCATGGCCCAGAATAAATATGGCATTGGAGAACCTCTTGACAGTGAACCTGAAACAGCAAGAAACCTCTTCTGTAAGTAGAACATTTTCACGTACAAAGCCATTTTTACTTTTTTTTTTTTAAATTTCTTATAATCAATATGATCTTTTTCACAGCTGTCCCTGGAGCACCAGATAAACCAACAGTTAGCAGCGTGACTCGTAACTCCATGACCGTCAACTGGGAAGAGCCAGAATATGATGGAGGCTCTCCTGTGACAGGGTACTGGCTGGAAATGAAAGACACCACTTCAAAGAGATGGAAGAGAGTTAACCGAGATCCTATCAAAGCCATGACTTTGGGTGTTTCTTATAAAGTGACTGGTCTTATTGAAGGTTCCGACTATCAATTCCGGGTATATGCAATCAATGCTGCTGGCGTGGGTCCAGCAAGTCTGCCATCAGACCCAGTGACTGCTAGAGATCCAATTGGTAAACCTTGAAACCATTCCTTTTTTTTTAAATCTTATTTTCCAAAAGTGCCTTGGAAAAGTCAAGAATACTAATGTATACTGGCTCTTTGCAGCCCCTCCTGGTCCTCCATTTCCCAAAGTGACAGATTGGACTAAATCATCTGCAGATCTGGAGTGGTCTCCCCCACTAAAAGATGGTGGATCCAAAGTAACTGGATACATCGTTGAATATAAAGAAGAAGGAAAAGAAGAATGGGAAAAGGTAGGAAAACTTGGCACTAAGGAAATGCACTATGAATAAACTAAAAATGTCATAGTTATTCTCAATCCCTTTAACTTCTGTCTATACTTTTTGGATTAAGAAATCAGGAAAATAGCATAATTTTAACTCATATTCCAAACATCTGTTAATGTCAGAAATCTAATCAAAAGTTAAGTCATGTTATTACTAATCTTTTGGTTATAAACCCTGGAATGTGGAATAAATAAATAAAGGTTTAATCATTTGACAATAATTTTAAAGCATAACTCCTGCCAAGTTATTCCATTCAGTGTTGCCTGTAATATCTGATCCCTAAAACCTAAACCAGCAACAATTTTCCCAGAGTAAACAGTTAAATAGGCTGCTGGTGATGCTTTAGGAAGCCATTAAAGCGAGAAGCTACAAAGAACTATTCTAATTATAAAATGTGTATGATTTCTCCCCAGGGTAAAGATAAAGAAGTGAGAGGAACAAAGCTTGTTGTGACAGGATTAAAGGAAGGAGCATTCTACAAATTTAGAGTTAGAGCAGTCAACATTGCTGGCATTGGAGAACCTGGAGAGGTCACAGATGTCATTGAAATGAAGGACAGACTTGGTAATTATCAATCCTTCTTTTATGCCATCAGTATTTATGTTTCAGATTGAAGGGGAAAAATCACATTTGTAATTTTCAATTGCTTCCAGTTTTACCTGACCTTCAGCTAGATGCCAGTGTCAGAGATAGAATTGTCGTCCATGCTGGAGGGGTGATCCGAATCATTGCCTATGTGTCTGGAAAGCCTCCTCCAACCGTCACCTGGAACATGAATGAAAGAACCTTACCTCAAGAAGCCACCATTGAGACCACAGCCATTAGCTCATCCATGGTCATCAAGAACTGCCAGAGGAGCCATCAAGGTGTCTATTCTCTTCTTGCCAAAAATGAAGCCGGAGAAAGAAAGAAGACAATTATTGTTGATGTATTAGGTAAATACTTTCAATTTATCTGTGCAACTTTTTAAACCAACATTCTTATTATATTTACACAAAGCTATGCTGTATGCTATGTAACAAACATTTTGGAAAATAAGAAAAATCACCCATAATCACGTTGAACATTATTAGAATTTTTAAAAATTTCCTCCTTACTTTTTTATTCTATGTGTATTCTGTATGGTGGGTCTAAGTTTACAAACTATATAATTGAGAAAACAGATGCTAACAAGAAGACATGCATCCATGTTTCCAGTGAACCTAAAGAGTGCATGTACACAATTCTCAAATTGCTAGAAGGCCATGAATATGTATTCTGAATCATGGCCCAGAATAAATATGGCTTTTTTATAGAACTTGCCCCCATAGTGTCTATTATGTTGTTATATAGTTTTCATAGAAGCAACTTTCCTTAAACTGTACATGAATGTTTAACAATTTGCCAGTGCTGACCATTTCACATCATGAGACGCTATCCCTATTGCTAAATTATCATAATAATGCAAAAACCTGTTTGAAGGGTTTCAGTATTCTAATTGAAGAGAAGCATCATAGTTGGTTATCAGTATTGCATTTCTAGTCACTGAATATAGAGTTGAACTCTATGAGGCTTTTTCATGGCTCTCATTGGAGGCTTTAGTCCAGTGATTTGCTCAGAACATGAAGCCTTTCCACTCAGAGCTCTTTCTAGGCATGTCTCTAGGCACAACAATTCTCCAGCCACAGTTTTTATGTGAAAATTGCCAGTTCTTTGTTGAATATAATTAATATAAGAATGGCATAAGGAAAAATATTTGATTAAGCAATAGTCTCACAAACTTTCAGGTTAGTTTCAAGCACCTAAAGCTCTTTTGCCTAATGGCTATTACTTTAATTTCAGAACTGGTACATTTCCATGTTAATTATTTGCAACCTCCTCAAAGTCATTCTGAAATTTGGGGCCTCCTATGCTGCTTGTTGATCCACTGGTCATCCAGAAATAAACCATCTCTCCCTCCTTTTCCCCTGGAGAGGAAACTGGACATAGAACCTGACTATGCCACTCTTACCCATCTCCTGTATCCCTCTGCATGCTTGCCTCCCAGCTCCCGCCTGTCCAACTCACAAATTGCTTTTAAAAAGCATTTTTATTTTCCCTTCAGCCTCTACGAAAACCATGGTAACCAATAACTGTTGCAAACCTACTTCATTTAACAAATATGGGGCTTGATGCTATGGCTCACACCTGTAATCCCCTGACTTTGGGAGGCCAAGGCAGGTGGATCACTTGAGGTCAGGAGTTCGAGACCAGCCTGGCCAACATGGTGAAACCCTGTCTCTACTAAAAATGCAAAAAGTAGCCCAATAATGGTGGCACGTGCCTGTAGTCCCAGCTACTCGGGAGGCTGAGGCAGGAGAATTGCTTGAACCTGGGAAGCAGAGGTTGCAGTGAGCCGAGATCGTGCCACTGAACTCCAGCCTGGGTGACAGAGCGAGACTCCCATCTCAAAAAAAAAAAAAAAAAAAAAAAAAGTGCTTGACTGTTTTTGTATTGACTAGATAGCAGGAGGAAAAACTAACTCAATTAGTAGACACAAAACCTTACTTTCTTCATAACAACATTTTTGTCTCCTTTTAAAAAAACAAATGTTGAGCGTTATCTTTCATTGAAGGCAAACAGCTTGAAATATTTTCTTCTTATTTCCAGATGTTCCAGGTCCCGTTGGAACACCATTCCTAGCTCACAACCTAACTAATGAGTCCTGCAAACTGACATGGTTTTCTCCAGAAGATGATGGAGGCTCTCCAATCACCAATTATGTCATTGAAAAGCGTGAATCTGACCGCAGAGCATGGACCCCAGTGACATATACAGTTACCCGACAAAATGCTACTGTCCAGGGTCTCATTCAAGGAAAAGCCTACTTTTTCCGAATTGCGGCTGAAAATAGTATTGGCATGGGTCCATTTGTTGAGACATCAGAGGCACTTGTTATCAGAGAGCCAATAAGTAAGTAAAAAAAAAAAAAAAATTTATACTTAATCACTTCCTTACTCATTTAGTGCAAGACTATGGTGAAAAAATATGTGTATAAGTGCCATACATTTCATTCACTTGACAAGCAGTTATCACACAACTACTCAGTATCTGATTTGATAGTATTTGGACAGTGATTGTGAAAGAGATTTTACGAATATGTATAATTCATCCAATTTCTTTCTTTGTTTGTTTTTTTTTTTCTTTTTGGTTTTGTTTTGACACATAGTCTTATTCTGTTACCGAGGCTGGAGTGTAGTGTCATGATCTTGGCTCACTGCAACCTCCACCTCTGAGGTTCAAGTGATTCTTGTGTCTCAGTCTCCCAAGTAGCTAGGATTACAGACATGCACCACCATGCCCAGCTAATTTTTGTATTTCTAGTAGAGACAGGGTTTTGCCATGTTGGCCAGGCTGGTCTCAAACTCCTGGCCTCAAGTGATCCACCTGCCTCGGCCTCCGAAAGTGCTGGCATTACCACTCCTGGCTCATTTATCAAATTTCTTCCATCTATACCTCACAGATTTTTTTTTAATTTCCCACTTAATGGCATTAATAGAAACTGAATTATTTTCCTACTTCTAAAACTACCAACTCTGAAGACCTTTCCTAAATTATTTTGCCTCAGCAAACTCTATTTCCTCATCTGTCAAGTGAAGAAATTCAATTGTATTGGGTCCTTTTTAACTCTAATAGTTTTATGATGAGACCTCTTTTGCTATTTATGGGAGCAGAGAGTTTAATGTTTAAATGCAATCTTCAGAAAAGGAATATTCACTACATCCTACTACATTCTTAATGTGACATTTTTTTCTACCACAATTCCTATACTTATATTCGCAGCTGTACCAGAGCGTCCTGAAGACCTGGAAGTCAAAGAAGTTACTAAAAATACTGTAACTTTGACTTGGAATCCTCCTAAGTATGATGGCGGGTCAGAAATTATTAACTATGTCCTAGAAAGTCGGCTCATTGGAACTGAGAAGTTCCACAAAGTTACAAATGACAACTTGCTTAGCAGAAAATACACTGTTAAAGGCTTAAAAGAAGGTGATACCTATGAGTACCGTGTCAGTGCTGTCAACATTGTTGGACAAGGCAAACCATCATTTTGCACCAAACCAATCACTTGCAAGGATGAGCTGGGTATGTGTCTACTACAATTTATACTTCTGAAACTTGCACATTTGTAGATTTGTAATAAGACATCAATAAAAATGACTTGCCTTTATAATTATAAATTTCAGCACCCCCAACGCTTCACCTCGACTTCAGAGATAAGCTCACGATTCGAGTTGGTGAAGCTTTTGCCCTCACTGGCCGTTACTCAGGCAAACCAAAGCCTAAGGTTTCCTGGTTCAAAGATGAAGCTGATGTGCTGGAAGATGATCGCACTCACATAAAGACTACACCAACAACACTTGCTTTAGAGAAGATCAAGGCCAAACGTTCAGATTCCGGCAAATACTGTGTGGTTGTGGAGAACAGTACAGGCTCTAGGAAAGGTTTCTGTCAAGTTAATGTTGTTGGTAAGTCTTATTTAGTGGAAAGAATAGATCTTCTGTTCTTTCAAAAGCAGAAATGGAAATAACATTTTGTGCCATGATTTTTTTTTTTCTGCAGACCGTCCTGGACCACCAGTAGGACCAGTTAGTTTTGATGAGGTGACCAAAGATTACATGGTTATCTCTTGGAAGCCTCCTTTAGATGATGGAGGCAGTGAAATCACCAATTATATTATTGAGAAGAAGGAAGTGGGTAAAGACGTCTGGATGCCAGTGACATCTGCAAGTGCTAAAACAACATGCAAAGTTTCTAAACTACTTGAAGGAAAAGATTATATTTTCCGGATACATGCTGAAAATCTGTATGGAATAAGTGATCCTCTGGTGTCTGATTCAATGAAAGCCAAAGATCGTTTCAGTATGCATTATGTTTCTTTTTAGCGATTCAATGCTTGATAAAACTAATAGAAAGAAATAAATTTCTAACGCATTTTCCAACATTTGTTATAGGGGTTCCTGATGCACCTGATCAGCCAATTGTTACAGAAGTTACCAAAGACTCTGCATTAGTAACCTGGAACAAGCCACATGATGGAGGAAAACCCATCACAAACTACATCCTGGAAAAGAGAGAAACTATGTCTAAACGATGGGCTAGAGTTACCAAAGATCCTATTCATCCATACACTAAATTTAGGGTTCCTGATCTTCTAGAAGGATGTCAGTATGAATTCCGGGTTTCTGCAGAGAATGAAATTGGTATTGGAGATCCAAGCCCACCATCCAAACCAGTCTTTGCGAAAGATCCAATTGGTATAGTATTAATGGATTTATTCAGTTTTCATGTTATCTAACTTTGTTTTCAGCTATATGCTAATTCGTTTTTTACTTTTATTTTTTAGCTAAACCAAGTCCACCTGTTAATCCTGAAGCAATAGATACAACATGCAATTCAGTCGATCTAACTTGGCAGCCACCACGTCACGATGGTGGGAGCAAGATTCTGGGTTATATTGTTGAGTACCAGAAAGTTGGAGATGAAGAGTGGAGAAGAGCCAATCACATCCCTGAGTCATGTCCTGAAACTAAATATAAAGTCACCGGTCTTCGGGACGGTCAAACCTATAAGTTCAGAGTGTTAGCAGTCAATGAAGCTGGTGAATCAGATCCAGCTCATGTTCCAGAGCCAGTCCTAGTAAAAGACAGACTTGGTGAGTAAAATGCTCTCAGTTGTGTTTGCAAGGAAAATAGATGTCTGATTGTATGTGTTAAATTGTAATCTGCATTATGGATCAAATCTGAGTGTTCTGTTCTCTTTATTCTAGAACCCCCTGAGTTGATTCTTGATGCCAACATGGCAAGAGAACAACACATTAAGGTTGGTGATACTCTAAGACTTAGTGCCATCATCAAAGGAGTGCCATTCCCAAAAGTAACTTGGAAAAAAGAAGACAGAGATGTTCCAACTAAAGCAAGAATTGATGTGACTCCAGTTGGTAGCAAGCTTGAAATTTGTAATGCTGCCCATGAAGATGGTGGAATTTATTCTTTAACAGTGGAGAATCCAGCTGGTTCAAAAACTGTCTCAGTAAAAGTACTTGTATTAGGTAAGAATTTTAATACTTATGCCATTAAAAATAAATTTTGATAATTTTGAGCTCTTATTTGGATAAAATTACTTATAAAACTGTTATTTAACATTTTTTAGATAAACCTGGACCACCTAGAGATCTGGAAGTCAGTGAAATTAGGAAAGACTCTTGTTACCTTACTTGGAAAGAACCACTGGATGATGGTGGTTCTGTTATTACCAATTATGTGGTTGAGAGGAGAGATGTTGCCAGCGCACAGTGGTCACCTCTCTCAGCTACATCAAAGAAAAAGAGTCACTTCGCTAAGCATCTGAATGAAGGCAACCAGTACCTCTTCCGAGTAGCTGCGGAGAACCAGTATGGACGTGGTCCTTTTGTTGAAACACCGAAACCAATCAAGGCTCTGGATCCTCTCCGTAAGTTGCTTTCTCTGAATACAAAACTATTGTTTGACTGTCTTTAAGAATCTTACTTTTTCATCATAACTTCTTCTTTGAAAAGATCCCCCAGGGCCACCCAAGGACCTGCACCATGTAGATGTTGACAAGACTGAAGTCTCCCTAGTCTGGAATAAGCCGGATCGTGATGGTGGTTCTCCAATCACTGGATATTTGGTAGAATATCAAGAAGAAGGCACCCAGGACTGGATTAAATTTAAGACTGTGACAAACTTAGAGTGTGTGGTTACTGGACTACAACAAGGAAAGACCTATAGGTTCCGTGTAAAAGCTGAAAACATTGTGGGTCTTGGTCTCCCTGACACAACTATCCCGATAGAATGTCAAGAAAAACTAGGTAATTTTTGGACTAGCAGTATTATCTTATTTCTTTTTAAAATTATTCATATAGGTGAAAATCAAAATCTAATTTTTTCATGTTTACTTTTCAGTGCCTCCATCCGTGGAGCTAGATGTGAAATTAATTGAAGGTCTTGTGGTAAAGGCCGGAACCACAGTCAGATTCCCTGCTATTATAAGAGGTGTTCCTGCTCCTACTGCGAAGTGGACAACCGATGGGAGTGAGATTAAAACTGATGAGCACTACACAGTTGAAACAGACAACTTCTCATCAGTACTTACCATTAAGAACTGCTTAAGGAGAGACACTGGGGAATATCAAATCACAGTTTCCAATGCAGCTGGTAGCAAAACAGTAGCAGTACATCTTACTGTTCTTGATGTTCCTGGGCCACCAACAGGTCCTATTAATATTCTGGATGTTACTCCTGAACACATGACTATCTCATGGCAGCCACCTAAGGATGATGGAGGAAGCCCTGTGATAAATTATATTGTTGAGAAACAAGATACAAGGAAAGACACGTGGGGTGTTGTCTCTTCAGGAAGCAGTAAGACAAAGCTGAAAATCCCACATCTGCAGAAGGGCTGTGAATATGTTTTCCGAGTTAGAGCAGAGAATAAGATAGGTGTTGGTCCTCCCCTTGACTCCACACCTACTGTTGCTAAGCATAAATTTAGTCCTCCATCTCCTCCTGGTAAACCAGTGGTTACTGACATTACTGAAAATGCAGCAACAGTGTCTTGGACCCTGCCAAAATCTGATGGTGGCAGTCCAATAACTGGCTACTATGTGGAACGTCGAGAAGTAACTGGCAAATGGGTGAGGGTCAACAAAACACCTATCGCTGACCTGAAGTTCAGAGTGACTGGACTCTATGAAGGAAATACATATGAGTTTAGAGTTTTTGCTGAAAATCTTGCAGGACTAAGCAACCCATCCCCAAGTTCTGATCCAATAAAAGCTTGCCGGCCCATCAAACCACCTGGACCACCTATTAATCCTAAACTGAAAGACAAGAGCAGAGAAACAGCTGATTTGGTGTGGACAAAGCCTCTCAGTGATGGTGGTAGCCCCATTCTAGGATATGTAGTGGAATGTCAGAAACCTGGCACAGCACAATGGAACAGGATTAATAAAGATGAACTCATTAGGCAATGTGCCTTTAGGGTACCTGGACTAATTGAAGGAAATGAGTACAGATTCCGTATAAAGGCAGCTAATATTGTAGGAGAGGGTGAGCCAAGAGAACTAGCAGAATCTGTGATTGCAAAAGATATCCTTCATCCTCCAGAAGTAGAACTTGATGTTACTTGTCGTGATGTTATTACTGTGAGAGTAGGCCAAACTATCCGCATTCTAGCTCGAGTCAAAGGCAGACCTGAACCAGACATAACTTGGACTAAGGAAGGCAAAGTATTGGTCCGAGAAAAGAGGGTGGACCTTATTCAGGATCTACCTCGTGTTGAGTTACAAATTAAAGAAGCTGTTAGAGCTGATCATGGCAAGTATATCATCTCAGCTAAGAATAGCAGTGGACATGCCCAAGGTTCAGCCATCGTTAACGTCCTTGACAGACCTGGGCCTTGCCAGAATTTGAAGGTTACCAATGTAACCAAAGAGAACTGTACAATTTCTTGGGAAAACCCACTAGATAATGGCGGCTCAGAAATAACAAACTTCATAGTAGAATATCGCAAACCGAACCAGAAAGGCTGGTCAATTGTTGCATCAGATGTCACTAAACGATTAATCAAGGCCAACCTTTTAGCCAACAATGAATACTATTTCCGAGTTTGTGCAGAGAATAAAGTAGGTGTTGGGCCAACCATCGAAACAAAAACTCCCATTCTGGCTATTAACCCTATTGACAGACCAGGTGAGCCTGAAAACCTTCACATTGCAGATAAAGGAAAGACATTTGTCTACCTAAAGTGGCGGAGGCCTGACTATGATGGTGGCAGTCCAAATCTGTCATATCATGTTGAGAGAAGGCTTAAGGGCTCCGATGACTGGGAAAGAGTGCATAAAGGAAGCATTAAAGAAACTCACTACATGGTTGACAGATGTGTTGAAAACCAGATTTATGAGTTCAGAGTGCAAACAAAGAATGAAGGTGGGGAAAGTGACTGGGTGAAGACAGAGGAAGTTGTTGTGAAAGAAGACTTACAAAAACCAGTACTTGATCTGAAATTAAGTGGGGTCCTAACTGTCAAAGCAGGGGACACCATTAGGCTTGAGGCAGGGGTTAGAGGCAAACCATTCCCAGAAGTTGCATGGACCAAGGACAAAGACGCTACAGACTTAACAAGGTCACCAAGGGTCAAGATTGATACCAGTGCTGATTCATCTAAATTTTCTCTTACTAAAGCAAAGCGAAGTGATGGGGGCAAATATGTAGTTACGGCAACTAACACGGCTGGCAGTTTTGTGGCCTATGCCACTGTCAACGTTTTAGATAAGCCTGGTCCTGTGAGAAATCTGAAAATTGTTGATGTGTCCAGTGATAGGTGTACTGTTCGCTGGGATCCACCAGAAGATGATGGTGGCTGTGAAATCCAAAATTATATTCTAGAAAAATGTGAGACAAAGCGAATGGTTTGGTCTACCTATTCTGCTACTGTCTTGACACCTGGTACTACAGTAACACGTCTCATAGAAGGAAATGAATATATTTTCAGAGTCCGTGCAGAAAATAAAATAGGCACAGGGCCTCCAACAGAAAGTAAACCAGTCATAGCCAAAACCAAGTATGATAAACCTGGTCGCCCTGATCCCCCAGAAGTCACTAAAGTAAGCAAAGAAGAGATGACTGTGGTTTGGAATCCACCTGAATATGATGGTGGAAAGTCTATAACTGGATACTTTTTGGAGAAAAAGGAAAAGCATTCAACACGATGGGTCCCTGTCAACAAGAGTGCAATCCCTGAGAGACGTATGAAAGTACAGAATCTCCTCCCAGACCATGAATATCAGTTCCGTGTCAAGGCAGAAAATGAAATTGGAATTGGAGAACCAAGCTTGCCTTCAAGACCGGTGGTGGCAAAAGACCCCATAGGTAGGATGTCCTTGTTTTTTCTGATACTACATCAACTCTTAATCTCAAGCACAGAAGTATTCGATAAATAATGTAACATCTAAATCCATAACATCAAAACTGTATTTAGCAAATATTTTTCCAAATAGACCTTTTACCAAAATACCTAAAAGGTACAAACAATAGTAGATTCTCATTTTTATGAAGGAAACTAAAGAGGACACTAATTGAAAAATTGGATGACCTATATTTGATTAACTGAGAATAGGCTATATAAAATTACACATTGAAGTATCACTAGTAGTAGTTAACCACATGTATATTTATTCTTATATTTTATTTTCAGAGCCACCTGGTCCACCAACCAATTTCAGAGTGGTTGATACAACCAAACATTCCATAACTCTTGGGTGGGGAAAACCAGTCTATGATGGTGGTGCACCGATCATTGGATATGTTGTGGAAATGAGACCAAAAATAGCAGATGCGTCTCCTGATGAAGGCTGGAAACGGTGTAATGCTGCAGCACAGCTTGTACGCAAGGAATTCACTGTTACCAGCTTGGATGAAAACCAGGAATACGAGTTCAGGGTGTGTGCCCAAAACCAAGTTGGTATTGGGCGCCCTGCAGAGCTAAAGGAAGCTATCAAACCTAAAGAAATACTAGGTAAGTCCTTCCTTTAGCATGTGATTCATTCACACTTAATTTCTTGTGATTTCTCCACATTCTGAAAAATCAATTAATGACCTTAATGTCATTTGCAGAACCTCCGGAGATTGATTTGGATGCCAGCATGAGAAAACTGGTCATAGTGAGAGCAGGATGCCCTATTCGTCTCTTTGCTATAGTGAGAGGACGACCAGCCCCTAAAGTCACTTGGCGAAAAGTGGGCATTGATAATGTGGTCAGAAAAGGACAAGTTGATCTGGTTGACACTATGGCCTTCCTTGTCATCCCCAATTCTACCCGCGATGACTCAGGAAAATATTCCTTAACACTTGTGAACCCAGCAGGAGAAAAGGCTGTATTCGTAAATGTCAGAGTATTAGGTGGGTTACTAAAATGCTTCTCCCTTCCACTTCGAAAATGAATTTGTTAATAGGGATGCTGAGGAGACATGTATATCTGATTTTATGATTCTTTACAGACACTCCTGGACCTGTGTCTGATTTAAAAGTTTCAGATGTCACTAAAACATCATGCCATGTGTCCTGGGCCCCTCCTGAAAACGACGGTGGGAGCCAAGTGACACATTATATCGTGGAGAAACGTGAGGCAGACAGAAAGACATGGTCAACCGTTACCCCAGAAGTTAAGAAAACAAGCTTCCACGTAACCAATCTTGTCCCTGGGAATGAGTATTACTTCAGAGTAACTGCTGTCAACGAATATGGCCCTGGCGTCCCAACAGAAGTCCCAAAACCAGTGCTTGCATCAGATCCTCTAAGTAAGTATTATGCTTTCTTCCTCCTTTTAACTCCAGTCTCCTATTTTAGCTAGGTCAAGATGCTAATACCATTTTAATCCACTTCTGAAAGAGATTTCATTTGTAGAGACCCAAATAGTGTAATAAATATCTATCTCACTCATGAAACACTTTTTTGATCTGTCTCATCTTATATGTTTTACTTTTAATGTACTGAACTACAGGTTCTATGTACATTGGAGCAAATGGCATATTAAAACTCTTATGTACATTAACAAAGGGGATTTGATTAGGTTACCTAGGTAATCTTCTAAATTATGTTTTTCTTCTAGGTGAGCCAGATCCCCCAAGGAAATTAGAAGTGACTGAAATGACAAAGAACAGTGCCACCTTAGCCTGGTTACCTCCCCTACGTGATGGAGGTGCTAAAATCGATGGCTACATCATTAGTTACAGAGAAGAAGAGCAGCCTGCAGATCGCTGGACAGAGTACTCAGTGGTAAAAGATCTCAGCCTTGTTGTCACTGGCCTAAAGGAAGGAAAGAAATACAAATTTAGAGTAGCGGCCAGAAATGCTGTTGGAGTCAGTTTGCCAAGAGAAGCTGAAGGAGTGTATGAAGCCAAAGAACAACTGTGTAAGTAGTCGTTGCTTCATTTATGTCATGTGGTAAGTTTATTAGAATTTGTTTTATATATAGACATTTCTCCCTGAGGAATCTAACTCTAGAAATACTTGAAAAACAATAGAGAACAGTGGCTTTCAAACACGTGAGCGGGCCAAAAACACACAGTAAATAAACTTACACAAACACATATATAACTAAAAAACATTTCCTGAAACAATACCCATTCATTATCATGTGCATTCTTATGTTTTCTACACTATTCTGTGTTTTTAAAAATATTGGCTGTACAACAAACATAAGAAAAAAAGCTCATCATCACTGGTCATTAGAGAAATGCAAATCAAAACCACAATGAGATACTATCTCACACCAGTTAGAATGGTGATCATTAAAAAGTCAGGAAACAACAGGTGCTGGAGAGGATGTGGAGAAATAGGAAAGCTTTTACACTGTTGGTGGGAGTGTAAATTAGTTCAACCATTATGGAAGACAGTGTGGTGATTCCTCAAGGATCTAGAACCAGAAATACCATTTGACCCAGCAATCTCATTACTGGGTATATACCCAAAGGATTATAACTCATTCTACTATAAAGGCACATGCACATGTATGTTTATTGTGGCACTGTTCACAATAGCAAAGACTTGGAACCAACCCAAATGCCCATCAGTGATAGACTGGATAAAGAAAATGTGGCACCACATTTACACCACAGAATACTACGCAGCCATAAAAAAGGATGAGTTCATGTCCTTTGCAGGGACATGGATGAAGCTGGAAACCATCATTCTCAGCAAACTAACACAAGAAGAGAAAACCAAACACCACATGTTCTTACTCATAAGTGGGAGCTGAACAATGAAAACACATGGACACAGGGAGGGGAGCATCACACACTGGGGCCTGTCAGGGGGGTGGGGGGCTAGGGGAGGGATAGCATTAGGAGAAATACCTAATGTAGATGATATGTTGATGGGTGCAGCAAATCACCATGGCACGTGTATACCTATGTAACAAGCCTGCACATTCTGCACATGTATCCCAGAACTTAAAGTATATATTAAAAAAAACATTGGTACCATACAAGCATTAATTTGCACCAGTATAGTTCTTCACCAGAAGAAACTTAACCACCTTCCCAAAATTAATATCTTTTCATTTTACTTTCAGTGCCACCAAAGATCCTTATGCCAGAGCAAATTACTATCAAAGCTGGGAAAAAACTCCGAATTGAAGCCCATGTGTATGGAAAGCCTCATCCCACCTGTAAATGGAAAAAAGGAGAAGATGAAGTTGTCACATCCAGCCACCTGGCAGTGCATAAAGCAGACAGCTCTTCAATTCTGATCATAAAAGATGTGACTAGGAAAGACAGTGGTTACTACAGCCTTACAGCAGAGAACAGTTCTGGGACAGACACTCAGAAAATCAAAGTTGTAGTCATGGGTAAGTTAAGTATTAGACAAACGGCCATCTAAATATGAAGCTCAGAAACATTTTTATGCATCAAATCCTTGTTCTTACATTTCTTTCCTCTTGGTTCATGCAGATGCCCCCGGCCCCCCTCAGCCTCCATTTGACATTTCTGATATAGACGCTGATGCTTGCTCCCTGTCATGGCACATCCCTCTGGAGGACGGAGGCAGTAACATCACCAATTATATAGTGGAGAAGTGTGATGTAAGCCGAGGTGACTGGGTCACGGCTCTAGCTTCAGTCACAAAAACTTCCTGCAGGGTTGGAAAGCTCATCCCAGGCCAGGAGTACATCTTCCGGGTCCGTGCTGAAAACCGATTTGGCATTTCAGAGCCTCTCACATCTCCAAAGATGGTTGCGCAGTTCCCATTTGGTATGTTTTTGTGAAGGAGAAAAAAAGTTATGTTTTCTTTCTAGTTTGTTACTTAATGTAGAAACTGACATTTTCCTTGTCTTCATCTCCAGGTGTTCCTAGTGAACCAAAGAATGCACGAGTCACCAAAGTCAACAAGGACTGCATTTTTGTTGCTTGGGACAGACCAGACAGTGATGGAGGGAGCCCCATTATTGGTTATCTAATTGAACGCAAGGAAAGAAACAGTTTGCTGTGGGTGAAAGCCAATGAAACTCTTGTCCGGTCAACTGAATATCCTTGTGCTGGCCTTGTAGAAGGTCTGGAGTATTCATTCAGAATCTATGCCCTAAACAAAGCTGGATCCAGCCCACCCAGTAAACCCACAGAATATGTAACTGCAAGAATGCCAGTTGGTAAGTTTTGGGATTTTTTTATTGTTGTTGTTGTTGTTGTTGTTTTAGTGTTATGGAGGCACATTTAAATCTCGGAGTCTAAGATTTGGACTCCAAGACATAGACAGTAGTAGAGATCTGAAGATTACAACTCCCATTTAAGAATATGTTCTATCTCTTACAATGAAGATGACATATTAAAAAAAGAAAAGGACATATAATTTCCTTTAAAGCATACAGCAAGGACTCAAAAGTGCATACTAGTTGGACGGTTATTAAAATGGGATAATTGTCATCGTGTTGAGCTTGTTACTTAGCAGCAGGGATGATAATGTGAAATATGGAAGTTTAAACTTCTGTTGGTAAGATAAATGGTGAGTGTACCTCTTTTTGTTTTAGATCCTCCTGGGAAACCTGAAGCTATTGATGTCACCAAGAGTACTGTATCTCTGATCTGGGCTCGTCCAAAGCATGATGGAGGCAGTAAAATTATTGGCTATTTCGTAGAAGCTTGCAAACTTCCTGGTGATAAATGGGTACGGTGCAATACTGCACCTCACCAGATTCCCCAGGAAGAGTACACAGCTACTGGCCTAGAAGAGAAAGCTCAGTATCAATTTAGAGCTATTGCCAGGACTGCGGTAAACATTAGCCCACCTTCTGAACCTTCTGATCCAGTGACTATCCTCGCAGAAAATGGTAAGATTCTGCTGAGTATTATAGGCAAAGATGTAACAGCATTCATGATGGTCATTTTTCCTAATAAAAAATTAAATATACACCTAAGGAAAAAAGGAAAATTAAAATGATGTTTTGTATATAGACACAAACATTATGATTATGGAGAATCATAATAACATGGTAAACTAAAAAGCAGGATACACAACTGTGGCAACTATATAATTTCAATAGTTATTCAATAATGCAGTTATTATTTGTCTATTAAAAATAAACAAAATGAAATAACACTAAAATTCCATTCTTGAAAGAGGCAGCATATGAATTTCCCACTATTATTAATAAGGATTACATAATATGGCTTTGCATATATTAAAGTCCTTTATCTTATTTCCTTCCAGTCCCTCCCAGGATAGATCTGAGTGTGGCTATGAAATCTTTGCTTACTGTGAAAGCTGGAACTAATGTCTGCTTGGATGCTACTGTTTTTGGTAAACCAATGCCAACGGTTTCTTGGAAGAAAGATGGCACACTGCTAAAACCAGCAGAAGGCATAAAGATGGCCATGCAGCGGAATCTGTGCACCTTGGAGCTATTCAGCGTGAACCGGAAGGACTCAGGAGACTATACCATTACTGCTGAAAATTCAAGTGGTTCTAAATCAGCCACCATTAAACTTAAAGTGTTAGGTAACTAATAAACTTCATTGGAATCCCATATTTTACTTTGGATAATGGGATGTAAATAGGATTTACAAAATAATGTGGGAGAAGACATACATATTCTAATGTATATTTCCTATGCACAGAATTATTCTTATGATAGAACCATGTTTTAGAGTTAAAAAGAGCTTTAGAAATCACATATTTCAATTACCTAATTTTACAAATGAAGAAACTAAGATTCTAAAAAATTAACTAACCTCCTAGGTCATATAGGAAATTGGCAATAGAAAGACTGCAGCCCAGGTCTCCAGACCTCTACTCTATACTCATTCCCCATTCCACATATTTTAGTGAAATACTTCACTCTTCTTCCTTATTCTTTCAGATAAACCTGGTCCTCCAGCATCTGTTAAAATCAACAAAATGTATTCAGATCGTGCAATGCTTTCTTGGGAACCGCCTCTTGAAGATGGAGGCTCAGAAATCACCAACTATATTGTTGACAAACGTGAAACAAGCAGGCCCAACTGGGCTCAAGTCTCTGCAACTGTGCCTATCACCAGCTGCAGCGTGGAGAAACTTATAGAGGGCCATGAGTATCAGTTCCGTATTTGTGCTGAAAATAAATATGGAGTAGGCGATCCAGTCTTCACTGAACCAGCAATTGCCAAAAACCCATACGGTAGGAACATTTCCCGGTGGTTTTTCATTTGATTTTTTAAATATTACCTTTTAGCCTGGGAAATTAACTTTTCAATCAATTTCTGCAGACCCACCAGGACGCTGTGATCCTCCTGTTATTAGCAACATAACCAAAGATCACATGACAGTCAGCTGGAAGCCACCAGCAGATGATGGCGGCTCACCCATCACTGGCTATTTGCTTGAAAAGCGGGAAACCCAGGCAGTTAACTGGACTAAGGTCAACAGAAAACCTATTATAGAAAGAACAATAAAAGCAACAGGTCTTCAAGAAGGTACCGAATATGAGTTCCGTGTTACAGCTATAAATAAAGCTGGACCAGGCAAACCCAGTGACGCATCCAAGGCCGCTTATGCTCGGGACCCACAGTGTAAGTGTTCATGAACGAGTTCCACATCCTGTGTTAAAAGCAGCATTAAACACCCAGGAAGGAGGTTTTAATGAAAATTTCCTATCATTATTTATTCTCAGATCCTCCTGGCCCACCGGCTTTCCCTAAAGTATATGATACAACTCGTAGCTCCGTGAGTCTATCTTGGGGCAAGCCAGCCTATGACGGCGGCAGCCCTATCATTGGTTATCTCGTTGAAGTAAAACGGGCTGACTCCGATAACTGGGTGAGGTGCAACTTACCACAGAATCTACAGAAAACCCGCTTTGAGGTTACTGGCCTGATGGAAGACACACAATATCAATTCCGTGTGTATGCCGTTAATAAGATTGGATACAGTGACCCCAGTGATGTGCCAGATAAACACTATCCCAAGGACATCTTAAGTAAGTATTACCAGGGGGAATACATAAGGCTTTTCTTATTAATCACATTCTAAGAGGGAGAATAGAACTCCCTTAGGTAGATTAATTTATTAACAAGGTGTAGAGTTGGTAACTCCAAGAGTACTTTTTAGGAGAGCTGGGTGGGTACTTTACGATATTGTGGAACAGGCAAATCAAATGCACATGATTTGTGGTTTTGAAAAGCTTTTCATATATATAAGAATTTCATGTCTTCAAAAGACATGAAATGAGAGAATTTTATTGGAATGTAAGAATTTTATTTTAGGAATAAAGAGGCCTTTTAACTAAGTAGTGAGCTATTTATTATTCTTAGGGTTTCTGTTTTCCAATCCACCATCTCCCTAAGTATGTCATTGGTGGGCTCTCCATCTTAATTTCCCTTCTTCTTATTTCTTCTATTTGCTTATTCTCCATGATAATTTCCCCTTTATTTGAATTACTTGATATTATATGTCACCCTCCAGGTACTTTTCTTCCTACTATGAAATAATAAAGAGAGCTAGAATATGTGGCAGAATACCTTCATGGAATATAGAAAGGAAAAAACAAGAATGAAAGGGAGCCAAAAATCAATCGTCTACTTTCCTTTTAATAAATGTAGCATTTCAGAGTACATAAGGCTCATGAAAGAGGAGGTACAGATCCTCCGGGGTGAAAACCTGGTTAAGCCTAAAGCATAGTGGAAAATGTAAAGATCAACAATTAGTACAGAACAGAAAAATGGTTTTGAGGATTGTATTAAGGAAGTTTTAAAGAACAAGAAATCAGCTCTAGAAAATAAATGCATTTTAGGAGTGATAAGGCCAGTCCCTGGAAATACATTTGACTATTAAATTTTTATTTAACTTCTTCACTCAAAATTAAACAGTTCCACCTGAGGGAGAACTCGATGCGGACTTAAGGAAGACACTCATATTACGTGCTGGAGTTACCATGAGACTATATGTACCAGTAAAAGGACGCCCACCTCCAAAGATTACTTGGTCTAAACCAAATGTCAATCTGAGAGACAGGATTGGACTGGACATAAAGTCAACTGACTTTGACACTTTCTTGCGCTGTGAAAATGTGAACAAATATGATGCAGGAAAATATATCTTAACCCTGGAGAACAGCTGTGGTAAAAAGGAATATGCCATTGTTGTGAAAGTGCTTGGTAAGTCTATTTCAAAAAAGAATCATATATATTTTAAAATAGCTTATGTATTTTTTACACATTCATTTCTTATTTACCTACTATTTATCCAGATACTCCTGGGCCACCTGTCAATGTGACTGTTAAGGAAATATCCAAAGACTCTGCTTATGTTACCTGGGAGCCTCCCATTATTGATGGTGGAAGCCCCATCATAAACTATGTGGTACAAAAACGTGATGCAGAGAGGAAATCCTGGTCTACAGTGACAACTGAGTGCTCCAAAACAAGTTTCAGAGTACCTAATTTGGAGGAGGGAAAATCCTACTTCTTCCGAGTGTTTGCTGAAAATGAGTATGGCATTGGTGATCCCGGTGAAACTCGTGATGCTGTCAAAGCTTCCCGTAAGCAAATGAACCATCATCCCATCATTTTGAGTTACATCCTTCCTTTGTTATATGGTGCTTACACTTATCATTTCTCCTTTGCTTTAGAAACTCCTGGACCAGTTGTGGACCTGAAAGTGAGGTCTGTAACTAAGTCATCTTGTAGCATTGGCTGGAAAAAGCCTCATAGTGATGGTGGAAGTCGGATTATTGGATATGTAGTTGATTTCCTGACTGAAGAAAATAAGTGGCAACGAGTTATGAAATCTTTAAGCCTACAGTACTCTGCAAAAGATTTGACTGAAGGGAAGGAATATACCTTCAGAGTGAGTGCTGAGAATGAAAATGGAGAAGGAACCCCAAGCGAAATCACTGTTGTGGCAAGGGATGATGTTGGTAAGGCTCTATCCACACATCTTCATTTTTCCTTTATTGTCGTCGAAAATGCACTCTTGTGTCCTACTCACTAGCTTATCTAAAAATCCGTTAAAAGCTAGAACTATGTGAAAAAGTTAATTTCCTGGCCTTAAAAATAACAGTCATTTATCTCTGCTATTTTACAGTGGCTCCTGATCTTGACTTAAAGGGTCTACCTGATTTGTGCTACTTGGCTAAAGAAAACAGCAACTTCCGGCTTAAGATCCCCATAAAAGGCAAGCCAGCTCCATCAGTCTCCTGGAAGAAAGGAGAAGATCCTCTAGCAACTGACACTAGAGTCAGTGTTGAGTCATCTGCAGTTAACACAACTCTTATAGTGTACGATTGCCAAAAATCTGATGCTGGAAAATACACAATCACACTTAAGAATGTTGCTGGCACCAAGGAAGGAACTATCTCCATAAAGGTTGTTGGCAAGCCTGGCATCCCTACTGGACCAATCAAATTTGATGAAGTCACAGCAGAAGCCATGACCTTAAAGTGGGCTCCTCCAAAGGATGATGGAGGTTCTGAAATCACCAACTATATCCTAGAGAAGAGGGATTCTGTGAACAACAAGTGGGTGACGTGCGCCTCGGCTGTCCAGAAAACCACCTTTAGAGTAACCAGACTTCATGAGGGCATGGAATACACCTTCAGGGTCAGTGCCGAAAATAAATACGGTGTGGGGGAAGGCCTGAAATCGGAGCCAATTGTTGCAAGACATCCATTTGGTAAGTGTCTTAAATTCAGAAGATGTAAAGCGAAACACGGTTTTGAGGAGGCTTATTATAAATCCTGCATTATCTACTTTTTTCTAGATGTGCCTGATGCTCCCCCACCTCCCAATATTGTGGATGTCAGACACGATTCAGTATCTCTAACTTGGACTGACCCCAAGAAAACTGGTGGCTCTCCAATTACAGGTATTTTGTTTGTTCTTATCCTACAGCTTTTACATCAAGATTCCTCACAAATATTTCCCTGAGAACAGTTGAATATGTGCTTATCGATAACATTATCTGCT
Organism: Pongo abelii; assembly: GCF_028885655.2. Classification (NCBI taxonomy): domain Eukaryota; kingdom Metazoa; phylum Chordata; class Mammalia; order Primates; family Hominidae; genus Pongo; species Pongo abelii. Next base: position 81,218,986 of record NC_071996.2, on the reverse strand, counting down.
TATATAGAAATGTGTTTTTCTTTCAGTACATATGGTTAATGTTTAATTTTATTGAAAATCTCCTAATGTAATAGTTAATAAAGTATTTCTTAATTATAATATCTATTTTTGTAAGTTAAAATTGTTCACCAAAAAAGACAACAACTATGCATATTCCAAGAAGAAAAAAAATGGCACTATGCTTGGGTAATAAAAGTATAGATACTAGCAAGAATTATTACTTGTTCAATATATATGGATATGTATAAATAATTTGGGCAACACATACATATTGTAAAATCAAGCTGCATTTATACTTGATACATCCCTGGGTCTTTTGTAGGGTATCATCTCGAGTTCAAGGAAAGAAACAGCCTTTTGTGGAAGAGAGCTAACAAGACTCCGATAAGGATGAGAGACTTTAAAGTGACAGGATTAACTGAAGGTCTTGAATATGAATTCCGAGTTATGGCAATCAATTTAGCAGGTGTGGGCAAGCCAAGCCTACCATCAGAGCCTGTCGTGGCACTGGACCCGATTGGTAAGTCATTATATGAAGAAAAACCCAGGTGCATGTTTTACATGAAGAAAACTAGTATTTGTTTGACTGGTTTTGTTTTTATGTTTTAGATCCTCCTGGGAAACCTGAGGTTATTAATGTAACAAGGAATTCAGTGACTCTCATTTGGACTGAACCTAAATATGACGGTGGTCATAAGTTAACTGGATATATAGTGGAGAAGCGAGATCTACCTTCGAAGTCTTGGATGAAAGCCAACCATGTTAATGTCCCAGAATGTGCTTTTACTGTAACTGACCTTGTTGAGGGTGGAAAATATGAATTCAGAATTAGAGCAAAGAATACAGCAGGTGCTATCAGTGCTCCATCAGAAAGTACAGACACCATTATTTGCAAGGATGAATATGGTAGGTCCATTTTACTTTTTATGTACCTTTTTTTTTAAGGCAAATTAAGCCTCCTTCCTTTTCTGATTAAAATGTATTTTTTTCTTTGCAGAGGCACCAACAATTGTCCTTGATCCCACAATAAAAGATGGGCTAACAATTAAAGCAGGGGATACCATTGTTTTGAATGCCATTAGCATTCTTGGCAAACCCCTTCCAAAATCAAGTTGGTCCAAGGCAGGAAAAGATATTAGACCAACAGATATCACTCAGATAACTTCAACCCCAACATCTTCCATGCTTACTATCAAGTATGCCACTAGAAAAGATGCCGGTGAATACACCATCACTGCTACCAATCCTTTTGGCACGAAGGAGGAACATGTGAAGGTAACAGTCCTTGATGTACCTGGTCCCCCAGGTCCTATTGAAATCAGTAATGTTTCTGCTGAAAAAGCAACACTTACATGGACACCTCCCTTGGAAGATGGCGGCTCACCAATTAAGTCCTATATACTTGAAAAGAGAGAAACCAGCCGACTTTTGTGGACAGTGGTTTCTGAAGATATTCAGTCTTGCAGGCATGTGGCAACCAAACTTATCCAAGGAAATGAGTACATCTTCCGGGTCTCAGCTGTAAACCACTATGGCAAAGGAGAACCTATACAGTCTGAACCTGTCAAAATGGTAGACAGATTTGGTATGTAGAGCATGTGAAGGAATTGACATGGAAACATTTATAGCAGAGTTTACAAAATCATGGATTTCTAATAAATTTGCTTCCTTTTCAGGTCCCCCTGGCCCTCCTGAAAAACCAGAGGTATCAAATGTCACTAAGAACACTGCCACTGTCAGCTGGAAAAGGCCAGTGGATGATGGTGGCAGCGAAATTACAGGATATCATGTAGAAAGGAGAGAAAAGAAAAGCCTGCGATGGGTGAGAGCAATAAAAACACCAGTTTCCGATCTCAGATGCAAAGTAACAGGACTGCAAGAAGGAAGCACCTACGAATTCCGTGTCAGTGCAGAAAACAGAGCAGGAATTGGTCCACCCAGTGAGGCTTCAAATTCTGTTCTGATGAAAGATGCAGCATGTTAGTATTTGTCTTTTTCAACACCGTTCATTCCAGAGTGCCAATATTTTATCTAAATTATCCAAAAGCCAAACTCTGAATATATACTTTTGTGTCTTTGTTTCTTTTTCAGATCCTCCAGGACCACCTTCAAATCCGCACGTCACTGATACTACCAAGAAATCTGCTTCTTTGGCATGGGGCAAGCCTCATTATGACGGTGGACTTGAAATCACTGGCTATGTCGTGGAGCATCAAAAAGTAGGAGACGAGGCCTGGATAAAAGATACCACAGGAACTGCCCTCAGAATCACTCAGTTCGTTGTTCCTGATCTTCAGACTAAAGAAAAATACAACTTTAGAATCAGTGCCATCAACGATGCAGGTGTTGGGGAGCCAGCGGTGATTCCAGATGTTGAAATCGTAGAACGGGAAATGGCTCCTGATTTTGAACTAGATGCTGAGCTTCGAAGAACACTTGTTGTTAGAGCAGGACTCAGTATTAGAATATTTGTGCCAATTAAAGGTCGTCCTGCTCCTGAAGTGACATGGACCAAAGATAACATCAACCTGAAAAACCGAGCCAACATTGAAAATACGGAATCATTTACTCTTCTGATTATCCCAGAATGTAACAGATATGATAACGGTAAATTTGTCATGACCATTGAAAACCCGGCTGGGAAGAAAAGTGGCTTTGTGAACGTCAGAGTCTTGGACACGCCAGGCCCAGTCCTCAACCTGCGGCCTACAGACATCACAAAGGACAGTGTCACCCTGCACTGGGACCTCCCTCTGATAGATGGAGGCTCACGTATAACAAACTACATTGTGGAGAAACGTGAAGCAACACGGAAATCTTATTCCACAGCCACCACTAAGTGCCATAAATGCACATATAAAGTTACCGGCTTGTCTGAAGGGTGTGAATATTTCTTCAGAGTGATGGCAGAGAATGAATATGGAATTGGTGAGCCAACAGAAACTACAGAGCCTGTAAAAGCCTCTGAAGCACCATCTCCACCAGACAGCCTTAACATCATGGACATAACTAAGAGCACCGTCAGCCTGGCATGGCCTAAGCCCAAACACGATGGTGGCAGCAAGATCACTGGCTATGTGATTGAAGCCCAAAGAAAAGGCTCTGACCAGTGGACCCACATCACAACCGTGAAAGGGTTAGAATGTGTTGTGAGGAATCTAACTGAAGGAGAGGAATACACCTTCCAAGTGATGGCAGTGAACAGCGCGGGGAGAAGTGCCCCTAGAGAAAGCAGACCCGTCATTGTCAAGGAGCAGACAATGCTTCCAGAGCTGGATCTCCGTGGCATCTATCAGAAACTGGTCATTGCCAAAGCTGGTGACAACATCAAAGTTGAAATTCCAGTGCTTGGTCGACCGAAGCCCACAGTGACATGGAAAAAAGGAGACCAATTTCTTAAACAGACACAGAGAGTTAATTTTGAAACCACAGCGACTTCAACCATTTTGAATATCAATGAGTGTGTCAGAAGTGATAGTGGGCCCTATCCATTAACAGCAAGGAACATTGTAGGAGAGGTTGGTGATGTCATCACCATTCAAGTCCATGATATCCCAGGGCCACCTACTGGACCAATCAAATTTGATGAAGTTTCATCTGATTTTGTAACCTTCTCTTGGGACCCCCCTGAGAATGACGGTGGTGTACCAATAAGCAACTATGTAGTGGAAATGCGGCAGACTGACAGTACTACCTGGGTTGAGTTGGCAACCACCGTTATACGTACTACCTATAAAGCCACCCGCCTTACTACTGGATTAGAGTATCAGTTCCGTGTAAAAGCTCAGAATAGATATGGAGTTGGACCAGGCATCACATCAGCATGTATAGTTGCCAACTATCCATTTAAGGTTCCTGGACCTCCTGGTACCCCTCAGGTAACTGCAGTTACCAAGGATTCAATGACAATTAGCTGGCATGAGCCACTTTCTGATGGTGGAAGCCCCATTTTAGGATATCACATTGAAAGAAAAGATCGAAATGGTATTCTCTGGCAGACTGTGAGCAAAGCTTTAGTACCAGGCAACATTTTCAAATCGAGTGGACTTACAGATGGTATTGCTTATGAATTCCGGGTGATTGCAGAAAACATGGCAGGCAAAAGCAAGCCAAGCAAGCCATCGGAGCCTATGTTGGCTCTGGATCCCATTGACCCACCTGGAAAACCAGTACCTCTAAATATTACAAGACACACGGTGACACTTACATGGGCTAAGCCTGAATATACTGGGGGCTTTAAAATTACCAGTTATATCGTTGAAAAGAGAGACCTTCCTAATGGACGGTGGCTGAAGGCCAACTTCAGCAACATTTTGGAGAATGAATTTACAGTCAGTGGCCTAACAGAAGATGCTGCATATGAATTCCGTGTGATCGCCAAAAATGCTGCAGGTGCCATCAGTCCACCATCTGAGCCATCTGATGCTATCACTTGCAGGGATGATGTTGAAGCACCAAAGATAAAGGTGGATGTTAAATTTAAGGACACGGTTATATTAAAAGCAGGTGAAGCATTCAGACTGGAAGCTGATGTTTCAGGCCGCCCACCTCCAACAATGGAATGGACCAAAGACGGAAAAGAGCTGGAAGGCACAGCAAAGTTAGAAATAAAAATTGCAGATTTCTCTACTAATCTGGTAAACAAAGATTCAACAAGAAGGGACAGTGGTGCCTATACCCTTACAGCGACTAATCCTGGTGGCTTTGCTAAACACATTTTCAATGTCAAAGTTCTTGACAGACCGGGCCCACCTGAAGGACCTTTGGCTGTAACTGAAGTGACATCAGAAAAGTGTGTACTATCATGGTTGCCTCCACTGGATGATGGAGGTGCCAAAATTGATCACTACATAGTACAGAAACGTGAAACCAGCAGATTGGCATGGACAAATGTAGCCTCAGAAGTCCAAGTAACAAAGCTAAAGGTCACTAAACTCTTGAAAGGCAATGAATACATATTCCGTGTCATGGCTGTAAATAAATATGGAGTGGGAGAGCCACTGGAATCAGAGCCTGTGCTTGCAGTGAATCCTTATGGACCCCCTGATCCGCCCAAAAACCCTGAAGTGACAACTATTACTAAAGATTCAATGGTTGTCTGCTGGGGACATCCTGATTCTGATGGTGGAAGTGAAATCATCAATTATATTGTGGAACGGCATGATAAAGCTGGCCAACGCTGGATTAAATGCAACAAAAAAACTCTTACTGATTTAAGATATAAAGTGTCTGGACTGACAGAAGGACATGAATATGAGTTCCGGATTATGGCTGAAAATGCTGCTGGAATTAGTGCACCAAGTCCTACCAGTCCATTTTACAAGGCTTGTGACACTGTGTTTAAACCTGGACCACCAGGTAACCCACGTGTTCTAGATACAAGCAGATCATCCATTTCAATCGCTTGGAATAAACCTATCTATGATGGTGGTTCAGAAATCACTGGGTATATGGTTGAGATTGCCCTGCCAGAGGAAGATGAATGGCAGATTGTCACTCCACCAGCAGGACTCAAGGCAACTTCATATACTATCACTGGCCTCACAGAGAATCAGGAATATAAGATCCGCATCTATGCCATGAATTCCGAAGGACTTGGGGAACCTGCCCTTGTTCCTGGAACTCCAAAGGCTGAAGACAGAATGCTGCCGCCAGAAATTGAACTGGATGCTGACCTGCGCAAAGTTGTTACTATAAGGGCCTGCTGCACCCTGAGACTTTTTGTTCCAATCAAAGGAAGGCCTGCACCTGAGGTGAAGTGGGCCCGGGAACACGGAGAATCTTTAGATAAAGCTAGCATCGAATCCACAAGCTCTTACACCCTGCTTATTGTTGGAAATGTAAACAGATTTGACAGTGGCAAATATATACTAACTGTAGAAAATAGTTCAGGCAGCAAGTCTGCATTTGTCAATGTTAGAGTTCTCGATACACCAGGCCCTCCACAGGATCTGAAGGTAAAAGAGGTCACTAAGACATCTGTCACACTCACATGGGACCCACCTCTCCTTGATGGAGGTTCAAAAATCAAGAACTATATTGTTGAAAAGCGGGAATCAACAAGAAAAGCATATTCAACTGTTGCAACAAACTGCCACAAGACTTCCTGGAAGGTAGACCAGCTTCAAGAAGGCTGTAGCTACTATTTCAGGGTTCTCGCAGAAAATGAATATGGCATTGGGCTGCCTGCTGAAACCGCGGAATCTGTGAAAGCATCAGAACGACCTCTTCCTCCAGGAAAAATAACTTTGATGGATGTCACAAGAAATAGTGTGTCACTCTCTTGGGAGAAACCAGAACATGATGGAGGCAGCCGAATTCTAGGCTACATTGTGGAGATGCAGAGCAAAGGCAGTGACAAATGGGCCACGTGTGCCACAGTCAAGGTCACTGAAGCCACTATCACTGGATTAATTCAGGGTGAAGAATACTCTTTCCGTGTTTCAGCTCAGAATGAAAAGGGCATCAGTGATCCTAGACAACTGAGTGTGCCAGTGATTGCCAAAGATCTTGTCATTCCACCAGCCTTCAAACTCCTGTTCAATACTTTCACTGTACTGGCAGGTGAAGACCTAAAAGTTGATGTTCCATTCATTGGCCGCCCTACCCCAGCTGTAACATGGCATAAAGATGAGGTACCACTGAAGCAGACAACTAGAGTAAATGCAGAGAGCACAGAAAATAATTCACTACTGACAATAAAGGACGCCTGCCGAGAAGATGTTGGCCATTATGTGGTTAAACTGACTAACTCAGCTGGTGAAGCTACTGAAACCCTTAATGTTATCGTTCTTGACAAACCAGGGCCTCCAACTGGACCAGTTAAAATGGATGAAGTGACAGCTGATAGTATTACTCTTTCCTGGGGCCCACCCAAGTATGATGGTGGAAGTTCTATCAATAATTACATTGTTGAGAAACGGGACACTTCCACAACCACCTGGCAAATTGTATCAGCTACAGTTGCAAGGACAACAATAAAGGCTTGCAGACTGAAGACTGGATGTGAATATCAGTTTAGAATTGCAGCTGAAAACAGATATGGAAAGAGTACCTACCTCAATTCAGAGCCTACTGTAGCCCAATATCCATTCAAAGTTCCTGGTCCTCCTGGCACTCCACTTGTCACACTGTCCTCCAGGGACAGCATGGAAGTACAATGGAATGAGCCAGTCAGTGATGGAGGAAGCAGAGTCATTGGCTATCATCTAGAACGCAAGGAAAGAAATAGCATCCTCTGGGTTAAGTTGAATAAAACACCTATTCCTCAAACCAAGTTTAAGACAACTGGCCTTGAAGAAGGTGTTGAATATGAATTTAGAGTCTCTGCAGAGAACATCGTGGGCATTGGCAAGCCGAGTAAAGTATCAGAATGTTATGTGGCTCGTGACCCATGCGATCCACCAGGACGGCCAGAGGCAATCATTGTCACAAGGAATTCTGTGACTCTTCAGTGGAAGAAACCCACCTATGATGGTGGAAGCAAGATCACTGGTTATATTGTTGAGAAGAAAGAATTACCTGAGGGCCGTTGGATGAAAGCCAGTTTTACAAATATTATTGACACTCATTTTGAAGTAACTGGCCTAGTTGAAGATCACAGATATGAGTTCCGGGTTATAGCCCGAAATGCCGCAGGAGTGTTTAGTGAGCCTTCAGAAAGCACAGGAGCAATAACAGCTAGAGATGAGGTAGATCCACCACGAATAAGTATGGATCCAAAATACAAAGACACAATCGTGGTTCATGCTGGTGAATCATTCAAGGTTGATGCAGATATTTATGGCAAACCAATACCAACCATTCAGTGGATAAAAGGTGATCAGGAGCTTTCAAACACAGCTCGATTAGAAATAAAGAGCACTGACTTTGCCACCAGTCTCAGTGTAAAAGATGCAGTACGTGTCGACAGTGGAAATTACATACTGAAGGCCAAAAATGTTGCAGGAGAGAGATCAGTTACTGTGAATGTCAAGGTTCTTGATAGACCAGGGCCACCTGAAGGACCTGTTGTTATCTCCGGAGTTACAGCAGAAAAATGCACACTAGCTTGGAAACCCCCACTTCAGGATGGTGGGAGTGATATCATAAATTATATTGTGGAAAGGAGAGAAACCAGCCGCTTAGTTTGGACTGTGGTTGATGCCAATGTGCAGACTCTCAGCTGCAAGGTTACTAAGCTTCTTGAAGGCAATGAATATACTTTCCGTATAATGGCGGTAAACAAATATGGTGTTGGTGAACCTCTTGAATCTGAGCCAGTAATTGCCAAGAATCCATTTGTAGTACCAGATGCACCAAAAGCTCCAGAAGTCACAACAGTGACCAAGGACTCAATGATTGTTGTATGGGAAAGACCAGCATCTGATGGTGGTAGTGAAATTCTTGGATATGTTCTTGAGAAACGGGATAAAGAAGGCATTAGATGGACAAGATGCCATAAGCGTCTGATTGGAGAGTTGCGCCTGAGAGTAACTGGACTCATAGAAAATCACAATTATGAGTTCAGAGTTTCTGCTGAGAATGCTGCTGGACTTAGTGAACCAAGCCCTCCTTCTGCTTACCAAAAGGCTTGTGATCCTGTTTATAAACCAGGACCCCCAAACAACCCCAAAGTCATAGATATTACCAGATCTTCAGTATTCCTTTCTTGGAGCAAACCAATATATGATGGTGGCTGTGAAATCCAAGGATACATTGTTGAAAAATGTGATGTGAGTGTTGGTGAATGGACAATGTGCACTCCACCAACAGGAATTAATAAAACAAACATAGAAGTAGAGAAGCTGTTGGAAAAGCATGAATACAACTTCCGTATCTGTGCTATTAATAAAGCTGGAGTTGGAGAACATGCTGATGTCCCTGGACCTATTATAGTTGAAGAAAAATTGGAAGCACCAGACATTGATCTTGACCTAGAACTAAGGAAAATCATAAATATAAGGGCAGGTGGCTCCTTAAGGTTATTTGTTCCTATAAAAGGTCGTCCTACACCAGAAGTTAAATGGGGAAAGATGGATGGTGAAATCCGAGATGCAGCTATAATTGATGTCACTAGCAGTTTCACCTCTCTTGTTCTTGACAATGTCAACCGATATGATAGTGGAAAATATACGCTTACATTAGAAAACAGCAGTGGAACAAAGTCTGCCTTTGTTACTGTGAGAGTTCTGGACACGCCAAGTCCACCTGTTAACCTGAAAGTCACAGAAATCACCAAAGACTCAGTATCAATCACATGGGAACCTCCTTTGTTGGATGGGGGATCCAAAATAAAAAATTACATTGTTGAGAAACGTGAAGCCACAAGAAAATCATATGCTGCTGTTGTAACTAATTGCCATAAGAATTCTTGGAAAATTGATCAGCTCCAAGAAGGTTGCAGTTATTACTTTAGAGTCACAGCTGAGAATGAGTATGGTATTGGCCTTCCTGCCCAGACTGCTGATCCAATTAAGGTTGCAGAAGTCCCACAACCTCCTGGAAAAATAACTGTGGATGATGTCACCAGAAACAGTGTCTCTCTGAGTTGGACAAAACCTGAACATGATGGTGGCAGTAAAATCATTCAGTATATTGTGGAAATGCAAGCTAAACACAGTGAGAAATGGTCAGAGTGTGCTCGAGTAAAGTCTCTTGAGGCAGTAATTACCAACCTAACTCAAGGGGAAGAATATCTTTTTAGAGTTGTTGCTGTAAATGAAAAGGGGAGAAGTGATCCTCGGTCCCTTGCAGTTCCAATAGTTGCCAAAGATCTGGTAATTGAGCCAGATGTAAAACCTGCATTCAATAGTTACAGTGTACAGGTTGGCCAAGATTTGAAAATAGAAGTGCCAATTTCTGGACGTCCTAAGCCAACCATTACCTGGACTAAAGATGGTCTCCCACTGAAGCAGACCACAAGAATCAATGTTACTGATTCACTGGATCTCACCACACTCAGTATTAAAGAAACTCATAAGGATGATGGTGGACAATATGGAATCACAGTTGCCAATGTTGTTGGTCAGAAGACAGCATCCATCGAAATTGTAACTCTAGATAAACCTGATCCTCCAAAAGGACCTGTTAAATTTGATGACGTCAGTGCTGAAAGTATTACATTATCTTGGAACCCTCCATTATATACAGGGGGCTGCCAAATCACCAACTACATTGTTCAGAAAAGAGATACAACCACCACAGTATGGGATGCTGTTTCTGCTACTGTTGCTAGAACTACACTCAAAGTGACCAAACTGAAAACTGGTACAGAATACCAATTTAGAATATTTGCCGAAAACAGATATGGACAAAGCTTTGCCTTAGAGTCTGACCCAATTGTAGCTCAATATCCCTACAAAGAACCAGGCCCTCCAGGTACACCATTTGCCACAGCCATTTCCAAAGACTCCATGGTCATACAGTGGCATGAACCAGTCAACAATGGTGGAAGCCCAGTCATAGGTTACCACCTGGAAAGAAAAGAAAGAAACAGTATTTTGTGGACAAAGGTCAACAAAACTATTATTCATGACACCCAATTCAAAGCACAGAATCTTGAAGAAGGCATTGAATATGAATTCAGAGTGTATGCTGAAAATATTGTTGGTGTAGGCAAAGCAAGCAAGATTTCTGAATGCTATGTAGCCAGAGATCCCTGTGACCCACCAGGAACCCCAGAACCAATAATGGTTAAAAGAAATGAAATCACTTTACAGTGGACCAAACCTGTATATGATGGTGGAAGTATGATTACAGGCTACATTGTAGAGAAACGTGATTTGCCTGATGGTCGTTGGATGAAAGCCAGCTTTACAAATGTCATTGAAACTCAATTTACTGTGTCAGGTCTTACTGAAGATCAAAGATATGAATTCAGAGTCATTGCAAAGAATGCAGCTGGTGCAATAAGTAAACCCTCTGACAGTACTGGACCAATAACTGCCAAGGATGAGGTTGAACTCCCAAGAATTTCAATGGATCCAAAATTCAGAGACACAATTGTGGTAAATGCTGGAGAAACATTCAGACTTGAGGCTGATGTCCACGGAAAGCCCCTACCTACCATTGAGTGGTTAAGAGGAGATAAGGAAATTGAAGAATCTGCTAGATGTGAAATAAAGAACACAGATTTCAAGGCTTTACTTATTGTAAAAGATGCAATTAGAATTGATGGTGGGCAGTATATTTTAAGAGCTTCCAATGTTGCAGGTTCTAAGTCATTCCCAGTAAATGTAAAAGTATTAGATAGACCAGGACCTCCAGAAGGGCCAGTCCAGGTTACTGGAGTCACTTCTGAAAAATGCTCTTTAACATGGTCTCCACCACTTCAAGATGGTGGCAGTGACATTTCTCACTATGTTGTTGAAAAGCGAGAAACCAGTCGACTTGCCTGGACTGTTGTTGCTTCAGAAGTTGTGACCAATTCTCTGAAAGTTACCAAACTCTTAGAAGGTAATGAATATATTTTCCGTATAATGGCTGTCAACAAATATGGTGTTGGAGAGCCTTTGGAATCTGCACCAGTACTAATGAAAAATCCATTTGTGCTTCCTGGACCACCAAAAAGCTTGGAAGTCACAAATATTGCCAAAGACTCCATGACCGTCTGTTGGAACCGTCCAGATAGTGATGGTGGAAGTGAAATTATTGGTTACATTGTAGAGAAAAGAGACAGAAGTGGCATTCGATGGATAAAATGTAATAAACGCCGCATTACAGATTTGCGTCTAAGAGTGACAGGATTAACAGAAGATCATGAGTATGAATTCAGGGTCTCTGCAGAAAATGCTGCTGGAGTTGGGGAACCAAGTCCAGCTACAGTTTATTATAAAGCCTGTGATCCTGTGTTCAAACCTGGCCCACCTACCAATGCACACATTGTAGACACCACTAAAAATTCAATCACACTTGCCTGGGGTAAACCCATCTATGATGGTGGCAGTGAGATCCTGGGATATGTAGTAGAAATCTGTAAAGCAGATGAAGAAGAATGGCAAATAGTTACTCCACAGACCGGCCTGAGAGTCACTCGATTTGAAATTTCAAAACTCACTGAACACCAAGAGTATAAAATACGAGTCTGTGCCCTCAACAAAGTTGGTTTAGGTGAGGCTACATCAGTTCCTGGTACTGTGAAACCAGAAGATAAACTTGAAGCACCTGAACTTGACCTTGACTCCGAATTAAGAAAAGGAATTGTTGTAAGAGCTGGTGGATCTGCCAGAATTCACATTCCATTCAAAGGTCGTCCAACGCCTGAGATCACTTGGTCTCGAGAGGAAGGTGAATTCACAGATAAGGTCCAAATTGAAAAGGGAATAAGCTATACCCAACTATCAATAGATAACTGTGATAGAAATGATGCTGGAAAATACATTCTTAAGTTGGAAAACAGCAGTGGATCAAAGTCTGCTTTTGTAACTGTGAAAGTTCTTGACACTCCAGGACCACCACAGAATTTGGCAGTCAAAGAAGTGAGAAAAGATTCTGTCTTCCTGGTATGGGAGCCACCCATCATTGATGGAGGGGCAAAGGTCAAGAACTATGTGATTGACAAACGTGAGTCAACCAGAAAAGCATATGCTAATGTGAGTAGTAAATGCAGCAAAACAAGTTTTAAAGTGGAAAATCTTACAGAAGGAGCCATTTATTACTTCAGAGTCATGGCTGAAAATGAATTTGGAGTTGGTGTTCCAGTGGAAACTGTTGATGCCGTGAAAGCTGCTGAACCTCCTTCCCCACCAGGAAAGGTTACACTCACTGATGTGTCCCAGACCAGTGCATCACTTATGTGGGAGAAACCTGAACATGATGGCGGTAGCAGAGTCCTGGGGTACGTTGTTGAAATGCAGCCCAAAGGAACTGAAAAATGGAGCACTGTGGCTGAATCCAAAGTCTGTAATGCAGTTGTTACTGGTTTGAGTTCTGGACAAGAATATCAGTTCCGTGTCAAGGCTTATAACGAGAAAGGAAAAAGCGATCCAAGAGTGTTGGGTGTTCCTGTCATAGCCAAGGACTTGACTATACAGCCTAGTTTAAAGTTACCATTTAACACATATAGTATCCAAGCTGGAGAAGATCTTAAAATAGAAATTCCAGTTATAGGCCGACCAAGACCTAACATTTCTTGGGTCAAAGATGGTGAGCCTCTTAAACAGACAACAAGAGTAAACGTTGAAGAAACAGCTACCTCAACTGTTTTGCACATTAAAGAAGGTAACAAAGATGACTTTGGAAAATACACCGTAACAGCAACAAATAGTGCAGGCACAGCAACAGAAAATCTCAGTGTTATCGTTTTAGAAAAGCCTGGACCTCCAGTTGGCCCAGTTCGGTTTGATGAAGTTAGTGCAGACTTTGTAGTCATATCTTGGGAACCTCCAGCCTATACTGGTGGCTGCCAAATAAGCAACTACATTGTAGAGAAGCGAGATACAACCACCACCACTTGGCACATGGTATCAGCAACAGTTGCAAGAACAACAATTAAAATAACCAAACTGAAAACAGGCACGGAGTACCAGTTTAGAATTTTTGCTGAAAACAGGTATGGAAAAAGTGCCCCACTGGATTCTAAGCCAGTTATTGTACAATATCCATTTAAAGAACCTGGACCACCTGGAACTCCTTTTGTGACATCAATCTCAAAAGATCAGATGCTTGTGCAATGGCATGAGCCAGTTAATGATGGAGGCACCAAAATTATTGGCTACCATCTTGAACAGAAAGAAAAGAACAGTATTTTATGGGTCAAGTTAAATAAGACCCCCATTCAGGACACCAAATTCAAAACAACTGGGCTTGATGAGGGCCTTGAGTATGAGTTCAAAGTTTCTGCTGAAAATATTGTTGGCATTGGCAAGCCTAGCAAAGTGTCAGAATGCTTTGTTGCTCGTGATCCATGTGACCCACCTGGTCGCCCTGAAGCCATTGTTATTACAAGAAACAATGTCACACTGAAATGGAAGAAACCTGCCTATGATGGTGGTAGCAAAATAACAGGTTATATTGTAGAAAAGAAAGATCTACCTGATGGCCGCTGGATGAAAGCCAGCTTTACTAACGTATTAGAAACTGAATTTACAGTGAGTGGACTTGTAGAAGACCAAAGATATGAATTTAGAGTAATTGCAAGAAATGCAGCTGGAAACTTCAGTGAACCATCTGAAAGTAGTGGTGCCATTACTGCAAGAGATGAAATTGATGCACCAAATGCCTCTCTGGATCCAAAATATAAAGATGTCATCGTTGTTCATGCAGGAGAGACTTTTGTTCTTGAAGCCGACATCCGTGGCAAACCTATACCTGATGTTGTTTGGTCAAAAGATGGAAAAGAACTTGAAGAAACAGCTGCTAGAATGGAAATTAAATCTACTATTCAGAAAACAACTCTTGTTGTCAAAGACTGTATACGGACTGATGGAGGACAATATATTCTGAAACTCAGCAATGTTGGTGGTACAAAGTCTATACCCATCACTGTAAAGGTACTTGACAGGCCAGGGCCTCCTGAAGGGCCTCTGAAAGTTACTGGAGTTACTGCGGAAAAATGTTACCTGGCATGGAACCCACCTTTGCAAGATGGTGGTGCTAATATTTCACATTACATCATTGAAAAGAGGGAGACAAGCCGACTCTCTTGGACCCAGGTTTCAACTGAGGTACAGGCCCTTAACTACAAAGTTACTAAACTTCTTCCTGGTAATGAGTACATTTTCCGTGTCATGGCTGTGAATAAATACGGAATTGGAGAGCCCTTGGAATCTGGGCCTGTTATGGCCTGTAATCCTTATAAGCCACCAGGTCCTCCCTCAACACCTGAGGTCTCAGCAATCACCAAAGATTCTATGGTAGTAACATGGGCACGCCCAGTAGACGATGGAGGTGCTGAAATTGAGGGCTACATTCTTGAAAAACGAGATAAGGAAGGCGTTAGATGGACCAAGTGCAACAAGAAAACATTAACGGATCTCCGGCTCAGGGTAACTGGTCTTACCGAAGGCCATTCCTATGAATTCAGAGTTGCTGCTGAAAATGCAGCTGGTGTGGGAGAACCTAGTGAGCCATCTGTTTTCTACCGTGCATGTGATGCCTTGTATCCACCAGGTCCACCAAGCAATCCAAAAGTGACGGACACTTCCAGATCTTCTGTCTCCCTGGCATGGAGTAAGCCAATTTATGATGGTGGTGCACCTGTTAAAGGCTATGTTGTAGAGGTCAAAGAAGCTGCTGCGGATGAATGGACAACCTGCACTCCACCAACAGGATTACAAGGAAAGCAGTTCACAGTGACCAAGCTTAAAGAAAATACTGAATATAACTTCCGTATTTGTGCCATCAATTCTGAAGGTGTAGGTGAACCTGCAACTCTACCTGGTTCAGTGGTTGCTCAGGAGAGGATAGAGCCACCAGAAATAGAACTCGATGCTGATCTCAGAAAGGTGGTCGTTCTGCGTGCAAGTGCTACTTTACGCTTATTTGTCACTATCAAAGGTCGACCAGAACCCGAAGTTAAATGGGAAAAGGCAGAAGGCATTCTCACTGACAGGGCTCAGATCGAGGTGACCAGCTCATTTACAATGTTGGTGATTGATAATGTTACCAGATTTGACAGTGGTCGGTATAATCTGACATTAGAAAATAATAGTGGCTCCAAAACAGCTTTTGTTAATGTCAGAGTTCTTGACTCACCAAGTGCCCCTGTGAATTTGACTGTAAGAGAAGTGAAGAAAGACTCAGTGACGTTGTCCTGGGAACCACCACTTATTGATGGTGGAGCTAAGATTACAAACTACATTGTCGAAAAACGAGAAACTACAAGAAAAGCCTATGCTACTGTTACAAATAATTGCACTAAAACTACTTTCAGAATTGAAAATCTACAAGAAGGATGTTCTTACTACTTCCGAGTCTTGGCTTCCAATGAATATGGGATTGGTTTGCCAGCTGAAACAACAGAACCCGTTAAAGTGTCTGAACCACCCCTCCCACCTGGAAGAGTAACTCTTGTTGATGTGACCCGTAATACAGCTACAATTAAGTGGGAGAAACCAGAAAGTGATGGCGGCAGCAAAATTACTGGTTATGTGGTTGAAATGCAGACTAAAGGGAGTGAAAAGTGGAGCACCTGCACACAAGTTAAGACTCTAGAAGCAACTATATCTGGCTTAACTGCAGGAGAAGAGTATGTCTTCCGGGTAGCTGCAGTTAATGAAAAGGGAAGAAGTGATCCAAGACAACTTGGGGTGCCAGTAATTGCAAAGGATATTGAAATAAAGCCTTCAGTTGAGCTTCCTTTCCATACTTACAATGTAAAGGCTAGAGAACAACTTAAGATTGATGTGCCATTCAAAGGAAGACCTCAAGCTTCTGTGAACTGGAAAAAAGATGGTCAGACTCTTAAAGAGACAACTAGAGTCAATGTTTCTTCTTCAAAGACTGTAACATCACTATCTATTAAGGAAGCTTCAAGGGAAGATGTTGGAACTTATGAATTATGTGTTTCAAACAGTGCTGGATCCATAACAGTTCCTATTACTATAATTGTCCTTGACAGACCAGGACCTCCAGGTCCTATACGTATTGATGAGGTTAGTTGTGACAGCATAACAATTTCTTGGAATCCTCCAGAATATGATGGTGGCTGCCAAATTAGCAATTACATCGTTGAAAAGAAAGAAACCACCTCTACAACATGGCACATAGTTTCACAAGCAGTTGCAAGAACATCCATTAAAATAGTTCGCCTGACAACAGGAAGTGAGTATCAGTTCCGTGTTTGTGCAGAAAACCGCTATGGAAAGAGCTCCTACAGTGAATCTTCAGCTGTTGTTGCAGAGTATCCATTCAGTCCCCCAGGTCCTCCTGGTACTCCTAAAGTTGTGCATGCCACAAAATCTACCATGCTTGTAACCTGGCAAGTGCCAGTTAATGATGGAGGAAGTCGAGTAATTGGCTATCATCTTGAGTATAAAGAAAGAAGCAGCATTCTTTGGTCAAAAGCAAATAAAATCCTCATTGCTGATACTCAAATGAAAGTCTCTGGCCTTGATGAAGGACTGATGTATGAGTATCGTGTATATGCTGAAAATATTGCTGGAATTGGTAAATGCAGTAAATCTTGTGAACCAGTCCCTGCAAGAGATCCTTGTGACCCTCCTGGACAACCTGAAGTTACAAATATCACAAGAAAATCAGTGTCACTTAAATGGTCTAAACCACATTATGATGGTGGAGCTAAGATCACAGGATACATTGTTGAACGCAGAGAACTACCAGATGGCCGGTGGCTGAAGTGCAATTATACTAATATACAAGAAACATACTTTGAAGTAACTGAACTTACTGAAGATCAGCGTTATGAATTCCGGGTTTTTGCAAGGAATGCTGCTGACTCAGTTAGTGAGCCATCTGAATCCACTGGACCTATTATAGTTAAAGATGATGTTGAGGCTCCGAGAGTTATGATGGATGTCAAGTTCCGAGACGTTATTGTTGTCAAAGCTGGAGAGGTCCTTAAGATAAATGCAGACATTGCAGGGCGACCTCTGCCAGTAATTTCCTGGGCCAAGGATGGTATAGAAATTGAAGAAAGAGCAAGAACAGAAATCATCTCAACAGACAATCATACTCTGTTAACAGTTAAAGACTGTATAAGACGAGACACTGGGCAATATGTACTAACACTGAAGAATGTTGCCGGCACTCGGTCTGTGGCCGTTAATTGCAAAGTACTTGATAAGCCTGGTCCACCAGCAGGACCACTTGAAATAAATGGCCTCACTGCTGAGAAATGCTCTCTTTCCTGGGGACGTCCCCAAGAAGATGGTGGTGCAGATATCGACTATTACATCGTAGAAAAACGTGAAACAAGCCACCTTGCATGGACAATATGTGAAGGAGAGTTACGGATGACATCCTGTAAAGTAACCAAGTTACTCAAAGGCAATGAATATATATTTAGAGTAACTGGTGTTAATAAATATGGTGTTGGTGAGCCCCTAGAGAGTGTAGCTGTAAAGGCACTAGATCCATTTACAGTTCCAAGTCCACCCACGTCTTTGGAAATTACTTCTGTGACCAAAGAATCTATGACACTTTGCTGGTCAAGACCCGAGAGTGATGGAGGTAGTGAAATATCTGGATATATAATTGAAAGGCGAGAGAAAAATAGCCTAAGATGGGTGCGTGTAAACAAAAAACCAGTTTATGATCTGAGAGTGAAATCAACAGGACTTCGGGAAAGATGTGAATACGAATATCGTGTTTATGCAGAAAATGCTGCTGGCCTAAGTCTTCCAAGTGAAACCTCTCCCTTAATTAGGGCAGAAGATCCAGTGTTCCTACCATCTCCTCCATCCAAACCCAAAATTGTGGACTCAGGCAAGACAACTATAACTATTGCCTGGGTTAAGCCACTGTTTGATGGTGGGGCCCCGATAACTGGATATACTGTAGAATACAAAAAATCTGATGACACTGACTGGAAAACTTCCATTCAGAGCTTACGAGGGACAGAATATACAATAAGTGGACTAACAACAGGAGCCGAATATGTTTTCAGAGTAAAATCTGTCAATAAGGTTGGTGCTAGTGACCCCAGTGATAGCTCCGACCCTCAGATAGCAAAGGAAAGAGAAGAAGAACCTTTATTTGATATTGACAGTGAAATGAGGAAGACCTTGATTGTCAAGGCTGGTGCCTCATTTACCATGACTGTGCCTTTCCGAGGAAGACCAGTACCCAATGTCTTGTGGAGTAAGCCAGACACTGACCTCCGTACTAGAGCTTATATTGATACCACAGACTCTCGTACATCACTGACCATTGAAAATGCCAACAGAAATGACTCTGGAAAGTACACATTAACAATTCAGAATGTTTTGAGTGCTGCTTCACTGACCTTAGTTGTCAAAGTTTTAGATACCCCGGGTCCTCCAACCAACATTACTGTGCAAGATGTAACCAAAGAGTCTGCAGTGTTATCCTGGGATGTTCCTGAAAACGATGGTGGAGCACCAGTGAAGAATTACCACATAGAAAAACGTGAGGCCAGCAAGAAAGCGTGGGTCTCTGTGACCAACAACTGTAACCGCCTCTCCTACAAAGTTACCAATTTACAAGAAGGAGCTATCTACTACTTCAGAGTCTCTGGAGAAAATGAGTTTGGTGTTGGTATACCAGCTGAAACAAAGGAAGGAGTAAAAATAACAGGTATGTTTTAAGAATAAGGAAATTCTACATATCCACATTAATTTTGCTAGAATAGTGTGAGTCATCCCAATTAGTCGTTATTTCATCTTAAATGCTTTTGGGTTCACACCCTTCACACCCCAAACTATTCATACTATGGCACAAAATGGAATCTCTAGTGAAGAGTCTTTCATTGATTAAAAAACAGAAATCTACGTAGCTAAAATTGGATAATATATGTTGAATTTAAGTATTATTGAATCTAACTGTATATATATGTAGGTATACATGTTTATATATATACACAGATTATATATATATAGTATGTGTGTATGACATATATATCATGTGTGTATGTGCATGTGTGTGTGTACAGAAATTGTATGTAACGTTTTTTAAAAGCTTGTTCATCTTGTTCCTCTTTTTTATCCCCATGGTGAATTTGGAGTAAATTTTATCATTTAATCTGGTCATTTTACCCTCAATTTGGATTTGAATGCTATAGCATGTAATGACATAGCTTGTGGGAGCCTTGGTTGGCTCAGAAGCAAAATGGGTTATGTAAAAAGGAAGACTAAAATCAAAGTAAAAATATGGCCTTCATTTAAAAGTTTTCTTTTGACAATACATGAAGAATGCACATTAAAAAAATGTTGTAATAATTATTCACTTTCTTTTGATGCTTTGTTTTCTTAGAAAAACCAAGCCCACCTGAAAAACTTGGAGTAACAAGTATATCCAAAGACAGTGTTTCCCTGACCTGGCTGAAGCCTGAACATGATGGCGGAAGCAGAATTGTACACTATGTTGTTGAAGCACTAGAAAAAGGACAGAAAAACTGGGTTAAATGTGCAGTGGCAAAGTCAACCCATCACGTTGTTTCCGGTCTGAGAGAGAATTCTGAATACTTTTTCCGAGTGTTTGCTGAAAATCAAGCTGGCCTGAGTGACCCGAGAGAGCTTCTGCTTCCTGTTCTTATTAAGGATCAACTAGGTATGTCTAATTTTGTGTAGAAGCAAAATTTGAAATTATTTGCATTGATTTATGTTAATTTTCAGAAACCCTTTTTCACTTTCACTTTCTATACTCATTTTTCAGAACCACCTGAAATTGATATGAAGAATTTCCCAAGTCATACTGTATATGTTAGAGCTGGTTCAAACCTTAAAGTTGACATTCCAATCTCTGGAAAACCACTTCCAAAAGTGACCTTATCAAGAGATGGTGTCCCCCTGAAGGCAACCATGAGATTTAATACCGAAATTACTGCTGAGAACCTGACCATCAATCTCAAAGAAAGTGTTACAGCTGACGCTGGGAGATATGAAATCACTGCTGCCAATTCCAGTGGTACAACCAAAGCTTTCATTAACATTGTTGTGCTGGACAGGCCTGGTCCTCCAACTGGCCCTGTTGTTATTAGTGATATAACTGAAGAAAGTGTGACTCTCAAGTGGGAGCCACCTAAGTATGACGGTGGAAGTCAAGTTACCAACTACATTCTACTCAAAAGAGAAACAAGTACTGCAGTATGGACTGAAGTGTCTGCAACAGTTGCAAGAACCATGATGAAAGTCATGAAACTGACCACAGGAGAAGAATACCAATTCCGCATCAAGGCAGAAAACCGCTTTGGCATCAGTGATCATATAGATTCAGCTTGTGTGACTATCAAACTACCATACAGTAAGTTGTCCAACTTTTCAAAGATCCAGGTTTTCTTTTACCATAAATGTGTTATTGTCTGTACTAATCTATAGGATTTCTCTCTTTTGTAGCAACGCCTGGACCACCATCTACACCATGGGTCACTAATGTTACTCGAGAAAGCATCACTGTGGGCTGGCATGAACCAGTGTCAAATGGAGGCAGTGCAGTCATAGGCTATCACCTGGAAATGAAAGACAGAAACAGTATTTTATGGCAAAAAGCCAACAAACTGGTCATCCGCACAACTCACTTCAAAGTCACAACTATCAGTGCTGGACTTATTTATGAATTCAGGGTGTATGCAGAAAATGCTGCTGGAGTTGGAAAACCTAGCCATCCTTCTGAACCAGTCTTGGCAATTGATGCTTGTGGTATGTATTTGTCATGGGAAGGGCAGTTCTGATAACAAAAATGCGAATCTTACTTCTGCGAAGCAAAATATTATAAGTGCCGCTAATCTGCTTCTCTTATTACCACAGAACCCCCAAGAAATGTTCGTATCACTGATATTTCAAAGAACTCTGTCAGCCTTTCATGGCAACAACCAGCTTTCGATGGAGGTAGCAAGATTACAGGCTACATTGTTGAGAGACGTGACCTTCCAGATGGCAGATGGACCAAGGCCAGCTTCACCAATGTTACTGAAACTCAATTCACCATCTCTGGCTTGACTCAGAATTCCCAGTATGAATTCCGTGTCTTTGCTAGGAATGCTGTTGGTTCCATTAGCAATCCATCTGAGGTTGTAGGGCCCATTACTTGCATCGATTCTTATGGTAAGCATGCTTAGCACTTTGAATCAAAATTGCTGTTTAACTCAGTATCTCCACATACCTTTTCCTGGTTCTAATCCTATAGAATAACTTTTACTCTGTGCCTTAATGAGGTTTTTGGAAGAAATTATGGACTAGCTGGGAGTCTGAGGAAAATTCCTTAAATACCTTTCCAGCCCTCTTGACTTGACTGTAAAGTGAGAGATTTAGACCTCAGAATATCTATGGGCCTTTCCAACTTCAACCTTTTATGATTGTTTGATTGTATGAGTTGGTGCTTTCATTTTATTTTAAATTATCAGAGTCAATAATTAAACCATGGTTGAGTTCCTAGAGAATATTGCTCTTAAATAAGCCACAGACTAAACAGAGACTTTGTTTTTGGTTTTTGGTGTTTTGTTTTGTTTTGTTTTGTTTTTTGTTTGAGACAGAGTCTCACTCTGTCGCCCAGGCTGGAGTGCAGTGGCGCGGTCTTGGTTCACTGCAACTTCCGCCTCCTGGGCTCAAACGATTCTCGTGCCTCAGTCACCTGAGTAGCTGGGATTACAGGCATGCCCCACCACACCCAGCTAATTTCTTGTATTTTTAGTAGGGACAGAGTTTCACCATGTTGGCCAGGCAGGTTTCAACCTCCTGACCTCAGGTGATCCACCCACCTCGGCCTCCCAAAGTGTTGGGATTACAGGTGTGAGCCACCATGCCTGGTCTAAACACAGACTTTGATGATGATAGTATTAGCAGCAGCTAACATTTATTGAGGAATTTTCATGAATTCTTTCTCTTAGTTCTCACAGCCCTCATATTAGCCATCTTATAGAAGGAAAACTGAGGCTGAGAGTGCTTTTGTAACTTCCCCGTTAGGGATGGAGTGAGAATTCAGACGGACAGACTTCAGAGCCCTCTCTATCATGGTTAGTCCAAAATGCATATTCTTCACCATTCGTGAAAATAAGTGGCACATTCAACTCAACAGTGTTTTGAAAATTAAAACGTCATGAGAGTCAGGCATCCTGTGACACTTTACCTAAAAGATCTCCATTTGCTAAGAGAAAATTGAGCCACTATAGTGTCTGGGCAAAAGCATCCACTCCCATCTTCATGCTGAGAATCTCAGGGCTGTTCATTATTTATGAATCAGGCTTTGTGGATACTGAATCAGTGTTTATGAGAGTATGAAGCAAGTCAAGTTTAGTTATCTTTCTTGATAATTCCAAACAGCATGGCAGAAAATCTGTCCAGTGAGTATGTAGCTCTGTGGGTAGAGAATTCAGACTTTAAGGGTCTGACATGAACCATCCACACTTGGATATCAGTGAACTGGGAAGGGAAAAGAAAAAGAATAGGAGGTGCTTAGAAGAAAAGGAAAGAAAAGCTAAAGTGAAAGAAAATGTTTAACAGCTTCTTCCATGATGTTCTCACTACCATACCCCATTTCATCACTGGAATAAAGCAACTAATGGACTTTAAAACACATGTAAAAGGTGCTTAAGTCCCTGCACAACTCACAGTCTTTCTACCCCATCTGAGATAGAAGAGTGGCCTATAAATTTTTAATTTTTAAATAATAATTGCATAGAATTATAATAATGGTGTGTGTGTGTATAATTTAATAACAGCCAATGACCTTACTTTAAGGTTGGTCCATCTATTTTTTTTCCATCCTTATAATATTTTAAATATTTCTCATCTGTTTTTCTTGCAGGTGGTCCTGTAATTGATTTGCCTCTAGAATATACAGAAGTTGTCAAATACAGAGCAGGTACATCTGTGAAGCTCAGAGCTGGCATTTCTGGCAAACCTGCGCCTACCATTGAGTGGTATAAAGATGATAAAGAATTACAAACCAATGCACTGGTGTGTGTTGAAAATACCACGGACCTCGCATCTATACTCATCAAAGATGCCGATCGCCTTAATAGTGGATGCTATGAATTAAAACTAAGGAATGCCATGGGCTCAGCCTCAGCCACCATCAGAGTACAGATCCTTGGTAGGTGCTGAATACAGACCACTGTCATATTACATTTGCCTAAAGCTTAGTAATTTTGAATAAGTAGTATTTTAATAAGTTAAAATATTTTGTATTTTAAAAAAATAAAGTATTTGAATAAGTTAGTACTTTAAAGAAGTACTAACATCGTGTTTTGTCCTTTCATTGATAGACAAACCAGGCCCACCCGGTGGACCAATTGAATTTAAGACTGTAACTGCTGAAAAGATCACCCTTCTCTGGCGGCCTCCAGCTGATGATGGTGGTGCAAAAATCACTCACTACATTGTGGAAAAGCGTGAGACAAGCCGCGTTGTGTGGTCTATGGTGTCTGAACATTTGGAAGAGTGCATCATTACAACCACCAAAATTATCAAAGGAAATGAATACATCTTCCGGGTCCGAGCCGTGAACAAATATGGAATTGGCGAGCCCCTGGAATCTGATTCCGTTGTAGCCAAGAATGCATTTGGTGAGACATGATTTCATTAGAAAACTGAAACGTGAAAAATTTAAAAATAAACTATGCTAACCTGTGCATATGCTTTAATTTTCTTTTATATAACACCTGTCTCATTACCATCCTTTTCACAAGGTGAAAAATATAAAAAATAAAACCAATATTCTTGGAAAGAATGTGAACATCAAAGGTATAATTTATCAGTAATGTTGATTCTTGTACCTTGTTTTCCTTTCCTTTCTAAATAGTTACACCTGGGCCACCAGGCATACCAGAAGTGACAAAGACTACCAAGAATTCGATGACCGTTGCATGGAGCAGGCCAATTGCAGATGGTGGTAGTGATATAAGTGGCTATTTCCTTGAAAAACGAGATAAGAAGAGCCTAGGATGGTTTAAAGTACTAAAAGAGACTATCCGTGACACCAGACAAAAAGTAACAGGACTCACAGAAAACAGTGACTATCAATACAGAGTTTGTGCTGTAAACGCTGCTGGACAGGGTCCATTTTCTGAACCATCTGAATTCTACAAAGCTGCTGATCCTATTGGTAAGTGCTCATACCTGCAGCATCTTCACCTGTGTCTTCTATATTCGCCTGTGTGACTAAATTGTACATGATTGTGTAATTATTTTATTGTGAATGGCCATTCCAGATCCTCCAGGTCCACCTGCTAAGATAAGAATCGCAGATTCAACCAAGTCATCCATCACGCTTGGCTGGAGTAAGCCTGTCTATGATGGGGGCAGTGCTGTTACTGGGTATGTTGTCGAGATGAGACAAGGAGAGGAAGAGGAATGGACTATCGTCTCTACCAAAGGAGAGGTCAGAACTACAGAATATGTGGTATCCAACCTGAAACCTGGAGTCAATTACTACTTCCGGGTATCTGCTGTAAACTGTGCTGGACAAGGAGAACCTATAGAAATGACTGAACCTGTACAAGCTAAAGATATACTTGGTATGTACCTACTGGTTTGATTATGTTTTTTAATAAGCATACTTCCAGGAAATCACTCGTTTTTTGCTTTTAAAACTCACTGTATATATCCATTTTATGCCTACAGAGGCACCAGAGATTGACCTGGATGTGGCTCTCAGAACTTCTGTTATTGCCAAAGCTGGTGAAGATGTACAAGTGTTGATTCCCTTTAAAGGCAGACCTCCACCTACTGTCACATGGAGAAAAGACGAGAAGAATCTTGGCAGTGATGCCAGATACAGTATTGAAAACACTGATTCATCTTCATTACTCACCATTCCTCAAGTTACTCGCAATGATACAGGAAAATATATTCTCACAATAGAAAATGGAGTTGGTGAACCCAAGTCTTCAACTGTGAGTGTTAAAGTGCTTGACACACCAGCTGCCTGCCAGAAACTACAGGTTAAACATGTTTCTCGAGGCACAGTCACTTTGCTCTGGGATCCTCCTCTCATTGACGGAGGATCTCCAATAATTAATTATGTCATTGAAAAGAGAGATGCCACCAAGAGAACATGGTCTGTCGTGTCACACAAATGTTCTAGCACATCCTTCAAGTTAGCAGATTTGTCGGAGAAGACTCCATTCTTCTTCAGAGTTCTTGCAGAAAATGAAATTGGAATTGGGGAACCCTGTGAAACTACAGAGCCAGTGAAGGCTGCTGAAGTACCAGCTCCTATACGTGATCTCTCACTGAAAGACTCAACAAAGACATCTGTCATCCTCAGCTGGACCAAACCTGACTTTGATGGTGGTAGCGTCATCACAGAATATGTTGTAGAAAGGAAAGGTAAAGGTGAACAGACATGGTCCCACGCTGGCATAAGTAAGACATGTGAAATTGAGGTTAGCCAACTTAAGGAGCAGTCAGTCCTGGAGTTCAGAGTGTTTGCCAAAAATGAGAAAGGACTGAGTGATCCTGTCACTATTGGGCCAATTACAGTGAAAGAACTTATTATTACACCTGAAGTTGACCTGTCAGATATCCCTGGGGCACAAGTCACTGTGAGAATTGGACACAATGTGCACCTTGAATTACCTTATAAGGGAAAACCCAAACCATCCATCAGTTGGCTGAAAGATGGCTTGCCACTGAAAGAAAGTGAATTTGTTCGTTTCAGTAAAACCAAAAACAAAATTACTTTGAGTATTAAGAATGCCAAGAAGGAGCATGGAGGAAAATACACTGTTATTCTTGATAATGCAGTGTGTAGAAATGCAGTCCCCATTACAGTCATCACCCTTGGCCCACCATCAAAGCCCAAAGGACCCATTCGATTTGATGAAATCAAGGCTGATAGTGTCATCCTGTCATGGGATGTACCTGAAGATAATGGAGGAGGAGAAATTACTTGTTACAGCATCGAGAAGCGGGAAACTTCACAAACTAATTGGAAGATGGTGTGTTCAAGTGTTGCCAGGACGACTTTCAAAGTTCCTAATCTAGTCAAAGATGCTGAGTACCAGTTTAGAGTGAGGGCAGAAAACAGATATGGAGTCAGCCAACCACTTGTCTCAAGCATTATTGTGGCAAAACACCAGTTCAGGATTCCTGGTCCCCCAGGAAAGCCAGTTATATACAATGTGACTTCTGATGGCATGTCACTAACTTGGGATGCTCCAGTTTATGATGGTGGTTCAGAAGTTACTGGATTCCATGTTGAAAAGAAAGAAAGAAATAGCATCCTCTGGCAAAAAGTTAATATATCACCAATCTCTGGAAGAGAATATAGAGCCACTGGACTGGTAGAAGGTCTGGATTACCAATTCCGTGTATATGCTGAAAATTCTGCTGGCCTAAGCTCACCTAGTGACCCAAGCAAATTTACCTTAGCTGTTTCTCCAGTAGGTAAGTGATTATTATTCAAATACATTTAGTTTAGCAATTGAACATATTAGAAACAAATATATCAAAGAATGCTTTTCTTCTCTGCATCACCTTCTTACATATCTTCTTGTCACTAGAGAACTGGTCATGTAAAGCAAGAGGAATGATTTTAAATAAGTCTAATAAACTAATGGGAAGTTCATTTTAAAGACTATGAAATGAAAAGTTGAAATTAATGACCAAAATGAGTTTGGGAGATTGAATAAATTATTTATTATAAAAATTTTTATTTATTAAAATTATTGAATAATTTTATTGTTCTTCCATGGATGATTAAGACCTGGTTACAAATGTAATGATGCACTTACCTTCCTTATAATTTTTTAGACCCACCTGGCACTCCTGACTACATTGATGTCACCCGGGAAACCATCACACTTAAATGGAACCCACCATTGCGTGACGGAGGCAGTAAGATTGTGGGCTATAGCATTGAGAAACGGCAAGGAAATGAACGCTGGGTGAGATGCAACTTTACTGACGTCAGTGAATGTCAGTACACAGTTACAGGACTCAGTCCTGGGGATCGCTATGAGTTCAGAATAATTGCAAGAAATGCTGTTGGAACTATAAGCCCGCCCTCACAGTCTTCTGGCATTATTATGACAAGAGATGAAAATGGTAAGCATTTACAATTTATTTCCAATGAGATTAAGAGCATTCACATTTTTAAAAAACACATTTGGTCCCTGGCCTGTAAAATGGGAACAGAAACAAATTACCCAAGGTTGCTAAGTGGATGAATTATGTCTTTCTACCTTTCAGATGAAAAGAAGAAAAAAATAATTGGCATCAATTATTTTTTCTATTATTTCACTCCATTCCCATATAAAGAGCATGCAGCAAGTGGGAATGAGTTTTTAGCTTTGTAATTTTCACCACTTACAGTAAATAAAGAAAAGGTTCTCAAGAATAAGTGTCCATCTTTACTGAAGTTATTAAAATACAACATACATCCAACAACACAATCATCCCCTTGCTTGAATGCAGCTGATGGCCTCTTAAAAGAACTTGTGTGACTGTGCAGCAGTATTAGGAAGTAAATGATCTGTAAATGTTTCACTTTTCTTTTTACAAAGAGCAATGCAAAATTAAAAACATGACAGGCATTACAAAGGGAATAATAATAGGCAAATATTTAACCCCATAGTCCAAATCCTCAATTATCAATCCTACTTTCAAAATAGCCTTTGGTAGCACAGTACAAGTTATTACTCTTCCAGGCCTTGTGATATGGCACTACTGAAAAATATATATTTATGTATGTCTTTATTAAGCCAAACTAATACATAGTATTTCTCTTTCTTTTATAGTTCCACCAATAGTAGAGTTTGGCCCTGAATATTTTGATGGTCTCATTATTAAGTCCGGAGAGAGCCTTAGAATTAAAGCTTTGGTACAAGGAAGACCAGTGCCTCGAGTAACTTGGTTCAAAGATGGAGTGGAAATCGAAAAGAGGATGAATATGGAAATAACCGATGTACTTGGATCCACCAGCCTATTTGTTAGAGATGCTACTCGGGACCATCGTGGTGTATATACAGTGGAAGCCAAAAATGCATCTGGTTCTGCAAAAGCAGAAATTAAAGTGAAAGTACAAGGTACTTTTAAAATAGCTTCTTAATGTTACAATTTATGAACTTGGATTAGAGACATGCCTAGTTGTATTTTAATGGACAAGGAAAAAGAAACTAACTCTAGAAACTTTTTCTTATAGATACACCAGGAAAAGTAGTTGGGCCAATAAGATTCACCAATATTACTGGGGAGAAGATGACTCTGTGGTGGGATGCTCCACTCAATGACGGTTGTGCTCCCATAACCCACTACATCATTGAAAAACGGGAAACCAGCAGACTTGCTTGGGCACTAATTGAGGATAAATGTGAAGCCCAAAGTTACACTGCCATTAAACTAATAAACGGCAATGAATACCAATTCCGTGTTTCTGCAGTTAACAAGTTTGGTGTTGGCAGGCCACTTGATTCTGATCCAGTGGTTGCTCAAATACAATACAGTAAGTTTGCATTTTTAATAAGTGGTACTATGTCAAAAGTTTAACCTTTCAAGCAAACGTATCTAATTGATTTGGAGATTTGTTTTTGTTTTACAGCTGTTCCTGATGCCCCTGGCATTCCAGAACCTACCAACGTAACAGGCAACAGCATTACCCTGACATGGGCAAGGCCAGAATCAGATGGTGGCAGTGAAATTCAACAGTATATCCTTGAAAGAAGAGAAAAGAAAAGCACAAGATGGGTAAAAGTGATCAGCAAACGACCAGTCTCTGAAACAAGATTCAAAGTCACTGGTCTGACAGAAGGCAATGAGTATGAATTCCATGTCATGGCTGAAAATGCTGCAGGAGTTGGACCTGCAAGTGGCATCTCAAGACTGATTAAATGTAGAGAGCCCGTCAACCCACCAGGTCCTCCCGCAGTGGTCAAAGTAACAGACACATCAAAGACAACTGTGAGCTTAGAATGGTCCAAACCAGTGTTTGACGGTGGCATGGAAATAATTGGGTATATTATTGAAATGTGCAAGGCCGACTTAGGAGACTGGCATAAGGTGAATGCAGAGGCATGTGTGAAAACAAGATATACAGTCACTGATCTACAAGCAGGTGAAGAATACAAATTCCGAGTTAGTGCTATCAATGGTGCTGGAAAAGGCGACAGCTGTGAAGTGACCGGCACAATTAAAGCAGTTGACCGGTTAACAGCTCCTGAGTTAGACATAGATGCAAACTTCAAACAGACTCATGTTGTTAGAGCTGGGGCCAGTATTCGTCTCTTCATTGCCTACCAAGGTAGACCTACTCCTACAGCTGTGTGGAGCAAACCAGACTCTAACCTTAGCCTTCGGGCTGATATCCATACAACAGACTCCTTCAGCACCCTCACTGTGGAAAACTGCAACAGAAATGATGCAGGGAAATATACCCTTACTGTGGAAAACAACAGTGGTAGTAAGTCAATCACATTCACCGTAAAAGTGCTAGACACTCCAGGCCCACCTGGCCCAATTACCTTCAAAGATGTGACCCGGGGATCTGCTACACTGATGTGGGATGCCCCTCTTCTTGACGGTGGTGCCCGAATCCATCATTATGTGGTAGAGAAACGAGAGGCAAGTCGCCGTAGTTGGCAGGTTATCAGTGAAAAATGCACTCGTCAGATCTTCAAGGTCAATGACCTGGCAGAAGGTGTTCCATACTATTTCCGTGTTTCTGCAGTAAATGAGTATGGTGTTGGTGAGCCCTATGAAATGCCAGAACCAATTGTAGCCACAGAACAGCCTGCTCCACCTAGAAGACTTGATGTTGTTGATACTAGCAAATCCTCCGCAGTCTTAGCTTGGCTTAAACCTGACCACGATGGAGGCAGCCGGATCACTGGCTACCTGCTTGAAATGAGACAAAAGGGATCTGACTTCTGGGTTGAAGCTGGTCACACCAAAGAGCTGACTTTCACAGTAGAGCGTCTTGTTGAGAAAACTGAATATGAATTCCGTGTGAAGGCCAAGAATGATGCCGGCTATAGTGAACCCAGGGAAGCCTTCTCTTCTGTCATCATTAAGGAGCCTCAAATCGAGCCCACTGCTGACCTCACTGGAATTACCAATCAGCTTATAACTTGCAAAGCAGGAAGCCCATTTACCATTGACATACCAATCAGTGGTCGTCCCGCCCCCAAAGTAACATGGAAACTGGAAGAAATGAGACTTAAAGAGACAGATCGAGTGAGCATCACAACAACAAAAGACAGAACCACCCTGACTGTAAAGGACAGCATGAGAGGTGACTCTGGAAGATACTTCTTGACCCTGGAAAATACAGCTGGTGTTAAAACATTTACCGTCACAGTTGTGGTCATTGGAAGGCCAGGTCCAGTAACCGGCCCCATTGAGGTCTCATCTGTCTCGGCTGAATCGTGTGTTCTGTCATGGGGAGAACCTAAAGATGATGGAGGCACTGAAATTACTAATTACATAGTTGAAAAGCGTGAATCGGGTACAACAGCCTGGCAGCTTGTCAATTCCAGTGTCAAGCGCACTCAAATTAAAGTCACTCATCTCACAAAATACATGGAATATTCTTTCCGTGTCAGTTCAGAGAACAGATTTGGTGTCAGCAAACCTCTAGAATCAGCACCAATAGTTGCTGAACATCCATTTGGTAAGAAAAATAAAAATCCTATTTCAAAGTCTCTATTATTAAATGTTTCCCCTGAATTTTATAAAATTGTATTCATACTTAATACCTTTGTTTATATTTAGTCCCACCAAGCGCTCCTACCAGACCTGAGGTCTACCACGTGTCTGCCAATGCCATGTCTATTCGTTGGGAAGAACCCTACCACGATGGTGGCAGTAAAATCACTGGCTACTGGGTTGAGAAGAAAGAACGTAACACAATTCTTTGGGCAAAAGAAAACAAAGTGCCATGCTTAGAGTGCAACTACAAAGTAACTGGTTTAGTAGAAGGACTGGAATATCAGTTCAGAACTTATGCACTCAATGCTGCAGGTGTTAGCAAGGCCAGCGAAGCTTCAAGACCTATAATGGCTCAAAATCCAGTTGGTATGTATCACAATTTGAGGGCATATTTGTTTATTATTACTGATTCTAGTAGGACTCAGAGTGGTATATTTTAACCTTATTTTTGCATCCCTTCTAGATGCACCAGGCAGACCAGAGGTGACAGATGTCACAAGATCAACAGTATCACTGATTTGGTCTGCCCCAGTGTATGATGGAGGCAGCAAGGTTGTGGGCTACATCATAGAGCGTAAGCCAGTCAGTGAGGTAGGAGATGGTCGCTGGCTGAAGTGCAACTATACCATTGTATCTGACAATTTCTTCACTGTGACTGCTCTCAGTGAAGGAGACACTTATGAGTTCCGTGTGTTAGCCAAGAATGCAGCAGGCGTAATTAGCAAAGGGTCTGAATCTACAGGCCCTGTCACTTGCCGAGATGAATACGGTAGGAAATAGTCAACATCCTCCTTTTTAAAATTATCACAGTTTATGTGAAAATAAACTCTCAGATATTCATTCATATCTGTTTTGCCTACTGACAGCTCCACCCAAAGCCGAACTGGATGCCCGATTACACGGTGATCTGGTTACCATCAGAGCAGGTTCTGATCTTGTTCTGGATGCTGCAGTTGGTGGCAAACCTGAACCCAAAATTATCTGGACCAAAGGAGACAAGGAGCTAGATCTCTGTGAAAAAGTCTCTTTGCAGTATACTGGCAAACGAGCGACTGCTGTGATCAAGTTCTGTGACAGGAGTGACAGTGGAAAATACACTTTAACAGTGAAAAACGCCAGCGGGACCAAGGCCGTGTCTGTCATGGTCAAAGTGCTTGGTAAGCATGTCAAATGTTCTCACATTTATATAGCATTTTCTAGTGTGGACAGAAAGAATGATCTTCATCATGGCTTGTCATTACACCTGTTTCAGATTCCCCTGGCCCATGTGGAAAGCTCACCGTCAGCAGAGTAACACAGGAGAAGTGCACTTTAGCCTGGAGCCTTCCTCAGGAAGACGGAGGAGCAGAAATCACTCACTACATCGTGGAAAGACGCGAGACTAGCAGGCTCAACTGGGTGATTGTTGAAGGCGAATGCCCAACCCTATCCTATGTCGTTACCAGGCTCATCAAGAACAATGAGTACATATTCCGAGTGAGGGCAGTAAACAAATATGGCCCTGGTGTGCCTGTTGAATCAGAGCCAATTGTAGCCAGAAACTCATTCAGTGAGTATTAACACTTTTAAACAATTTGACAGTTGAAGTGTAATAGAATCAGGGGGAGAAGGGAGAAGGGCAGTCTTATCAATAGTAATTTTGTGCGATTCTGATCATCCTTATTTTCATAAACAGCTATTCCATCACCACCCGGCATACCCGAAGAAGTTGGGACTGGCAAAGAGCATATCATCATTCAGTGGACAAAACCTGAATCTGATGGTGGCAATGAAATCAGCAACTACCTAGTAGACAAACGTGAGAAGAAGAGCCTGCGCTGGACACGTGTCAACAAAGACTATGTGGTGTATGATACCAGGCTGAAGGTGACCAGCCTGATGGAAGGTTGTGATTACCAGTTCCGGGTTACTGCAGTGAATGCAGCTGGTAACAGTGAGCCCAGTGAAGCTTCCAACTTCATCTCATGCAGAGAACCATCATGTGAGCTCCAAGAATCATACATAAATACAATGCTCCTCAAAACTATATGACAGATAATTTTCCAACACACAATTTCTAAGAATTTTTAGAATTTATGGTCTAGAAAAGCATATGCTTATTCGCATGATCATAAATATAGCTTAAGCCAGAGAACATTTTAACTATTACATCTGTTAAGTTAGCAATTAGAATTGCTAAAAGTTGTGCAGCATTTTCCAATTAATGAAAAAATATTCTACTATCAATATGAAAAGAATCTATTTTATAAATTTTCCTTAGAGAAAAATGCATTGTACTGTAATAACTGAAAAGAAAAATGGCAAAGCTCCTTTTAAGAAGAGGTTTAGCAGGAACATTACAGTTTCTAGTGGTTTCATAAGTTACTGACAAAATAATCATCACAAGAGCTTCAAAAGTAAGCGGCAAATCCTTTTACAGAGTCTGAGCCCAGGAACTATAAAGGAATAGTCACTGGGACTGAATTGGGGAAGCTAAGGAAACCAATTCCTGTATTCATTAGAAATGTATTGGGGGCAAGTGATTCTAACCCAGTGAAAGATAAGCAACTAAAGAAAAGTCCCTAAGAATGGGTACTTTAAGTAATGAGCTTAGCTAACAGAGAGCACACAGTAAAGCTAGCCAAAGAAGTACGGAAGAAATATCTACTTTCCTAAAGCAATTTAATTCTTAAGATAATAATATTAAATTATAATGTGGCATGCTGTGCTATCCTATAATATCAGGAGCCCAGTTAATAAAGATTATCTTGGTGAGTGTGGACAAGAGCAATAATGCTTTTGTGAGTCTTGAAAACAAAAAATACAAATCTCAACATTTCCTTATTTGCCTAATATCTGCATCTCACTTTTTAAATTCCACAGATACCCCTGGACCACCTTCTGCTCCAAGAGTTGTGGATACCACCAAACACAGCATTAGTTTGGCATGGACCAAACCCATGTACGATGGTGGTACTGACATTGTAGGATATGTTCTGGAAATGCAAGAGAAGGACACTGATCAGTGGTACCGAGTGCATACCAATGCCACAATAAGAAATACTGAATTCACTGTGCCAGACCTCAAAATGGGCCAGAAATATTCCTTCAGAGTTGCTGCCGTGAACGTGAAGGGTATGAGCGAATACAGCGAATCAACTGCTGAAATTGAGCCCGTGGAAAGAATAGGTATTTATCATAGAAGCTTTTAGGTGAATTATTTTCTTCTCACACCTGTCCATGAATTAATTAAATTTTGTCATTAACTTTCCAGAAATACCAGATCTTGAGCTTGCAGATGATCTAAAGAAGACTGTGACCATCAGGGCTGGGGCCTCCTTGCGCTTGATGGTGTCTGTATCTGGAAGACCACCTCCTGTCATCACGTGGAGCAAGCAGGGCATTGACCTTGCAAGCCGGGCAATTATTGACACCACTGAGAGCTACTCATTGCTAATAGTGGACAAAGTTAATCGGTACGATGCTGGAAAATACACAATTGAAGCTGAAAACCAATCTGGCAAGAAATCAGCAACAGTCCTTGTTAAAGTCTATGGTAAGCATTTTACTTAAAATTGGCTATACAATGAGTAGATCCTCTAAAACAATATAGCTTGACCTATGATTGATCACCTCTCTAGAGAGGAACTATGTTGATTATATTTCCCCAAGAAAAAAAAGCTATCAGGCAAATAGGAAATATGAATCTTTCATTCTGTTTTTCAGATACTCCTGGTCCCTGTCCTTCAGTGAAAGTTAAGGAAGTATCAAGAGATTCTGTGACTATAACTTGGGAAATTCCCACGATTGATGGTGGAGCTCCAGTCAACAATTACATCGTTGAGAAGCGTGAAGCTGCCATGAGAGCATTCAAAACAGTAACTACCAAATGCAGCAAGACACTTTACAGAATTTCTGGACTTGTAGAAGGAACCATGTACTATTTCAGAGTGCTGCCAGAAAATATTTATGGCATTGGAGAACCTTGTGAAACATCTGATGCAGTACTGGTCTCAGAAGTGCCTTTGGTGCCTGCAAAGCTAGAAGTGGTCGATGTCACCAAATCCACTGTTACCCTTGCCTGGGAAAAACCACTCTATGATGGTGGTAGCCGACTCACCGGATATGTTCTCGAGGCCTGCAAAGCTGGCACAGAGAGATGGATGAAGGTTGTCACCTTGAAACCCACAGTCCTAGAGCACACTGTTACTTCCTTAAATGAAGGTGAACAATACTTATTTAGAGTGAGGGCACAAAATGAGAAAGGTGTGTCAGAACCAAGAGAGACTGTCACAGCCGTGACTGTACAAGACCTCAGAGGTATGTATCAAATAGCCAAAAAAAAAAAAAAAAAGTAAAGTAAAATGAAAATATTCAGAATTCATAACAATTTACCATAAAAATAATGCTTAAGATTAAATGCCTGATTTCTTTCCCATAGTGCTGCCAACAATTGATCTTTCTACAATGCCTCAGAAGACCATCCATGTCCCAGCTGGCAGACCAGTAGAGCTGGTGATACCTATTGCTGGCCGTCCACCTCCTGCTGCTTCCTGGTTCTTTGCTGGTTCTAAACTGAGAGAATCAGAGCGTGTCACAGTTGAAACTCACACTAAAGTAGCTAAATTAACCATCCGTGAAACCACTATCAGAGATACTGGAGAATACATACTTGAATTGAAGAATGTTACCGGAACTACGTCAGAAACCATTAAAGTTATCATTCTTGGTAAGGATGTGTGACAAAGATACAAGCAAGTTGACGTTCAGTCACCCAATTTTGATTTGAAGTAAAAATTAATTTCCTGTATTTCTTCTCTTTCATAGACAAGCCTGGTCCACCAACAGGACCTATTAAGATTGATGAAATTGATGCTACATCAATTACCATTTCCTGGGAACCACCTGAATTGGACGGTGGTGCTCCACTGAGTGGTTATGTGGTAGAACAACGTGATGCTCATCGTCCAGGATGGCTGCCTGTTTCTGAATCAGTGACTAGGTCCACATTTAAGTTTACCAGACTCACTGAAGGAAATGAGTATGTGTTCCGTGTGGCTGCAACAAACCGCTTCGGGATTGGCTCTTACTTGCAGTCTGAGGTCATAGAGTGTCGCAGCAGCATCCGTAAGTCCACAGGCCCTTCCACCACTCTCCCCACCTCTGATTCTGAATGTTAACAAAAAAGAATTTGTTTTTAATATGCCCTACTGTAAATAAAAATAGGTCACAAAATTAACCCTGTGGTCTTTCTAAGGTTTCTAAACCTCCTTTTCTCAGGTTTCTAAACCTCCTTTTCTCAGAGGTTTTCAACACACTTAGGCTTGATTTTTTTTTTTAATATCTTCACTCTTATGAAAAAGAAGAGGAGAGAGTTAGGAAGAAAGGAATGGAAGGAAGAAAAGAGAGAAGGGAGGGAGGAAGAGAGGAAAGGAAGGAGGACTGGCAATGTTATAGTGAGAAAAAAATACAGAGTGCATGCTTAATAAATGTAGAATTGAAGAAAATGAGGAACAGCAAGGAAAGTACAAAATTAAACCTCAGCATCATGCAATATACCCATGTAACAAACCTGCACATGTACCCCTGAACCTAAAATAAAGGTCAAAAATTTTTAATAAAAATAATTAAATAATTAAATGATTTAAATTAAAATTTACAAATAGTACAAAAGTGAAACTATTGGAAAAATAGTCATGTGTCTTATGTATCTTTTAAAATACCAACCAAAACCTAAGGAAAACATAAATATATGAGTCATTGTTTTAACTTATTCATATTGCCATATCGTGTTAACCTCTGTCTTGCTGCAGGTATTCCTGGACCCCCAGAAACATTACAGATATTTGATGTTTCCCGTGATGGCATGACACTTACTTGGTACCCACCAGAGGATGACGGTGGCTCCCAAGTGACTGGATACATTGTGGAGCGCAAAGAAGTGAGAGCAGATCGATGGGTCCGTGTAAATAAAGTACCTGTGACGATGACACGGTACCGCTCCACTGGCCTTATTGAAGGCTTAGAATATGAACACCGTGTCACAGCCATTAATGCAAGAGGGTCTGGGAAACCAAGTCGTCCTTCCAAACCCATTGTTGCCATGGATCCAATTGGTAAGTACATTGTGTATCAGTCAAGTTTATTGAGTTACAATTTATATGTGGGAAAATTCACCTTTTTGAAATACATAGTTCTATGACTTTTGAAAAATGTACTGTTTTGTAATCACCACCACAATCAAAATGTGGAATATTTTTATTACCCCGTAAAGTTCCCTTGTGTCCGTTTGTAATCAGTCCCTTCCCCACCCCAGCCGCTAGCAATTTCTGGCAAATAATTTTTAATAGTCTTCTCTGGAGTCAATTTCCACTTCTTTAAGATGAGATTCATAATATATGCTTTCTATCACACTTAAAATTTTAAAACAAGTTAATATTTCTGGAAGCACTTTAAAAACTGCTGATAAATGTAAGATAATAATAGTGATTACAAATGAAGCACATTTAAAAGAAAGGAAAGTGAAAAAATGTTAAGTATTTTTAACTGATAAAATGAATAAAATTTTCTTTTTTCTTTCTTTTGTTTTTTGTTTTTTGTTTTTTTTAAGACAGAGTCTCACTCTGTCGCCCAGGCTGGAGTGCAGTGGCATGATCTTGGCTCACTGCAACCTCTGCCTCCCAGGTTCAAGCAATTCTTCTGCCTCAGCCTCCTGAGTAGCTGGGATCACAGGTGCCTGCCACCACGCATGGCTAATTTTTATATTTTTAGTAGAGACGCGGTTTCACCATGTTGGCCAGGCTGGTCTCGGACTCCTGACCTCAAGTATCTGCCCACCTCGGCCTCCCAACGTGCTGTGATTACAGGCATGAGCCACCACACCCGGCCATGAATAAAATTTTCACAAGACAAAAAAACAGGCTAATGTTAACAGTCCATTTCAACAACTCATTGAATTTGTTAGGTGGCACAGCTCATTTTCAACTTTGCAGCAACTTTAACCAGTACATTCTTATTCTTATTCCCAGCTCCTCCAGGAAAGCCACAAAACCCAAGAGTTACTGATACAACAAGGACATCAGTCTCCCTGGCCTGGAGCGTTCCAGAAGATGAAGGAGGATCTAAAGTCAC
Organism: Pongo abelii; assembly: GCF_028885655.2. Classification (NCBI taxonomy): domain Eukaryota; kingdom Metazoa; phylum Chordata; class Mammalia; order Primates; family Hominidae; genus Pongo; species Pongo abelii. Next base: position 81,180,674 of record NC_071996.2, on the reverse strand, counting down.
AGGCTACTTGATTGAAATGCAAAAAGTAGATCAACATGAATGGACCAAGTGTAATACCACTCCAACCAAGATTCGAGAGTATACTCTAACACACCTACCTCAGGGTGCGGAATACAGGTTCCGCGTCCTAGCTTGTAATGCTGGTGGACCTGGTGAGCCTGCTGAGGTACCAGGAACAGTCAAAGTCACTGAAATGCTTGGTGAGACATATGATCATTTGCTTTCTGCAATAATTGCCATAGACTTATTTCTTAGTCCCCCTACCCCAAATGCTAAATTGAAACCCTACCTTTTTTTCCAGAATATCCTGATTATGAACTTGATGAAAGATACCAAGAAGGTATCTTTGTAAGGCAAGGTGGAGTCATCAGACTTACCATACCAATCAAAGGAAAACCATTCCCAATATGTAAATGGACGAAGGAAGGCCAGGATATTAGTAAGCGTGCCATGATTGCAACATCTGAAACACACACTGAGCTTGTGATCAAAGAAGCAGACAGGGGTGATTCTGGCACTTATGACTTGGTTCTGGAAAATAAATGTGGCAAGAAGGCTGTCTACCTCAAGGTCAGGGTGATAGGAAGTCCCAACAGTCCAGAAGGGCCACTGGAATATGATGACATCCAAGCCCGCTCTGTGAGGGTCAGCTGGAGACCTCCTGCTGATGATGGTGGTGCTGACATCTTAGGCTACATCCTCGAGAGACGAGAAGTGCCTAAAGCCGCCTGGTATACCATTGATTCCAGAGTCCGAGGTACATCTCTGGTGGTAAAAGGCCTCAAAGAGAATGTAGAATACCATTTCCGTGTTTCAGCAGAAAACCAGTTTGGCATAAGCAAACCCTTGAAATCTGAGGAACCAGTCATACCAAAAACCCCATTGAGTAAGTGTCCTTTCAACCACAAAATTATAAACATTATTTCAGCACTTTTCTGTTTTTAAATGAAAGTCATTGGCTTATAATACTTGGGACTGTATTCTAATACATGTGTGCTTTCCACTTATATTTACAGATCCTCCAGAACCTCCAAGCAATCCTCCAGAAGTACTCGATGTAACCAAGAGTTCTGTTAGCTTGTCCTGGTCCCGGCCCAAAGATGATGGTGGTTCTCGAGTCACAGGCTACTACATTGAACGCAAAGAGACATCCACTGACAAGTGGGTCAGACACAACAAGACTCAGATCACCACCACAATGTACACTGTCACGGGGCTTGTTCCCGATGCTGAGTATCAGTTCCGCATCATCGCACAGAATGATGTTGGCCTAAGTGAGACCAGCCCTGCTTCTGAACCAGTTGTTTGCAAAGATCCATTTGGTAAGGAATTCAGAAGAAGGGGTAAAATTAAAGAAGCAAGCCATGTTTGGTCCTTTTATTTCACCAGTAAAGCTGATTCCCTTTTCATTATTTTAAAATATTTCAGATAAACCAAGCCAACCAGGAGAACTTGAGATTCTTTCAATATCCAAAGATAGTGTCACTCTACAGTGGGAGAAACCTGAATGTGATGGTGGCAAAGAAATTCTTGGATACTGGGTTGAATATAGACAGTCTGGAGACAGTGCCTGGAAGAAGAGCAATAAGGAACGTATTAAGGACAAGCAATTCACAATAGGAGGTTTGCTGGAAGCTACTGAATATGAATTCAGGGTTTTTGCTGAGAATGAGACTGGGCTGAGCAGACCTCGCAGAACTGCTATGTCTGTAAAGACTAAACTCACATGTAAGTAGCCTTTAGTTCTCTACTTATGATTTACAAACTAAACAAGTTAAGGCTAATTCCCCCTCTACACTAAGTAGAACCCTGGAAAGCTTTATTGGAGAGCAAGTGTTAAGAAAGAAAAGCAAGTACACACACAGGAAATAGGACAAGTTCTATAGGAAACCATTCCAAGCACATAACCTCAGCAGGAGATGTTAGATGCAGTGAACTGAGCACTTTCCTTGAGCAATTCCCTCTAATGCAATGGTTTGTTTTTTAAAAAATATTTCCCAACAAGATTTGAAAGGTCAACAATTGTATGCCACTTCAATGAACCTAAGTAAGAGCAAGAATACTACAGAATTATAGAGAGAATTTATAGTCCCTTAAAAGCCTATACATTATTAATCCCCTTCCAATCATGAAGAGAAAAAAACACTCTACATAAAATGTGACAATGTGCTTATTGAATCCCTATTTACCATATGATCCTAGGAAAATCACTTCAAAGAGTTTTTAAGAATTAGGCTAATACGTAAATCATGGTATGTGTTAGTAACTAAGGTAAATTCATTCCTGATATACAAGGACAAAGGATTACAGATTGAGTATTAACAATCACTTAATATTATCTTTCATATCGTTCAGCTGGAGAGGCCCCAGGAATACGCAAAGAAATGAAGGATGTTACCACAAAATTGGGTGAAGCTGCTCAACTCTCATGCCAGATTGTTGGAAGGCCTCTTCCTGACATTAAATGGTACAGATTTGGTAAAGAGCTCATACAAAGCCGGAAATACAAAATGTCTTCAGATGGACGCACACACACTCTTACAGTAATGACAGAGGAGCAGGAAGATGAAGGTGTTTATACCTGCATAGCCACCAATGAGGTTGGAGAAGTAGAAACCAGTAGTAAGCTTCTCCTGCAAGCAACACCACAGTTCCATCCTGGTTACCCACTGAAAGAGAAATATTATGGAGCTGTGGGTTCCACACTTCGGCTTCATGTTATGTACATTGGTCGTCCAGTACCTGCCATGACTTGGTTCCATGGTCAGAAACTTTTGCAAAACTCAGAAAACATTACTATTGAAAACACTGAGCACTATACTCATCTTGTCATGAAGAATGTCCAACGTAAGACTCATGCTGGGAAATACAAAGTCCAGCTCAGCAATGTTTTTGGAACAGTTGATGCCATCCTTGATGTGGAAATACAAGGTATTTTATTTTTATTTTCAGTGCTTTTTATTTTTAAAGAAAAAAAAATCTCAAAAACACACTATGAAAACCACCACAATTGTATTTTCCCCCAACAGATAAACCAGACAAACCTACAGGACCAATTGTGATCGAAGCTCTATTGAAGAACTCCGCAGTGATCAGCTGGAAACCACCCGCAGATGACGGAGGCTCCTGGATCACCAACTATGTGGTGGAAAAATGTGAGGCCAAGGAGGGGGCTGAATGGCAATTGGTGTCTTCAGCCATCTCAGTGACAACCTGTAGAATTGTGAACCTCACAGAAAATGCTGGCTATTACTTCCGGGTTTCAGCTCAGAACATTTTCGGCATCAGTGACCCTCTAGAAGTGTCCTCAGTTGTGATCATTAAGAGTCCATTTGGTGAGTACAACCCGATTTCTATATCTTCCTATGGTAAAGTTCCATCTTTGCATAAAATTCTTTTAAACAGAAAGAAATTTTGAAAGGAAATAGCAAAGATTCAGATAAAGTACAAGTGCCTTTTCTTTCACGTTAATTTAATGTTTGCATATCTAAAAGGAGAAATATATATCCTAACCCCCTTTTAAAAATAGAACTTTGGTTTTTGATATGTCTTAGTATAAAGTAACCAATTTCATTTTTCTGGAATAGCTATTTTTTAATAAAATTTTGGACTCATAACATTCTTTTTTAAAAAAAATAAGCTTTAATAAAGCTGCCTGTTTCATCTCATGACTCAAATCTTTTTTTTTTTAATAGAAAAGCCAGGTGCTCCTGGCAAACCAACTATTACTGCTGTCACAAAAGATTCTTGTGTTGTGGCTTGGAAGCCACCTGCCAGTGATGGAGGTGCAAAGATTAGAAATTACTACCTTGAGAAGCGTGAGAAGAAACAGAATAAATGGATTTCTGTGACAACAGAAGAAATTCGAGAAACTGTCTTTTCAGTGAAAAACCTTATTGAAGGTCTTGAATATGAGTTCCGTGTGAAATGTGAAAATCTAGGTGGGGAAAGTGAATGGAGTGAAATATCAGAACCCATCACTCCCAAATCTGATGTCCCAATTCAGGCACCACACTTTAAAGAGGAACTGAGAAATCTAAATGTCAGATATCAGAGCAATGCTACCTTGGTCTGCAAAGTGACTGGTCATCCAAAACCTATCGTGAAATGGTACAGACAAGGCAAAGAAATCATTGCAGATGGATTAAAATATAGGATTCAAGAATTTAAGGGTGGCTACCATCAGCTCATCATTGCAAGTGTCACAGATGATGATGCCACAGTTTACCAAGTCAGAGCTACCAACCAAGGGGGATCTGTGTCTGGCACTGCCTCCTTGGAAGTGGAAGGTAAAAATAAATCAATTATCATCAATTTGAGGCTAAATGAGTTATTAACTTGGGGGTGGAGGCTATTGCACTTAAACAGATATTGTTAGATGTTGCTAAATTATATTCTTATTTTTTTTCTGATACAGTTCCAGCTAAGATACACTTACCTAAAACTCTTGAAGGCATGGGAGCAGTTCATGCTCTCCGAGGTGAAGTGGTCAGCATCAAGATTCCTTTCAGTGGCAAACCAGATCCTGTGATCACCTGGCAGAAAGGACAAGATCTCATTGACAATAATGGCCACTACCAAGTTATTGTCACAAGATCCTTCACATCACTTGTTTTCCCCAATGGGGTAGAGAGAAAAGATGCTGGTTTCTATGTGGTCTGTGCTAAAAACAGATTTGGAATTGATCAGAAGACAGTTGAACTGGATGTGGCTGATGTTCCTGACCCACCCAGAGGAGTCAAAGTTAGTGATGTCTCACGAGATTCTGTCAACTTAACATGGACTGAGCCGGCCTCTGATGGTGGCAGCAAAATCACCAACTACATTGTTGAAAAATGTGCAACTACTGCAGAAAGATGGCTCCGTGTAGGACAGGCCCGAGAAACACGTTATACCGTGATCAACTTATTTGGAAAAACAAGTTACCAATTCCGGGTAATAGCTGAAAATAAATTTGGTCTGAGCAAGCCTTCTGAGCCTTCAGAACCAACCATAACCAAAGAAGATAAGACCAGAGCTATGAACTACGATGAAGAGGTAGATGAAACCAGGGAAGTCTCCATGACTAAAGCATCTCACTCTTCAACCAAGGAACTCTATGAGAAATATATGATTGCTGAAGATCTTGGGCGTGGTGAGTTTGGAATTGTCCATCGTTGTGTTGAAACATCCTCAAAGAAGACATACATGGCCAAATTTGTTAAAGTCAAAGGGACTGATCAGGTTTTGGTAAAGAAGGAAATTTCCATTCTGAATATTGCTAGGCATAGAAACATCTTATACCTCCATGAATCATTTGAAAGCATGGAAGAATTAGTTATGATCTTTGAGTTTATATCAGGACTTGACATATTTGAGCGCATTAACACAAGTGCTTTTGAACTTAATGAAAGAGAAATTGTAAGTTACGTTCACCAGGTCTGTGAAGCACTTCAGTTTTTACACAGTCATAATATTGGACACTTTGACATTAGACCAGAAAATATCATTTACCAAACCAGAAGAAGCTCTACCATTAAAATCATAGAATTTGGTCAAGCCCGTCAGCTGAAACCAGGGGACAACTTCAGGCTTCTATTCACTGCCCCAGAATACTATGCACCTGAAGTCCACCAGCATGATGTTGTCAGCACAGCCACAGACATGTGGTCACTTGGAACACTGGTATATGTGCTATTGAGTGGTATCAACCCATTCCTGGCTGAAACTAACCAACAGATCATTGAGAATATCATGAATGCTGAATATACTTTTGATGAAGAAGCATTCAAAGAGATTAGCATTGAAGCCATGGATTTTGTTGACCGGTTGTTAGTGAAAGAGAGGAAATCTCGCATGACAGCATCGGAGGCTCTCCAGCACCCATGGTTGAAGCAGAAGATAGAAAGAGTCAGTACTAAAGTTATCAGAACATTAAAACACCGGCGTTATTACCACACCCTGATCAAGAAAGACCTCAACATGGTTGTGTCAGCAGCCCGGATCTCCTGTGGTGGTGCAATTCGATCTCAGAGGGGAGTGAGTGTTGCTAAAGTTAAAGTAGCATCCATTGAAATTGGCCCAGTTTCTGGGCAGATAATGCATGCAGTTGGTGAAGAAGGAGGACATGTCAAATATGTATGCAAAATTGAAAATTATGATCAGTCTACCCAAGTGACTTGGTACTTTGGCGTCCGACAGCTGGAGAACAGTGAGAAATATGAAATCACCTATGAAGATGGAGTGGCCATCCTCTATGTCAAAGACATTACCAAATTTGATGATGGTACCTACAGATGCAAAGTAGTCAATGACTATGGTGAAGACAGTTCTTATGCAGAGCTATTTGTTAAAGGTGTGAGAGAAGTCTATGACTATTACTGCCGTAGAACCATGAAGAAAATTAAGCGCAGAACAGACACAATGAGACTCCTGGAAAGGCCACCAGAATTTACCCTGCCTCTCTATAATAAGACAGCTTATGTAGGTGAAAATGTCCGGTTTGGAGTAACTATAACTGTCCACCCAGAGCCTCGTGTAACATGGTATAAATCAGGTCAGAAAATCAAACCAGGTGACGATGACAAGAAGTACATGTTTGAGTCAGACAAGGGTCTTTACCAATTAACAATCAACAGTGTCACTATAGATGATGACGCTGAATATACTGTTGTGGCAAGGAACAAATACGGTGAAGACAGCTGTAAAGCAAAGCTGACAGTAACCCTACACCCACCTCCAACAGATAGTACCTTAAGACCCATGTTCAAAAGGTTACTGGCAAATGCAGAATGCCAAGAAGGCCAAAGTGTCTGCTTTGAGATCAGAGTGTCTGGCATCCCCCAACCAACATTAAAATGGGAGAAAGATGGTCAGCCACTGTCCCTCGGGCCTAACATTGAAATTATCCATGAAGGCTTGGATTATTATGCTCTGCACATCAGGGACACTTTGCCTGAAGACACGGGTTATTATAGAGTCACAGCCACTAACACAGCTGGGTCCACCAGCTGCCAGGCTCACCTACAAGTGGAACGCCTGAGGTACAAGAAACAGGAATTCAAGAGTAAGGAGGAGCATGAGCGACACGTACAAAAACAAATTGACAAAACCCTCAGAATGGCTGAAATTCTTTCTGGAACTGAAAGTGTGCCACTGACACAGGTAGCTAAAGAGGCTCTGAGAGAAGCTGCCGTCCTTTACAAACCGGCTGTAAGCACCAAGACTGTAAAAGGGGAATTCAGACTTGAGACAGAAGAAAAGAAGGAGGAGAGAAAACTCCGGATGCCTTATGATGTACCAGAGCCACGCAAGTACAAGCAGACTACCATAGAAGAAGACCAACGCATCAAGCAGTTCGTGCCCATGTCTGACATGAAGTGGTATAAAAAGATACGTGATCAGTATGAAATGCCTGGGAAACTTGACAGAGTTGTACAGAAACGACCCAAGCGCATCCGCCTTTCAAGATGGGAACAGTTCTATGTGATGCCTCTTCCACGCATTACAGATCAATACAGACCTAAATGGCGTATTCCTAAACTGTCCCAAGACGATCTTGAGACAGTGAGACCAGCCCGTCGGCGTACACCTTCTCCTGATTATGACTTTTACTACCGACCTAGAAGACGTTCTCTTGGGGACATCTCTGATGAAGAATTACTCCTCCCCATTGATGACTACTTAGCAATGAAAAGAACAGAGGAAGAGAGGCTGCGTCTTGAAGAAGAGCTTGAGTTAGGTTTTTCAGCTTCACCCCCAAGCCGAAGCCCTCCACGCTTTGAGCTTTCTAGCCTACGTTACTCTTCCCCACAAGCTCATATCAAGGTGGAGGAAACAAGAAAAGACTTCAGGTATTCAACCTATCACATCCCAACGAAGGCTGAAGCCGGTACAAGTTATGCAGAACTGAGGGAACGGCATGCCCAGGCTGCGTACAGACAGCCAAAGCAACGGCAAAGAATCATGGCTGAGAAGGAGGATGAAGAGTTGCTTCGCCCAGTTACGACCACCCAGCGTCTCTCAGAATACAAAAGCGAACTTGACTTCATGTCAAAGGAGGAAAAGTCTAGAAAGAAATCAAGGCGACAAAGAGAAGTGACAGAAATAACAGAAATTGAGGAAGAATACGAAATCTCAAAACGTGCTCAAAGAGAATCATCCTCATCTGCATCTAGACTACTGAGACGACGGCGCTCCCTGTCTCCAACTTATATTGAGTTAATGAGGCCAGTGTCTGAGCTGATCCGATCACGTCCACAACTGGCTGAGGAATACGAAGATGACACAGAAAGAAGGTCACCTACTCCAGAGAGAACTCGCCCACGATCCCCCAGCCCTGTGTCTAGTGAGAGATCACTCTCGAGATTTGAGAGGTCTGCAAGATTTGATATCTTTTCCAGGTATGAGTCCATGAAAGCTGCTTTAAAAACTCAGAAGACAGCAGAAAGGAAGTATGAAGTTTTGAGTCAGCAGCCTTTCACACTGGACCATGCCCCTCGAATCACATTGAGAATGCGCTCGCACAGGGTACCATGTGGCCAAAATACATGTTTTATTTTAAATGTTCAGTCTAAGCCAACTGCCGAGGTTAAATGGTACCACAATGGTGTGGAACTCCAAGAAAGCAGTAAGATTCATTACACCAACACGAGTGGAGTCCTGACCCTGGAAATTCTGGACTGTCACATTGATGACAGTGGAACCTACCGTGCTGTGTGCACCAACTACAAGGGCGAAGCTTCTGACTATGCAACGCTGGACGTAACAGGAGGGGATTATACCACCTATGCTTCCCGACGCAGAGATGAAGAGGTCCCCAGATCTGTTTTCCCTGAGCTGACAAGAACAGAGGCGTATGCTGTTTCATCATTTAAGAAAACATCTGAGATGGAAGCTTCGTCTTCTGTCAGGGAAGTGAAATCACAGATGACGGAGACAAGGGAAAGTCTCTCCTCATATGAACACTATGCATCTGCAGAAATGAAAAGTGCTGCATTAGAAGAAAAGTCGCTGGAAGAAAAATCCACAACCAGAAAGATCAAGACGACTTTGGTGGCAAGAATTCTAACAAAGCCACGGTCCATGACCGTCTACGAGGGCGAGTCTGCAAGGTTTTCTTGTGACACCGATGGTGAGCCGGTACCAACTGTGACCTGGCTGCGTAAAGGACAAGTGCTAAGTACTTCTGCCCGCCACCAAGTGACCACCACAAAGTACAAATCAACCTTTGAGATCTCTTCAGTCCAGGCTTCCGATGAGGGCAATTACAGCGTGGTGGTAGAAAACAGTGAAGGGAAACAAGAAGCAGAGTTCACTCTGACTATTCAAAAGGCCAGGGTAACTGAAAAGGCTGTGACATCACCACCAAGAGTCAAATCCCCAGAGCCTCGGGTGAAATCCCCAGAAGCAGTTAAGTCTCCAAAACGAGTGAAATCTCCAGAACCTTCTCACCCCAAAGCCGTATCACCCACAGAGACAAAACCAACACCAAGAGAGAAAGTTCAGCACCTCCCAGTCTCTGCCCCACCAAAGATTACTCAGTTCCTGAAAGCAGAAGCTTCTAAAGAGATTGCAAAGCTGACCTGTGTGGTTGAAAGCAGTGTATTAAGGGCAAAAGAGGTCACCTGGTACAAAGATGGCAAGAAACTGAAGGAAAATGGGCATTTCCAGTTTCATTATTCAGCAGATGGTACCTATGAGCTCAAAATCCATAACCTCACTGAATCTGATCAAGGAGAATATGTTTGTGAGATTTCTGGTGAAGGTGGAACGTCTAAAACCAACTTACAATTTATGGGGCAAGTCTTTAAGAGTATCCATGAGAAGGTATCAAAAACATCAGAAACTAAGAAATCAGATCAGAAAACCACTGAGTCAACAGAAACCAGAAAAACTGAACCAAAAGCTCCTGAACCAATTTCCTCAAAACCAGTAATTGTTACTGGGTTGCAGGATACAACTGTTTCTTCAGACAATGTTGCTAAATTTGCAGTTAAGGCTACTGGAGAACCCTGGCCAACTGTCATCTGGACAAAAGATGGAAAGGTAACCAGTTCTTAAATGTCTCTTACTTTTATCTTCTAAAATATTTTATCTTCTAAATTCAGCTTCCCAAAAAAAGCTTAAAATGAAATCACTTTTTAAAACGCAAATCATTTGCATTCTACAGGCCATTACACAAGGAGGTAAATATAAACTCTCTGAAGACAAGGGAGGGTTCTTCTTAGAAATTCATAAGACTGATACTTCCGACAGTGGACTTTATACTTGTACAGTAAAAAATTCAGCTGGATCTGTGTCCTCTAGCTGCAAATTAACCATAAAAGGTAGGTTGGCTTTTGTTTTTACCCACATTTTTTCAGAAGATAATATTAGGGAAATATTTTCAAACATCCCCCCTTATATACATAAACAAGAAAGTATTGAAATAAAATTATTTTCCTAATTCCAGAATGCAATTTGTACACCAAAGTAGAAACACACATTTGAAGTTAGCATATGCTTTTCTATGAGCATAAAAAGCAGTTATTAAGTACCTTATTATATGTGGTATTATATGAGATTCTATAGTGTCAGCCCCTGCTCCCAGGAATATTTAAGAATAAAGTCAGTGAATATACAAAATGGCACTGCTTGCCTAAACCTTCACAGTTGCTAATTTTCCAAAGCAGTGCAAAGTTAATTAAAGAACTATTTCTATTTTACCAATTAAAATTAGTTTGCTTTCATTTCAATCTTCTGAAAGATAATTTAATGTTTTGGTTACTCAAAATCTCCCAAATCCACTTATCTCCTAAATCCGTTGACTATTCTTTTCAAGACTTTTTTCCTTAAGTCATATGAATCATCTTTCACTCAGTTTAGTTTAAGGAATCATTACACTGATCTCAAAAGTCACACGTGATAATTTTCCAAAAGTGGAACTGAGAAAGTATTAGGTATTACCTACATTGCATGAAGAAGTTGACTTTTTTTCTTTTTACGTTTTTCACATGCAGAATCTAGAAGAGTAAAAGGTGGGGGGTCTCTTTCTAATTAAGTTTGCCTTACAGAGGTTTCTTTTTTAGCTGTAAAAGATACTGAGGCACAGAAAGTCTCTACACAAAAGACTTCTGAAATTACACCTCAGAAGAAAGCTGTTGTCCAAGAGGAAATTTCCCAAAAAGCCCTAAGGTCTGAAGAAATTAAGATGTCAGAGGCAAAATCTCAAGAAAAGTTAGCCCTCAAAGAGGAAGCTTCAAAGGTTCTGATTTCTGAACAAGTCAAGAAGTCAGCAGCAACCTCCCTGGAAAAATCCATTGTCCATGAGGAAATCACTAAAACATCACAGGCATCAGAAGAAGTCAGAACTCATGCTGAGATTAAAGCATTTTCTACTCAGATGAGCATAAACGAAGGTCAAAGAGTGGTTTTAAAAGCCAACATTGCTGGTGCCACTGATGTGAAATGGGTACTGAATGGCGTAGAGCTTACCAACTCTGAGGAGTACCGATATGGTGTCTCAGGCAGCAATCAGACCCTAACTATCAAGCAAGCCAGTCACAGAGATGAAGGAATCCTCACCTGCATAGGCAAAACCAAGGAAGGAATCGTCAAGTGTCAGTATGATTTGACGCTGAGCAAAGAACTCTCCGATGCTCCAGCCTTCATCTCACAGCCTAGATCTCAAAATATTAATGAAGGACAAAATGTTCTCTTTACTTGTGAAATCAGTGGCGAGCCATCCCCTGAAATCGAATGGTTTAAAAACAACCTGCCAGTAAGTTTAATTATGAATATATTACTGAAGAAAACTAAAATACCATGTCTTCCACATCTGAAGAACTTCAACATTTCTTTTCTTTTTCCTTCGTCTTAGATTTCTATTTCTTCAAATGTCAGCATAAGTCGCTCCAGAAATGTATACTCCCTTGAAATCCGAAATGCATCAGTCAGCGACAGTGGAAAGTACACAATTAAGGCCAAAAATTTCCGTGGCCAGTGTTCAGCTACAGCTTCCTTAATGGTCGTTCGTAAGTATCTCCTCACCATTCTTCCTTACATGTTTAAAGCCTTTAGATGGTTTTTTTTGCCTCTCTTTCAAGCACAGAAAACTCTAAGAAGCCTTAATAAATTCCATGTGAAAGAGGGACAGCCAAACGATGTGAATTCATTCTTGTAGTCGAACTTTCTTTATAGCTACACAGAAACTTGGATAGATTACATTTCAAAGTAAAGCTACCAACTGCCCTGTAACATTTATTTTCAGGATGCACAATATGTCAATTACTTTCTATATGACTAATCATTTTTCTCCTAGTGATTCCTAGCACCTGCATGTAATGTAATGATAGAAATATAAGGATTCATGTTTTGGAGACATTGAGCTAGCTCTTGACAAATGTATGTATACATGTATTTGCTTATGCTTCAACAGCAAATTGTTTGGGTTATGCTGCTGTGCGTGTGTTGAAGTTTCCATTTCTGTAAGTCAGCGTCATATGTCATCAATTAACCAGATGTCATTGATGTTCACTGTGTATCTGCTATGCTCCACAGCTCTAGTTGAAGAACCTTCCAGAGAGGTAGTATTGAGAACAAGTGGTGACACAAGCTTGCAAGGAAGCTTCTCGTCTCAGTCAGTCCAAATGTCTGCCTCCAAGCAGGAGGCCTCCTTCAGCAGTTTCAGCAGCAGCAGTGCTAGCAGCATGACTGAGATGAAATTTGCAAGCATGTCTGCCCAAAGCATGTCCTCCATGCAAGAGTCCTTTGTAGAAATGAGTTCCAGCAGCTTTATGGGAAAATCTAGTATGACACAACTGGAAAGCTCAACTAGTAAAATGCTTAAAGCAGGCATAAGAGGTGAGCAATAAAATTACTGATAGAGGTAGACAAGCCAAGTAACATGGTGTAGTCTTTAGTACACACAATTCAGTAGAAAGCAAATCTTTATTTTTTTCAGTGATTCTAAGACTTTTTTTTGTCATTGTTCCATAAAGGAATTCCGCCTAAAATTGAAGCTCTTCCATCTGATATCAGCATTGATGAAGGCAAAGTTCTAACAGTAGCCTGTGCTTTCACGGGTGAGCCTACCCCAGAAGTAACATGGTCCTGTGGTGGAAGAAAAATTCACAGTCAAGAACAGGGGAGGTTCCACGTTGAAAACACAGATGACCTGACAACCCTGATCATCATGGACGTACAGAAACAAGATGGTGGACTTTATACCCTGAGTTTAGGGAATGAATTTGGATCTGACTCTGCCACTGTGAATATACATATTCGATCCATTTAAGAGGGCCTGTGCCCTTATATTCTACACTCATTCTTAACTTTTCACAAACGTTTCACATGGACTAATCTTTCTGATCTGTAAATATTTAAAGAAAAAAAGTAGTTTTGTATCAACCTAAATGAGTCAAAGTTCAAAAATATTCATTTCAATCTTTTCATAATTGTTGACCTAAGAATATTATACATTTGCTAGTGACATGTACATACTGTATATAGCCGGATTAACGGTTATAAAGTTTTGTACCATTTATTTTATGACATTTTACGATGTAACTTTTGAAACTAACTGTTGGTAGGAGAAAGTTTCTTATGGAACGAATACCCTGCTCAACATTTAATCAATCTTTGTGCCTCAACATACTGTTGATGTCTAAGTATGCCTCAGTGGGTTGAGAAATTCCCCACTGAAGATGTCCTGTCCACCTAAAAGAGAATGAAGCTGTGCATATCACTTGAGATGTGCACCAATACCTACTGAATCAGAAATGTAAGGCATTGGTGATGTTTGCATTTACCCTCCTGTAAGCAACACTTTAACGTCTTACATTTTCTCTGATGATGTCACACAAAATTATCATGACAAATATTACCAGAGCAAAGTGTAACGGCCAACACTTTGTTCGCTCATTTTACACTGTCTCTGACATAAGGAGTGCCTGAATAGCTTGGAAAAGTAACATCTCCTGGCCATCCCTTCATTTAACCAAGCTATTCAAGTATTCCTATGCCAGAGCAGTGCCAACTCTTGGAGGTCCCAGGGTGCAGCCAATGCCTTTGTGTGGTAGTTCTAAATTTTAATTGCACCTGAAAAACCTGGGCACCTAAGCAGTGAGCCACAGCAAAAACTAAAGAACAACAACAAAATAAAGCTGTCGTTAAATTTTAAACAACAAATTACTAATTGCCCAAAATGTCAATTTGATGTAGTTCTTTTCATGCAAGTATAAATTCAATTGTTAGTTATAATTGTTGGACCTCCTTGAGATAGTAACAACAAAATAAAGCAAGCTATCTGCACCTCAAAATGTGTGGCTGGTTGTTTTCTGTGAAATTCTGGGGTGGGGAAGTATGCATCTTCATGTATCACAAAAACGATCATACATAGATAAGGCAACTCAAGTTCAAAACAGCCCATGCTGATCTAATTAAACTAAAGAGCTTCTGCATAGCAAAAGAAACTACCATCAGAGTGAACAGGCAACCTACAAAATGGGAGAAAATTTTTGCAACCTACTCATCTGACAAAGGGCTAATATCCAGAATCTACAAAGAACTCAAACAAATTTACAAGAAAAAAACAAACAACCCCATCAAAAAGTGGGCAAAGGACATGAACAGACACTTCTCAAAAGAAGACATTTATGCAGCCAAAAAACACATGAAAAAATGCTCACCATCACTGGCCATCAGAGAAATGCAAATCAAAACCACAATGAGATACCATCTCACACCAGTTAGAATGGCAATCATTAAAACGTCAGGAAACAACAGGTGCTGGAGAGGATGTGGAGAAATAGGAACACTTTTACACTGTTGGTGGGACTGTAAACTAGTTCAACCATTGTGGAAGTCAGTGTGGCGATTCCTCAGGGATCTAGAACTAGAAATACCATTTGACCCAGCCATCCCATTACTGGGTATATACCCAAAGGACTATAAATCATGCTGCTATAAAGACACATGCACACGTATGTTTATTGCGGCTCTATTCATAATAGCAAAGACTTGGAACCAAGCCAAATGTCCAACAATGATAGACTGGATTAAGAAAATGTGGCACATATACACCATGGAATACTATGCAGCCATAAAAAATGATGAGTTCGTGTCCTTTGTAGGGACATGGATGAAATTGGAAATCATCATTCTCAGTAAACTATCGCAAGAACAAAAAACCAAACACCGCATATTCTCACTCATAGGTGGGAATTGAACAATGAGAACACATGGACACAGGAAGGGGAACATCACACTCTGGTGACTGTTGTGGGGTGGGGGGAGGGGGGAGGGATAGCATTGGGAGATATACCTAATGCTAAATGACGAGTTAATGGGTGCAGCACACCAGCATGGCACATGTATACATATGTAACTAACCTGCACATTGTGCACACGTACCCTAAAACTTAAAAGTATAATAATAATAAAATAAAAATTAAAAAAACAAAACAGCCCATGCTAATAAGTTCTTTTAAGCAAATGTTTAAATTATCGTGTTAGATGTATTCAGCAATTTTGTTTAAAAAGCCTAGATATAGTTCTCATGGATATATTTATCCCCAAAAGTTTATCTTCTAAATATATCATGAAAAATATTTTTAGGAGAGCTGATTCAACTCGGAATCAGCTGTGATTCAATATCTTTGATGGATTTTGAACATCTACAATTCACAATCTTTTGTGCTAAACACCACAGGGAACAATACAAAGATCATTAACACGGTATAGATACTGTCCCTCAAAGAGCATAGTGAACGGAAAAGGACAACTTCAGGGAAAATGATCAGTTGTGAATCTGAGTTCATATTGGCTACTGCAGCTCCAAATTGAGACAGAACAAATAAAGGACCTCAGAACTAAAGAACTATTTTATTACCAAGTCTAGATCAGTTGTTTTAAAAGCATGGTAGAATGACAGTATATGGAAGATTGACACTATTTTAAATAGTGTCATTCTACTATGCTTTTTAAACAACTGATCTAGACTTGGTAATAAAATAATGCCAAAAATATCTATTTGTCCACTTCAATTTGCTAATCATAATTATAAGCCTATGATGTTATTTGCCTAAATTCACCTCCTTAATGTAGGTACAGGTGACCAAAGCTGAAGCAAATGTACTGTCAGTTTTCATTCTCCAGAGGAAAATCCTGGGTCTTCATTAATTTATTCAGCAAGTTTTCTGTCTTAAGTCAGATTCCCTAAAAGCAGAGCCTGAGACGGGGATTCTTGTCTCAGAAATTCTTTGAGGGATTATTACTCTCAGGGAAAAAGGGAATGGGGCAGCCAGCAGATAGGGCAGAGGAAGCAAGCTGAGCACGAATGTGGTCTCAGCAGAAGCCTCAGCCAGATCTCACAGGGAGCTTCAATTGTACCACAGAGTTGGTTCCATCTAGGAGCAAGGGGGCTGACATTTTGCACCCCCTTACCAACCAGTCAATGGCTACAGGCTATAAGCTGAAGGGCTGAGGAGGGATGGAAGAGGGAAATAAACCTTCCCAAGTGAAGAGGGGTGCCTGTTGGCCAGGACAATTCTCCGTGGACTAAGGCAGCCAAACAGTGAACAATCAAGAAATCGATGGAAGAATACACATTCCCTGGGCATCTAAGTGATGCCAACAGAACCCACTACATCATCTTACAATGTTAAATGCCTATTCTTACCTTAAAATGAGAGGCAGGACTGGCTAGGTGATACCTAAGGATGATTCCCAGCTTTGACATGCTAGTATTCTCACGTATCCTATCCGTGGCTGATATAGTCTGTGCGGATGAAAATTCCAAAACCGAAGACAGGATTTTGCACTTGCTGCAGTTGGAGCTCCCAGGCGCTGAGATCCAATTTGGGCCTGGGAGAGTGGGGAGGGAGAGCAATCTGCCCAGTGATGGAGAGCTGCGCTAAAGGCAAGGTTTTACTTCTTTTTATCGCTTAGCGAAAAGCCCACTGCCTCTGAAAGTAGCACGGTGTGGCCACACGGACACATGGGGGAAGTCAGTCAGAGGCGCTCCAACAGAACGGCCAGAAGCCCCTTTCCTGGCTTACCAGGCAGCCTCCTTCCCCTAATTCCTCCAAAAACAGCGCTCCTCTGAAGACGCGGGGGGAGGGTCTTCCGGCCCCATACCCCACCTTCCGCAACGCCAGGAGTGGTTTCTCAGCATCATGGCGTCATTTCCGAGTCAGACCCGCTCTTCTCTCCCCATGTCAACAGAGGGCGACAGGGAGCAACAAGCCGATGCGTGCTTTTTGGTTCCAATCTACGCCCCCCACAAAATCCATGAGCAAGTTTCACTGTCATCCTGCCCCTTTTTTTTATTCACGTCTATTTTATAAACCCCACACCCTGGCTACATGATCAGCCGAATCATGTTGCAATTACATGTCTGCATTCAAAACCCTGAGGGCCCCGCTCAAATCTAGGACCTGCTATTTACTAACTTACTTCACCCGGGGCAGGTTACCCAACTTCTCCGTTCTTTGACATTCTCGTCCATAAAATGAGAATAACAGCAGCAACCTCACGGTGTTATTGTAAGGATTAGACAAGTTACTACGTGTAAAACTCAGAACAGTGCTTAGCAGAGCACCCAATAAATACCAGCAATCATTATTCTGTTAGGGACCACCGTACATAATATTGAAGCTAGGGACTAGAGAAGCAGCATTTTAGAGGGGACCTAGCCTAGGTCTCACTGGTACTCATTAGATGTACAGCAGGCCACCTTTATTCTTGGGGAACCTGTCCCAAGGTCCCCCAGTGGAATCCTGAAACTGTGGATAGTACTGAATCCTACATATACTATGATTTTTCCTTTTTTTTTTTTTTTTTTTTTTTTGAGACAGAGTCTCGCTCGTCGCCCAGGCTGGAATGCAGTGGTGCAATCTCGGCTCACTGCAAGCTCCGCCTCCCGGGTTCACGCCATTCTCCGGCCTCAGCCTCCCAAGTAGCTGGGACTACAGGCGCCCGCCACCACGCCAGGCTAACTTTTTGTTTTTAGTAGAGACAGAGTTTCACCATGTTAGCCAGGATGGTCTCGATCTCCTGACCTCGTGATCTGCCCACCTCGGCCTCCCAAAGTGTTGGGATTACAGGCGTGAGCCACCACGCCTGGCCATGATTTTTCTTATACGTACATGCTGATACGGTTTGGCTGTGTCCCCACTCAAATCTCATCTTGAATTGTAGCTCCCATAATTCCCACCTTGTGAGAGGGGCCCGGTAGGACATAATTGAATCATGGGAGCCGTTTCCCCCATACTGTTATCATGGTAGTGAATAAATCTTAAGAGATCTGACGGTTTTATAAGGGGAAACCCCTTTTGTTTGGTTCTCATTTCTCTCTTCCCTGACACCATGTAAGATGTGACTTGCTCCGCCTTGTCTTCACCATGATAGTGAGGCCTCCCCAGCCACGTGGAACTGTGAGTCAATTAAACCTCTTTTCTTTATAAATGACCCAGTCTCAGGTATGTCTTTATCAGCAACGTGAAAATGGACTAATACACATACCTATGAAAAAGTTTAATTTATAAATTAGGCAAATTAGGTACATTAAGAGATTAACAACAATAATAGAATATACCAATGTACTATAATAAAAGTTTTATGAATGTGATCTCTCTCTAAATATCTTATTGTACTGTACTGTGGGTAACAGAAATAGCAGAAAGTGAAACCACAGATCAGAGGGGACTAGTGTATTCATTTTCTAGCACTGCTGGAACAAAGTACCACAAATCCAGTGGCAGACACAACAGAAATGTATTGTCTCACAGCTCCGGAGGTTGGAAGTCCAAAATCAGGGTGTTGGCAGGGTTGGTTCCTTCTGAGAACTCTGAGGGAAGAATCTCTCCTAAGCCTCTCTCCATGTCTGTAGATGGCTACCTTCATGTTCACACGACATTTTTCCTGTATGTCTGTGTCCAAATTTCTCCATTTTAGGATACCAGTCATACTACTGAAGCTCATCCTAGTTACTCCACTTCAACTTAATTACCTCTATAAAGCCTATCACCAAATAAGTTCACATCCTGAGGTATCTGAGGTTATGAGTCCAACATCTCTTAGGGAGGGACATAATCCAACCTATCACCCTAGATGTGGTGGACATGGAACAGCACCTCTTTATAGTAAGTGTTCTGATGGAATTTCTGAAAAGACAGATTTATTCTCTCTATCCAATAGTAGCTGATTATGTAGATGAACCATAGAGGTTGTTAAACCAGAAACAGCCCATAAAATAACAGGTTAAATTGATATCTCCATGGTGACTGATTCAAGAATGTTTTATGATCGTACTCCAGAAAGAAAAAGTAATTTTCAATTTTGTTTACTCTGCCCCAAACGTAATTTTGAGAAATTCAGGTAGAGAAAGTCATTTCCTTGTAATAGAAGAAAATAGTGTCTGCTACTTAAGTAGGACTTTTGAAAATAGACTGGCCTATGGGTTTTTATTCTAAGGTTATAAAATATGAAAACTTGGTTTTATGCATTTTGGTACCTCTGGGTCAACGTTTCCCAAACTCTGCTCTTCAAGATGTTGTGGAAAAACTGTTCCACAGCCTAAGAAACTTAGAATTTGGGTAATTTTTCTTCTCTATACAGGATTTCTCAGAGTCTTTTATGAGCTATGAATTATATTTCCAGGAGGCGACACAGTGTTCCCCAAATTTATTTGAAGACAGAATTTGCTTTTCATTGGTGCTATGCATAATGCAGGTTGAGACAGGCTATATAAGGTGGAAACACTGAAGATGTGGAAAGGAATAGATCTTGGTTGAAGAGGCAACTGAATATCCCCTATGAAGTTAAGTGCTATGATCAAAGAAATCCAGAGTGTTTGAGAGCACATTGCTGAGGCATCTTATCCAGTCAGAGAAAGGGGCAAACAGGCAAAAGCTGCAACCTAAAATATGGGATAAGAAGGGGCAGGCCTCGCTTTCCAGGCAGAGGACCTTTGCACCTGCAGAGACCTAGGGGCATAGGACGGCACAATACATCCAAAAAAGTTTAAAGAAAAATTTTTGTAAATTTAGCAGAAAAAAGATTATAGTGGAACAACCTTTGAAGGGCTGGATGCAAGAGGCAAGGCCACCTTGCAGAAGGCCTCATATACCATATAATAGAGTTTGGGCTTTTCCCTAAGAGGTAAGGGAATCACTAAAGAGATTTAAGTCAACTAGAGACTTGATAAAATTTTATTTTTACCAAGTCTTTAGCTGTTCTGAGAAAGCTATGACATTTGTTTGCTTTCTACATCAAAGAGCTTATTCCCACCTATAGAATTCCACTCACAGGAAGACTTCACCTACCACCAAATTTCTAACCCATGATGTCCCTTTTAATTATAGCACTGGGAGGTTATAGGCAATCATGGAAAGGTCTTTCCTAAGATTTTCATGGGAGTTGGGGGTGCATGTAAATGAAGCCAATCTGTTAGACTTCCCAGGCATAGGAAAAGTGGCAGCAAGGGATGGATATAGGAGGGCACCTTACTGCCCAAAACCTTCTAAGTGACAAAGGCCACTGCTATGGCATTGGCAGTGAAGAGGTAGAAGAGTCCCGCCCAGCAAGCCAAGTTCCGCTGAGGATGCCGTGTCAAGAATACAGCCGATGGAGATGATTCCCATTCACTCCTGCTCTATTTTAAGAAGAGATGGAAAGCAGGTAAGAGGAATGGGCAGCTATGCCAATGCTTCTCAAACTTGTAGGAATTCTCTGCAAAAGAGCGTGTGTCCTAAAAGTCGGGATTCCAAACATGAAACTCATGCTTATCCTGAGATTGTTAGTGATCCACAAAGTCCCTGAGACTGTGTCTATGTATATTTTTTAGGTTTCATTTACAAAGATGCCAGTGGCTTTAAAAGTTTAAGAAATGCTGTCCTACATGTGTCTAAGAGGTAGCAGGCTAGATAGATAGGATTTGTGAAAATAGATTGGCCTGTGGGTTTTTATTTGAAGTTATAAAAAGTGAGAGTTTGGTTTTGTGCTTTTTGGTATCTCTGGGTCAGTATTTCCCCAACTCTGTTCCTTGGGATGTCTAAGCCACCTGAGAAATACCTACACATAGTTCCCTCTAAAAAGAGGCAGTGATGAACTCCATTTTTGAAACCCCACAAAGGCTCGATGCCCAGAATTTCCTTTCCTTCTGCATCCAGGAGAGGCTGCTGCCAATGAACCTCGTGGTTCCTGAACCAGCAGAGCCTCAAGGATGAATACTTCTTGCTAAATGCAATAGATACGAATTCCCTGACTTATAGAAGTCTCCAGGGATGTTGAGGGGCCTCTGTCAGACACCGGTCTCAGCCTTATGAAGGGATGTAGCACATGAATGAATGCAGTTTTTTGTTGTCAGCTGCCACTTCTGAGACCACTATAATCAACTTTTAGCTTTTGGTCAGATAAGGGACACAGGTATTCCTCATTCTCCAACTTGCCAAGAAATTCGGCCCACATGCATAAGGCAGGCCAGCTGTTTCCCCTTCACTTCCATATCCCTGCCACAACCCAAAGAAGCCAGAGAGAAGGGACACCACCAGGCCCGTGAGGCCAAGACCAGGTGGGAGGCCGAGATGCTCTGTCCTAAAAACCTGAAGGACCACTAAGGGGAAGAGAATGAGACCCCAGAAGGAAAGCTCAAAATGGAGAATATTGAGATCCAGGTCTTTGAATAACATGCCCAGAGTCACATGGTTAGCAACAGAGATAGAACTAGAGGCCAGGTCTCTGTTTATCAGTGTTGTCTTTCCACCCCTTCGAAACACCAAGAACCAAACCTGCTGGAGGGTGAGCAGGCAAGAGAGTGCTTGATTAGGGAGAAGAGGGCTCTTTTCCACCTTTGAGAATCATTGTAGTTCCAGGGCAGGGTCAACAGCAAAATGCCATCAGGTTGCTTCCTGTAAAAAAAGCCCTTCATTTCTAGTGTAGGGAATTCCTCTTCTCAGAAAGCTCAGGCCAGAGATGCTGAACCCTTAACTGGCATCTGAAATATAGTTAGGAAATAGGGTGCTTATCTAACCCAGCGTGTCATGTGAAGGGACAGCAGTGGGAGAGCTTCCCAGAAACTACACTACTGGACCCTATAGTATTCACACAGAAGAATCTTTCAATCATTGCAGGAAGGAAGCATCCTAGCAAAATAATCTGCCTATTTCTTGGTAGGGGTTGAGACAGAGGGAAGCAGACTGAGAGTTCTTGAAATATTTAAGATACGGGATTGTAGCCACTATAAGAAAGGTTTCTGAGTGCAGGGCATTGTATAGAAATTATTCCAGAGAACTTGGAGGATTTGGCTTTATTCATTGCAGTTTGACACTGGGGTGAGTACATTTCTTACTTAAAGGGAAGTAGCTTTCTCTTCCAGAGAATTCTCAAAGGCATGTATAAAACAGTATCCTTGCAAGTACTGTACTTCTTATTTTTCCTTAACACACAGGGTAGTTGAGAGAAGAGACTGAAAGAGCACTGCCTTCAGCCCAGTGACCATTCTTTGAGCTGTTTTCTCTTTCCCCATCTGAGGGAAGAGTGGAGTTTTGTGGTGATGGCAGTCGTCTCCTTCACATCTGCTCCAGATCAGAAACTCACCACAGCCATTAATCTGCTGATGTGAGCACATAGTACTAGCTTCATTTTCCAACCCCACATAAAAATGTCAAAACTTCAGTCAGAAAACCAGAGAAGCAAAAGGCAGGGTGTATGGAGATCTACATTTACCCTAATATCACCTCCAGTAGTGCTTCTCAAACTTTAAAGTGTGTAGCAATCACCGAAGGAACTTTTGAAAACGCAGAATCTAGTTCAGCAGATCTGGGATGGGGATGCTAAGATTCTGCATTTCTAACAACCCCCAAAGTGAGGCCGATGCTGACCCTCAGACCATGCTAATAAGGACCTATTTGGCCTTTCTGACTGCTAGACGATGGCCACAAACTTTAGTGAGACAGATATATAAAAGAGATAGATCTATATCTACCTATACACACATGGAAACACACATCCCCCACCTCTTCTAAAATACAACAATCAGAATTGAGAATTTCCATCCAGCTCAATGGTTTGCAAAGCTGGCTACCCATTGGAATTACTGAAAAACTTTAAAAAAATACTGATGATTGGGTCTCACCTTGCCCCCAGAGGTGTTGCTATAATTGGTCTGCGTCAACCTACCCATGAACATAGGAAATTTAAATGCACCCTGGGGGGCGGGGGTTCTTTTTTTTTTTTTTTGAGACAGGGTCTCACTCTGTTGCCCAGGCTGGAGTGCAGTGGTGCAATTACAGTTCACTGCAGCCTCAACCTCATGGGCTCCAGCAATCCCTGCATCTTAGCCTCCCAAGTAGCTGGAACTACAGGCACGCAACACCACGTCCATGTCCAGCACTTTTTTTTTTTTTTTTTTTGAGACATGAGGTTTCACTATGTTGCCCAGGCTGGTTTTGAACTCCTGAGCTCAAGCAATCCGCCCAACTCTGCCTCCCAAAGTGCTGGGATCACAGGCATGAATCACTGTGCCTGGCTGCACCCTGGGGGTTTGTAATGTGCAGCCAAGGTGGAGAACTCCTGATCTGAACAAATAAGGTGATGCACTGTATGCTTTCGTTTAAAGGTTAGCTATCATCACTACTATCTTTTCTCACATCACAGCACTAATCTTAAAATAGCCAACCAGCTTTTACATTTAAATGTGCAGCAAACCAGTCATGTTTTTAAAAAGCAAAGTGTTACACTTCCTCAAACTTTCAAAACATGCTGTATTTAAGTTTTTCTCAGTGGCATGGCAAACTTATTAAACATTTTCCCCCACACTGTTCACATCACTCAGGTTTTATTGAATTTATAAAATTACTACAACATTTTCAACAAGCAGAATTTTTATGACAAAAATATAGAGTATACACCTTTTGGAATTTGGAAAAGAAAAAAATACTCACAAAATAAGTATACATATATTTTTAAATGAAGTTTATTTTCCCCTGGGAATAGAAATTCTATTCTGAAACTTTTTCAAAATTAAAGTGTTTAGTTATAGCAATCAAAATCCATATTTGCTATTAGGTTTCTAAGTTAATTTAGAGACTAGCTTTTTAAACCAATTCCATTATTTCCAATTTCTTAACTTCTAAACTTACAAATTTTTCACTTAAATACCCATAACTACTTTTGCAAGAATCATTTTATGTATATATATGTATGTATATATGTATGCATATATACACATATATAAGCTATATATACATCTTATAACTAGCTACAATAAAGACATTTAAAAGGCCAAAAAAATTCATGTGCTTATGTTTCTAATAATATTTAAACACGCAAAGAAAAGACTATTTTAACAGCAATTATGCTACTTTCTAATGCTTGCTTATTTATGTTTAGGTTAAAACAATAGGGTGCAAGTGTGAATGATAAATACTATTCAACTAGTTAACTGAAAAAAAGTGAAAATTTTGGAAAGCCAATTATAATTAAGATAGTCATTGTATCTAAGATATTAAATAATAAAGCAGTGAGTTTTAAATTCACTCAAGAATTAGAAAGCAAAAAAATTACAAAAAAATAATTAGAAAGCAAAGATAAATACTAGCAACATAGCACTTAGTGAGTGGTCAATGAATATTAACTGAACAAATTTTTTAAAAGAGGTAAATAAATGTATAAACAATCCTAAATTAAATGGTTAACAGACCCCCTGAACTCACCGCCATTCCCAAGTGATTATTTTCTTTTCTGAAATAATATACCTAATATAGAAATAGTAAGAAGGCCATTTTGGGGAACTCTTCTATCAAAACTGGAGAAAAAGATAAAGTGAATAAAATTTAAAAAAGGTAGAATGAGAAAAGTTCATATGACTTTTTTTGGCTAATTATCGATAACATTGGAAAGCTCTTAGAAATTTACTAACATTCAACCATGATTTCCATAAGAGCTCTTCAGGACAGGTAGAAAGGAAATGTTGAGAAACTACACAGAATTCTGAAAACCAGAGGGCAAGAAAACTCACACAGTGAGTCTTTCATTTTCTCTAGCGCAAGACACTAATGGACTTGGACTATTAAAAACATCATCTAAGACTATATCCACTGCCGTCACACTCCCCCAAAAGAAAAAAAAAAAATAGCTGCAGGAGTCAAATCCCCAAAAGTAGCAAATGCCAACATACAGTAGAGGAAGCCATATGCTACAAAAAAAAAAAAAAAAAAGAGAGAGAGAATGTTATAAGACCAAAAATTGGTAAGTCATCGGTACATGGCTTCCTCACTCAAGTCACCTTCAAGGACCCTGTGTGAACATGGCCTGATTCACAAAAGCAGGAAAGAAAAGTTGCAATCTGTGCCTTTTCCCCTCAAAGGTCATGGCCTATATTAATCAAATATGGCAAGGAGAATGGAGGGCAACTCATCTCTGTAAGGAGCTTTGCCACTAAAGCAAAACCACAAATGAATTCAAACTCTTCTCTCCAGTGATGACTAAGGGTGATCAAAACACAAAAAGTGACTAAGGTAAAGCACTGATATGCTACTGAATTTCACTTACCTAAACTAGTACTTCTTTAAAAAAAAAAAAAAAAAAAAGAATATTGGCACTTTTTTTCCTGAGCACCATGTGACAAGGGTCTTTGAATTCATGAAGGCACTACTACTAACTGAAGGATATACATTACTTATACATACATATGCACTTAGCCTAAATAAAGACATGACAGGCTATGTTTGTTCCCATTTTAAAGTATATGTATGAACTTAGAGTTCATCCTAGTTGGATAGTGAAAACAGAAAACAGAGAATCAATTTTAAGTTGTTCAACTTTGCTTATTGTGAGTAAAGATACATATAATCTAGCAAAGTTATGCAAAGTTAGAATATACCCACTGCCCTATATTCTCAATGATAGTTACTCCTGCCACCATTCCCCATACCCTCTTAGTAAGCCCATGCAGACATCATTAATCAAGTAGGTAGGTCATTCTCTGCTAATCCCAGCTGCAAAATCAAAGTCTTAAAATTAGCCACAACATCAGAGATGACACAGGAGTTAAAAAAAAAAAAAAAAAAAGGCAGTTTGCTATCCATGGTCATGATGGTAAACCACAGTAAGTGTGTATACTTATTGCTACACACTTTTCTCTAGCCAACCACTGCAAAACAAGAAAAAAAAAATCAATAATAAGCTAAATGAGAGTTGTGTTCTAAAGCCTCCCCAAGATGAGGCACCATTGTAAGAGGCTATGGACAATCATCCGAGGATGCCAATTCTGAAGGCATGCTGAATCACTTGGATAACCCAGCAACCCCTAGTGACCACAAACACCACTGGAATAGGGCATAAACAGAAATGTTCTAATACTTAAAAGATATTCATTTTATGCTCACTTACCATATAAATTTGTCAAATGAAGGCTTTTAATTACATGGACATGTATATATTATCTGACAAAAATCTGGGTGGTTAACCCTTACTATCTGTAGGCCATACTTTTGATTGTTGTCAAACAAAAATAAAAACCCACAACTCTCTATTTTGACCAAGTAGTGGTAACTTCTACAGCAAATTTGTCTCATCTTTTACAGATAAACTTTTAAAATCAATTGGAAAACTAAAATGGTTCCAAGTTGCATTGTCCACAACTAAGAAACTGTGCATACAGATGCATGCACAGAGACACAGGCACACACACTCTCACACTCACGCATACACAATTAAAGAAAACCACTAGAAACTCTAGGACTGTCTTTTGAAAGAAAATGGCCTCGTTCTAGCTATCCAGAAAAAAGCAATCCACAGTTCCTTGCATAGAGGAATTAAAAAGAAAATGCCTGTCCAGCCAACCATGATAGGGGTCAGAATTGTTCAACTGTCACACACAAAAAAATATTCAAGTAAAGGTCATAAAGCCAGCTCCTTCTTTAGTACCAGATGCATCATAAAAATGTGCCACTGGGGCCAGGATCCCAACACTGGGAGGTCAAGGCAGGCAGATCACGAGGTCAGGTGTTTGAGACCAGCCTGACCAACACGGTAAAAACCGTCTCTACAAAAAATACAAAAATTAGCCAGGCATGGTGGTGCGCGCCTGTAATCCCAGCTACTTGGGAGGCTGAGGCAGGAGAATCACTTGAACCTGGAAGGCAAAGGTTGCAGTGAGCCGAGATCACACCATTGCACTCCAGCCTGGACGACAGGGTAAGACTCCGTCTCAAAAAAAAAAAAAAAGTGCCACTGTTTATTTAACCACCCTGCTATGGATGAGCTAATCCAAACTATTGCAATGTACATCTATATAAAAGTCAATACACAGGAAAAAGGTCTGGAAGCATATATACTAGAAAAGAATGGTTACCTCTAGGGGATGGAGTGTCAAGGTGAATATTGGTTTATTCATACTGTCTAAACGATTGCTTAATAACTCAGGTATTGCTTTCAAAAAGTAAGAGGAAGGGTGGGAAATACCCTGTTCTCTCAGAATTTTAAGTCCAGAGTGCTGGGAGAAAAAGATGGCAGCACTGAGCGGGACTGA